>NC_067141.1:68114047-69329047 GCF_903995435.1 Acomys russatus
ATTGTATATATGCATAATAAATAAATGTATATGTAAAAATATTTAATAAAAAAATTGTAAATTTAAAAAAGGAGCACTGTCTGGACCCGGGGGACCTGCACAAACTGTTGTACCAACCAAGGGCTATGCATGCAATAAACCTAGACCCCTGTTCAGATATAGCCAATCATCAGCTCATTCTCCATAGTTGTGGGGAGAGTGGGGACTGCCTCTGACATGAACTCCTATGACCCTGATTTAACCACTTTTCCTTAGTGGGGAGGCCTGGTGGCACTGAGAAGAAGGGGAAGCAGGCTGTCTGGATGAGACCTGTTAGACTGTCATCATATGGTAGGGGACGAGGTCCCTTTCTGTCACAAGGCTAGAGGAGAGGAATAGGGTGGAAAAGGGAGGGGGGATAAGGTAAAAAAGAGCACTGTCTGCTCTTCCAGAGGTTCTGTGTTCAATACCCAGCAACCAAACTGTGGATCACAACCATCTATAAGATGCCCTCTTCTGGCATTTGCCCTTAGATGCAGATAGAACACTCTTGCATAAAGTAAATAAATTAATCTTAAAAAAAAAAAAAAACACACACACACACACAGACTTGAAATGGGAATCCATTAAATAATTTTAGTTGATTTCAGATCACTAGTTATAACAGGAAATGGGAGGAGTCAAACTATTGCCAATGGTCTCCCTCCCTCCCTTACTCCTCCCCTTCCCTCCTCTGCCCTTGCATCATCAGTGCCAATCTCATGTCCTCACTCACCTTAGACCACAGAGCTTTCCTGCACATGATTTCTTCTTACCCTCCTTCTTCTTGAAGTAGAAAAGCCATCCAATAAGAGCTCTCTCTCCTTTGTTGTATTATGGAGTCTCCTGATCATGTTTTGAAAAAGCATTTCAATTATCTCAGGTATCTCCTTTTTTTAATAATTTTGACCAATTACTTTCTATTACTTGATCGGCCTTTCTATTTTTTATATCTGGCACATAATGATATATATTTTTGTACTAGGTATTTTAATTTCGTTTCTTGCTTTGACAAATGTCCACCCTCCTGGTCCCTGGAAACCGAATACATTAGAGCCATGGCAAAAGAGATCTGAGTTTGAGGATAGCACTGCAAATGACTTTGTCACACAAATATCAGATGATGCTACCATGGACTAAGGGAGACTAGATAAACTGGATAGGCTGTAAAGCATGTGGTGTGCAAGCATGAGGGATGAGTGTGAGCCCCATTGCTGATATAGAAAGTTGGGCGTAGTGTACATGCCTATTATCTCAGCATAATGGAAGCAGAAATAGGATTCTCCCAAGGCTTGCTGGCCTGTTAGTCTAGAGCAGTGGTTCACAACCTTCCTGAACAGCAATCCTTTAATACTGTTCCTCATGCTGTGGTGATTGCCAGCTATAAAATCATTTTGCTGCTACATCATAATTGTAGTTTTGCTACTGTTGTGAATTGTAAATATCTGATATTCAGGATAGCTGACACGCAACCTCTGTGAAGGGGTCATTTGACCCCTAAGCAGCTGCAATCCACAGTTTGAGAACCACTGGTCTAGATATATTGGCAAGCACTAAGTTCATCAAGACACCTTTTCTCAAAAATTAGGTGGAGAGCAACCGAGGAAGACACTGAGCAGCAACCTTTGGTTTCTACATATGAACAAATGTATCTGTACACACATGCATAATCTTATGAACTCTCTCTCTCTCTCTCTCTCTCTCTCTCTCTCTCTCTCTCTCTCTCTCTCTCTCTCTCTCTCTCTCTCTCTCTCACACACACACACACACACACACACACACACACACAGTAGAAGAAAGACAAGAGGTGATATATTTTAAGGATTTGGCTCGTGTTTACTAGCTTTAAAGATGGAGAAAGGGAGCCATGATCTCAGGACATAGCAACCAAAAAAGGCAGAGAAATGGTTCTCACAGATCTTCAGAGAAGCAATGCATCCCTGAAGACATCTTGATGTTACTCTGAGAGATCTCTGTGCTTAATGTGTGGCCTACAGAATTGTAGTATAATACAATTGAGCTGTTTAATCTTGCAGTAATTTATTTAGTTTAAATTTGTGGCAATTTATCATGGCAGAAAACTGAACATGAAACAACCATCAAAGCAAGAAAATGGCAAACTTAACTGAAAGAAGCCAAACAAATATAGTATAAAATAGTCATAAATAGATCTCTGTTCAGCAAACTTTCACTGCTTGATCTTCCTATAGCTCCATTGGCACTTCTGCTTTTCTTTCTTCTTCCTCAGTCTTTCTTTGTTGTGTCGTTTGACCATAAATAGCCCCTAATAGGCCCTTGTGTTTGACTACCTGGTGCTGCCTGATGGCACTGTCAGAGAAATTATAGAACCTTTCGGTGATGGAACCACACTGGAGGAGAGGCTCGGGGCTTTAATGGTCTCATTGTATGATATCTCTCTGCTGTCCCGAGTGTTGATGCAATGCAGTTAGCCAGCTTCTTGCTCATGTTTCAGTGCCTTCCTTGCATATGGTCATGTCTTTGTCAGCATGATGGAATCTATCTCTCTGAAACTGTCAGCCCAAATAGACCCTTTCTCTGTAAGTTGCTTTGGCCACAGAAACTAATCCTCCTTCCTCTCATATGTAACTCCAAATCACTGACAAATAATTTCATCCATCAATGATTATAACATTGAAACCAAACACTTGAGGTTTTCCTTCTCCCTTGCTTTTGCTCTTCTTCAGGGTCTCTCTGGCTTTTCCTTTTCTATATCATGCTTTGTGTGGACAGCCCTGTGCTTACAGTTCATCTTTAGATAGACTCCAGCCATATTCCCCATATTCCCATAATATCATAAGGTAAATAAAGGGAAAGAGTTGACTACAAAGACTCTGTCTTTTTCTCTGTCTTTATCTACTGGCCTCGCTGTTGGTAAATGGAACCATTCCTCTGTAGCTTAAACTAGACCCCACATGCTATTGTTGATCAAGCTTTTCATGATCTCATCTCAAATCATAGCTAGTAAAAATATACTCTAAACTATTCCTAAATCTGAAAAGTCTTCTGAATCTTTACAGTCCCTTGCCTGGTATAAAGCAGCACCATTTTTTTTTTTTTTTTTTTTTTTTTTTTTTTTTTTTTTTTTTTACTGTGCAGCAAGAAAGGAAAAGGTTTTCTATTCTTTTTTCCATGTGCTATATCTAATGTGTGATTCTAATTATGTTCGCCTGTTATCCAACAATAAATCATATTTAATATAGGCTATGGGGTGAGCAAAGTTGAATAGAACTTATAGGTCTTTCATGGTCTGGTCTTGTTCTTACTGGCATTTTAAATTTGGTTCATATTTCATAACATGGCATAATTGCCTTTTCCAGATGGATCTCTTCTCTACTTCCATGCTCTCATTTTTAATTCCTGAGAATGCTGCTGTTTCTGACCTCTCTTTAGCCTCACACATGCTGTCGTAGGGCACGAGGATTTACTTGTCTGACTGGCAAACTTTGGAGAGGTGAAGTGATAGTTAACTTGACAAGATCTGGAGTTTCTCAGGAGACAAGCATCTATCCACACATGAGAGGGGTTATCTAGGTTAAACCAGTGTTGGAATATGCTTATAGTAGAGTTTCTAGCTTAGGCAAACTAAAGCAGGAAGACCTACCTACCTTACCTGGGGGCTGAACCACTCAGTAGCCCAGGGTTTAGCATTTGCATTCATGACTCTCTTTTTCCTGACTGTGGCTGTAACATAACCAGCCACCTTAGGCCCCTGCTGCCATGCTCTTCCTGCCTTGATAAACTGTACCCTAGACCTGTGAGCTGAAATAAACCTTTCCTTAATAAAGCTGGGTTGGTCATAATGTTTTGTCCCAACAACTGGAAAATAGTACAGATAGCTGGTACAGTTCAAGGACATTTTTATCTGCTGTTTTTCAGGGACTTACCATACTGGAAAGCTACCAACTGCTTTGCTACTCCACTGAAACACTTACCTAGGTTTATCCCCACCACTACTACCACCACCGCCACCACCATCATCAATTGTAGGAGTCACAGTAATGAATATTATTTTGAAACTGTCTTAACCTTTCTGTCTCTTCTGTCTCCTAGTTGCATTTTATTTCAAGTACAGAAGAGAAAACTCTTCATTTTGTGCCTTCCCTGTCTCTAAATGCATACCACATAAGTTGAGTCAGCCCCCGCCCCCCCATGGTTTAAACTCTGAAAACTTCACAGAACACTCTCCATCATCACATTTCTCCTAATAATACAATGTCTTTCCCACCATTGTGTCATTCAGTGTCTAGGAAACAATGGCAGTTGGAACACGATTGTTGACAGACTATATGGAATAATGACTCATTTTGTAGCAAGGATGAGGGAGATCTCATGGGGATCACAGCTTCAGACAAGCAATATTGCAAAAGAACCCCTTGATGATTTGAGGGTATGAAATAAAATGGACCAAAAACGAGAAGGAGAAGAAAAAGATAAAGAAGAAGGAGGAGGGGGGAAGAGATTGAGAAGAAGAGGAAGAAGAAGAAGAAAAAGAAGAAGAAGAAGAAGAAGAAGAAGAAGAAGAAGAAGAAGAAGAAGAAGAAGAAGAAGAAGAAAAGACAGGAGGAGGACTATAAAAGCAGTGTATTCCAAAAACTTAATTTACATTGTGACAACAACAAGCATAAGGGAGATGAAGAAATATTTATAAGCATGAGGTATCTGAAAAAACTGTATTTGCTAGGATTTGATTGACTGATTATAGTGCTTAGGATGGATGCAGCCAATCAATATATTTAAGTACCATCAATATGTAATAGGTATCATAAGGATTATCAAAGATATAAATCACAATCAAAACTTCAGAGATTCATAAAAGAATGTCCTCCATAAACTCTTGCATTTAAAATGGTGGCACTGTTTGGGGAGGCTTAGGAGGTGTAGCCTTGTTGCAGCTGCTATGTCATTGAAGGCTGGCTTTGAGAGTTTAAAAGAGTTGTCCCATTTTCAATCCCTGCACCCCCCCCCCCCGGTCTCTCCTGTCTGTGGTTCAAGATGTGAGGCCTTGCGCACAGCTTCCAGCTCTAGTGCTGTATCTGTATGCTACAATATTTTCCAACCATGAAATTTGACAATAAATCCACAAAATTTATCATTAAGTTGCATAATGTACTATTACAGGTTATCTAAACATACGTTTGTGTACCTAAGTACATCATTAGCTAAAAATCTATTACTTTTATTTTAAAATTTCCAATTGGATTTCCTGTACCAAATGGTCAACTTTGCAAACATATATACGAGTACCATAATCTGGACTGAGCAGTAACAATTAGTGGCAAAAGAGACCATGAATTTAAAGGAGGGTGGGGAGAGGTGTATGGGAAAGTTTAGAGAAAGAACATGGAAGGAAGAAATATTATCATATTTTAATTTCATGAATGAAAATTTAAAATTCAATCTTGACACAATAGAATTTTGTTTTGATTATAGAACATTATAAAAACCAACAATAAATTCAGTTAGTGACTCCTTGGCTCCTCTTGGCCATAATATTTCAGAGGTTTTTTTTTTTTTTCTGTTTTGATGATTGTGACAGTGTCAGTTGCTTCCCCATTCTCCCTTTTCATCTTCCTTTCTAGAAGAACACAGTGGCAATACGGTAACAAACATGCTCAGTTGCTAGAATCCCTTGTGGCTGGGATTGTCTGTATGGCTTCATAGTAGCCAGTGTAAGACAAGTGCAAGACTCTGAGTAGTGTGACTCAAAAGTTTTTTTAAAAAATCAAACTTGATGGGGAGGTCTGAGGGCACTCAAAGAAAGAATAAGCAGGCTACCAAGATGAGACTTGATACACTATGATCATATACAGGGAGAGGAGGTCCCCCTCAGTCACAGACATAGGGAAGAAGAATAGGGTGAAAGTGGGAGGGAGGGAGGAATGGGAGGATACAAGGGATGGGATAACAATTGAGTTGTAATCTGAATAAATTAATAAAATTAAAATTAAAAAAATCAAACTTGGACATCTTACGGGCAGGGTAAATTTGGGGTCAGTGTTTTTGTGGATGGGTTGGTGTTCCCCTCCCTCCACTAGGAGTCCTATCTAGTTGGAGGGTGGCCTTTTACAGCAGAGATGGAGTGAATGTCCAATCAATGCCTGGCCCAACCTGAGACCCACCCCATGTGAAAGAGCTAACCCTGACACTACTAATGACACTTTTCTATGCTTGCAGCCTAGCATAGCTGTCCTATAAGAGGCTCTACCCAGCAGCTGATGGAAACAGATGCTGAGACTCACAGCCAAACACTGAGGGTAATGCAGAAAGCCTTGTGGAAGAGTAGGAGAATGGATAGAAGTACCCGAAGGGGACAGTAGCTCCATAAGAAGACCAACAAAGCCAACTAACCTGAGCCCAGGGAGGTTAAGGAAACTGAAGTGCCAACCAAGAAGCATGCATGGGCTGTATCTAGGTCCCCTACACAATGGGGAGCTTGGACTTCATGTGGGTCCCCTAGTAAGGGGAGTGGGAGTTGTTGCTGACACAGTCTCTGTTGCATGCTTTTTAAGGCAGGACTGCCTTGCCAGGCTACTGTGGAAGAGGCTATGCTCAGTCCTGATGTCACTTGATGTGCTGGGGTGGGTTAGTGGGGGAGGGGCTCCTCTTTTCTCAAGGGCAGAGGCAGGAGAGTGGGGGAAGAGGGAGGGAGGGTGGGGCCAGAAGAAGAGGAGGGATGGGGCTATGATTGGAATGTAAAGTGAATAAACTAATTAATACATTTAAAAAATATCAAATGGCAGGGCTGTGTCTTTTTCCACTTTTTAGAATACATTATTTGTGCTCAGGGAATGAAAGTAATGCTGAGATGCGTTAGATATTTTTTTAAAGTTACATGCACTAGTATATCTGCAATTCATATAGACACGTACATTCATTTATATTAGTATATTTTGGTTCCAATTTATTGAGCAATGATTCATATATGGCACTACTGATTTTTTTTAAATAAAGGGTTTTTAAAAATTAGTTTAAATTATGTATGTGTGTGCCTGTATTTGGGTATTTCATTTCAGTGCAGGTGCCCACGGAATCCACAAAAGAGTGTTGAGTCCCAGAGTTTAAGTCACAGGCAATCATGATCTGTCTAGCATGGCTATTTGTAAGCAAACTTGGAGCTTCTCTAAAAGCAGTCCCAGTTTTCCAGCTTGCTGTTGGTCTTTTTAAAGTATGAAAATTAGCGGTTGCTAGTATGTTCAGAGTCGTGCAGCCATCACCACAATTATTTGGGATATCTTCATTGTCCTTAGATAATCCTATCGACACTAGTAGTTGCTTCTTAGTCCCACCTCCCCCACCTCTACTATACTAGATAATTGCTGATACATTCTTTGTCTGTAAAAATTTTCCTATTCTTGCCATTTCTGGCAAATAAAATCATGTAACACATAACTTTTTACATCTAGGTTTTTTTTCTTTAGTATATACTCACTTATATCTGGACACTAACCTAAGGGGCATGTCCCATGAAAGTCTTCATTTACCAGGAAAGTGAGACATAGGGGAGGACATCCTATTGGGACTCTAGGTGAGAGAATCATGAGAGAATGGGGAAATAGAAGGATCTAGAGGGTCCTAGAAACCTATAAGAAGAACATTATGGGGGCGGATCTGGGCCCAGGGGTCCTGCTCAAACTATGGCACCAGCCAAGGACAATATATGCAGTAAACTTTGAACCCCTACCCAGATCTAGTATACTTCTAAATTCATCTCTCATATAGTATGTATGGAGACCTCATTACATTTTATGGCTGAATAGTATTTCATTGGGTAGTCCGACCACATTTTATTTATCCATTAATAAAATAATATATAGTTAGTTTTATTTCTCTCTTGGGACTATGATAAATGTGTTGTTGTGGACACTTCAACATGTGTAGACATTTTCCTTGCTCTTGAATAGATACCCTGTAGCAGCGCACAGGCTGAGAATATTTGATCAATCACAACAAAACCTGTTAAATGGAGCAAGAAGAAGCAGAAGCTGGTGGAACCTCGATGATACCATGAACTTTCTAGATCTTCTCCCTACACAGAGAAATAAAAAGGCATTTGTGTGTAAATGTCTGAAAGGCTTTCTCTTCTGTATATTGAATAGGACCCTTACTGAGGCCAAGACTAACAGGGATACTGTCAAGCACAGAGCGCCATGTGTGGTACAGTGTGAATTCCGAGCTCATACACAAAGCTAGTAACTCTCCCAGTTCACTCACCCTCAGCAATTCTTTTTCCGAACACAATCAGCCCTAAATAACATGTCTGCTCTTTTATGTTTTTGTATCCTCAGCCTCCTTCTAAACTCCTTGAGGACAATGTACCATTTATAACATGGTTTTATTGTGCCTCTTGAGAACCTAGCAAGAGCTCTGGGCCATAGTAACCCTCAGGAAATACTTGGAGTTAATTCGACTTTCAGTAAACTCAGGCCTTTTCTTAGCAAAGATCTTATTCTCTGCCAAGTGACACTTACCAAGGCTTGGAGAAGGCAAACACCCTGCAGGACCAAAACAGTAAATCTCTGGCAGGAATTTCAGAACTCTCTCCACCTGGTATGCTGCAAAGAGAGTTCAGACAGCCAGTGCTGCTCACTCCCAAGAACACGTGTGTGGCTGCTATGAATTACTCTGTCAAGCAGCCCCTTTCTGCTGCCAAATCCACAGCAAAAAATTAATTAACAGTAAGACTAGCAGTAAAGATTGATTAACAAAGACAAAAGTTAGCTTACCTGTTTACTTCTATATTCTAAAATTAGTTCGTAAAAACAAAATTAAGTGACACATTTGAAAGATAAGTTATAAATCGAATTGTCTATAAAAGCGTTTTTGAGCTAGTCTGTGTATTGATTATGTGGGCGGCACCATGACTATCCATCTGTTGAAATTTAGAACTAAAAAGGGAAGAATTGGTTCTATGTAAATTATACCTCAATAAAGATGACTTTGTCTGATCTTCCCTCATCCAAAGAAAAGAGAAAGAAAATAAATGATTGATCCATTCCTCTATGCAATTTATAAATTAAAGAATAAATAAGAATTCTGAAATACTTCTAATATCATATTTCAAATCAACTGGAACATTTGAAATTAAGAAGAAGAATATACAAACCATTTTATTTAAGAGAGAGAAAGACACACACACACACACATACACACACACACACACACACACACACACAGAGAGAGAGAGAGAGAGAGAGAGAGAGAGAGAGAGAGAGAGAGAGAGAGGTAAAGAGTACACTCTGCTCCAGTAAATAGTGTGTGCCCAGCTCCTGGCCCCATCAGACCACTTACAACCTCCTATCAGTCTATCTCCAGAGGACCCAGGACTCCTGGTCTTCTCAAGACTCCCATACTCATGTGCACATATAATATGTGTTTAGAAAAAGAAAATGTTGAAACTGAATACCCTGTATGAAACAATGATTGTTTTGTGGAGTTTATTTTAATCATAAGCATTTATGTAGATACTGAGAGGATTTGCTGTTTATGTCGACGTGTGTGCACCAGGATGTGGGATAAACATTCCTCACTTTTCCCAAGACTATGCTGATTTGGGAAAAGGTTCCACTTCCTGTGTAATACTTCTTCTTTCTCTTTCAACGCGAAACAGACAGTCATTCTATTTCTTACCTACAACAGTAGTTTTTGTTTGTTTGTTTTGTAATGGCTGAGAAGACAAGAAAAACATTGTCATGGTTCTTCTGTTTCAGTTTTACGACGAATAAGCATGTAAAATGACAGAACTGGGCTTACAAGATTTGTGTTCCTCTAATTTGTGATTAGCTATTTCCTGAGTGTTTATATACTACTCATCTCAGGTTGCGACAGCTTCAGAGAGGGGTCTTGTCATAACTCTTACATGTCTTGACGTGGTAGATGGCACATTTACACCTGCTCTGTATGCAGAGGCATGTGCTGCCTGCACAATTAGGAAGCTACAAACTGTCAGTTATGTACCATGGGACGGAACTGGAGACCAAGGGAAAGACCAGACCATGCATTGGCTTTGGAGCAGAAATAAAAGTTTTTATTTTCACACTAAATATATTGGGGGATAGAAACAAATAGCAACATCAAACAATCAAATAACTCAAACAAACAAATGGAAAAATGGAGATTTCAACTGAGACCATGATCAGATTCACATTTTGGTTTTTGGCTTATCCATTTTCTCATTTTACTGTTTGAAGCACATTGCCACTAATAGAAGGCAGTGTCATTCTTTTTCTTAAACACATTTTGACTTCTGGAGCCTGATGAGCAAGAATGTCTTCTTGGCCCAGCATTTTGTGGGCGGTGCCACAACTCCACCAATGAGTTCTCACCAATGAGATAGCAATGCTAAATTTGAAGGTGCGTCAAATGCGTCTAAAATATAACATGAGCTGCATAGTTGTTTCTCAAATAGGGTTTACTGTGAATAATGTGTTCATAGAGCAGGAACGACCTCTGATATGAACTCTGTGCCCATGATTTGATCATTTTCCCTTGGTTGGTAGCCGGGCAGCACACAGAGGAAGGGGAAGCAGGCTATCCAGATGAAACCTGATAGGCTGTGGACATATGGTGGGGGAAGAGGTCCCCTTCTGTCAGAGGTCTAGGAGGGGAATAGGGCACAAGAAGGAGGGAGGGTGGGAACAGAAAGATAAAAGTGAGTGTATAACAAATGGGATGTAATCTGAATAAATTATAATAAATTAAAATTTAAAAACACACCTTGGATTCAAGCATGGTGGGGCAGAAAAGAAATTACTGTGCCAATTATATGAATCAGAACAACTCCTAGGACATGTAGGTCTTTTGTAGTGGAAAGACCTATAAATCCACAAGTTTGCTATTGCTGCCAAACAAATAAATAACAAGACCAATTAGTTACTGCAGGTTTCTCAAGTCAACAGAGTAAGCATAGCAATGTGTAGGTCTCTCCTTCAGTCTCAGAGGCTGAAATCAAAGGATCACATTGAGCTGTGATGTCCTGGGAAGCACAGGCTCTCGGTTCAGCCACTGTTTGTTGGTAGAGTTAAGTTCTTTGCAGTTTTAGGAACAAGAACTTCAGCAACTAGAAACCACCCACAATTCCCTGCCACACAACCTTCTGAAAGCACAATGTTAGTTTAAATCTTTAAGCTGGACAGGAGAATTTCTCTCATGTTTTATTCCTTTCAATTTAGAAAATATAGAGTTCATTTTAAGTATCCTCCTGAATGGGTCAGGCCCACACAGTATAATTATTTATAATCAATAACTATTAACTAACTTGAGACCACAATGACATCTGTCAAGCCTCTGTACCTTTGTCATACAATATAACTTTTTCATGTTGAGATTGTGAGACAGGGTCCCCCATGCATATGAGGCTGGCTTTGCACTCATGACTCTCTTACCTCAGCTTGTTGAGTGCTAGACTTGAAGGTATGTGCATTAAGCTATATTCTAACTGAATCGCAGGACTGAGATCCATAATATGCACTACCCTACTCAAATACAAAGGGCAGATTATACAAAGGAAGAATACTAAGGGACAAGGCCTTTTGTGTGTGTTAGAATTCTGTCTATTGTGGATGATTTTTATCTTTCATGAGCCATAACTATGTTGTTTAACTATCCTTCTGGATGAAGGACTTAGTGGAGGCTGATTAGTAAATAATAAGTATTAAAAGCAGAAACAGTAGTTGAAATGATCTTGACATAGTGAGAGCTAATGGTTACAGTCAAGGTGAAAAGTATAGTAGTCTCTGAATACATTGTAGAAGAAAAAGTTAGCTGCACCTTGCCTATGGGTAGGATGCTGAGTGATGAGATGAATAAATGATACTGTATTTTATCAAGGACTATGTAGAAAATTCCATACCAAGTTAATAATTTTAAACAAGAAACATGTATTAGGACTTTGGTTAAGGATTAGCTGATTGATATATCTAAAATTATACACTCACATGGCTGCTTTGGGAGGCCTCTTTTCTCCGTATACAGATCTCTCCATAGAGACATTTTAGCATTCTTTTCACATCACAACTGACTTTTTTTTCTTCATAGACCCAAGGGAAAGGAAATGCAGATGTCATGGTGCCTTTAATAAACTGATGTAGAAGCCATGCTGTTGCCTTTGCTGTATCCCAAATGTTGAAAATGATTCACAAGTGTGGCTCACACCCAAGGGATTGAGAGTTAAGTTTTAAAGAGAAAAATTACAAAAACAATTGTGGGTGCTTTTTCAAACTACTACAAGTATTGTTAACATCTAATTATACATAGTGATACTGTTGACATATAGATCTACTTTCAAGATGCTAAGGAACTTTTTGAAGGGGCAATTTTTACAAATAAGTATCAAAAGATTTCATAACAGTTTAGAAGATTAAATGTGTGTGAACTTCAGTGGGAAAAAGAGCTTTAAGTTGGAGCTTTAAATGATGATGCAGATTTACTATGGTGACACACAGTGGCAAACTATGTTGAGTGTACAACCCAACCCAGGACACTAAGAGGTAGATCAGTGGAAGAGACCGCTGAAACTGACCATTTGATTTGGGCCAATAGGACAGAAGTCAATGAAAGGAGAGAGCCTCTTCCTAAAGAACCCTAAATAATTTCAAGCGAAGGAATTTTCATTAGTTTAGGAGTTGAGGATTTATGGTGTTTCTTTGTAAAGAACTGCTGACAGAAGTTCAGCGTGGCATAATCTTGGCTCACTCAAGTGGTATTTCTGCTGTTGACTTGTGTTCCAGATGCGAGGCTTGCTCTTCAAACTTAGTAATACCAAGGAACCTCAGCACACTGGGTACTGAAGGGACTGATTGTGAATCAAATTATTCATCAAGTTTGGAAAGATTTATTGAGGAATCCTGAAGGAAAAATCCCCTGTCACCAAAACGAGATTTAAACTGCTTAAGTGCACATAAGTCAAGCAGAAATTATGGTAATTGGACTTAAGCCCGCTTCCCTCTCTGCATACTGTAAATAAAAAAAGACAGTTTAAACAAAGGAACAAGATGTAAATACAAGAGTGAGATCAAAGCAAATCTGGAATTTAATTCTACACAGAGAAAGCAAAATCGAAGATATATGACCAGCACTTTGTAATGCATTTTACAGCACTAAAACTTGGCAGCCTAAAATATGATTTGTTCAACTTGTCTAGATAGAGTTTGCAAAACAATTTAGAATTCATCCATTTTGGTGTTTCCCAATTATCTTGCATTTAATGAAGTCATTTACTAATTCTCCACTGAAATATGCACAATGAGTAGCACATTTGCATACAAATGAATTACCCACAATTCATGAACTTTTATCACTTACCCAACCTATGTTCATGGTGTGCACATGTCATTTTCTTTAGTAATAATATAATTCTTTTTGCAAACTGATGAACAAAATTGAATGAATAAACAATTTAGTCACAGAGTTAGGATGATAATGCAGATTTCAGGTAGAAGCACAAATCTTTACAAGTTTATTCTAATGAAGAATACTTTGAAAGTAGATCTCCAAACAGCTAAGAGTGTGAAGTGAAAATGTTCTGATATATTAAGGAGAAGCTGATGCTGACAGGCATGTGGCAGAACAGGGAATCGGGTCAGGTTAAAAAAATAAAACTGGACAATGGTAGAGAGCTAGGACAAACACCACTAGTTTACCATTGTACATCAAGATAGCGATGAAGGTTAAGAACTAATATTTACCAAGTCACTTTATAGATGAACCTTGGTCAACTATAATCAACAGAATATTCTTTTCCTATCTCAAGTCCATACTTTTACATCATGTTTTTATAATGCAAGTGATATTGCTCCAAGTGGAGGTGGAAAATAGTTGTTGGGGTTGCAAACAATTTTCTTTTCTTAGTTTAAGAACAGATATACATATAATAATTATATATACCCTAAACAGATACACAGTATGTCTCTGACATTAGAATTTTTATGGATGAGCTGATTCAATAAAATACTGTATAAAGAACTTCTGGGAGTATATAAGTAAAGGAACTACAATTAAAAAATTAGGAGATGTCCTTGTATGCCATATTCTCCTAAGTCTTAATGGAGGTGCCCACTATAATTTTAAGTTCCTTAAGCCCAAGTTTTTTTTCCTGTTTTTTTTTTCCATCACTGATATATTTTCAGTGGTGAGCACCAAAATGGGGGGGGGGGTCCTTATTGGTTATTTATTAATTAATCAAATACTTTTCTTCTGCAATGGAAACAACCAGTGTAATGGTGATACTGGCTTCATAAGCATTATATTTGTCAAAGTCCTCAGTGGTTTAGTCCTTTTGTTTTCCAGACTCATATTTTACCAACAACTTTCTTATGTGGCTCTAGAGCCCTTACCTTGCCAATGCCCTTGTCTTTCTGTAGCAGGGTTGTTGTACATAATATTCTTTCTATTATAAATCTTCTATCCTGTATCATAGTCAACGCCAACTCAGCTCTTACTCCTATTCCTAAAGAGCTCATAGGATTCCAGACTTGAATTATCTTTCATTACAGTAAACACAGGGATAATACAGCAAGCTCATTTGTAACATAAAATAATGTCTGTTTTCCTACCAGAGAGTAAACTCTATCATGTCTACTTGGCATATGACTTTATCCTTTATAAACAGCACTGTGCTTAATACTGTAGTCATTTAAAATTTCCAAATAGCAAAAACATGTATATTTGAAAACTTCCAGGGTTCAGTGGATGTAAATGTCTCAGGTGTGCTACCAAGAAAAAGACAGGAACCAGACTAACTTCAGTTATCTCAAGAAGCAGTTCTTTCCTACTAACTAATCCCCAGTGAGCTATTTGGAAATGAGAATTCATTGATCAATGGGCAGTAATTGAGAAATTGCCCTGTGTCCAGCCTTCCACAAGGATTTGTATTTAATCAGCATTTTAGTAGTTTTAAACCTTAAATGCTGTCTGATCACTTCGTATTTGCTCTCATGAGAAACTCAGAGGAAGGAAGGCCTGCTTTAGATTAAACTTCCTGGAAAGAGAGGGACGTATTTTCCTACCTAGAAATACTAGATGAGGAAGATTAGAGAAAACTTCCTTCACTTTGACACTGTAGCTCTGGCTTACCTGAAACTCACGGCAGAGACCAGCACAGCCTCCTCAAATTCACAGACATTCTCCTCCCCCACCATATGACCACAGCCTATCAGGTCTCATCTGGATAGCCTGCTTTCCTTTCCTTTGTGTGCCTGCTGGGCCTCCCTACCAAGGGGAAGTGATCAAATTGTGGCATCAGAGTTCATGTCAAGGCCAGTCCCTGCTCTCCCCACAACCATGGAGAACGAGGTGTCCATTGGCTAGGTCTGAACAGGTGGTCTAGGTTTACTGCTTGAATTGACCTTGGTTAGCACAGCAGTTTGTGCAGGGCCTCCTGGGACCAGATCCACCGGTCTTTAAAAAAAATAAAAAGAAGTTCTTTAGCATTAGTTATTCTTCTCCACACTCCCTTTTCTACCAGTCTTTTCATCCTATACCCAATTTAACCCTTCTCATCCTCGTATTCCCTTTACCCCTTTATATAAATGTGTTCTAGTCCCTGCCCCCCTTGATAGTTCCTATCCCCTTAGTGCCTTACTAATTTCCTGACATCTGCGATATTAAAAATGAGACATATAGATCTAAGATTCAAGCATGCCTTATTATTTAATCACTATTAATTCTGTTAGAGGGATATTATACTTATCTCCATTGTAATATCAAAGAGCCTTTAGTGTAGAGGGGTGTTATGGCTTAGTTTTGCTTTGTGTTTTAAGAGATTATCCTTTTAGACATTGTCTTCATCTGAATGCTTGGGTTCCCCTCCCAAAGTTTTATATAGAAAGCTGATCACCTGATCCTGCAACAGTAACCTGCCTGCAAGACATATTGGTGCAACAGTGGCACAAATGTTACGTCAGTAGCTAACCATTTTTAAAATTATATTTAAGGTCTAATCCATACATGAGACTGCTACAGTGACCAAGAACTTGACACTAGACAGGTAATGGACCCAAGGGAAAAGCCACTAATATTATTCTGCTAAATGTAGTGCGTCACTGAGCCCTCATCAGAGAAGCTTCCTCTTATAGTTGATTGGGGTAACACAGAGACCCACAATGTTATGAGGTACACAGAGTAGGAGACTTCAGAGCATTTAGTCCTCAAGGGACGAAGATCCTCAATAACCCCTCCCTTCAAGGCGCAGGGATCTACATGGAAGAGGAGGCCATGGTGGTGGATGACTCCGAGGAAACAGTACTTTTCAGATCCAAGACTAATAACACATATGAACTGACAGCATACACAAGATCTGCATAGGCTTCAACCAGATGCAATCCCAGCACTGCGAAGGAGAAATGGACACAAAGTCCCACCCCTAATCAAGAAGCTATATATGATTGCTGCCTCCTGGAAAAGAGGAACAGAATCTTCTCCAATGAAGTGTCACTGGGTAAATCAGGGCAGACCCCACACTCAGGAGTAGGTGGGAGTCATAAAACTAGGTCCATTAAATAAAGCTGTCGACCACATGAGTATCCAGAATGGGCCATCCATAAATAACCAAAAGCTGTCTTTATCAGACACTAAGTCTGAACTTACCTCTTTAGATTGTCTAGTCTCCAGAATGGTAAGAAATGTGTTTCTATTGTCTATACTCTACCTAGTTATGATAGATGTTACAGAAGAAACCCTGATGGACCTGAATATCTGCCTAGATAGATAGTCTATAAATAAACCAATATGAAATTTTTGATCACTTATAGTGATCAATGTAAAAGACATACAATAAGAAAGAAAACAGCAAGTATTTTCTGGGAAAAAAAAATCTGGTTCTTTTTTTTTTCCAGCTCTCAACTCTTTGTTGTTGCTCAGAAGTTTCTATAAACAAACCCAAAACCAATAAATGTGCCTATGTTGGCATACCATTACTTGTGGACGATAAGCTTGAATTTAATACAATGTCTCCTATTACAAATTATACTTTTTTTCATTCATTAAAACTGCAAAGCAAAAGCATCTTAGCTCAGGAATTGTGCATGAAACAATCAGTGGGCCAGTTTTAATCCACGGCCTTCAGTTGTCTGAGACCTATTCAATATGGTAATAGTAGTATCGGTAGCAATAATGAGCATTTATTGGCCTTTGACTATTTTCTAAGTAGTTAGTGCCAAAGTGCTTAAAAGAATTCAATATTCATTTTCCTTTCTAGATATAGACTTGTATTCTACTCTTACATGCTCAAGATTACATAGCAATGGAAACAAAAGAATCAGGAAACTTATATACTTCTTATATCCCAAACTCTTTTTGGTGAATGAAAGCGTGTTCATTTAAAGCATAACCATTAATATATAATGGAGTCACACAGCATTTAGTATACAGAGCAGGAGCTTGGGAAAGAGTTATTCCATTATAGTGATAACAAAAGGCAGAAAACGTGTTTGTCAACTTGTGCTGTGACAGGATTATGAAAGCTTCTAATCTACAATTAGGAAGGAGGCAGTGGGTGGAGTAGAACCTAGCATAAACAGAGAAATAAGTACAGCTTAGCTTTCCTACAAAGCCTGAGTGTTTTCTATGTGATCTTGCTTATAGTCATTGGATGTCTAGGGCTTCAAGGTGTATACTTACCACTTCAAAAGATTTTAAATGTTGTTTTCCTAGTTTTGACAAACGCACTATGATAATGGAGCACATTAAACTAGGGGGAAATTGAGTGACAGGCTTTAAGTAGCCTATTATTTTTGCATTTTATTTCTCTGAGTCTAAAATTATTACAAAATAAGGGGATTTTTTTTTTTTTTTTTTTTTTTTTTTTTTTTTTTTTTTTTTAGAAAAATTGCTTTAATGGCCATCATTTCTTAAATGCAAAGTTAAGAAACTTATCTGTTCTATCTCCCAACCGAAACAAATGATTCCTTTCTCCATGCCGATTTTGGGCTTAGTCCACAGATCTGAGCTTCCTAGGGCTAGCTCCCATTCATTTCCAGAGGTGGGAACCTCTGTGAGCTTTAGAAATGAGCATCCAAGATGTAATACACCATCTGCTCCGGCTGTCGCTCCGAAACTTTTTGACATCAGATCCATGGCATGGTCGCTTTTTGATGTTGGATCGATGATATAAACAATGATTTTGAGTGACAGCTTAATCAAGTTAGAACTCCACCGACTGCAGCTCAGAGGCACAAAAACATCTGCTGGGGATCTACCGAGTAACAAAGGACAAACCTGAAAGAGCTTGGTATTATAAAAGAGGCTTCCTAGAGGCCTGATCTCCAAAGGGTTCCTTTTCTATTAGGGAAGATTGATGACAAATCGGCAAAAGGGAAGGAAGCCTTTCGCTTTGAGCCAGGTAAGTTCAATGCAAGCGAGATTCGAATACAGCTTTGAAATCACTCCTCCTTCTGCACCCACCGCAGGTTCCTCCGCACCATAGACAGACACAGTCAATCACTATTACTTAACCATCTCAGAGTAGACTGCAAAGGAACATCTCAGTGCTTGTCGCAACAGAAATCCGTTCCCTCCAACATGATTCAAGTAAATAAGGAAACACAACTGTAAAGGGCACAAATTTTTAAATGCTAATTTTTTTTCAAATGAAGTTGAGACTTAAAAAATAAGTATTGAATTACAACTGCTATTTGCTTTGATTAAAGTTATTTTTTCCCAGAGAGGATGGAAGTGGTTGCTGTTAGTCATATGGGGTGTTTCCCACCTTAGATCATTTGAATTGTAATTATATTATTTTAGATTTCACTGATAGCCTGCTTGATGGTGTGTGTGTGTGTGTGTGTGTGTGTGTGTGTACACAGTGTGTGCATGTGAATGTGTGTGCATGTGTGTATGTGTGTGTATGTGTGTGCATGTGTGTATGTGTGTGTATGTATGTGTATGTGAGTGTGTGTACATGTACATAGTGTGTGCATGTGTATGTGTGTATGTATGTGAGTGTGTGTGTACATGTACATAGTGTGTGCATGTGTATGTGTGTATGTGTGTATGTATGTGAGTGTGTGTGTACATGTACATAGTGTGTGCATGTGTATGTGTATGCATGTGTGTATGTGTGTGTATGTGTGTGCATGTGTGTATGTATGTGTGTGCATGTGTATGTGAGTGTGTGTGTGCATGTATATAGTGTGTGCATGTGTATGTATGTGTGTGTGTATGTGTGTATGTGTGAGTGTGTGTGTGCATGTGTGTATGTGCGTGTGTGTGTGTGTCATTAGTTAGGAGAGATTTTTCTCACTCTTCTCTTTACTTGATCTGCATGTTTTCTTGAGCACTGTTTATGCTCAGTACGCTTGCATTAGCTGTTCAATAGCTAAGCATCTTACAATTAGCTTTTCAAAAGCATAAATTTCCCTTTATCTTCCCCACATTGGCCAGCCTTTTTTAAAAACTTGAAATACATGAAATAATGGTGAAGTTTTAATAGTTCTCAGCTCATTAGTGAAATCCAAAACCTGTGGAGCATAAATGCTCATTTCCATAAGCTACTGTGCTAATGCAGTATGTACACTGCATCATCACATTTCCTGCAGAACAGTAGGAGTTCTCTCCTTGAGTGTGACAAAGCATGATGTGTTCATGCATGCTTTCAGTGTTATGTGTATTGCTGTTTGCTCATGTCTAGATGATTCCAGCAAGAACTCTGATGCTGTCAAAGAGACCTAGTTATTTAATCAGGAATCTTTCAACTTCATGGATAATGACTCTAAGCATTTTGGTTATTCGCCATCAATAGAGACTAAATGTTTCACTAATTAGCAATTTCAGAAATAGCCTTTATTGATGGAATTATAAGCTTGTTAAAAAGCATAACCAATGTCAGAAGTGAGCTCTTATTAATGCCACAAAATCTCAATAAATACAATAGCTACAGTACAAAACATTCTGTCTCCTCTTATTGAACAGGACATAGGAGGGCTTTTCTGTGTTGCTGAGTTGCCATCCAGGTCTGTCTTTAAAGGCACTCACACTACAATGTGCGTATCAAGCTGTGCTGTGTTAGTAATAAGGAAAGCAGTGCCACTCCTAAGGAACCGTGCTTCTCTCTCTTCCATGAACATTTTAAGCAAGGTGTAGTTGAAACATGTAAGGTAATTTATGCTTATAGGACTATTTCTTTATGTGCTTTCCATGGAACATTTAGACCACGTCACTAGATAAAGAAGTTTCCTCTGAGCTGGCTTTACAACTCATTTATGAGCCGGTGTAGGTCTCCTACAATACTTGTATAGTTTGTGTGCTGTTTATGGGCTTTGGAACAATGGACAACATGGGGGCTGAATACAGCCTTACTCCTTAGAAGTCTTGGTCCAGTCAGGGATTCTAGAAGCTCCAAGAAACTGCCTGAATTAGTTTCATTTCTCATTGCTCTGATCAAATGCCTGACAAGAAACAACGTAAATTAAGAAAGGTTTGCTTTGACTCACAGTTTCAGGGAACATAGCCTATCCTAGCAGGGAAGGCATGGCAGTGGGACTCCAAGGCAGCTGGTCATAGAACACAGTATTCAGGAAGCTGAGAGACATAAATACTGGTCTCAACTTCATCTCCTTTTTATTCAGTCTAGGACCTTAGGAATGGAATAGTGCTGTCCACATTGAAGCTGAGTATTAACCTGACCCTTTCTGAAAACAGTCTAATAGACAAATCCAGAGGTCTATTTTCCAGTTGAGTTGGTGTGAAGATTCAACATCACAGGACCCATTTCTACTTTGTCTACACAGATATAGAGAGGATGCTTTTTTCTAATATACACAGAAGTGTTATATATAAGCTGAAATCTTAACTTGTATTTGTATCAAATTTCTCAGAAGACTAATTTTAGCTAACAGAAGTGACCTAATAAATATAAATGATATGACAGAAAGATCTGAATTTTTTATTTTTAAAAATGAGTAAATTTTTTTAAAAAGGCTTTCATAAGATAATGTCCTCAAGATCATGCCCACCTGCCTCCTGGCAATGAGCCCTTAACTGGGTCTCTATTGAGAAATTAATAGTAAATCCTCACAAAAAATCCCATGCATGCAAGAGGCTCTGACATTGCTAAATTCTTCTATAGCTGTTGCCTTATTGGTAGAGGCATATTTCACTTTTAGCAGTAGCTATACTCCTGGAGGGATAAGTGTAATCTAATTTCAGCAAATTGTACTTGATTTTTCTCTCTGACTTATAATAGCATATCAAGAATTATGTCTTCATCTTGCACTCTCAAAAGATACCTTAACATCTGCTGCATTTCCAAGGTCTGGATCAAATCTCTCCCCTAAAGAATGGATACTCCATGTCCATAATATCAACTGAGCTGTGCAAGTCCTTCTACAGCCCTTTGAAACTGAATTATTAATCTCTCCATTAAAGAATGGATACCTCTTAACCCAAACTTCAACTGCACTATGCAAGCTCTTCTATAGCCCTTTGAGACTAGTTTACTAAGGATCCAAAGAGCATGTCAATATTCCAAGGCTTTGATTTCTACCAACCATTAGACTGTCTATTGACATAACTGAGTGGTTTGTTTGTCTGTTTGAGATGATAATGCCGTGCTGTAGGTCAAGATAGCATGAAACGCACTAGGTAGTCTACTCCAAGCTTGAGTATGTGACAATCCTATCTCCTCTCCCTGTGGCTTGGCTATAGACATGAAGCACCACACACAGAACTAAGATGCAAGTGTTCTTGATGAGTCAGCCAGGGATGCTGCACAAGACAAGGCGTGTTATTATACATAGCTCTCATCTCAGAGATCACAAAAGTTTTCAAAGATACAGATTATCACTTCAGGACCATATGAAGGAAAGAGTTTAGGATATTATCCACCTGCCGCTCAGAAAGGGTAAACCCCTACAGGTGTTGGCATTAGATTACCTTGATGAAATCATAACACAGACTTTAAAGAGACTTTGTAGAACACATAGCTAAGTCTTGTCGAAACAGAACACTTCCTTAGTCTTTATAATATAGTTCATTTGAACGGAGATGATGAACTCAGTAGAGCTGAGTATTTTAAAGTAATTTGGAGGCTGGAGAGATGCATCAGTGGGTAAGGATGCTTCCTGCCACAGCTAATGACCTGAATTTAACCCCCAGAACCCACGTGGTTGAAGGAGAGAACTGACTCCTTCTGGTTGTCATCTGCCAAGACACACAAGTGTCCAAGTACACACAAATACACATACATCACAGGCACACAGAAAAATGTAAAACTTGTTGTGGGCTAGAATGTTTTCTTCTTCTATTATATGTTGATGTCTTAAATCCTAATTGTATGACCCTTGGAACTGGGATGAGTTCTGGTGGTGGAGATTTGCCTGACATTCATAAATCCATGGCTTCCGTCATTAGCATTATAAGTAAATAAGTACATAAGTAAACATGGAGCTGAGAACTCTGGGAAATACCTGATTTAGATGATTTCATGAGTGTTGAGTATTCTTTCTGATAATGTTTCATAATAAGAGCTATTACACATCTGTGCAATAAGGAATACCTAAATTGACACAAAGAGATTGTGTAAACTATTTTCAAGCCAAAAGAAGAGTCCTCATAAAGACTCCAATGGCAGTGACTAAGCTTTGACTTTGCAGTCTGCATAACTGTGAAATGTTCATTTTTATCATTTAAGAAGGAGTTTTATTTTGCTATGACATCCTGAAGAGGTTGATATGGTTTCCTAAACAAAACCATGCGTCATGGTTTGATTTATCCTGTAGTGATGTTTCTAAGATACGTACTTGATGCTTTAAAATATAAGTACTCAATAATTTCCAAGGGAAATGATCTTTTAAGTATTAATTATTAACATGTTTATGATTAATTTATAAACAAGGTAGGATAACATCACATATTCTGGAGACAGGTTACCTGAAAGAAACAATCTAGGCTCCATTATACATTATTTGTTTAAAATTTTTGGTCTAGTTGTTGCCTCATTCCTAGAAAACATTAAAAGGACATCAATTTCATATATTTGTTGGAATTAGAAAATGGAGAGCACACAAAGCACTTGAGTGAGTGGCATGAGGACAGATGTGGTCATTATCATCATCACTGTCGTCGTCATCATCATCATTATCATCATCTCCTTCAGAGAATCAGCAACAGTTTCAGCAGCAGCACCTTCTTTAAAAGTAAATATATGGTGGGCATTTTAAGGACAAATTTCACTACTGGCTCTGTTTTCACCAGGACACGTATTAAATAGCTATGGTAAAAAGAAGCAGAACTTCCTAGCATATTATCCTCACTGCCCAAGAAGATGAGGACTGAAAATGTCCTGTAAGCGCATCTAAGAACCACTTTGTCAATGTTTTATGTTAACAAAGAAATAAGATTATCTGTCGATTTATTAAGAGATCGTGTAAGCTCTGTATTTTCTATTACATTCTTCCCAACATTTATCTGTTATTGGTTTATAGTAGAAAATAGTCTATTATTTGTAAGATGACAATTATATAAAGATGATATAATGAGACGTGGAGACTATGAGTCATACCAAAAATGCTCACCCAGATGCAGAGCAAAGAAAGTGCACATGCTTCAGACCCTCCCTTGCTTCCTAAACACTCATAAGTCACTTAAGCTACTGCTCACAACCACTCCCACATTTCCCATACCCCTAAAAAGGGGCATTAATTCATATTCCACTCCTTGGGAAGTTATTAGGGCTCAATTTGACCTCTACTTAACTTGGACACTCTGTAGGAAGAAAATTATTCTGAATAGGCTAATATTAATGGTATTGTTTTGAGATATGGTAGTCTACTAAGAAGATCTCTGTTTCAAGGGCTCAGGCTCATTAATAAGTTGGTTTTGGGGGGCCATGCCCGAGGAACAGCAAAACAGCTCTAGAACTCATGGCACATGGCCCACTGGTTAGCGTAGCCACAATGAGTGTGTCTCAGCGAGGTATAATCCCAAAACTATATGTCCTGAGTACTTCATGCTGTTCTGGAGCATAACTTTTCTTGTTACCCCTTCGGTCCTTATAATCCCCTTAATATATGAATTGTGTGAGTACTATAAAGGAGGCTTCCAGCCCCTCACTGAGCACTATCATTGGCATACTCAATAACAATGCTGATCTCTTTCAGGCGTTGCTGCTGGAGCAGATTAATGATTCAACCACCACCCATGAAAAGAACCTGCAGATGTAGATTGCTAGCAATGACCCTTAGAAAGAATTTGGAAAAAGAGATTGTTCAACAAGGTTAGAGAAAGATGTTTTGGCTGGTGGCTCTGATGTAGAAAGTCTTAAGAAAAAAAATAGATTGTTTAGCAAAGTTAGGTAAAGATGTTTTTGCTTTTGGCTCTGATGCAGAAAAATCTTAGGGAACAATTTAAAATGAAGAAAAAGTACACTCATAATAGTGAAGGTAGGGACTTTTTGAGGTTCGTGTTACCACTAGCTAATGTGACTCTCTCACTGAAACTGGGTGTCAAGGTGACTCATTTCTTATACCTATTTTTGTCCTCAGCTTCCTGATATGATTTAATAAAAATTTTGCATAGATGAGCACGTTTAGGATTTCAAGTAGAAATGGCTACTTAGTTTTACATAGGAGTTTAGATTTGTGATTCTTTTAAGATTTTTATAATATTACTTATTAAGATAATTGATTCCTCATAATTGCAAATTGCAGACTCAGACTGCCAGTAAAGAAAAGCTGGCTAAGAAATTACCTTGCTTGCTTATTCTCTGTTAATATATAACAAGTTGCTTAGTTGGCATAGTTACAAATGTTCTCGGAAACAACTTGTTTTTCATGTTTGTTTTTCACCAATAATACGTACATTTGATCATGTGAAGGTATTGAGGAACATGTTTTTCTTACATCTAATCATTGTAATAATTCACTTAAAGAAAATAGAATGTAACCACATTGTGAGTTTTGTACTGCTTGAAAGACCTTGCTGTGATATGTAAGGTGTGGGTGAAGTAAGAAGGTTGTTGGAATCTTTTTCCATCCACAAAGATGTGTGTATGTGTGTATGTGTGTGCATAAAGTTGTTGGACTCTTTTTCCATCTTAAAGATGTGTGTATGTGTCTAGGTGTGTGAGTAAGGTGGTTGGAACCCTTTTCCATCTGCCAAGTTGTACATATGTGTATATGTATAAGGTTGTTGGAACTTGCTCTTTGGAGTTTGTTACATCCACCAAAATATATATTCATACGTACAATAGCTGATTGGTTTGGAACATGCACTTCAGAGTTTGTTCCATCCACTAAGATGTGCATATATGTATGTATATAAATGTGAAGAGTAAGAGAAACTAAAAAGAGGGATTTGTTGAAACCTACCTGTTGGAGTCTGTCTTACTTCATCCTCAAGTGTAAGTGTGTGTGTGTGTGTGTGTGTGTGTGTGTGTGTGTGTGTGTGTGTGTATGTGTGTGTGTGTGTGTTTTCTTTTCTCTTCTTCTGTCTACCAATGGAAGCCCTGCTAGGAGCCATGAGCTTAGCTCCCAGTAGTCACCATCGGTGGAAACTATTGCCAGTAACAATCAGCTTCTACCTGGGAGGTTGCCTTCAGAGAAGGTCTGCAAGGTCACCAGCCAGCCAGGGTATCTATGCCCCGCCTCACTTTCCCCAGTTAGTACTGAAGCTGGATCCTCATAGTTGGTTATATGAAAACATACGGTATTCATAACCAATAAGCAATCATTGCCTGCTTTGGTTTGCTACAAGTCTCTTGCTTATAGTTAGTTGATATAGGTTTCAGAGTTAGGAAAATTGAGTTAAAATTTCCTTTTTAGGGCCAAGCGAGATGAGTTACTGAGTAAAAAGACTTTCTGTGAAAGCCTGATAGGCTATATTGACTCCTATGAGCCCATGTGAATGTTTGAGATGAAAACAGACTTCAAAATATATCCTCTGACCTCTACCTATCTGCCACGACATGTGCATTCCTGGCACATGTGCTAAAAGTGAATAAATACCTGGGTTCAGTTCTAAGCTCTCATCAAGTAACTCACAGCCACCTGTCATTCCTATTCTGGGGGAAATAATACTCTCTTCTAGCCTTTAAGGCCACTTTGATATATATGGTGCACGTACAGATAAGCAAGCATACAAACATGCACATAAATAAAAGTAAAGATGGTTAAGACCTGCTGAAGAGGAGAAAAATGATGCTTGGTACTAAGAAACTAGTCAACAGCCCAGGGATAGTAAAGTCATGGATCTTGGAGAAGAACCTACAACCACCATTTCAGTAAATCAGCAGAATCCCCCAACAGCATTCTAAATATTTGTCCTTCTACTCACTTCTCTTGGCAACAGAAAGAGATCATTACAGAAAGCCACAACCAGTCAAAATGCAGACTTGTGGAGCCTAGTTCCAAATTCGTACCTACAAATATCTCCTGCACCAAAGACTCAGAGAACCTTCCAGGAGAAATGGAGGGGTAGCTGTAAGAATCAGACCATCAAGACTTTTGCTGTGAGATTGTGTTATTTAGTGACATCAGAAACCACACCCACAAAGTCTCACGAACACGACTGCTTTATCAGGAGTTCAACAAGGACAACAGTAGATACGCCAACATGGGCAAGAGAAAGATCACGAAGTCTCAGTCCTACTCAAAGAACTACTGACAACTAAACAGCACTGGAAGAATAGTCTTTCCCAGGCAAGAGCACAGAAATTGGTTATCCAATATTAAATAGCCCTGAAAACATTCATGCAACATTATCCAGACTGAGAGAGTCATATTTGATTTTGTGTGTGTGTGTGTGTGTGTGTGTGTGTGTGTGTGTGTATGCATAGAACAACAGTTAATGAAGAAAGAAGGTATAAATTTGACAAAGAGAAAGGAGAGAGTTTAGAGAAAGGAAAAGGAAGGAAGATATTATGTAATTGTATTGTAATTTCAAAGAGTAAAAGAAACATTAGAAAGTAATAAATGAGCCAAGGACAATACAGGAGGTAAACTTTAAACCCCTTCCCAGATCTAGCCAATGGTCAGAATATTCTCCACAGTTGAGTGGAGAGTGTGATACGACTTTCTCACATACTCTGGTGCCTCACATTTGACCATGTCCCCTGGAGGGGGAGACCTGGTGGCACTCAGAGGAAGGACAGCAAGTAGCCAAGAAGAGACTTGATACCCTATGAGAATATATAGGGGGACGTAATCCCCCTCAGGAACAGTCATAGGGGAGGGGAATAATGGGAAAATGTGGGGGGGGGGAGGAATGGGAGGATACAAGGGATGGGATAAACATTGAGATGTAACAAGAATAAATTAATAAAAAAAAAAAAAAAAAAAAAAAAAAAAAAAAAAAAAAAAAAAGAAAGTAATAAATGAAAATGGAAGAAATTTTGAATAGAAAGACATAAAGACAAAAATAAAGAAATATAGCCTGCAATTCTACTTCACTTTATAAACACACTTGAGATTTAATTGTACCTTTTATTAGAGACCATGTGGTACAGAGCAAGGAAGAGTTGATAGATTATCATGTTTTTCTCTGCTGCCAAATATTATGGGATGCATGATCTCTGATGACTGTCCAATTGTCTACAACAAAGGATCAACATGCATTCATTTAACAAGAAAAAGACATTATTCGGGATCACACAAAGCTATATCAGTGAAACTAGTATGTTAGTTTCACTAGTGATACATTTGTAACTCTGAGCAAATATTTATCATATCTAATTAAAGTTCATGTTCATACCAAAAAGGATGTGAATTCTCTAAAATGATTTTATTATTTTCATCATTATTCATGTTATTTTCTTCAAGCTTTATGTTCATTACTAATTTTTTGTTGTCTGTGTATGTATGCATCTCTGCGTGGGAGGGTGCACCGGGACGGGGGTATAGATAGTGTGGACATCAGAGGACAACTTCAGGTGTTGTTCCTATGTGCTGGCTATCTGAGGAGATTTTTTTTAAAGATGTGGACTCGCTGTCCTGACACTTGCCAAGTAGGGTAGGTTAGTGAGCACAGGAATCTACATGTCTGTCGCTCTTCGGCACTCAAATGACTAATGTGTGCTATCATGCCCAGCTTTTTCCAGATGAGTTCTGGATATCGGAGCCAAGTTCTCATGCGTACAAGTCAAGTACTTAATGACTGCGCTGTCCCCTCAGTCCTCATCACCAACTCTTTAATCTGCTTGTGAAAGGCACATTTTAATTACCCGAAGCTGATTGATTTATGGTCAACAGTTATTTATAATTGCATTTCCTACTGTGTCTTGGAAGAAAGTTAACAATTCCATCATTATTTGTGGAAAGCAAAATGAAGCAAATCCAGCTGTATTTTAATATGGGGATGGAAAACAGAATAAAACTATTATAAACTCAAATTTTGGGATATTATTAAAAAGTATGATGGTTAGAACTAAGTTTTAGCATGAAAAAATGTTTGACATAAGTGACAAAGAAGCTGAATAAATAATCATACCTATCTGTAGTTAAATACACGTAAATTGTGCCTATCCTCATCCAAGATCTCTACAGGAACACTGAAGATGATCATGTTTGGAAAATTTGGGAGTTGGTTTATGGCTAATTCTTTTGTTGCTTTGCTTTGTTTGTTTGTTTGTTTGTTTGAGCCAAACAAAAGCAGATGGAGGAGAGTGGAGAATAATTGGGGTATATGCATTTGAAAATAAGTTTTAAAATAGACTAATTTTTCCTTTTTATTTTTTCTAGTGTGAGTGTGTGTATGTGTGTGGCTGTGTGTGTCTCTGTGTGTGCATCTGTCTGAGTGTGTATGTTTCTGCATGTCTGTATGTATGTATCTGTGTGTGTGTGTGTGTGTGCATATATACATGTGTGCATGTGGGTACCATCTATACCATGCTGTAACTTATGGAAGAAAGATAACCTGTTTTCTATCAAGCAGTTCTCTTGATGGATGAATCGCTAACATTTCCCTGATTTAATCTTTACAGTAACTTCATGAGATAGGCATTACTGTGCTTGCATCTGACTGGTTGCAAATGCTCATGAAAAGAAGGTCCTAGAATTTACTTAAGACAGCACTGTTAACTCTGCAGCAGATCTAGGCTATGAATTCAGGCATTCTGGCAGAACAACTCTTGTACATGACACACTGCGTTATCTCTCAGTTATGGTTTGAGCCCATTGATTTGTCTTTTAAAAGATTCCTGGGTTTTGTTGTGCCTTCCCATTGTCCAAGCCACACATTCTTATGGTGGCTCCTTGAAGCCACCTCTCCTAGATATAAGTCATCCTAGTCAAGGACAGCAGGTCCTCAGGAGGTCACGTGGACTGTTAGGGCCAATCATGTCTTCTTTCCTGGGACTTGCACTTCAGATTGCGAGTGATCACAGTCTGAGTCAATGTGATCTCACGAGAAGATTTCAGGTCTGTTTGGAGTGATTTTTCTTTCCAATTTAACTGTTGCTTGTTGTTTCTAAGCATATTTTAGGAGATGAGAAACGAGGCTGAAGAAAGTGTGAAAAGAATGAAGTCAACATGTCAATGGTGCCAAAAATAGCCAGCCAGCCAACCAAAACAAAGAAGCAAACCCCAGGAAAGGACGTCCTTAAGGACTTTGAGGGTCCTGCTTCAATCTCACTCTTGAGGGCCCACCTTGCATTCATTGTGCTGTCATTTATCCCTAAACTTTACTTACCATTTTTGCTTCTGCCTTTCTCTCAGTAAAATAAAAATAAGCCTAATAATATTTAAGTCAAAAGAGCAGCACAGGAGTTGTGGCAACACAATAAGACAACTTGAAAAATAGAGGTCAGAATACTGCTAGATGCAGTAAAGAACTTGCTCTCGTGACCATGCGCCCAAATGCTGTAAAAGGGCAACAGAAGGTAACATGTGCTATGGTTCTTACGGGAGCTCACAGAGACTAAACCAGCACCCACGGACCATGCGCAGGTCCGTGAGAGTTCCTCTGTGTAGACATGCCATGATTGTTTAGCTTGGGTTTCATTTGGTATCACTGGGCGGCCTGCTCTCTTTTGAAAGGAAATAAAGGAGCAATAGATCTGGGGGAGAGAAGAGGTAGGGTGGGGGGCTGAGAAGAGAGGAGGGAGGGTAGGCTGTAGTCAGGAAGAATAGTATGGAAGAAGAGTAAAGAAATCAATGAAAAATAAAAAAAGAACTCTAAATGACCTTTCAAGATCATTTCATTATTCTTGAATAAAAGACACGCTTTAGTCCAAATTTCAGGTCGTCTTTGCAATATGTAAATTAAAGTACTGAACTCAAGATTCCATTCATAATGTGGTACACGCTACTCTTACTAACCTATAACAATTTGTTAGAGGCCGTATGGAATATAATATGGCAAAGTATTGAAGATTCTGGTGCTTTATGCATATTTTATTTAAGAGGTCTCAATAATCCCTGTTTTGTTCACCAACAACCTGATTTTGAAGGCGCTGCCACTGTAATGACTGTCGACTAAGAATTCAGACGTTCTCTGCAGGCTTTGTCAGTGCCTCTTACAAAAGCTCTAACGAACGGCAGTGCAGGGCTCAGGGCTGCTTATGATAGCAAGCATGGAATTTCCAGGACAAGAATTACGTGCTAGAGTCAGGGTAAATGTAACAGCAGCCTTGGCAGATGTAGTCCAAGTGTTGTAATCTAGAGGGCTTGGAAATCGTCGTTTACATTTAGCAGAACCATGCAGCTCTACGGTTTCGAAGTTTGCTAACAATATCATTGACTTTCTCGTGTCCCGATACCAAATCCCCTTCTATATAACCCTGGGCAGAAGGACAGTTATATTATTCTGAGGCTCATCCTATTCCAAAGCTGGGAAGCTCAAAGCTTAGAAAGTTTACTCTTGATTTTTCATTTATTTCTCTTATAAATCCTTATATTTATCCATAAATCTCACTGTAAAGAAGATACAGTTCTATTTAGTAGGTATGAATGCTCTTACATTAGAATCTTCCATTTCTCCAGCATGTCTTTGCATGGCATTTGCACAGGGAATTTCCAGAGAAGCGGTTAAAAGTAAAATAGGAATGTCATGGGCTCAGGACCTGCTGACTTAGCTTGCTGCAACCTTGGCCCATTTTACAGGGTTAATGTGGGAAGTGAATATAAAGTTTGTAAAATACTTAGCATAGCACCTCACACATAGCAGATATTAAAAATGCAAACTAGAGTTATTTATAATTCACGCCCCCATATCCTACTTTTTGAGTCAAACTATTTAGTTCCTGTCCTACATTTTTTTTTTTATTTGGGGACATAAAAACTATAACATGCATTTTCTCACCTCATTTTGGAAATCAATTGAGAGCTCTGTGCAGTACAGAGCTGTCATTTAGCCGGCACTGAGAGGGGTAAAAATACTGTTCATCACAATTCTCCTCCTTAAGCCTGGATGGAGGCTCGGCAGCTAGAAGACTCAGTTTTCCTGCAGTGGTGAAAAGTTTAACTTAACACCTAGTCACAAAATCGCACACAGTAATAAACGTTGTCTATACAGGTCTAATACTCAATAAAAGCCTGTTTGAAAAATTCTATCAGCAGACAACTTACAGTATCTCTTAAGATGCTGTTTCCTGTTGTGTGCTGGAGCATCTTCTGGGTATATTCCAAGGAGTGGCATAGCTGGGTCTTGAGGAAGCCCTATTCCCATTTTTCTGAGATAGCACCAGATAGATTTCCAAAGTGACTGTACTAGTTTTCATTCCCACCAGCAATGAAGGAGTGTTCCTCTCTCCCCACAACCTCGCCAGCATGTGGTGTCGCTTGAATTTTTTTCTTAGCCATTTTGATGGGTGTAAGATGGAATCTCTGAGTTGTTTTGATTTGCATTTCCCTGATGACTAAGGAGGTTGAGCATTTCTTTAAGTGTTTCTCAGCCATTTGATATTCCTGTTGAGAATTCTCTGTTTAGTTCCAAGCCCCATTTCTCAATTGGGTTATTTGGTTTGGTGGTGTTTAATTTCTTGAGTTCTTTATATATTTTTGATATTAGACCTTTGTCAGATGTAGGGTTGGTGAAGATCTTTTCCCAGTCTGTAGGCTGTCCTGGTGGCACTCAGAGGAAGGTTAGCAGGTTACCAAGAAGAGACTTGATACCCTATGAGCATATACAGGGGGAGGTAATCCCACTCAGGAACAGTCATAGGGGAGGGAAGTAAGGGGAAAATGGGAGGGAAGGAAGAATGGAAGGATACAAGAGATGGGATAACCATTGAGATGTAACAAGAATAAAAAAAAAAGATGCTGTTTCCTGTGGGGAAAAGTGAAGCAAGCATGCATGAGAGTATTAAAATGGGAGGACTAGTTTCTAGATACAGATCTTAAGCAAATGTTTCCTTTCTGTGTGCTTTCTTTTTTCTCTTAGTAAATGTAAAAATATTTCATGCAAGCAGCACAGGAAGAACCAAAATGAATAATTTGGATAATTGTGGCAAATTAGATAAGTCATCAGTACCTGCAAAATAATACTAATAATCTACTTGTTGTATTTGTAAGAAAAGAACAAAAGCTGGGAAAACATAATTGTTGACTTTGAGAAAGAGAACTAATGTTGCTATGGAAGATACATGGGCCTTTTGCTATAGGTATGGTGTGGCTACATTTATACATGTATTCCTATGTATAAGTGCTGGTACAAGCATGCAACATTCATACATGTAGAATGGAATCAACTACCAGCAATGATATCTTGGTTTAAAGGGAAGGTGAGCTAAAGGTATTGATGACAAGATAGAGGCAACCAAGGATGATTTCATGAAACATTAGCATTTTAACATAATTGTGACAATTTTCCATCTCACCCGCTTCCTTAAGAAATGCTTCTTGTGATAGAAAGAGGAGAAGGACGATGAGGATGGAGAGTAGGAGAAGCAGATAAAGAGAAGGAGGAGCAGGATGGAGAGTGCATGTTTATCTGAAAAGTGGAAGCTACGACTAGTCACATGACAACCTCGAGATGATACAGTGAAGCGTTGGAGATGACATCATTACCTTTGCTTCTCTGTAGAGGTATTTGCCACTCCAATAGTGCATCTGTGTGCTGACTATAAAGCACATCTTCCTCTTAAACCAGCTTACAGCTTGAGGATACACTAAGACTTTGGTACCATCAAGAAATAAATATTTGAAATGACCAAAAAAAAAAAAAAAAAAAAGTATAAGGCAGAATTAAATCTATGTTTGATATAAGTGGAAATTATGCCACCATTTTAACACTGTCTTTGACTCTTCGGAATTTTGATATTATTATTGCACATATTCTTTGCTTGAGAAAAACTGGCAGTGATTATCACTCAACAGAGAAAATGTGGAGCTTAAGAATGTTACAGAAGGTGAGGAATGGCTAGTTAGAACTTTATTTGGTATCATCGTACAATCCTCAAAGGATTAAAGACTCCACCAGAGGAGAAGCCACACCGTGTGTGTGTGTGTGTGTGTGTGTGTGTGTGTGTGTGTGTGTGTGTGTGTGTGTGTTGAGGGGATTCAGAAAGAACAGCAATGGCAGGCAAGATCCCCATAGACTGGGATGGATACATTACTCTTACAAGTCCATTGTTCTAGTTGAACTGCCTAGACTCTGAAGATGAGCCCAGTTTTAAACACATGTCACTCTGCCATTCAGACCAGAAGCTTCTGGAATATGGTAATCAGGGTTCATACTGAAACCATCAGGGTTTTTTGTTGTTGTTGTTGTTTTGATTTGGTTTTTGTTTTTGTTTGTTTGTTTGTTTTTTGTTTTTAATAAAGTCCATGGTAAGGATCTTATTCAATGCACAAGACAGATCCAGAGCTTCCTCATTGCAGCATACCTCTGGTAATATAGCTGGTTTGCATTAATGAAATCGTCAGTTATCACAAGGTTCAAACATCTGTAATTTGGATAATAAAATTTCACCTGTAAGCCTGCCTTACTGACAAGAATAAGCACTATTTCTCCCATGTCTGTAACCAAGTATTATTCTTAGGAATATGAAGTGTAAGAGATTGTGCACATTTCATTCTTCCTCCTCTATGCTGTTCAATCTTTTTGCCTTTTCTGGAAGTAATGAAGAACAGATGATATAGTGATTACTGTAGCCCGTTCAGCTCCCAAATCCTATGATTCTTGCTTCTGTGCAATTCCAACCAAGTCAAATGCTTCTCCACATCTCAGAGCATGAACCCCATTCCCTATTATTCTCTCATGAATACAGAGAACCACTTATTAAATATAATCCCTCTAAAGCTCAAAGGCAATACTGCTTCTTTGGAAGGTTTTTATCACTCCCCCAAAAAGAGCTGTTTAATTTCATGGTTATTATTTGTTTGTCAAAGCCCCACTGTTTATTCAGATTAATTAAAAACAATTGTCCCAGCTGCAAAGTGGTGGTGCTTCTTGTAATGAAAATATCTGCAATCCCAGCTTCATCAGATATAAGCTGATCCCATTCTAAAGTCTTTAACCTTCCTCTGTGAGGCAATATAACTCAAAAGCCCCAGACTTGTGTCTGTAGATGGGAAAATTGAATTCTTAGATGTGCATCTTTTATCGTTAGGCTCTCATGTTATTAAGCCCTTAGAGATGTCCCCCAACATGATATTTCTAAACAGAAAGCCCTCTATCAGGCCAAAACTAGACAACAGGAAGTGAAAGTGAGTTGCTACATCTTAAATTCATTTAAAAATCATCTTTTAGCAAATGATACTTTTAGAAGTGTTTTGCTGTTTTGATTATCAAGAGCTCTTATGCTTTATAGATTAGCAGATGCTATCATTTCCAAATAAATAAAGACAGCTAATAAGAACTAAATAGCTATCTGATGAAATAAACTCAATTTATTTCAGTTTGCTGAGTAAAACAATCTTTAAAATAATAAAAAATGCCCTTAAGAGCCATATTCTGTAGGTCCCTGAGGCTTTGAAGACCTTCTCTATTTTACCTTATCTATCTATAGAATCTTATCTATCTATTAAACCTAGGATGTATATGCTTGTGATAAAAATAGACTAGTAATTGACATGACCATGGTTTGGTCAACTAACAATTAACTTGTATTACTTAATTATCCTAAACAGCCTGCAATAGCTTTGACAGTAAGACAGGTTAACTCCTGGCATCACCCAGCCTACCTCAAGATGATGAGCATCAAAGAACCTCCTTATGGAGATGGCTTCAAATGTGGCAAACCAGCCACTGGGCAAAATATCCTTGTTTCTGTCACAGACAGAATTCTGTCAAAAAGTAGACAAGCTTGGATACAGGCAGAGTTGACAGTCAAACTCTGCCAGGACAAGGTAAGCAAGTCCTCAATAGTTTCTGCCTCACAAATATGTCTGTCAGATTTATTGAGCCAGAAGGCTGAAGATGATTCTCCAATGTTATAGAGAGTTTTGGGTGACTGTTCAGGCAGAAAACTACCTCTGTCATTTTTTCATTTTGGAAGCTGTTAACCTGCATTTCCTGTCTACTCAAATAATTAATTTTATTCCTTCTCAAGTCTCTAATGGGGTTGAAGACCAGATAATTTAGTTTTACAATTAAGCTTAGTTGTTTAGGGATTAAGATATATTTATATCTAGATAGATGTTTTAAGTTGATAGAGATGATAGGATAGATATTAATTTACATTCAGAATTTTAGACTCACCAAAATAGGAAAGATGTTTTCTCCAAGGTTGCCAAATACAAATAGCCAAAACACTAAGAATATAGCATTTATATAATTCCTGCTTTTGTCATGGTTCTTCTTGCTATAGGTAGTTTATTGTATATTTATATTATTATATTACTGTGTAATAATATAAATGTATATGTAAAAAATTAAAAAAAAACAATTAAAGAAAGAAAACAAAAATGGGCCAAGTCCAAATGCTGTAACCTCCAGACAAACTTTTTCTATCCAAAATAATCTCCACTTGATGGAAAGCTACTCATGAACTCACATATATAATATTAAAATTTGGCTTCCAGCTCATTTCAAACTGATGAAGAGAAGAGGGTGAAAAAAAAGCTATTTTTCCCTGTGTATAAAATTGAAAATGTACCTTGAAGTCTCTAATGTGCTTCTTTGTTTCCCAGGAGAATATAAACCACCAAATAAAGCTATCCCCTTTGGAGTCTCACAACATTCTACCTCTTATGTAACAAAGGTTGTGAAATATTCTGCTAAGTGAGGGACAAATGACCTAAGCCTTCATCCTTCCTTACTACTTTGACAACAGCCACCCTTGTCAGTAATGGCATCTGTAGTGTTATTTGTAAGAAATTTGCTGCTTAAAGCCAGATTTGTATTCTAAGGTTCTTTTTTTTTTTTTTTTTTTTTTTTAGTTTGCCTATTTTAGGTGACTATTTTCTCCTATTCTTAATTTATTTTAATCATTAGAGCAAGAGTATCTTCTCTCTCTCAAATAATTCAGAAAGTAAAATAACAAAACTGTGCCCAGGCCTAGAGCAGCAGTACTTGGAGAAACTTCTTCAAAGCAAAACTTCACCTGTGTTATAGAGATGCCCAGAAACAGAGACAGGCCCACATGGTTGGTCCATCCGTAGTCAACTCCTAGTCATCTTCAAGTCTGTTCTTCCAAATGCCATTTCTTTATCATAGTGTCACCTCCTGCCCTCATCCCACACTCCGCTTCACAATAGTTTCACTCTTCAGGTTTTATTTACGAAATTCATTGGGAAATGTATCTTCAAAAACACTGCTTTTTGTGAGAAACAAGCACATCTGTCACTCTGCTGTCCCAGAATAGGGGCAGGCCTTCCTGTTGTACCTGTACACGTCCTTATACCACGCGTGGACTTCATTATAGGGAATACAGCAAATTGTCACCGTGCATCAAGAGCCCCTTGCATGGTTTGTTTGTTTGTTTGTTTTAACATAGGAAGGTGAAATGAACTGCCTGTATTTTAAAGTGTTGCCTTTTAACTCGGGCTCGTATGTAGCCATTGGGGATCATGCTACTTCACACAGCAGAAGGGACCAGGATCAAGGGTTTGTCCAGCTCAAGAGGCAGCTATTTCACACAACACAACTTCTCCCAAGAAAACCATGAAAGCACATCACTCCTGACAGCGGTGCAGACGCCTGGAGGGATGTGCTGAAGAAACCAAACTTCAATGCCTCTGCTGGTTCGCCAGGGGCCTATGTGGCTGCTGCCTGAGTGAAATAAGATTGGAGTGTCAGATAATGATGAGAACTGTGTGAGAGGGAGGCAGGGTGACAGCAGGGAGGCTGAAAACAACCTAAACCCTAAAGTGATTTCATGATGCTCTAAGAGTCCCAATTTTAGAAAATGCACAAATCTGAACCTAAAACAGCCCAGACGCAGCTTATAGGATCATCACCTCTCCCAGGGATGAGCCGGCATGTTTGTAGAACGTTAGAAGGGGTTCTGGCTCCCAGAATACTATTCTGTCTGCAATTGGCTTAGAGCACTTGACTCTGAGAGAGGTGATGCAGGGTGCCCTTCCTCCAGGGACCCAAGTGGGACAAGTAGCACTCACATAAAAAACAAAACCAAAACAAACCCGAAACATTATCTCAGGTTTGAAAGCAGGCCAAATCTCTCTTCCTATCCAAGACCTTATTCTATATACACTTTCTCTAATTTTACAAGATATTTCTTTTTTTTTAACACAATGTTTTCATTGAGCATTTGGAAATTTCATATAATGCACATTCACCACACTCACTCCTCAGTTCTCTGAGATCCACCTTTGTGCCCCACCCCAACTCCACATATACCAAGTCCAATTTCTGTTGTTCCCAGACTCACTGAGCCTGGTCAAACTCCCAGTAGGCAGCCCTTAAAGATAACTGAGTCCTTTCCTGTCCCCTTTCCAGAAGCGATCAACTCTGAAAAGCTACACTTAAGCATATTTAATGCAATTTTAAGAACTCTCTTCAGTGCCTTTTTGCCTGGACATTCTCTCTCTCTCTCTCTCTCTCTCTCTCTCTCTCTCTCTCTCTCTCTCTCTCTCTCTCTCTCTCTCTCCTCAGTTGGGGGCAGGGTAGGCTTCATGGAAGCCTTATAAGAGTTTTTCTGAAGCTGGTCATGAGAACTATCAGTTACTGTGGACTATCACTTTCTGCTGTAAAGATGGAAATTTTGGTAAAAGGAAAGGCATATTACTCCAGATACAAATTGAAGAAATATATAGCATCAAGGCTTAATCCAACATTTGTGGACAAAATTCCCTAGGACAGTTAGCCACAGTGAATTTTCAGGTCCCCTCAAGGAGAATAATAGTACCTAATTTCATAGTACTCCGTGTCCCAATTCAAAAATCTCATATCCAGCTGTTTGCAGAAATGGAACCTAAACATAAACATGAGAGGTGCCAACTGCAATTTTATTATCACCATCATTACCATCATCATCACTATAGCACCATTTCATGTATGCACACGTTATACTGTTGGACATACATTGGCTGATTCCATCACTTCTCTATAAAGTCACTTCAGTAAGTGCCTCCCTTCATAAGTTAGAAATGCTGTCCACAAGAGCCAGGGAAGCCTGTTTGTAATTATGTATAGTGCTAGATCACAACTGGGTGGCAAACTGAGTTGATGTATTGACGTACCTGTGAATCTTGAATTATGTGGCCCTTCCTCAGACCATGGCTTCAGGGCCTTGTTTTGATGGCGACTCTTCTAGAAGAAGTACCGTGGGAAATAAAATGATAACTCTGACTGGATCGGTGAGATGTAGCAGAAGGTTTGAGGCAGAGGAAACATTGAATGAGTTTAGGTTGCAGAATGATTAACTGAGATGCACAAAAGACAGAAGATTTATTCAAGGACACACAGACAGAAGATCACAAAACTGAAGTCTGAAGCTCCCAGGTGTCTTGAGTTTTTTCTACATGGCCACAAGCTCGCCCTACTTCATGGCCTATCAAGTTGCATGTTGTCAGTGGAAACTTTACTTTATAAAAATGGCAGCTAAAGAGAAGTTACTCTTCTTAACTCTCCTCATCTTCCTTGCATGGTTTGATAGTTTTTAGAATTAGTTTTGAGTTATCGGATAAATAAAATATAGATGCTCTGTCATCATATAACCTGAAAGGTAGCTACTGTGAATTCAGGGATGGTTACTGCTGTAGTTTGAAATATCTTTTTCCAAAGGCCCAGGCACTTAGGCTTGGCCCTCAGCTGGTTGAGTTAAGAGAAGGGATTTGAACCCTTGGTCACTGATTTCATGAATGTGAATTCAGGAAGTGAAATGTGACTTGACGGAAGAGGCTCTGGGGGTCTGTTTTTAAGGAGTATAGCTTGTTTTCTCTCTTTCTTGTTCTCTGTCCTCAATTCCCCCTCCTATTCCCTTCAGTTCTCCCTCTTACTGCCCACCTCTCTCCCTCCCTACCTTCTGGATGCCATGAGTAAATGCTTATGGTCCACCTTGCCTTCAACCATGACTCTCTGACCTGCTAAAGTCCCAAAACGGGGAAACCAGCTGGCCACTCAATGAAACCTAAGAAGCCAGGAACCCAAACAAATCTTCTCTCTTTTAAATGGTTTCATTCATGTATTTGTCATAGCTATGAGAACCTGACTAAGACAGTAACCCTTGAAAAGTCCTTAGGCAGGGAGATAATAAGAGAAGCTCCTGGGGTTGGCAGTTCTATGTTATCAGCACTAAGAAGACCCTTAGCCCTGGGCTTCCACTTTGGCTTCCATCTCTCAAGAGGGACCAGAGGAAGACAGATCAGCCTCGAAGTAAAAATCTTAATCACCTCCCTACAAAGTAGTTATCTGACAAAATGTCTTAAATTTACCCAAAGATACTAATTCGCTTTCCCAGCTCTGAGAAACCCAATGGTCACATCCATACTCTCCCGGGGAACTGACTCAGAACATAGCAGTGCTGACAAAAACAACAAAATGCTCTCAAGAAAACACACACACACACACACACACACACACACACACACACACACACACACACACACAGTCCTTTCTTTCCTCTCCTTTTCACAAATTGACAGAGTGGCATCTGGGCTGAATAGGTTGTGGTAGTGAATATTTTATCAGATTTTTTGACAAGGCATCTATCTCAGCGTAGGATGAGGCTAGATCTTAAATCACCTCAGACAGTTTTGCTTCTTAATTAGACAGTCAATAGACTAACAAGTGGGAGATCTGGGTTATAGTTGGCATCTGAGATGGCTGAAATCATTGGACAGTTGAATCTGGTCCAATTAATTCTCTTGATAGTTACTATCTCTTCAGTTGTGTTAGACAATTGGGTACTAACACAGCAAACAATATTAATTTTAAATGAGTAAAGGCAGAGTGAAAGCAGTAGAGGTTGTTTACAGTGTAAATCAAGCACTGTGTGCAGGTGGAACGAAGACTTCAGCTTAGAATGGAATTGAATTGGCACATATGCTCATTGTAAATGCATATGCATTCTAAGGTCATTGCAACCTATCCCTTCATTAAGAATCCTATTGCCATGTAGCCTTCGCAAGTATTACTTTGGTCAAAACAATAGTCAGTCAGTAAGTTCTTGGGCATGCCTCAGAGTTCTAATTAAAGTTGAGGTTTGGGTTGTATAAGCAATGGAGAGAAGTTAGCTAGTGATTATATTTTAGTTTATAAAAAATAGCTATTTTTGTAATGCCTTGAAATGAAAAATTCAGTATTCGTGATCTTTTTCAACCACAATTTGTTAGAGCAAGACAGTCATTGCCCAAAAATATTTTAGTCAAGATGACTACCATATAGACTTCTTTATTTTCCAGAAACATAATTCTTCAGAAAAACAATTAGTAAGGAAATAAATGTGACATTTGAAAGTAAAATGTTAGATTTTACATTACACACTACCCAGTGTCCTGATGTGCATCAAAAAAGGCTGAAGTGAAGAAACAGAAGAATTTGAGGATAAAATGTAGTATCTCTATAATTAAAATAAAATAATGAAATATCTACATGTTGTTCTATAGGTCTGGTTAAGTATGGTGGTTTGGGAAAACAAATTGTATGTGCTTCCAAAGTTATAGTTTTAAAAATGGTCCTTGGGAGATGGCTTGATGGGGTAAGACCACTTCCTCTTGCAGAGGAGGAATTTGGCACCCAGCACCCACATGAGGCTAAGCATAACCCACTGAAACATTTTCCAAGGTTTGATACCCTCTTCTGGACTCCATGGGCATATGTACTCATTCTATCTCTGTCTCTCTGTCTCTCTCCTCCCCCATACACTTACAAACACATTTACACACACACAATTAAAAAAATAAAATAAACTTTATGCCTAATATTCCCATATAAATGATATATACCATGTTTATCTTTCTGGATCTCAGTTACCTCACCCAGGATGTTTTTTTCTAATTCCACCCATTTACTTGCCAATTTCATGATGTTATTTTTTTTAACAGCTGAGTAATATTCCATTGGGTAAATATACCACATTTTCTTTATCTATCTCCTGGTTGAGGGACATATAGGCTGTTTACAGTTTCTGGCTATTGCAAATAATGCTGCTATAAACATAGTTGAACAAGTGTCCTTGTGGTAGGATTCAGTTTCCTTTGGATATGTGCCCAAAAATGGTAGAGCTGGGACTTGAAGTAGATCAATTTCCAGCGTAGCGATTTCCAAAGTGTCTGTACAAGTTTGCACTCACACTAGCAATAGAGGAGTGTTCCCTAAATTGCCACCAACATGAGCTGTCACTTGTGTTTTGTTCTTAGCCATTCTGAAAGGTCTAAGATGGAATATCTGAGTAATTTTGACTTGCATTTCCATGATGACTAAAAATGTTAAGCATTCCTCAGGGCAGGAGAGATGACCCAGCAGTTAAGAACACTTGCTGTTCATCCAGACATTCCAAGTTCTATTCCCAGTATCCACATGGCAGCTCACAACTGTCTGTAACTCTAGTTCCAGGGGATCTGACACTCTCACACAGACATACATGCAATCAAAACATCAATGCACATAAAGTAAAAATAAAAATCTTAAAGAAGAAGAAGGAGGAGAAGAAGAAGAAGAAGAAAAAGAAGAAGAAGAAGAAGAAGAAGAAGAAGAAGAAGAAGAAAAAGAAGAAGAAGAAGAAAAAGAAGAAGAAGAAGAAAGAATGAAATGTGTTGCTCAGCTATTTGATATTTCTCTCTTAAGAAATTTATGTTTAAATATGGTTCCCATTTTTAATTGGATTATTTGATTTTTGATGTCTAGTTTCTCAAGTTCTTTATATATCTTGGAAATTTGCCCTGTGTCAGATGTGGAGTTGAAAATATTTTCCCATTTTGTAGGCTGCCATTTTGTCCTATTGACATTGTCCTTTGCCTTACAGAATCTTTTCAGTTTAATGATGTCCTATTTATTAATTGTTGATCTCAGTGCCTGTGCTTTGGTGTTCTGTTTAGGAAGTTGTTTCCTATGTCAATGCATTCAACACTATTCCTCACTTTTTCTCCTATCAGGTTCACTGTATCTGGTTTTATGTTGAGTCTTTGAGTCTTTGATCTACTTGGAGTTGAGTTTTGTGCAGGATGACATATATACATCCATTTGTATTATTCTACATGCTGACACCCAGTTACACCAGCACCATTTGGTTTTTCCAGCATGTGATTCTGGCTGCTCTATCAAAAATCAGGTGTCTATAGGTGTATGGTTTTATGTCTGCGTCTTCAATTTGGTTACATTGATCAACTTGTCTGTTTTTATGCAAATACCATGTGGTTTTGTTACTATAGCTCTGCAGAAGAGTTTGAAAGAAGGGATGGTAATGCCTCTGAAAGTTGTTTTATTGTACAGAATTGTTTTAGCTATCACAAGGAGGGCTCAAAGGAGAAACACATAAATCTCCTGAGAATGGAAAATAGAATATTGTGGGTGAACTGGGGAGGGTGGGGATAGGAGCAGGAGGGATCAGGTTGGGGGAGAATGGAGGAAGAAAGTACTCAGAGAGATAACTGGAATTGGGCTGCATCTTGAGTGACTTGCTAGAAACCTGGTGCAATGGAAACTCCTAGGAATCTATGAGGGTGACCCCTGCTAAGACTCTGAGTAATTAGAAATATGGTGCTGAACTGTCCATCTCCTATAGTCAGGCAAGACTTCCAGTATAGGGATTTGGGACTCCAACCTAGTCACAAATGCTTCAACCTACAATTTTTCTGGCCTGCAAAACGTGCTGGAGTAATAGTGGTGCAGAAATTGTGAGAGTGACCAACGAATGACTGATCAAGCTTGAAACCATGTTACAAGAGGTAGCCCAGTCCTCACACTGACTGGATGGCCAAGAAACAGAGGCTGGATAGCCCAGAGACCTAGTATAGAACCAAACATCACTGACAAAAAAAAATCAATGAAAATATTCTGCTATATTCATAGACAGGAGCTAGCATAATTGTCATCAGAGAGGCTTTATCCAGTAACTGATGGAAACGGATGCAAAGAACCAAACATTAGGCAAAGCTCAGGGCATCCTGCAGAAGAGAAGAAGGAAGGATTACAGAATCCAGAGAAGTCAAGGACACCACAATAAAATGGTCCACAGAACCAACTAACCAGAGATCATAGGGGCTCACTGAGACCAAACTGACAATCAGGGAGGATGCATGGGTCTGACCTAGGCCTTCTGCATATGTGTTTTGGTTGTGTAACTTGGTCTTCTTGTGGGACTCTTAATAATGGGAATGGGGGTTGTTTCTGATGCTTTTGCCTGATTTAGGGACCCTTGTTCTCTCACTGGATTGCCTAGTCCAGCTTAATATGAGGGGAAGGACCTAGTCATGTTGCAGCTTGATATGTCATGTTTGGTTGCTATCCCTGGGAGGCCTGTCCTTTTCTGAAGGGAAAGGAGGAGGAGTGGATATGGAGAGAGGGGAGGACGAGGACAGGAACTGGGAGGAGGGGAGGAGAGAGAGGGAACACTGCAGTCAGGATGTAATATATGAGAGAAAAATAAATACAAACATTAAATAAAATAAATATTTACAAATAAAAATATATATGAAATACTACCAAATTCGAGTAGTTGGAGTTTTAAAAGATAAGATGAGAAGAGTCAAGTCATTCAAAGAGTAGACAAGGGCTACAGAAGGTGGGAATTATGAGTCATGAGATTGAATTGAGTTGCCTTGGGTAGTCTGAAAACATAGATTCATAGAGGTGCCAAGACTTAAAAAACAGAAGTTAAAACATATGTGTTATCTTCAGTTGTATTCCCCAGACCCTCATTCTTATTAAGCCTTTCAAATAGAACATAAGATGTTCATTATTTTAGGAACAATTGAACAGAGTGGAGGGCCAAGTGTCACAGGTATAAAGCAGGTATAAATCTGTGCTATTGTATGTTATTCCATAGCCAGAAGGGCCTGTATGTTTATATGTATTTGGGTTTAATGCCCTGCTGCCATAGTTCTCAACAGTTTTAAGCAGAAGCTCCAGATTTCCACTTTGCACCTGTAAACTTTGCAGCTTCTTTAGTATTTGTAAATGGTGAGCGATGTGGCAATGTCAGGAAAACGCAGCCATTAGGAACAGATGTAAAGTCTAAGTCACCTGCCCCTCCTATACTGCATGTTTTCAGAGTAAGTTTGTGAGATACCTTTTCTCTTTATCCAAAGCAGAGTACTTTTATAATTGAATACAATAACATCAAAGTACACATGTGAACACTCTCTCTCTCTCTCTCTCTCTCTCTCTCTCTCTCTCTCTATATATATATATATATATATATATATATATACACACACACACACACACACACACACACACACACACACACAAATGTTTATATATAAACATTTGATGGACCTATGATGATAATAAAAGCTGGCATCCACCTAATATACTCGGAGGACCCCAGACAGGAAGATAAAGTGATTCAACAAGCTCTCTGTTACTTTACTCTTACTAAGGGTGTTCATGTTTTCAGAGAACCTGAGCATGTAGGAAAAGACAAAAGAAAAAGTTCAGAGGCATTGATTCAATACAAGGAGAAGAACATAATTTCAAATGGAGAGCTTGCTGTTAATTGTTTCAGAGAATAAAGATAAAGTGTTATTGCTATGAAATACAAAATGATATGCTTGAAAGTCTGAAGGAAGGAGTGGTTAAATGGAAGAAAAGAAAAGTAAAAATTATCCACTAAAATTAACAGTAGAATACAAAAAGAAGAAGAAGAAGAAGAAGAAGAAGAAGAAGAAGAAGAAGAAGAAGAAGAAGAAAGATAATGCTGGTTTACTAAGATAAAAATCAGATTAATGCAGAAGGAAAAATGCAAAATTAAACAGGGTAAGCAAGTCCTCGATAGTTCCTGCCTCACAAATATGTCTGTCAGGTATATTGGGCCAGAAGGCTGAAGATGATGCTCCAGCGTTATAAAGAATTTTGGGTGACTGTTCAGGCAGCAAACTGGCTCTGTCATCTTCTCATTTGGGAAGCTGTTACTTGCACTCCCTGTCTACTCAGGTAATTAACTTTATTTCTTCTCAAGTCTCTAATGGGGTTGAAGAACAGATAGTTTAGTTTTACAAGTCAGCATATTTTTCTAGGGCTTAAGATGTTTTTCAGTCCAGATATATGTTTTAAGTTGATAAGAATGAGATATGATAGATATTGATTTACAGTTAGAATTTTAGACTCACTAAGATAGAAAAGATATTTTCCTCAAGGTTGCCAAATACAAATAACCAAGACACTATGAATGCAACATATACGTAATTGCTGATTATTTCATGATTCTTTTTGCTGAATATAGTTTATTGTATATATGCATAATAGTATAAATATACATGAAAAAATAAAAATATTTAATAAAAAGAATTATCAAATCTATTTCTAAAGATCATGAGATTAAAGATAGATTCATTATTATTCTGTACTAAAATAAGACAAAATTTCTTGTTTTAGTATATAGATACATAAATCACATTATAATTGTCTACTGTAGAATTTCAAGGCTAGTTATTCTTTCATTTTTTATTTTTAAAAAGTAATAACCTAATTATAAAAATAATATATCTCTTTTTTGAACAACTATAGCACTAGGTTTCAAGTTACAATGTTCACTTAATACTAAGAAGTCAATAATATTGTTCTATAACCTGCACTGAAAAAAGAGTGGTAACAGAAAGAACTGACAACAAACATCATAGAATTTCATCCTCAGCATAAATTTGAGACAATTCAGTAATTTTCTGAGCCTTAGTTCATGTATTGACAGTTCCTTCTCACTTAAGGAATTAAAAGCATCATAATAGAATATTGCACTTTCAATAAATTACAGCTATTAAAAAAGAATTATCAAATCAATAGTCAAGAATATTCCTCAGGAGAGCAGGATGTGAGTCCTCAATGTTTAAAGTGATCATTAAAGAAAGTAGTCCTCCACATCAACAGTAGCAAGAACAATGGTGGCCCTTCCCTGGTGATTGCAGCCTCGAACTCTTTGTTCTGCTATGCCCATGGCTTTTCCTACAGTCTATTTTCATTCGCCCCAGATAGAAAGGGCCAGGACACAACAAAGAAACAATTCCATCCAACCCAACTTGGTGAATTAATTAGCTTTAGGGATGTTGCAGGAACTCAGGTGACAGAAAGCAGTTGTATTGCCAATAGGCACACCTTCCTGTGGTGGACAACTCATGAAAACCAAATCACTGAGTTTTCTGTACCACTTAACAAGAAATAAACAAGAATGGAAAACTGAAAAGAGGAAAATGGGCTTAATGAACATTATTCATGAAGATGAAATAGTGCATCAGAATAAACAGTTGAAATGATAGCAATTACTATAGATAGTTAAATGAGTCTTTTATTTGTCTCTTTGTTCTGAGATGGAGTCTTACTTGCTATTCCTGCCTCTCCAGACCACACTGACTATGAACTCACAGGTTTGCCTGTGCTTCCCAAGAGCTAAAATAAAAGGTGTTCACCCCTGTCCTGTGCATGATGGATGCCATTTTAAGATTGAACATTTACTTTAAAGAAGTTTAATGTTAGGAATGTTTTTTCGTTGACCATCATTCTTATAACACTAACAAGGCAATAGTTGATTGCAGAATAAGATTTATGATTTCATTAACATTTTCAAGACATGTATCATCTGTCCTACCATTATCATATTGGTCTGTTGGATGGAGTCCTAAGTAAAGAGGCATCTATATTAATGAAAATACTCATATGTGTGACTCCAGTGTTTTATTCTTCCCACAGTTGACCCTCATCAACATGATGAGAGTGAAAAAAAGAAATAATGTTGTTTTATTCATTTTTTTACCATTTCCTAATGGCCATTTTGTTCTTGTGGGAGTAAAGTGAAGGCTTCTGAAACATAAACAATACTCAAAGACTTTCTCTGGAAGGGTCAGCTGATGAAACAGAAGTTGCTGTGATATGAAAGTGAAAACATTAAGTCTGATGGGCAAACTTAAAAATGAAAGGCGTTCTTGTTTCTGCAATCCCTTTAGCACCTTGTTTGTGGCATTCTGTGTTATAATAAAAGGCTGAAGGAAGACATGAGTTAAAATACTATGGAACCACCCATTGCTATAATCTATAACATCAGAAATAACAAGAGACATATAGGGATGTTTCTAAAATGATCTCCAAAATACATACCTAGTATAAAAAGCTGGAACACAACAGAACCAGTGACAGAACGAGTGATTACTATTCCCACCCCACGCTCCACCCCCAATCCTGTTCTAAAGGCTTCATGGGGCTTGATTTTGGATACAAGCTCTGAGCTTTGAATCTTAGATTGGAAGAATCAGATTTGATTTTCAATAATTCAAGTGTTTATGATATGTTCAATTTGTGCAATGTGAAAATAATGCATGTAGAATATTGATAGTTTGCAACCAATAGTCTGCATTAATCCAATGTATTGGCAACCCATGTTTTAGTTTGAGAACATTTACTATAATTTACATATGGAAATTTTACACTAGGACTTTGTGTTGAAGAAACCAACACAGTAAGAACAAGTAGCATAGACCTTGGATCAGGGATTCTAAGTCCATCCTTCTGTGTTAAGGCGGAGCATGTTTCCAATTTTGGTTAAGTGATCTATGAAACGGGAATAGCGATGGTCATTCTTCTCACCTCACAGTTTGATGTAAGTAACGAAGAGATAAGATGAAGTAGAGGAAAGGGCTTTGTGTATTGAGCAGAACCAAATAATGTTTTATCATCTTGTGAAAAGCAGCTTTTCCAGTGAGGCACACTGTAGGGCTGACAATAACAATAACGGAAAACTTGCTGCTGTCTTCAAGCACTGGCACTATCTGCCCATAAGGGCTGGTAATTATGAACCCAGGACTCAAAGCTACAGAATCCAAAGTGAGTTCTCTGGTGGTCTCTTTTCTAGAAGAAGATGCTGAGAACTGGGCAGAATAAAGAGAGTGCCCAAGTTGCACATTATTAGTGGTGGCGCTCGATCCTCTGCCCTACAGTCTGCTGTGCCTCTGATCTGTCAGTAAGGGCTCATCTCTAATGAAGCTTCAGAAACACTGACAGACTTGCTGGGAACTAATGTGGATTTTCTGTCTTTTGTCAAGGCAGAAAGCTTTGTTCTGTTTTTGAAATTGTTCACTCAAGTATTGCCTTTTTTCTTCGCAAGTTTTCTCAAGTTTCTACTCTAATTCCTCTTTAAAATTACTTCTGCCCATCACCACCGGCACACCGTATAATCTGCAGGGAATAAATCACAAACTTACAAATGTATAAGATGAGAGTAACTGACTCAGAAGCTGCCAACATCTATTTTTGTTCTGCTTTAGCTCCAGCAGATGGCTTCAGAATTAACTCACGTAAGAAAATTAACCTGATGCACAGAATAGCAGCATTTCAGGGCTGGAAGAGACCAGGGTGCTTTCACAACTATTCAATCAAAGTGAAAAAGAGGAGACCGGGATAGAGAAGAGCATAAAACTAAGAGTGGACTTTGAGGGTTTTGCTTAAGCAGGTGCTACTCTGTAACCTGAATTCCAGGCTGAAGGCAATGCTGTGGGGTTACACTAATGCCAGAGAGGATGGAGAGGCCATCAAAGCAGAGCATCTTTGACTTCTCTGACTTAGTTGCCTTTATGACATTTGTATCCTCTGGGTTACCCTTCCAAATCTGTTAAAGGAAAATGAGGGGAGAAAGAGCTTTCTAACACTCTTTCTGCTGTTGCCCGCACCCCCGCTGATGCTGTTAGTGTTGTTTTACACAGTTTCTCTATATGAACTATTGTCAGTTAGTTTGTGTTGGGGGTGGGGATGGAAGTAGAGCCTGAATGGATAGCTTCCAGATAGGAATAAAGACTTATCTATATAGCAAGCCCCTTGGGAAGGCAAGGCATTAGAGGAAAATTGAAAGTTCAAGACCACCCTAGGCAACTTAGCAAAGCCAGCCTCAAAACACAAAAGTCAAAAACGAAAACCTAAAAGTCCCGGGATATGGCTTTGTGGTAAATCACCTGCTTGAGAGCAGAGTATGTGGGGCTGTTGGGCTACAGGAAAGGTATAGAGGAAGCATTAGTTACACTATCAGGAAGAAGTGTCCTAGTGCTCTCAGCCTCAAGAAGTATATGCAGGAAAGATACTTCCTGACCCCTTCCTTGTTCAAGGATACAAAGAAGATAGATACAAACTCCTAGCTCATTCTTGAAACATAATTCTGCTTCTGAACTCCTCTGCCTGCATTTATATGACATTTCATGGTTTTGCCACATATAGGCACATGCAGTTTAAAATGATGTTCTGGGATGCTTCAGTGACTTCTAGTAGAATAAATGCAAATAAATGTAGATTTCTGTTATTATCAGCCTCATCAAAACAAACAGGCAGAAGCAAGAACATTATTAGAGTTTGATACGAGTGCATATTTGAATGATTTCCCCGGAGAACTGGGGGAGAGCTCATCTTGTTCCATTTCCTATTGAGAGAAGCATCAATTGCTTTTTGTGGAATTACCTGCGTACACCGCCTGTCAGTCCCACATCCAAAACCCCCACTTTCAGACTGTTTTCTCTCCATAGCTACTCTCTTGGTTTCTCAAATGTAATTTCAATAAATGGTATACTGGAGTAAAGGTATTTGGGCATAAAGAGGTAATAGGAAGGATGGATAACATAATAAAACATCACCGGAAAAATAGCTTCTAAAAACAGAACTTACATGATGGAAAATAAAATGAAGAATAATTCAGATTGCTAGCATTCCTATTAGAATCAAATGGAAAAGGCAATATTGAGACCTATGTATTCTCATGGTATTCCACATTCGTTACCCTTAAATATGGTTGGCTGTACCTCTACCTCTTTTGTTCCTTAAGTAAACAACAATATTCTTTGCATATAAGGTTGTATTCAATCCAGTCTTCTTGGAAGTCCTGCAATATTCCCTAGCAGACAGAACACCATTAATAAATGAATACTGATTGAGTGATTCCTAATCCAGTGGAGGGGGCGTTCATTCCCTGGGGCAGGAGATCTGGATTTTCACAAGACTTCCCAATCCCTTGGAGGTGTTGTTAAAGCTGATTGCTGGGCTCCACCCTTAGAGTTCCTGACTCTGAAACAAAGTTGAAAATTTGCATTCCTAATGAGTTCTTCTATGCTGCAAACCTGAGCCCTGAAGTAAGACTCTCTGCCTCAGAGTCAGAGGCCAACTGAGAACTTGCAGCCTACAAATGCTTTCACTGCCTATTGCAGCTCCTTGGCACCGCCCCGTTTGCAGAGCTGGACTCTCAGTGCTGGTTCACCTGGAAGCCATATTGGTGCATAGCACTTCATTCAGCCACTCCCCTCTAACGGAACATCAATCAGTCCTCACAGTAAACTGGCAGACCTCTGCACACTAAGACTCAGCGTGAAGCAATCCCATCACTTTTTCTTTGCCTCTGGTGCTTCACACAGCTTAACCAGACCCCTCAGTCCCGGCTCCTCTGAGAGGCTCTTTGCTCAGATCTTCCTGCCTAAGGGGATGGAGAGTAACAGGGCTTATTAGTTGTGTAACACTTTCAGTCTTAGGGCTGTTTCACCAAGTTGCCCTTTCAAGCTTTGGTGAAGCAGAGTTCCTCAAGATCTCTGGGAAGAGAGAATGTTTACTGGGCAGAAGGCAGGCTAGAGAGAAGGCAGGTACAAGGCTTTGTATTAGGAATAGATGGAGAGATCTAGCTTGCCTCTTAAATAATTTACACTAATTATTGAACCACTGAAGTGTTGCAGCATATGGCTTGCCAATGAACGCTTTGGGGATGTTCCCCATTGGAAAAGAAACAGAATAAAAGGAGAAGTGAGATGCAGGCCTGGATCCTGGCATCCTACTCATCTTGTTTTCCCATAGCCTATACATTTGTTTCTGTCTCTTTTTTTTAACTATAATTTTTACCACATTATAACCAATAACTTCACTTTACGATTACCCTGGGCTCTGCTTTCCTAACTATACCCGGTTTAGTGACCTCTGGAGCCCCAAATGTATGTGGCTGCAACTACAATCCCAGCTGCCTGGCTCTCTTCCTCCTCAAGCCTCAATAAAGGCTTTGTAATACTCAGGATGACCATCTAACGTTTCTATTACTGTGCTAAGACAACATAACCAAGGCAACTTGCAGAAGGAAGAATTTACCTGGGGCTTGCAGCTTTAGAAAGCGAAAATCTGTGGCCAGCATTGCAGAGATCAGGGCAGGCAGGCAGGCAGCAGGTAGGCAGGCAGGCAGCAGGCAGACAGGCAGGCAGGCAGGCAGCAGGCAGGCAGGCAGGTAGGCAGGCAGGCAGGCAGGTAGGCAGGCAGGCAGGCAGGCAGGCAGGCAGGCAGGCAGGTAGGCAACAGGCAGGCAGGCAACAGGCAGGCAGGCAACAGGCAGTCAGGCAACAGGCAGGCAGCAGGCTGGCAGGCAGGCAGGTAGGCAGGCAGGCAGGCAGGCAGCAGGCAGGCAGGCAGGCAGGCAGGTAGGCAGGCAGGCAGGCAGCAGGCAGGCAGGCAGGCAGGTAGGCAGGTAGGCAGGCAGGCAGGCAGGCAGCAGGCAGGCAGGCAGGCAACAGGCAGGCAGGCAGGCAACAGGCAGGTAGCAGGCAGCAGGCAGGCAGGCAACAGGTAGGCAGCAGGCAGGCAGGCAGGTAGGTAGGCAGGCAGCAGGCAGGCAGGCTGGCTGGCAGGCAGGCAACAGGTAGGCAGCAGGCAGGCAGACAGGCAACAGGCAGGCAGGCAGGTAGGCAGGCAGCAGGCAGACAGGCAGCAGGCTGGCAAGCAGGCAGGCAGGCAGCAGGCAGGCAGGCAGCAGGAAGGCTGGCAGGCAGGCAGGCAACAGGCAGGCAGCAGGCTGGCAGGCAGCAGGCGGGCAGGAAGGTAGGCAGGCAGCAGGCAGGCAGGCAGCAGGCTGGCAGGCAGCAGGCAGGCAGGCAGGCAACAGGCAGGCAGCAGGCAGGCAGGCAGGCAGGCAACAGGCAGGCAGCAGGCTGGCAGGCAGGCAGGCAGGCAACAGGCAGGCAGCAGGCTGGCAGGCAGGCAGGCAGGCAGGCAGCAGGCAGGCAGGCAGGCAACAGGCAGGCAGCAGGCAGGCAGGCAGGCAGGCAACAGGCAGGCAGCAGGCAGGCAGGCAGGTAGGCAGGCAGGCAGGCAGGCAGCAGGCAGGCAGGCAGGCAGGCAGGCAGGCAGGCAGGCAGGCAGCAGGCAGGCAGGCAGGCAGGCAGGCAGGCAGCAGGCAGGCAGGCAGGCAGCAGGCAGGCAGGCAGGCAGGTAGGTAGGCAGGCAGGCAGGTAGGCAGGCAGGCAGGCAGCAGGCAGGCAGGCAGGCAACAGGCAGGCAGGCAGGCAACAGGCAGGTAGCAGGCAGCAGGCAGGCAGGCAACAGGTAGGCAGCAGGCAGGCAGGCAGGTAGGTAGGCAGGCAGCAGGCAGGCAGGCTGGCTGGCAGGCAGGCAGCAGGCAGGCAGGCAGGCAACAGGCAGGCAGCAGGCAGGCAGGCAGGCTGGCAGGCAGGCAACAGGTAGGCAGCAGGCAGGCAGGCAGGTAGGTAGGCAGGCAGCAGGCAGGCAGGCTGGCTGGCAGGCAGGCAACAGGTAGGCAGCAGGCAGGCAGACAGGCAACAGGCAGGCAGGCAGGTAGGCAGGCAGCAGGCAGACAGGCAGCAGGCTGGCAAGCAGGCAGGCAGGCAGCAGGCAGGCAGGCAACAGGCAGGCAGCAGGCTGGCAGGCAACAGGCGGGCAGGAAGGTAGGCAGGCAGCAGGCAGGCAGGCAGCAGGCTGGCAGGCAGCAGGCAGGCAGGCAGGCAACAGGCAGGCAGCAGGCAGGCAGGCAGGCAGGCAACAGGCAGGCAGCAGGCAACAGGCAGGCAACAGGCAGGCAAGCAGGCAGGCAACAGGCAGGCAGCAGGCAGGCAGGCAGGCAGGCAGACAGCCAGGCAGGCATGGTGCTAGACAGGAGCTGGGAGCTCACATCTTGAGAAGTAACCTTGAGGCCGAGAGTGGTGGCTAGGAATGGCGGGAGAGCTTTGCAACCTCCATGCACAGCTCAAACAGTGTCACACCTCCTAATCCTTCCCAAACAGTTCCACCAACTGGGGAGCAAGTATTCCCACATATGAGCCTGTGGGGGGCTGTTCTCATTCAAACAACCACTCTGACATCCTTCTTGCAGCCCAAGTTCACTGCTCTGTGGATCTTGCTGTGTTGGTTCAGCTGGTGTTCTTCATCCTGCCTGAGATGCTTGGTTTTTTTGTTTTGTTTTGTTTTGTTTTGTTTTTTAACATCATCCTGGCTCACTGTTGATTTGTCTTCTTCTCTCCCTTCATCATGTCTGTGAAATTACAGCTCCTGCTTAGGATAAGAGTATGTTGTTTACTTAGATGTTGTGGATGGAAGATGAGCAGTACATGTGGGTCTGTAACTGTGTCGAATGTGTTAGGATTTTTGTAAACGTATCTTTTATTTGCCTGATGTGGTTGTTATCTCAGAGGCTTACTGCCTTCATCTGGTAACCCAGGCCTAGTCCTGAAAACTTCTAGCCTCCTCTGTACAGTCTTATCTAGGCCTAGAATGTTTTCAGCCTCTGAGACTTACTTCTGGATAAGATCACCCTTTCTAGCATTCTGAACTCTTGCTGGCTGGTTCAACTCAGCTGTTCTGACTCGAACTCCTCTTCAGGCTGATTCAAACTGGCTTCTCTCTCAGCCATAGACTGAGTTGCTCTGTTTAACTTCAAACTAACTTTGGCAATATGTTCTAATCTTCTGGCTCCTTCTTATTCTCTGGCTTGTTCTGTGTTCATCTGTCACTAGCTCTTTTTTTTTTTTTTTTCCCTCTTTGCAACTGTCCTGTACAATTGTCCTGGTAAAATTGCCACTTCTCTCTCTCTCTCTCTCTCTCTCTCTCTCTCTCTCTCTCTCTCTCTCTCTCTCTCTCTCTCTCTCTCTCTCTCTCTCCTTCTCCTTCTTTTTACATCACTGCTACTTCCTCTTCCTTCTTGATGGAGTTGGGCATATTCTAGTCTGTCAAATCTTTCTCTTAGTCATCACTTTGTCTTTCTCTCAATTAGATATAACATTCAAATATGGCTTCCTCCTTCGAACTTTACTTTCATTGTTTAGGATTAAAGGTATGTACTAAGACTAATAGAATGTCTATATTCCAGCCAGAGTAGTCATGTTGCTGTATTAAAATCCCTCTATAGATTGCATCTTCCTTTCATGAAATAAGACTTGATCTTGTTATCTTCCAGTTTAATGCAGCTGAGTAATGTGTTTGGTCTTTGGTGAGTGTTAAATATACAATTACAATTTGCTGACTCCTTCAAATCCCTTTATCCCTATTTCTTCTGTCCATGTACACATTACAGTTATTCAGTAATAAGTTACTCAATGTATCTCTAGAGGCCTAGTAATTGTCCACTCTAGTTATTCCCATACTTGCCAACACTTATATTAAAAGCTCCAGAGTTATACAATGCCTGGCTTAAGTAAACTGGTTTCTAATTGGTAGATTACAACATCTTGGGTCTACCTCATTCCAAGAAGTATTTCTCTTTATCAACTCTACTCTGGTTCTGTATTAAATTCTCCAGAAACTTAGAAAATATAATCTTTCCAAGATTACACTGCAAACTACCTATTGAAGAGATAGTTTTTTAAGTACATTAAATGAATCATTCTTTTATATTGCATGCAGATAGCAAAACCCAGAGAAATCAATCTTCCTAGCATTTGAACAGCATTTGTGCTGGTGAATTCCAGCCCCAAATTGAGAGTTTGAGCTCTCTGCTGGTTTTTGTTGCTTTTTCACCCCTAACAAAGCCTATCCTGTATGACATACGAGGTGATGATAATTTAGATCTTTTCACTGGCTGAGATGAATCTATTTTAAATGAACAGGGATTTTTATACTGCTGCTGCCTTTTAGGTTTGCAAAGGAGAAACTGCCTAGAACACCCTGCTTGCTGCTCCCGTGGGAGACAGGACCTTATGATTATTTATAAGAAGTTCCTGCAACTGTTTTAACTAACCACATTTTAATTTAATGCAATTCGCATTTCCATATTTATTGTGCTCCTATCATGTTTTATGAAGAGTGTGAACATGGAAACTAGATGTAACTGATACTTAGTTTGTATGTAAAGTGTATTTTCCCTAAGAAGTTCTCCTGCTGAGCACAAATATAAAACAAGTGCAAATAAATTAAACTACACGATAGGCCCCTGGAGTGCCCCAATCCAGCTGAGCAAGCTGACCCTTTTTCTTTCAACTCAGAGGTTTCTCTGCAGAAACAAACTGATTTTAACCAAATCCCCTTGCAAATTTGAGGGTTTTTTTTTTTTTTTTTTTTTAATTTCAGGCTTCCTAATCTGGCTCAATTCAGAACTGAAGGCATGATTCCAAGTCTGTTACTTTCCAGCCCAAGAAGAGGCTTGGAAGGAAGGGAAATTAGAAGAGAAACAATATTGTAGGGCCAACTCATCCATCTTAAAATTGGCATCAGGAAGAACCTGATTTGCAAAGAGGAGACTATCTTGCGTAGCATGCAGGCAGGGGCCATTAGAGATATTGGAATGAAAAGATGCTTGAGTTCCAGAGACATTCAATGAGACAAAAGGATGCACCAAGGTAGAGCTACAAATTATCATACCAGTTTTCACTTAGTGATTACCTAGGACAATAGTGAGAAATGAATACTTCATGCCAACATAGCTGCAGGGTGACATTTTCTAGTTATTGCACATACAAGAATTTTATAGCTATCCCACATTGTGGTTTTTGTCACCTTCAAAATTAAAATTCAATGTTCTTTTTCTTTTTCAGAGTATGAATTCAGATATAAAATACTAATCTTATTTTCCTCTTCATTGAGACTCTTTTCTGTCTATGAATAAAAAAGAAAACAAGTTGCAATTCTTTTTCATCAGAAAAAACATGTTCAAAATAAAAATTTTAGACATAGAAAGTGAAATATTCCTTTGTTCAACTTGTTATTTTTAGATTAAAGTGAATGGTTAAAGATATCATTTCCAATACCTTCAAGATATTTGTATTAGTTAGTAATCAGGTGAAACTAAACTATCTGGTCTTCAACCCCATCAGAGACTTGAAGGAATAAAATTAATTACATGAGTATACGAAGGGTGCAGGTTAGAAGCTTCCAAATGAGATGTCAGAGATGGTTTGCTGCCTGAACAGTCACCCAAAATTCTCTATAATGTTGGAGCATTATCTTCAGACGTCTGGCCCAATATATCTGACAGACATATTTTTAAGGCAGGAACTATTGAGGACTTGCTTACCCAGTTTTGGCAGAGTTTGGCTGTTGACTCTGCCTGCATCCAAACTTGCCCATTTTTAGTCAGAATTCTTTCTGTGGTAGAAATGAGAACATTTTGGCTAGTGGCTGGTTTGCCACATTTGCACCCATCTCCAGAAGAAGGTTCTTTGATGCTCATCATCTTCTTTGAGGTAGACTGGGTGTTGCCAGCTGTTAACCTGTCTCATTAAGATGTTTTTAGGTCTAGACAGATGTTTTAAGTTGATAATGATGAGACATGACAGATATTGCTTTACATTCAGAATTTTAGACTCACTAAAATAGGAAAGATGTTTTCTTCAAGGCTGCCAAATACAAACAGCCAAAACACTATGATATATATATATATATATGAATATATATGAGTATATATATACATATATATATATAATTCCTGATGATTATTTTATGGTTCTTCTTCCTGTAGGTAGTTTATTGTATGTATGTGCAATAATATAAATATATACATAAAATATGTAATAAAAAATTGAAAAAAGGAGAAAAAGTGTAAGCAGGTAGAATAAAATATTTCTAATTCACTTAAAGTTCAACATTTGAGACAGGAATGTAAGACATATAGTAGCAATGGTAGAATAGTGTCTGTCTCTTGGTAATCACCACAGTTAGATAGAGTAAATCCAAGTTTCAAATTTCTATGGGAGGTACTTGGAACTGACCCCAAATCATTAGCATCTCAAGAAAATTTAAGAATTTAGCTGCACTTCCAGAATAGCCTGCAATTCTCAAACTGAGTTGCTACTCGAGGGCTTGATGACACTGAGACTATGTCCTTGTCAACACAGATCAACTTCTACTACCTGTTCAGGTCATGTGCTAGCATTATGTAAGTGGCAAATAAGAGTAAGAAGAGCAGAAAGGAGAGCAAGATGTCTCAGAACTTCAAGGAGGAGGTAGAACTTTGGGTGTGAAAGAAAAACATCCCATGGTGTAACCGAAAGACCAGGCTGGGGATAACATAACAGCAGAGGGTATTTGAAAGCGTGTGCATGTGGAATGGCCAGGGAAAGGCAATAAACTGTGTGATTAGGAGAGCAGCTTTAGAGGAAATGTAAAGTAAGAGAAACTCTAGATCATATTGTATTATTCATATATGTAGGGCTTAGAAATTTATCCTGCAAGGTTTATAATGGTTTTTTTTTTTTCACAAGGTTGGTATCCTTAGAAGATGTGAAATTTATATCCAAATTGGCAGACCAACATTGGATAAGGTCAGGATGAGAGGCATCTCTGAAAAGATGACATTTAGCTAAAATGTTGAAGAAAACTGTCATTCACAAAGTCTGCATATTCAAATTCATTCACAGGGAAAAAAACATTACCATAGTATACTGTTGCTGCTGCTGCTGCTGCTACTATTACTACTACTAATACTAATACTAATAATATTAATACTACTACTAATAATAATAATAACAATAATAACATAGATCCTTGCTATTTCTACTGGATTGTTCCACCATTATGAATTCCTGTTGCTGTTTGGTGTTATCTATTGGACTAGACTGTGAGTATCCTGACAAAGCACAGTGGAATTGGCCCAAGGAACTATGTCTAAACAGGTCCATCCTTTTCTTATTAACATATTTTTCCCCTTTCTCTTGTCTGTGGGTTAGAAGTGAGAAGTGTTTCAAAACCCTAAATAAAGTTGGTTGTGAAAAAATTTAAGCCTAAAGAAAGTGATGATTAAAAAGAAAGAAAGAAAGAAAGAAAGTGATGATCAATTAAAATTAGTACATGAAAACTCATTTTTGTATCTGCTTGGAAATGTTAGATTTTCATCAAATAGTCTCTCTCTCTGTTCAGTTCCATATGTGTACTTAAAATTCTATTGTGGTTGGTGTTGATGTTGCTAGGTAGCCCTTTTTCCACCTATGTTTCACAACTAAACTTTTTATTCACATTTCCCTAGTGTTTACCTATTATGCTTTTTCTGTTGAGGATTCAATCAAGAATACCATGCTATAATAGATATTGTGAGTCATCAGCTTAGGTTCCTTCTGATGGGTCAATTTCTCAGACTTTCTTTATTTTTGTTGACCTTGTACTCTGTCCCTCTGTTAAACCCCAGTGTTACTCTGAAGACAAAGTTGAAGTTATGTGTCCTTTTAGAAGGAAGACCAGAGAGTGAAGGTGAGTTTTCACCAGAGAATATCAGGAGTACCTGCTCTTTTTGTGACTGATGTACTGAACTTTATAACTCTGCTGAAGTGGAGTGTACCAGGATTCCCAAACTGCAAATTTACTGGGATTTTTCTTCCATGTTGTACTCTTGAAGAAAGGCATTATACACAGCTTATTCTTACGTTCTCTATTTTATATGGAGTATTTATGTAAGTTATTTCAGATTTATGTGTAGGATATATCTTTCCTTTCCCTAATATTTTATTTATTCAGCACTTTATACATGTCACTATTGACTTGTGGAAATTTATTTTATATCAGTATGATGTCTTAGTAATTACACTATTTATACTGCTCTAACCAAATGCATTAGACTGGACAATTTATAAACAATGGCTTCTTGTCTATTCCAGTTTTGGAGGGAGGAAAATGCAAGTTCAAGGAAGTGGCAGAATTGTTGCTTTATCCTCAAACATGGATGACACCTCTGTAGCATCCTTAAAGGTGTTAATCCACCTATGAGGGAGGGCTACTTTGACATCATCATTGCTAATAGATTGGATCTCTACAAGAAGATGCTCAGGTTAGTCATAATCTGCTTGCACATTGCTTTTAGCTCACTGTACATGAGGAGCCTTTGGTCAAACTCATTTCAACTCAAGTTTATTACTCAATATAGATGTTGGTTTACTCTACCCTTCTACATGTACACAGTTCATCATTCTACATGGATGATCATGTGTATCTGTGTAACTAAACATGAGTTCAAATGATGTCTTTAATCCAAGGTCATTATCATAACAGTCACTTGGATTTTTTACACTGACCTTCCACTCCATAGTAAACCTTGTTTCCTTCGTCCTACAACAAACATCTCCTTTAATATACAGTATGATTATAAATGTCTATCAATATTGAAATTGTTAACATTTGTCCTTGTGGGAAACAATTTTATAATGTAAAGCACTACGTTTATACACAGCTTATTTTCTGTTTATTTTCAAAGACTCTCTTTCCAAGGTCAGCATTTTTCACTCATCAGTAAGGCTGCGCATTCCAGCTGGCAATCGCTCAACCTACTAAATTATATTTTTAATTTGCAAACATTAAAGTCAACTCTATGAGGTTTAATGTCCTGTGAGTTTTTCGAAAGTCAAATGTCATGCATCTATAATGACAGCAGCAAACAGAAAGGATGCAACACCTTAGGATTTTTTCTGTGCTTCAGCTGGTCTGCTCCCTTGTGTTCTTCCTCCCAAACCCAGCCCATGGATGTATTTACCATCAGTACATTTCTGCCTTTTACTGATTATCATGCAAATTGCAATCACAGACTTACCTACCCTTTCAGATATTTCTCTCTTAACAATATTAAAGATCCATCCTTTACTTTTCTTGTGAATCAATACATTGAATGTTTGACTGATTAGTAGTACAGTGCATAAACCAGCCTCTGGCCCTTGATAGATCATTTAAAAATGGCTGGCTATTCTTCATTGTATGCGTACCCGATAGTTTACCTATTCACTTATTTAAGAACACTTGGTTTCTTCTTGTTTGGAACAATTATGAATACAACTTAAGTATCTGTGTACAGGTATTCAGGCTCCAATATTTTAAAAACCTACTTTATTTAGGATTCGTAAATGCTTCTACTTCCCTTCCAGTCCACTGAACAGAGGTAGGAAAGACCAAAGGTTAAGGCAGGTGGGGGATTTGACCTTTTTAGATATAGTTCCTTGGGCTAATTCCACTCTGTATTGTCAGGATATCAGCAGCCCAGTTCAATAGCAAACACCAAACAGCAACATGAATCAGTAGTGGTGGCACAATCCAGCAGAAACAGCAAGGTTTTGCTGAATTGGCGCCAGTCAGCAGAAGTGGCCAGACAAATGGAGTATGGCAGGAAGCTCTCTGGAACATTTCAGTCTGAGAAGCAAAGACCAGTGAAGACCAGCAAAGTGATGTAAACCATCAAAACACATAGCAATGCAAAACTGTGGTCTCACTGTCTGTGGGATTTTATTTATATTTCTTTCTAAACATTGTTCATCCTCTCACATGTCTGTTTTTAGCAAAACATGACATGCCCTCTCACAAGACAACCTCCAGAAAAACATCACATGGCCTTTCACAAGACAGCTTCCAGGAAAACATCATTTGCCCTCTCACGGGTTTGTTTTCAACTGAGGATGAAATGTGGGATTACCACATCCTACATTTGGGACCAAAACAAAACACACAGAAGAAACCGAAACTTTCACTACGCAGGCAGTTGTATGGATATAAGTTCTCAGATCAGCTGAATAAATGTTGAGGAGTCTGACTGCTGATAACTTAGTATTTCTAACAAACTGTTTTCCAAAATGTTGTTGGCTCTGCAAGTTTCCATTCACAGTAACAATGATTTGATTTCTGTAGCTTCAAATCCTCATAGCCAGCATTATTTCTTTTTATTATTTTTTGTGCCATACTACTAGGCGTATTATTCTTCTATGTTCTTTCTTTTATTAATTAGGAATTTCTAATGGCAAGTGATGTCCAGCTAACTTGCCTCCTTATGTTTCTATGTTATTTCTTCTTTGGGGGGCCTCAGCTCTACATGGAGAATTATCAACAATGGAGAAAAACTAAGAAAGGAAGAGGTGATCCTCCTCAGCAAAGAACATACTAATTGATTGTCCAGTGCCAAATGACCAGCCGTTAAAACATACAAACAGGTAGCATTATACAGACTGACCAGGTATTATGTATGTAATGCATGTGTATTGTGTGTGTGAATATATCTGTATGTATGAATGCAAAAACATGAATTTGAAGGAAAGGGAGGAAGGGTATATGTGAGGGTTTGGATGAAGGAAAGGAAAGGAGAAATGAAATTTTTCCATTTCAAAAATAAATATTTTAAAAGTTTGCCTGTTTCACATTTAAGTACTTTAAGAGAAGATATATAGATATATAGATATATGGGAATATATAGATAGAAAGAAGCAGATAGGTATCACTCTGGGGCTCAGATTGGCCTTAATTTTGCAACCCTCCTTCCTCAACCTGCTACATGCTGGAATTGCAGGTTATGTTCACCACTTCTGGAACTTAAAAAAATTTTCTGCCACAAAGCAAATCTTAATTTTAATGAAGTCCAACTAATCAAGTTTCCTTTATTGTTTATGATTTTTGGGTTTCATTTAGAAACTTCTTACATATATCAAGATCTAGATTTTTATTTTGCTTTAAAGTTATAAAATGTTGTATTTCATACTTAGATCTGTGATGTGTTGTATTTTAAGATACATATTTTATGAGAGATGTGAGTTCTCTCTGTGTGTGCTCATATAATACACACACACACACACACACACACACACACACACACACACACACACACACACACACACACACCCCCCTACCATCAGAGTGTTCAAGTACTCCAGCACCGTTTGCAGAAATTACCATAATTTCCTCATTGAATAATTGTTATGCTTTTGTCAAAGAGCAGTTGACTGCTTCCCTTGATCAATATTTCTTTGATGGACCAAGGTATCCAGTCTGATACCATTACCACTCTCGTTATTGTTTTATAACAAAATCTGAATCCTGGTAGCTTAAGTCTTATTTACTCATATTTCGTATTATGTGGTTTTTCATATATTTTACCCCTTTCCATAAAACTTATGAATCAGTTTTCTACAAAACATTTTCCTGATGTTGTGTGTCATCAATGGGTTAATTTGGGGATAATTAGCAATATTACTACTACTTTTTTTTTTTTTTTTACATCTCCTCCTTAGGTCTTTAATTTTCTCCACAGGAGTCCTAAAGTTGTTTATATGTAGCCACAACACACTTTATTTTTAAAACATGTTTATTTATTGTTATTCCATATGTAGGAGTACTTTGTTTGCATGTGTATAATACACAATATGCATGCCTGGTGCCCACAGAGACCAGAAGAGGGTGCTAGATGCCCTTGAACTGGGGTTGCCAAAATTTGTAAACTGCCCCTGGGTCCTGGGAACAAAGCTCAACTTCTTCTCAAGATTATCAGGTACTTTTAATTGCTGAGCTTTCTCTCTAGCTTCACTACATATTTTGAATGTCAGATTTATGCCTAGTTTAATTTTCTTTATAATCACGTTGCCTTTCTAAAGTTTGAAATTCCAATTATACATTCCTGATACAAAGAAAAGAATTGTTTTGAATATTAACTTTTTGGAAAATTGACTTTTGAATTTTAATATATTTTGCACCTTGCAGTGCTAGTGTATTAATGGCAATAGTTTTATTACCTTTCTGCATAGACAATCATGTCATCTTTGAACACAAGACGGTTTGCTTTTTATTTCCAATCCATATACGCATACATATATTTTCCCCATTACCTTGTTATTATAGCTGGAGAAATGATGCTGAAAAGGGGTGCCCTAATCCTGGCCTTAGAAGGATAACACTGTTTCTTATCTTTATGTGGTATGAACTGCAGAGCTGTTACAGATACTTTCATGAAGCTAAAATGTTTCTATTTCTGCTTTGTAAAAACTATATATTAAAATGAGTATATTAGTTCTGTCTTATGCTTACAGGCAGATGTTCTCTTTTTCTTCATTAGGTTATTGATTTTGTAGTTTCCATTTATTAAAGTTATCATCTTAAGTCATTCCTATATATCTGAATTAAAGTCTATGTGATGCAATGGTGTGTAATTCATTTTATATCTTTGTACATCATGCTCTGATACCCTGTTGAGCATGTTTACACCTCTAACCGTGACACCTATCTATGGAATGGTTGAAGATTTCTATTTAGTAATGTCTTCACCTGGGTACTATAACACTCATAACAGATGGTCATAATTATACCCTTACTTTCCTATGGAAGTGGTTATAGGTGGTTGATTTTGGTTCTTCCTTAAGTGTTCAAAATATTTACCAGTTATGTGTGGGTTGATACTTCATTGAGGAGTAGGAGAATATTGGTCACTGATTAGGCTTTAATACCTATAGAATTAGTGATATTATCAGCTCTTTATGTGCATGCTGATGCATTTATTTTTTAAGGAATTAGTCTGTTTCTTTCAAAACAATAAACTTATAGGGTATGTGTGTGTGCGTATGTCTGTGCGTGTGTGTGTGTGCATGTGTGTGTGTGTGTGTTTTCTGCTGCCTGTGGCTCAGTATCTGTCATTAAATTCAGAAAAACCTTGGCTAATATTACTTTAATTTTTCTTCTGTCTTGTTTTCTATTCTTTGGTATTCCAATAACATAAATAATATATTTTTAAAACTCTAGAGTATTTTTTCTATAGCTATTTTTTTTCTGCTTAAGCTTTCTTAAGAAATGTTTTTGATATCCTATCTCCGCACTCACTGATTTCTTTCTTAATGGTCAGTGTGCTGTTAGGTATATTGTGGTATTCTTTCTTTCAATGAAAATATTCTTGATTTTCAGCATTTTTGCTATGCAACCCAGGATGATTGTATTATCAACCTTTCTGCCTCATCCCTCTGAGCATTTAGATGATAGGAATTGATGGGTAATGAGACAGAGCTCCATGCAGTGATTTCAGCCACAATCCACTCTTGTACTCAAGCCCTGACCCTGCAGTGGTAGAAGATTGAGAGAACTGTTCTCTAATAATGTTTGTAGCCTGTGGTCCAGGTTTGATCTGTTCTCCTGCATTTTATCTTCCTGCTCAGGTGAAACAGAAGAGCTAGTGATAGCAAGGGTCAGCGAGATGCTCTTCCCCAGGTGACATAAGACTCTGGGCATGCTTTTTCTCTGGAGAATGCCGCCTTTGTTATGGAGAATACTCTGAATATCTCACAAGTATTACTTCTCTTCCCTTGGCCAACCTAGGAAATTACTTTCCCAGTTTCTTATGTTGACAGTCTTGTGACATTCCCATAAGCAAACTCCATAAAGAGGTTGGGGGGAGGGGAGGCTTCCTACAGCTTCCGTCAGACTTTGACTGTGAGCCCTGCTTCTTCAGGGGACAGAATGGAGTGGACTTCTACTACCTGAGAGCTATCGGGTCTAACGGGGCTCAGAAATACCGATTTTTTTAGTTCGTAGAGGTGGTGTGGTGTGGTGTGGTGTGCTGTGGTGTGCTGTGGTGTGGTGGTGGCGGCAGTGGCGGTGGTTGTGGTGGTGGTGGTGGTGTGTGTGTGTAATAGTGGAGACTTCCAAACTCTGCATGTTCAAAATGAAAATGGTTCTTAAGTTTTTATGTTAATCACATTGTTTAATGGACTAGTCATATTTCTTTTTACAGATACACTATAATACTCTCTACAATATTTAAGAATCAAGAGAGTATAAGGAAATTTCAAGATTCGTAAGAATGCCCTTTGCTTCCTGGAGTTGCTCTTGCATTTCTTGAGGGTTACTGTTGGGCCTCTAGAGTTGACGGTTCTTTTCAAATGCTTGGCCTCATTTGTCTTCAGAAATCTTGCTTTCATTCAGGCAGGTGAAACTACAGAGGCAGTTTCAGGAGTCTTTGGGAGTTAGCTCAGCATTACATGCTACAGAGGAGGCTGTGCCCACATCTTTGTTCCTGGAACAAAGAATACCTGCATTCCTCCTGACCAGGCTTCTTCCCAGTGGTAAAACCCTGGCTCACCAACATGGAAGCTTCTCTTGCTCTAACTTGATCTTCTCAGTTAAAATCATGATGATTTCCCACAGGGCACATTCTCCCCAAAACCTCCAGATCTAACAGTTAACCACCACTGGAATTGTGGGTCCCTTTGAATTTTTTCTTCTAAGTGTTCTAGTGTTCTTATCTGTAGTGTCCTCCTTTTCCTTTTCTTTCTTTCTTTCTTTCTTTCTTTCTTTCTTTCTTTCTTTCTTTGTTCTTCTTCTTCTTCTTCTTCTTCTTCTTCTTCTTCTTCTTCTTCTTCTTCTTCTTCTTCTTCTTCTTCTTCTTCTTCTTCTTCTTCTTTTCTCTCTCTCTCTGCTTGTTTTTGAGACAGGGTCTCACTATGTAACATTGGCTGTAATGGAATTCACTGTGTAGATCTGGCTGACCTTGAACTCATAGAGCCCTGCCTGCCTCTGTGTTGGGATTAAAGGCATGTGCTATCACCCCAAGCTTAAATACATCATTTTTTAAAGAGTGCACCCAGCAGTTTTAATTGGATAATTATTTTCCAATTTTTATAGGTTACAGATGATATTTAACGTGTTTGTTATCCACCTAGGTCATCTTTCTTGAACCAGTCTACCACATTACAGACACATAATGAGAATGATTGCTTAATTAAAGATCTAACTTCAAGTTGTTAAAAATAGATACTATGTTTCTATCTCTACTATGGAGCACAGGCTATACTTGGCACATGTCATTTATATTGTGCAGCAGTTAAGTTTATGAATGCAAGAATAAGTATATGGACAAATAGAAGAGTTTCAACAGCTATGCTGCATTCTGTCTTAGGGCTATAATTTGAAATTTATTAAAATTATATCACAAACTTAATAAGAGTAGCAGTTCCTTTGTTTGCTATTAAATGAATTATGGAAAGAAAATTTGAAAGGAAAGAGGTGTGTAGCCTGCCTACACTGTACAGAAAGTAACCCTCTCAGATATTTTCGGCCTCTCCTTCTTTTTCCTCACCAGCTCTTGGCTGATGCCAGTTGGTTTACTGACTATGCTCTGTGCCAATATGACGTATTATTTCACTTTGTTGTTTGCTACTTTCCTGTTATCATTTGCAGTTAAATCATGCCTTTCCTTTCCCACATGACCCAGATGGTGTAATATTTGGTCCCCGTTGCTTCTGTTTCATGACTTTACAGAACCTTTACAAGAGGGTTACTGGTAGGAGGGGCTTGAGGCATATAGCCCAGCCATGCTTCCACCCTTTAGCTTTCTTTTCCAATGAAAGATAAGAAAGTAATGAGTCCTTGCCATAGGTTCTCGTTGTCATGGGCCTGCCTACTTCCAACAGTCCTTCTCAGTAGCTATCCTTTCAAATAAGGAGCCAAAACGAACCCCTCCTCCCTTAAGATGCTTCTGTCAGATATTCACAAGGACAAAAGCAGCCAGTGCTCGTTCCTTATAGTGAGCTCTGACGTGATTTTTCTGGGCGAAGGTCAGATACTGCCCATCCCGTCTTACCAGCTGCAGGTCCAAGTCTCACTCCGTTACTGAGTCAGTGCAAGGAAAGCAAAGGTGTTCGTTGTGTCATGTGAAGTATTTGCCTAACAGTGTTCTACCCTGCTTTCTATTCTGTAGGCTGGTGAAGTGACTTTGATTACCAGAATGTGGCCTATGGAAACATAATTCTAAACATATTGAGAGCAAAATGATTTTTTATGATGTTATTTGATGTGCTGAGTATTAAGCACAGGTTTTCATGCATGCTAACATCATACCCACCAACCAAAGCTATTCTATTCCTCTACTGCCTATCTGTCAATGGTATTATGAAACATATGTCCATATTGCCTTTTAAATAAATACTATCTGAAGTAAATTATTAACCTACAAAACTGCTTTTTAAAGTATGAGTTTTAAGCCACCTTTTCTGGTCATTACAAGTGCAAATATTTGTTACATATGTGTAGGGTGGGATAGGTACAGTCCATGCATGTTCTTTGGCTGGTAAGCCCCCATGGGTCTAGGTGCAACTGATGGGCAATTTGATCTTCATGTGGTTCCCCTAGTAAACTGAGTGGGTGTTGTCTACGACATGGACTCTGTTGCTTGCTTTCAATCACTTTGCCCTAACCAGTCTGCCTCAGCGGATGAGGAAGAGCTCAGTCCTGATTTGAGTTGATGCGTTGTGGTAGGTTACCCCGTTTTCTGAGGACAATGGAAGGGGAATGGAGGAAGAGGGTAGTAGGGAAGATCTGGGAAATGAGAAGGGAGGGGACTACTATCAGGATGTAAAGTGTATATATAAATAATTTATGAATAAATAAATAACTCAAGTATTTGAAATATCTATAATATGCTCAGTGGTATGCGAAGGAAACTTTAGCTATGGTAAGAAGCTTAGACTTGAATCATTTGCTTCAAATATTTTAAAGTTTGAAAACACTTAAAAATCAAGTAACAAAAAAATTAGCTATTATTGCTATTGTAAATTTTATTTTTAAAATTAAAATTTGCATTTTTAACCTCAAAAAAAGAAACAGCAACAACAAGAATTACAATCAAGACATTGCTACTTCTGGATCTGTTGAAGAATATTTGAAAACTTGCATAATTTCTCTCACTCTATCTTTCATCTATAATAATTATATTAATTACATGCATTCTAAAGTCTATATTAGCTATGAAATTATTTTAATATTTAAATGAAGTTACTATGCTCCATATATTTACGGGATTGAAGGCTTGTGAAAATATAAATATGTATTGCCAAATACTGGTCATTTATTAAGTGACTATAATGAAATCTGTTATTATGTATGGAACAGGAAGAGAGGGGATATCACACAGTGAAAACAGTGACATTGAGTTGTACACTAATTTCCCCATCTCATCAGTTGGTCAAATCAGGAAATCTTTTAAAGGCAAATAAAAAGGTCATTGCAAAAACTTACATTTTTGTTTTTCTGTTATAAGGAAACCATTGAAAATATTTTGAGATAACCACTCCAACCATGGAAAATTTACAGAGTAAATTATCAATATGTCTACATGGGTTAGAGCAATCCAGGAACCAGTAAACAACAATTTATCATTTGTGCATTTTATTTTGCTTAGATGTAGCCAGGAAGAGTTTTTTTTGTTTGTTTGTTTTTAAAGTACAAATAATAACGCTTAAAGTGATTGGAGCATATTTGGAGGTTTTGTCATGAAAACTCCAGAATTTTAAAATTCTCTCCTGCAGTGGGAGATTGCTGAGGCTTCACAAATCTCTCTGAGATAATGTGGTCCAATTGGAGACAGTACTCAGCCTTGGCTCTGACTGTTTCTCCACTGTAGAGTGTCTCTTCTCCAAGCCCCACCCTCACGGACTCAGGAGATGCCTTGCTGTTTCTCTCTACGCTGTTCTGACAAAGGAAAGGCCAGCTCCTCATCATTTAATTATCAATGACATCTCTAAGAGCTATGCTTAATGCTTTGTTTTTCCATGTCTTTGGAGAACTGAGATTAATGACTCCATTGTGTATAGATCAGAAAAGTTGCTTGTTACAACTAATCAATCTGTTTGGCTGCAAATAAGCTTTCTGAACTCACCTCAGTCTCTTAGCAATCACCTTACCCCTCACTGCCTCCTGGTTCATTTGAAATCTGGGTCCCTAGATCTTGAGTTTAGTTACTTTAGAACAAACTGAACAGCACTGAGTGGCTCCAGGTGGATATTAACTGCTGTTCTAGTACACCCCAAGCCAAGGAACCACATGTGTTTTAAATGAGAACTTCCAAGTGCAGGACAAACTTGTTAACAGTTCTATAGGGACCACAGAGAGACTCATTCATTATATATTTTGAGCTTCATATAAAATTTTAGAATCATTTAAGCTTTTGGGTAAGTAGATCAAGTATTTCTTCCCATTTTCATCCAATTTTTCCTTTGTATATTTTTGTCTGTTTTCTTGCTTTATGTCTATTCTTGAAGTTAAATATGCCCTACCCTTTATCCTTCACACCAAATATACACTTCCCAAGTCTAATCATTATATTTTAATGACTGTAAATTATATATTGCAGATGACTATATTGCACATATATACACAGATAAAGACACATGTACATGTATATACAGAGAGATACATGCTCAAAATGTAGTTATATTTTATATTTTTCTATAATAAGTATTTGCTAGTATATCAATAAGCGGAATTGTAAGAGTTACTCAATTTGCATATTGTGGCACATAGAACTCTTAAGCCTATAGCCCCCTCTGCTGGGTGCATTTTCTAGATTTATTGTGTATACCTTAAGCATAAACTTTTTCAACCTTTGATGGCTCTTAATCATGTGCTAATTAACTCAGAACCCCAAGTATGCCCTAGTTTATAAGATGCTGCATTTACTCAAGCATCTAAAATTTATGGATCCCATTTCTCAGTAAGTTTCACCTTTACCTATTTTGAAAATATGGTAATGCTCCTAAGACCATGTTTACAATAAACACATTGATATTTACACTCCCTCTGCCACACACAGCTCGTATCATTAGTTAATGAGGTTGTTTAGGTCCAGAGCTTCTACAATTAACTCTTAAGCACAATCTGTTAGGTGAGGGCATGTGTACCATATGCTGAATAACACTTACTGGGGAGTCTAAGTCTATTTACCTCAGATAAAGAAGACAATGACATATGAAATAAATTGTTTTGCCCGCTCTATCTTTGAGAACCAATGAGTGGAATTGGAATTACTTTCAGGAACATGGTTGAGTGTTTTATTATAGTAGAATGGGGGAAAGATTACTCTGAGATACATGTGTAGGGATCACTTACAAGACTTGGGAAGGAATTACAGTGTCATGGATGAGGAGGCCACTTAGTAGGATCACTGAAGACAACTCATAAACATTTCTTTAGAAGGAGAGGGCTACTCTTAAATGTGTGTCAGTTAACTCAAAGGTGTTCTAACATAAATCATTTTCTGGATTTATAGTTCTTAAGTTACGGCCAGGTTTTTAGGCACACCAAAATGCTAAAGAAGCTCCCGGTCTCACACTTGAACCTGAAGCCCTTTTATAGGACACTAGCATTCTCGGTCATTCATTTTTATTCTGCCTGCCCAAAGCACTTTTTAGGAATGCATTGGACAGTTGCTGTCATGCACGTGATGTACACAAAGGTGAGAGTTACCTTGCTGATGTTACTGAAATTCGCAATGTTTGAATCAAAAGGATTGGAATGTGTATCCTAGAACTCCATGTCTTCTTCGGGCCTTGTGGACAATGTACGTGGAAAGATCATGCATTCTAGGTGACATATTGCTCTTACTTTTCTCCCATTCTAACTGAATCTCAATTGTGTAGACAAATAGCAACAATGCAGACCCCCTAATCTGAGTATTAGAACAGCCATTTGAAAAAAATGCTCTGGGGCAAATTATTTTGCCTATTTCTGAATTTCACAAAGCTCATCTGTGCAATTAAGTAAGAACAAGGAAGTGACATGCGACATGCTTTCTCTGATCCTTAATCCTAGGTCTTCAACAAATACTTGAACAAACATTTGTTTTCTATCTCTTCTTTGCAACTAAACTAAAACTCTGACACCACCATCCATCCATCCATCCGTCCATCCATTCTTCCATATCCAGATACCAACTTGAAAACTATCTTCTATGAATTATTTCAAAACAAAAAGAGAAGCTTAGCACACAGCAGTACATGCCTGTAATTCCAGCACTTGGGGATTTCTGTGAGTTTGAGGCCAGACTGTGCTACCTTGTTATTAAGGTCAAAGTCTGGCATTTCCAGATAGCCTCTGAGCATGATAGAAGATAATAGACTACCTATGTCATCTGGGTTCCCCCTACACCTGATCTGGGAACCCAGATCTTCTAAAGATTGTCACATAGCCTGCAGGGAGATTTTCTTTTCTTTTTTATTTTATTTTATTAATTTATTCAGATTACAACTCAATTGTTATCCCCTCACTTGTACCCTCCTGTTCCTCCCTCCCTCCTGCTTTCACCCTATTCCCTTTCCCTAGGTCTATGACCGAGGGGGACATCCTCCCCGACTATATGGTCATAGGCTATCAAGTCTCATTTTGGTAGCCTGATTATTCTTCCTTCGAATGCCATCAGGCCTCCCCACCCAGGAGAGGTACTCAAATATGGGGCACCAGAGTTTTCAGGGAGATTTTCAGGTCCAACCCTTTCCTGGGGATTCCTGGAAACCCACACCCTATGCTAATGAGACAATAGCTTTCAGCAAATGACCTGGAATTCTTCCCCGACCCCATAGGATAATTAATTGCTGTGTCTCTTTTTTCTGATAGTGCAAACACATTTACCCTCAATACCTTTCCTACTGCCCAAGGTTTATAATTCTCTGTTTCACATGAAATAAAAGGAGCCTGCATCATCTGTTTCATCAAAGATCATCTAATACTTGTCATTTATTCTGGGGAAGGAAGGGTCCCCGTTTGTCCCCGAAGAATTTATCACTGGACGCCTGAGACTTGCCTGCCAGTCAGTCATCCGTGTGCTGTTGGCCACCGAGAGCTTCTGCCATTCACTGGTTGTGTCAGCCCAGATCACAGTCACCATCATTTTAGCTGTCCCACCTTCCACAGGCCTGTCTATGGGAGCAAGCTGAAGCTGCTCACCAAGCAGCCATGTTGTCCACCTGGACAAAACCGGCTCCCACCCCTGCCTCTCTCGGTTTTGAAGCTCATAGTGAGTCTCTGTTACCAGCTGCTGATAAAGCAGCCACCAACTTGCCCAAGTTGGTCCAGGCCCTAGTTGCTGCCTGGCTCTGGTTTGGGAGCCCTGACTCTGTGCATGCACTTGCAGTTTCCTACTCAATGGCCCAAACTTCCCAGGAGAGTACCTGTCAAGGCCCAATGCAAAAACGCCACCCACCTGGTCTACAAAGGGTGTCCAAGACAGCCAAGGCCACACAGAGAAACCGTATTTCAAAAATGAAACAAAAAACCCAAACCCAAACCCAAACCCAAAAAAGAATGGCAAGTGATTACACGGGATATTAATGAGCATTTCTTTAAATAGAGGTCTTTTTACTACAAATTATTGTATTATGAGACTCTATCTTTAATATGTTACTTAGAGAACCATTGATAGCTGATACTATAGAAAGGAAATAATCCATTGGGGGCTGGAGAGATGGCTCAGTGGTTAAGAGCACTTGATGCTTATCTGGAGGACCTGAAATCAATCCCCAGCACCCAAGTAGAACAGTTTGTAGCTTTCTATAACTCCAACTCCAATGAACTGTACATGTACATGTAAGTACAGTACACGAACATGTACTTACTTCTTGCATTGGAGGGTTCATACACATACAAACTAACAGACACATTAAAGAAAGTGCAGTCGAGAAGCTCAAAATCGATGAAGGGGTAAAGAGATAAAATAAGAAGCCTACTAAGCCTGCAATAAATAGGGAGGGGCTGGGAGATGGTGAGGAATTAGAGAAGAGCAGAGCCACATAGGCCACCAAAGTTACAGTTAGCTGTATAGGTGGGTGACAGGGAGCAAGACTACTCAGGCTGTCTTAGTATTTCTTTTTATGTTTGCATGTGCTTGTGTGTGTGTGTGGATTGTATGTATATGCATGTTTCCACACTGTGAGAACATGTGTGTATGGGGAGGTTGGGTGTGTACGCTGTCTGCCTGTCATACACTCCCGGTCTGATTCAAAGAGTCTCTTTTCATTCTTTGCTTTCTGTCTTATTAATTTAGGTGGCTCTCTCAACTGAGTCTAGAACTCACTGATGCAGCTCATCCAGCTGGGCATTTCCCTCTGGGCATTCCCTTCTCTGCCTTCTGCCTTCCCAGTGCTGGAATTATAGGTGGACCATCACACACACACACAGACACACACACACAGACACACACACACATACACACACAGTGGCACTGGAGAGCTGAACTCTTCACAGTTGCATGGGAAGCCTTTTATCTACTGAGTCATCTCTCCAGCACTGAGCTTAACCCTGGAGGCAAGGACTTTGCAGCTGAGGAGACCTCAGTGAAAGGAAAGGATGCTAATCTCTTTCTGCTTGCCCAGCCTCTTCTGAAGACTGCTTTCCAGGCTCTTCTGGCTTAGGATGTGCAAATGCAAAAGAAAGTGACAGAGGTAGTCACATATTTCATTCTGAGAGCACATTTCTGCAGCACAGCACCCAATTGTTTTCATCCTGTGTTTTTCTTCTTCTATTTATTTTTTTTCCTTGAGCAACTCAGCCAGCTCACAAGAATGAAAGCTTCTCCTTTGAGAAGGCCAGGAGGCAGGCAGGCAGTTCCTCAAGCTTGCTCTTCCTGTCGACCTTTGTTAGTGACGATGTGACATTTTCTTTGCTTTCAAACCCCAAATTAAGTCTAGGCATCTCATCAGTGTATTTTCAAAGTCATGTCATTTTTATTTTTCTTAGATTAAACGTAAAGAAAGTGTATAATTTTCACAAGACAGTTATCTCTAGTGTCCTGATTGTCTTCCCATATCATGGGCAGTGCGTCAATAAATTATCAGCCGATTGTAATGTAGATAATGAAGTCACTGCAATTTGTGTTTTCAACTCTTTGGCACGTGAAAGTTAAGATAACATAAAACATGTTCTTAAGTGATGGCAAGAGTTTCTATTCATCTAGTGACTCATTCAGTAGGGTTTGAAGGATGTGCTTGTATTTCAAGGATAGGTAGTGGATGATCCGAAATGTTGCTGAGCATTTTACTCCAAGTGAAATCAGAATGGGGGATGATTGATTCCCATAGAGTTGTCTCATTAATTACTCTGTTCTTTTTCTTTGGCAATAATACCCATGCTTTTTGTGCCAAATTATAGCAAGAGACTGTGTGGTGCTTGCAATAAAAAATAACTAGGAAGGAAGTAATGGGCATTGCACATGCTCTTCAAGGCGTCTTTAGCTATGTCTTGATTGTAAGTGATTGCCACTTTCATACCGAGGATAATTTTTCAAGATGACTGAACCTATGCAGTGAGTCCTATGGAGAAGCAGCACTGTTTATTCCGGTGTCCTTAGTAACAGGAAGACAAAGACCTGTGTCTCAGAGCTCAAAATGTAAATACTGATTAGGACCAGGCCACCAGGTAGAGTCTCAGCTTCAAAGCAGGTTGTTAGTTGAGACTGTGTTGGACTAGATTATTCCCCAAATAGTAAAATAGCATACTGCCAGAATTTGGAAATGAAAATTGAGAAAATGAGCAGCAACACATTCCTAGATTTGGGGTTGCATTTCCTTCATCAACTGGGAGTCATGAGTAGTCAAAGAACGTTAGAAAAATACCATGATACCTTCATCAGGGTGTTAATTTTGTACTTTTTTAGGTTAGACATTTATTTACAATTTCCTGTATTTGCTTCTCCCAGCTTTTCTTCAGGAGTGTAGTGAGTTTGAAATAGATGGACATAGCTTATCAGTGTCTTGATACTTATGTATCATGGATGAATTCTGTGTCACAAAAACTCCACTGACTGAATTCTCTCTTTGAAAAAAAAGGTGATGTCATGTGGAATTTACAGATTCAACCAGCATCTCCAGCTTTGTTTACCTGTCTCTTCATTCAACAACTATACATTAAGGACAAAGGAGAAGGTAGATTAGAAGGTGGAGATTTCATTTTCACATACAGGGTTATAGAAAAGAGACTTTGGAATAAATAGACTGGAGGGAAGAGCTTACTGTCTGCTTTGAGGAAATAGCAACCCAGGGAAGCATATAAGGATGCAAACATAGAGTTGCTGAAGACACTCATTATTCCAACAGAAGTGTATCTGCAGAGGTGAGTAGAGGTCTGGAAGTTTGCACAGGCACTGAGAGTACGTGGGGGCTCTTGGTTTTGACCTCTGGTCAGCAGCTAAGTTGGCGTAGGTGAGAATTTCCAGACCAGAGACAGAACAGACAGACAGAGACACTAAAGGTCTCATGTACAGTCTTGTACATTACACCATATCAAATGAATGAATGGATGAACATCCGCTTTGCATAGCACATTAACTTCCCAAATGAGCCTCTGCTGCACACACACAGCCATTAGAGAATTCTTTTCAGGGTGTTTCCCTATTATAGCCATTTGGGGATGTGAGAAATTACATTCAACAGCCCGGAAAACTACCCCCAGAGCTTCCATTAGCATCTGTGTCTCATCTCCTTGTGCTGGTGAATATCTCGATTCGGATCTCCAATCACTCTGCCCCACTTTTAATGCTGGCTAATAAAACCCAAGCACTCATTAGAAAATAAAAATATTTGCCTGGCATACCACCATAAACAAAGCTATTGGAATGGTACATCATTTTTATAACTATATGCACATGAATATAATGAGATAACAAATGTACTTTATCCCCAAAATAAAGATGCACCAGTAATGATTGGAGGAGGTGTGGGGGAGCCTCCAGCAGGAAATCTTCCTCAGCACAATGCTCTGCTGATGCAATTGAGTATTATTTCTCTGTATTTACTATACACTGGCTGTGCCCAGTTTTAAATAATTTGTTATGAACTGTGTGTGATAAGTAACATTAATTACAAAGGTAGCAGGATCTAACGTCACCTAGAAGACTAATCTCTAGGCATGCCTGAGTGGGATTTCTAGATTGGGAGACAAGAGATAGAAATGTCCAGCCTGAGTGCGGATGGCACTAGCTCCTTGGCTGAGATCACCAACTATGCAGAGGGTCAACATCTCATCCCACTTTCTCTGCTTGCTGACTGTGGATGCCACAGGACCAGCAGCTTCATGCTTCTGGGATCATGTGGTCTTGCTACGGTGGACTGTGTCCTGGAAGTGCAAGCTGGAACAAACCCTTCTTCTCAAGTTGCTTTGGATGACTTCAGCGCAGCACTGAGACTGGTCACAGATGCATAGATGTCACTGCGTTCAACATCTCAAAGTAAGCCTAGGAGCTAGTTGATTTCCAGGAAAAAGAACCTGAGGGTCCTCAGTGTTTTGCTAATATATGGAATCTGCTTCCTCTTGCTTCTGAAATTTGAGTTCACATTGAAGAATGTAAAACAACAACAACTCCAAAACAAAACAACAACAAAAAATGTTGGTAATTTTGGGCTTTAATCCAAAGCTTGAAAAGGGTTACAGTTAATCTATATTCACTACTTTACCAGATTCTAAGAGTTCTGATTTAGCAGGAGTCTGAGGCTTCTTTGTGAAAAGGGTCACTTATTACAGCTTCTGTAGTTGCCTTCGAATCCCAGTTTGCAGTCTTCTAAATAAGCTACACCGTTACAGACTTTTGTGCTTTGTCACTATGGTTTTTGCCTTGGCAAACTCTTACTAATTCACCAAGAATCATGAATCCTAGAGCCAGAGGGCAAATGGAGCAGCTGATTCTTAGGGAGTATCCTTCTTGCTGCCAGTATGCATTGTATAAGTGGCCAAAGACAGAATTTGACTTGAAATTCTCCCTGCATAGAGTATATTCCATCTAAGTATTTATATGATCCAGAGATGGCAAGATTGCTCTTGTGAAAACAAAACAAAACAAAACAAAGCGCACCTATGCTTGTTGGCTACGGTATACAGAAGCATACGTTTTAGGTGGAGTTCCCCTAGGCACTGGCTGATTTATTCCCAGCTTCTGATTTATTAAGTTTACACTGACTTAGACAGCTGAGCTGGGCTTTCCACCCCTAGCAGATTGCTGAGGTCTGGAAGGACTGCATCACACATGCTACCTGCCTTCTACTACTGTCCCCACATCTATAGTCTTATCCATCCTAGTGAGATAGATTGTTGCCACTTTGGAAATGATGAATGAAGGAGCAAAATGGCCACATGAAATACAGCAGACTATCCACACATTATGAACAACAACAGAGACAATCTAAATCTCTTCATGACCAGGTGTTTACTGAATAAATCTCCAATAGGTAGCAGGGCATCTGTCCTCCTGGGATTAACCCTTCTCCTGCATAGTAAGTATCAAAAGTTGTGAAGCAGGGAAGGAGAGGGGGAATGGGGCCTGGGCAAAACAAAAGAGATTTTTGAAGAAGGCCACAGGGCAGAGCTGGTACTGTAAGCAAAAGAAAGCCTGGAATCAGTAGGAAAAATGGGGCTGAGAACCAACCTTGTTGACATGTGACAAACTCAGGGAAAGGGGATGTGGCACATGGTTCTTGAAGCAAGACATTGAGCAATAAAATTAGAAACTGACCAGAATCAGAGACCCCAGATGAGAGATGAGTGTTGTGTGCGAGTCTAACACAAGTCAGACCTCAACCCTATGTGCTTTCCTGAGTCCTGCACCTCCTCTGAGATGGTCTCTCTAATTTGGAGATGTGAATCCCTTGAGGGTGGAGACTCAAGAGTTCATCTTTGGGTTGGTTTTTCTTCGAGACTGAGTTCTTTGCAGCAGTGTTTCTCCCTGGTGGCTCCAGGAAGCTTGGACCTTCACTGATGTAATCGTAGATAAGTTCAATTAATTAAACCTTTATTTTGTCAAGTAAAGATGATGCTCAATTCTGACATCTACATCAGTGGTCCTCATCCTTCCTGATGCTCTAGCTCTTTAATACAGTTCCTCATGTTGTGGTGACCATACAAGTACTTTCATTGGTACTCCATAACTCTAATTTTTCTACTGTTGTAATTCATAATATAAGTATTTTTGGAGACAGAAGTTTGCCAAGGGGGACAATGTTTGAGAACCTGATCTACATGTAACCCAGGTTTTCCTTTCTCCATGCCTCTATGTCTCTATGAACCTCAGAGATGACACTGGCGGTTCTGATCTGAGGCCTACGTATGTCTGTATTTTAAGCCCAGTTTTCTGAAGTTAAAGACAGGAAAATACCTATGCCTTCACACTGAAATTTTGGCACCAGCATTCTCAGAATCCCTGTGTGCTATTCATGGCAGAGCTGAGAAGTGCATACATCGTGAAAAGTGATCACAAATCTAAGGTGTTGTGTGAAATATTATTACGCATATAATATTACCTCTGTCAATCTCTGTGGCAGTTTAACTATTAGAGAACTTCACAAAATATATATGCAATAGTATCAACATGAATCAATACCTTGGGCTTGAGGCTGATTACTCAATTACTGTAACTACGAGTTGCTAATTGGAATGCTTTTTTACCGAGCCTGCCCTCCCTTTGGACCTTCCATGCTGCCCATGTGAATGCTACCAAAGAGCACAAATAAATTCAGTTCGAACAATTAGACTATTCAGCTTTGGGTGATCTGAGAGAGACGTGAAAATACTATTTGAATCTTGAGGCTGAGGCACGACTTTAGTTTCCCAGGATATCTTAGTTCTGCCAGGAGTGGAAGATGAGATTTTAAAAGACCTGAAGCAATTTTTGAGGCATCTGATGCTTTCAAATGGTAATGAAGAGTTTAGCCAAGTTGCTTTACATAGCATCTGACGGAGCTATTATCTGTCCCTGGCGTTACTCACTGGGGCTGCCATTTGAAGCTGCCTCCTTTAGGCTGAGCTGATCTAGTTTTGAATGGGGAAAGAAGGGTGCCTAGCCTCCTTTGCTGCTGAGAGGCTCTCCCACCCTACTCTAATATATGCAAGTGGCTCGAGCCAAGGACCTGTGGGACCAAATGTGGCTGGGAAAGAAAAGGAAGAAGAGAAAACGGTTTTTTTGTTTTTGTTTTTTTTCTCTTCCATCAGTTTAGCTTTAGTCTGAGACTGGTTTGCTGCCCTTTAGGGAAGAGATAAAAATCTGAGTGGCAAAATAACCAAGCTCCAGAGAACAAAAGAAATATCTGACCGTTTCCATTGATCCTGTGAAGCAAAACGAATCAGGGACAGCTCACTAATAACTAAATGTTTCAGTGGCTTCTGGTTTTTTTCCACTCATGATTACTGAGTCAACATTTTCTGGCAGGTCACAAAGCAATATACATAGAGGATTGTACAATGGGTGGGGGTGGCATGGAGGGCTTATATCAATTATAATCAACAATGATAAACACCATGATTTCTGTGTGCTCTTCCTGAGTCCTAAGGTAAAGCAAGCAAAGGGAGACAGAACTGTTCACTAAGCCTGTTTCAGAGGTACCAGGTTCACACTGGCTGATGACTGTGCCAATGTCATGTAGGGCTGCCTACTCATGTTCTTCTATGCACAGGAACCACCTGTTTATGTTGTTGGCTCCTGGGACCTTTCCCTCAGAATTCTGACTGGATGATGGGACAATGACTCTGTATTTCTAGTGTGCAGGTGGTGGCGACCTGGTCTTGTTCCACAATCTGAGAAATACTCATGTGGTTCACAGCCTGAGAGGATGCTGTGGGGAAGAGATGGCTGGCTTCAGTAAAAGGAAGCAGGAAGTGCGTCATTGCAGCCAGCTTCTTCAACTGGATAGACGGAGGCTGACTTGATGAAATCCTCTCAATGAGGAGAGAATCTTCACTCTCAGGTGGCTCATTTTATTTTTTCCATCAACATTATGCTCACATAAAATAAAACTCATCGACTGGATAGATGAGGCCAGTGAACCACTAGCTTGAGATATTTTACCTTGTTGTGTATCGTATAAGAAGCAAAGAGAATTCTTTAATGTGTGTAAGACAGATTACAAAATAATACAACTGCGAATTCTCAAGAAGTATGGGGGGGAGGGGAATCCCACAATTAGAGTCTTATACTTGAATGTCTAAATGTTTCCTTTTAAGCCTCAAGTGTGACAGAATCGGTTTTCAGAGAAAGAACACGGTCTTTCATACAATTTAGGAACAAAGGAATTGGACATTTCCTGTTTATATCTCAATTAATTATCTTAAGCTGAAACACAGGGTCCTTATGGGCACAAGTACCTCCTTGGCAGCATGGTAATAAATAAGATTTTATTTATTTATTCTTTCTTTTTTTTTTTTTTTTCCTGCTGACAGCAGAGCCAATTAGTGACTCTTGGTTGGATCAGGAAACTCAGCTGAAACGAGAATGACATTCAGAAAAGATTTCTTTTCAAGCTCTCTGTCTTTAGGAAGTCTTCGAGTAGTGACCTTATATTTGGAATTCAGCTTTCAGCCGGTGTATCCAGCATTAGAGGTGACAGGGAAAATAAAAGTCTTCCTTCCAAAGATTGTGTGTGCCTTTGGCAAAGGTTATAGATGCGATGTCTTTGAACATCTTTCTTCATGATGGCTCTGTCGCTGGAAATGGGCAGAGGAGACGGAAATCTGCAGCAAGCTAAAGCTGATCTCAGGGTAATGATTGTCAGACCCTTTACCTTCTGAATGCAGAACAAGTGTGGGTTTTATATTTACATCTAAATATCTAGTTTGCTTACCGTTCTGTTTCTTCCCCCTTCTTCCCCTGTCAGATATTCCTAAGCACAAAAAAAAAAGTGTATTTAAATAAAAAAAAAAGAAAGAAAAAGAAAGAAAGTATAAGTAATTCTTACTCTAAATTGTCCAATCTTACTCTAATCCAATGCTCTGGTGTTTAAGATTGGAGACAAGTCATTAACTCTTGCTGGTCCTGGACTCTTTCCTTGGTTCACTTTGGCTTTTAAGTGGGGATAACAGAAGGCAGAAGTGTAACATGTGCCTTTTCCAGTCCACTGCTACTGCCTGGAGGTATCCAGGTGCGTGAAACATGGTGGGGTTACAGGTTATTTTCGCTATGTTCAGGAAGTATGTATTCATAGTCCTGAGTACTCTGGAGACTGGAGACAGTGACAAGAAATAGAAAAAAGTAAATTCACGTTAACTTTTCTTCAAACTGATTTGCTGTGTTCCAGCACAGGCCAGTTCAGGCACATGGGCCATTCTCAAAGCTCCTGCTATCTACCTCCACCCCCAGAACCATGCAGACTTATTCAAGCCATGCCTTCTCTTGGAAGAGTCTTATGGTTTTTAATGATGACCTGATTTTAAATCAGGCTTATCAGTGGAGCAAAGCTTAGAGTGAGACCCTCATCGGTGCCACCCCTGGCACTTCTGCTAAGCCAGTATTGAATGGTGCATCCTTAAACAGAGTTTGCCTCTTCCATCACCACAGCCATCATCACATTGTCAATGCACCACTGTCAACTTGGCATTGGAATTATCCCTTCCTATAACTGGTTCCTTATAGTGGAAGGATAGTTTCAAACAATTTGACCATGAGGCTTTCCCTGGTTCTGAGAGTGACTTCTCTAGGACTGTAAGATTGGACCCTGCATGGAGTGACAGGTTATTGCTCTAGTGGAAAGTGTAGGCTGAAATATGGACAGGGTTCAGGGTTTCAGCAGTGTCCTCAGGTGCTTAGGGGAATCACTCCTGCAGTGAATTCAGACATTGTTAGCTGTCTTTTCCCAGTGATGGTTCATATTTCTATCTCCTTCAAAGTGAGAACATTTTATCTCCCATTGTAGCATCAGTGGTAACTGATGCTGGTGCTCCTGTTTTCCGTTGTTTGAATCCTACTGGAGACTGATTTTTTTCTCTCTCCTTTCCAGAAAGCATCTTGTTGCAATATATGTCTTGAATTATTTCTTAATGCAGGACTGCTCTTTTGGTGCTCTTTTCTGAAAGATACATAGTATTGTGTGAACAACCTTGTCTTCCGGCTATCATTTAAGACATAATGGAGACTGAAATAGTCTCTGTAGTTAGAGTGACTTGGTTCAAATGCTGTCTTTAGTCATTAATAGCTGTGTGATTTAGAGTAACTAAACAAATCTCCATGCCTGGGGGGTTTACATCTAGAAGAAAGATAATTCAAAGACAACAACAGCTATGGAATCAGAGGTTCACCGAGAAGATGGTGAAAATACTTATGTAGAGTCTTCAACAGATCTTATATGTAGATTTTAAAGGTTTAATGTAGTCAAGTCTTTTATACCGTGTAGGTTTTATGTATGAAACAACCTACAGGGTTTATTTTTAGGGGGGAGCATTAGGCCTCTTCTTGTAGCTCTGTGGATCAAGTTTGAAGTAAAACATAACATACCTAAACCATGGTGTTCCTCTTTACCATCAACTGGAGAGGATCTGTCCACATATAAAAATGCAAAATATAAAGCAGAGAACATCACCTGCTTTATATTTTGGAATGAAGGCAGAAATTTGGATGAGTTACAAGGAAAGTTTCAGGAAAAGTCAGTGCAGGACTTTGAAGCTCCCGACTAGGGCATTGCTCAGAGTACCACAAGGTGGTGATGCAGATGGAGGAGACAGGGTTGCGTATTACAGAGGAGCAGAAGGGGAAAGAGCTAAGTGACACACATCCTAACTCAAGAAATGCATGTAGAAGGGCTAAGTGCTAGCTTTTACTATGATGCACCAACCAGAGAGATTTAGCAGTTGGGATGAACTACTTAAAAACAAGAAAATTGCAAAGGGCTTGTTGCTGCTGTTAACTTCCTATGCCTTAATAGTCAATATGAATAAATCAATGGATCTGAACTCTTTGTCTTCTTGTCCTTGCTTCCAATTTCCCTCGTTGCTCTGAAATGGGTTCTTTATTAAGAATGAAATACTGTTCTGAAGGTGTCTTGAATGAAAGATGATCACCCACCAGGGGATGGATTTGAATCCTTGATGGTGAGAGAGACAACAGAATGGAGAAAAGAGAAGATGCTTCATGTGTAAACCAGCCCCAGCAAAAACAGCACAATTAACAACTAACTGTGTGCTAATTGAAAATCCTCATTCACTGTTGGTATAGAAAGCAACAATCAGCATTAGAATTATTCTTGGCACGTAGTGATTATTTAAGGGACATTGCTATAGATTTATTATCATAAGGTAAACACATTGCTTTATGTAAGTTCTCATACTTGCACCATGAAATGGGTGTTATCTATGTCACTGTTACAAGCTGCACAAATTAAAAGCCAGAGTAATTAGTTTGCTCAACAGAATGTGGCTAGTAAATGACAGAGCCAAATATTTGAGTCTAGATAATTGGAAACCGGAGCTCAGGATATTCCCATGCTCTTCCATGCCTGACTTCCTAAGATCTCCACTTTATGTGAGCCAAATGTACAGAACGCATTCTGTGCATGTGAAAGGAGCCACAAAGACGTATGCGGAAGGATAACAAAGGAAGAAAGAAGAGGGTAAATTTCCCTGTGAGATGAAAAGTTTTCCCTGAAGATATATTTGGCCTGACCCAAAGGACTACATAATTCTCAGCAACTGTGTGTATCAGAGGGGAATACAATGCCAGGAAAACAGAAAGTAGAAAAGACTGTGCTCTTACAATGTAGGTAGCAGGGTCCAGCAGCATATATCAAAGCAGAAATGGGCCAGGCCATTATACTTGTAATTTCACTATTAACTTTAAAATTGCAACAACAACAACAACAACAACAACAAAAAACCACCCAAGAAATACTAATCTAATATATTGCAGTTAAGCAGTTAAAAATCAGTACTGTCTGAATTATCAAAAACATGACTTATATAGAGTCCTGGTATCTAGTCACAGTGTGTATATTTATGTTTATACATATATGAGACATATCATAATATATATGTGAGACATCAACAAGTGGAAAAGATAGGTAAAAGTTATCAACTGTATATAATTTGCTTTTATGCTATTGACAGAGAAAAATCTGAAAGAATTTTACTAAAATGTAAAAAATAATTCATTCATCTAGTTAAGTGTGAGGTGTTTTGCTTTTTTCTTTTTTTCCTCTGCATGGTTTGCATTTAGACAATAGGTATGCATCTCCAAACAATCAGTTATAAAAGGAAAAACAAAATCACCAGAAGCTTGAGAGGCCAAATAATGTAAGCATTAGTTGAAAGAATTACAGAATATGTTGGTGGGTCAAAGGCAGAGGAAGTAAAAAAAACAAGACAGACAAGTATGACATCCTCCATATCTTTCTTTCACCACATATGGTTGCTGACTTGGTGACAATGTGATTTCAGGAAATAGGATGATTCCAAAGCATGGAAGGTCATCTGTGAGAGAGACACTCAAGCTTCTGTCTCAGTGACACTCTTTAAAGTGATGCCCCCCCCCCCATGTGCCCAGTCACCGATCTGGAGCAGTTGGAACATGGATGCCCTGAATCTTCAGAGTGGATGGGCATACAGTGGTCAGGGTAGTAGGGACCATGTTGCTGGGACCACTGACCATGGGCAAATGTACAAATTCATGAAGGGAGAAAAAAAGAATATTTACAAAAACAAACACACAGAAACAAAAAATAAAAATAAAAAAAAAAGGAAAGAAAGAAAGAGAAAAATGAAAATAAAAAGACAAACAAACAAAATAACAGAAGACCCTTGAACTCCATGAAAGAGATGACCAGACAAACCAAAACTTCATGTTTCCAAACACCCTGTTTTCTATGTCAATTTGACATTGAGTGTCAGGAATAAAGGATCGACAGATATGAAATGAATACTAGGAAATGTAAAATGTTAACAGAACTCACCAAACCTGGTTGTTTATGTTTTCTTTCATCATCTACCCTTTTGTTTTGCATTTCTAATAGTCTCTATATAAAAAATCTTAATCTTCACCATGTCTTCTGCTAGGAAGTTCAATTCACAATATTGATTAGCTATGATATTTATGCCCATTTTTATCTTCAAGAAAGTGCCAAGGTGCTAGCCTCACTATGGTGATGGCACAGCTGCCAGTCCTGCACAGATTAGACCACTCAGAGGTAAGGCAGTTTGGGAGATAAAGTGTTGACTCTGAGATTTTATTGGTATATTTCACAGAGGCCAATGCTCATTTCCCACATAATAACATCCATCCTCCATATCTTAGGCTTTTCAAAGTTGGCTTCCTCAACATCTTCATAAAGCTAAACTGTACACGAGGTGATGGTTCCTTCCTCATTCAACAATTCATGTGTCTACTTAGGGCTATATGCTGGGTCAACCCCCACCATGTCTGTAAATGTCACTGTGTATGACTAACAAGACACGCAAGTGTGAATAAATTAAGGATCTCCATGTATGGAAATCCGTTGTGGACTATCTGAGTGGAATCCACACTTAATCACAAGTGTTAACTGGGCAGCAGGAAGAAAGAAACAATTGCAGAAGTAGGCACACAAAGGTAGGAGGCAGTTGATAGAGCAATTCAGGGAGGGGCCATTGTGTGGGCTAGGGCAGCATCCAGAATGGAGGAAGAACACAGACACAGATGCCACCTGAGAGCCTGCGGAGGGAGTAGCCCTGACAACATCTTGACCTTCCTGAGTGAACCTCATTTTAAATGCCTAACCTCTGAAACTACAAGAAAATGTACTTGCAATGTTTTAAGCCACTCTATTTTGCAGTAATTTTCCTAGCAGCAAGTGGAACAAGGCAAGGCTCCCACGTGCAAATGTCTTTCCCATCCTATCTCCATGCAGCTACACTCTGCCATGAAAGGATACTTAGAGTTCATTTCTGTCTGGCACTGATACAGCTTGTGATGGTCACTGTAAACTGTCAACAGAGCCTGGAAACACCTGAGAGGGAGGTAGGCTGTAAGTATGCCTGTGTGTATCTGGGGGCGAGGTGCTATTTTTATTATATCGGTTGATATGAGAGCTATCTTAATTATCAGTTGGACCATTTCTCTGGCACTGGATCCTGCATGGTTAAGATCCAGCGTACCTTCTCCATGCCCTGCTTCCTGCCTGAGAACAGAAGGAGATCAGTTCTATTCGGCTCCTGCTGCCAGGACCTCTCTCAAGATGGACTGGGTCCTGGACTTTCAAGGCAGACGAAACCCTTCCCCTTGAGTTGTTTTTGGCTAGTATCTTCTCACAGCAGCAGAAAAAGAACTAAGATGCCACATCTGTATTTTCTCTATTTTAATATCTTCTGCATTACCAAGAAAGCGGTGGAAGTTTCTCAGAGAGGCATAATTTCACACAGAGAGGGAATTCTTTTTTCTCTCCTTCCAAAGCTGAGTTGGTTTTTTTTTTCTAGTTCATTGTGTCTTCGCCTGAATTGGAAGCCTCCCATTCACCCTCTGTGATGAATACAAGGCTGGGAGTCCCTTTCTGTTGGAGTGTTTCTTACTGCTTGAAATGTCAATAGAACCACGACTCTCAGAAAGATGAGCAGTTGACTCAGAGATGCTTGCATATGAGACTTCCTGGAACCTCCTTATCGATTCTGGAGATGGAAATAGAATCTGAGAGGCAGAAAATACCATCTTAAAAATTATTTTCTACGTGACCTCTAAGGTCCGGGGGAACTGGACGAGCCGAAGAATCTATCAAGAGGCTTGGATTGGTGCCAGGTGTTGATCAGCTTCTTGAGGTCACTTCCATACTGTTTAAGTGGACCATTTTTCTCTCTCCAGGCTTTTTGTCTCCATTACAGTTGTCCTGCCTCTCCTTTCTCTTCTGCGTCCACTCCGATGTAATGCTCCTTTGAATGCATTATTGTAATAGTGGTCATGATAATGCTGGGCTCTGGCGTTTATTAAATGCTTACCATGGGCTAGACCCACCGCTTAGTTTCATACACTAGTACAGGATGTAATTTACACAATAACTGCAATGTGGGAGCTTTTTATTATTGATCAGGATTGTGAAACTCAGGGCAAGTTACTTATTCCAGCTTACAATATTAATGAATGGAAAAGTGCATAGGTGAGGGGAAACCATCTCCTTTTAAGACATATGTGCCTGTTTGCAAATTTCCCTCACTTCCATTCCCCTCTAGAATTCACCTCCCTGTCATCTGGTTTGTGCTTACACTCATGGGACTCTGTGTATCAACCCCACTCTGTTTTTCTCCCAGTCTGAGCCATAGCATAGGTTAATGCTTACAACTAAGCCACTCCAGACTTCGTTTTTCCTCATCTAGTCTAAGTCTACCAGCATCCCTGTATCCTCAAAGGAACCAGGGCAGCACAGACGCGCAAAGTAACTTCCATCTGCCTTTACCCCAACTGTGTATGAATTAATGCTGCTTGTACAGTTAGACTTGGCCTCAGTGGTAGCGGTTGCACAGGGGAATGGCATCACGTGAGTAGCACTTGATGACATTGCTGCTTATTTTGTAAATTGTTTTCTTTACTGCTATTATGATCTTTTGGGGGCTAAGTTTTCAGGGCTTTTCGCTAGTCAGTGTTTGACAGAGGGCGCCATTCTCTTCCACCTTCTCCACCAATGGTGAGGACTATCGGACACAGCAGAATATTGCCAAAGCAAGGATCTGCTGACGGATACGCAGAAGCTCAATCTATTCCTCTTAAATACCTGGCCAAGTCGCAGGACTTCCCAGAAATGTAATATCACAAAATGCAAACGAGCCTTGGGGAAGAATTTTCTGATGAAGGGGAAGGTCACTGCCCAGCGCTGTTTGTTCACTGACGAGGTCCTACAGACGCCACTGTCCTCTCTGGCACATAAAAATGTTCTTTTAATTGAGCTCTGTGTTCACCATCAAGGAGAGCGAGTGAAGGATGAGAAATAAAATACCTCCATTCTTCTCCATCGGCTATTACCCCAGTAATGGCACTAATAAATGTGGCATTAGTTAAGAACTGAGTGGGGGAAAATCACCATTACTCTTGGAGCCATAAGAAATGAAGATTCAAAAGGTTATTACAGATAATAGATTCACATTCTAACATGTGGAATAGGTCTGGGCTTAGATTGGATGCGTTTGGCTTGGTGATTTTTTTTTTTTTTTTTTTTTTTTTTTTCTGATAGAGGATGTGCTGATTTGAATCGAAGTGGAACCCCCAGGCCCTGGAAGTCAGAGCGGGCTCTGTGTTCGATTGACACCAGGCTTCAGGAAGGAGCCTTTCCCCAGTGTGTCTTCCTGAAAACAGGATGTCTTTCCAAAACTGCCCAGAAAAGCCCCACTAAAATCAGTTTTCGTGCTTGGCAAAATCTCAGAGGACATGAAGAGAGATGCTGCCCGATGAAGACAAGGTGAACAAATGAAAACTGTCTGGCTTGAGTGGGAGCATTATGCAAAAAGCTATTTCCGTCTTCGGAAGGCAGCGGCTGTCTGGATTGCTGTGTTCACACCTCAACTACAGCCGATGCGTTATGTTTCTGCTAAAAACCAGTTTACCAAGCCAGGTGCTTAACTAGGTCTAGACAGGTGTTCTAAGTTGATAATGACAGTATGTGATGGAGATTGATTTACATTCAGAAATTTAGATGCACCAAGATAGGAAAGATGTCTTCTTCAAGGCTGTCAAATACAAATAGCCAAAACACTAAGAATGTAACATTTATATAATTCCTGATTGTGCCACGGTTCTTCTTGCCATAGGTAATCTATCGTATATATGTGTAATAATATAAATTTACATGTACAAAAATAAAATAATTTTAAAAAAGAAAAGAGAAAAATGTTGTTCTTCCTACCCAAGAAAGGAGAGAATTTAAGATGTCTGCTGCCTCTGGGTCAAAAACAGGAGTCTGGGCCTTCAAGGTATCAGTGTGACCCTGAGGCTACCTAGAGGCTTTTAAGTTGGGGCTACTCTCACATTGAATTCTAAAGGGGAAGGGGTTATGGTTGTTAGGGGACCATAAAATCAGTCCAATGCTTATCTGAAACAGAAACAGGTAGCTTCAACTAAAGGTTTACCTTTCTATGTTTCTTAGACAAATGAGGAAGAAAGGCTGGGATTTGCTTACAGCCGCTACCACTGCGGGAGCAGCTCATTTTGTGTTTTATAATTGTTCAACTCTCTCATCTTGTTCATTATTCTAATTTTGATACATTGTCAATACAAAGTAGCAGACACAGAGTGTGTGTGGCTTTGATTTTTTTTCAGATCTTGGCATCCTGGAAAGTATCTTTTCTCTACACAGAGTCAACTGTAATGGCTGACAAAGCAGAGCTTGTTACTGATACAAGGATGTCAGTTTTTAAATTTGTCTTCTCGGTATTGCTCTTTGCCTGAGCTTTCCCCACCTATACACTAGTCAAATATATTCTAAAAAATGTGGCCAATTTCCTGTGAAAATATCTCAGCCCTAAGCAAGTCACTACCTTGTCATGCCTCTGGAAGTGTACAGTTAACCTGTTCTCTCCCTCCTCCAACCCCCTCCATCCCTTTCCGTCTCCAGCTCAGCTATTGGAGAACTGAGATTTTTCCATCTTTTACCTTATCACAAATGTATTTATTATGAAGCCTAAAACATATGGCGTGACATGGCTTCCAACTGCAACCTGTATTTAGCCAGTCTTTGTGGCCAGGGTTACACTCCTCGAGTCTGTTTTTAATTCTGTTTGTATTTGGGGAACAACAGAAACCTTGGACAGACCTCAACCTGGTATCTCTGCCATCTCCATCATGCGGTACCCTATTTCCTAAATAATTTCCCTTTATGTCTGGCTGCCTATCATATGACTGGGTTTGCTGTACCTTTTTCTGTAGTACGTGATTACTGAATCAGCCTCAGAGCTGCCACTCTTTGGTCTTTCTGTAGCAACTTGTAACTATGGCACATCAAACTTCATTGTAACTACAGAAAAATCATCTTTATTTATAATGTAGAAGACAATCTCAGATCCCTAGAAGCCATGTCTTCCAGATATATGTGTTTGTAGAGAAGAAATATTAAAGATATATCTTATTCAGTGTGGTCTGCTATAACAACTTGCCATCAACTCGAATGGTTTCAACAGCAAAGTTTCAGTTCCCACAGCTCATAGGCAGAGAGGTTCTTATCTTCTTGAGTAAAGATACTGTCTTAAGAAAATTATTTTGGAGATAGATATCTTCTTATTTTTTGTCTCATGGATGGTGGAAGAAAAAAAGAAGGAAAAAAAAAGTTGATGTGTGGTTGGGTAGGTTCAGGTAGTTGGCAAAGGGTAGAAAGAGAGGTTGAAAAATAAAGAGCCACGTTTCCTTCAGTTTTTAAATGGGCCTTGCATTCCTGGGCATCACACTTGCAGGACCTAATGTAATCATAATTATTTCACAAATGATTTGCCCTCAAATATAATCATGTTGGAGGATGGATACAAAACTTCCAACATATTACTTGGGGGGAAACACCATGTAGCTCATGATAGGTGACAGAAAAAAAAAATTCCAAAAGCCTGTTTTACACAGCTGATGTTTTTTGTTGTTCAAATGACTTATGAAACCAGGATAACCTTGCAAGATCCTAAGAGTTCTCTTTCTGAAGATGTTGCATGCAATAAAATATCTTCTTCTCTTTCCGTTTTTCTCAGCTAGATCTGAGATTTTGCTGTATGGTTGGTACATCTTTGACAATGGGTTATTCATTCCTTCGGGCCATTACTTCATACCCACATGCCAATTACTGTCAGCTCCCATGTAGCCATGTATGAAACCCAGGCTTGATGCTAACACACCTGGACATTCCATGGAGGCTTCAGTCTTCCATCTGCAGACTGATCATAGGCTTAGACTGTCCCCAGAGAACAAGATGATTCTGCTTAATTTGGTGGCTACAAATGGGACTCAGGGACCTATATAATACTAATGGAAACTATGCATTCATTAATTTTTAATTTCTTAATCTGTGGTTCCATAGTGTGAGTTCTCTTAATTCACATAGGGTAGTATTTGTTGGTGAAAACAAAGAATTCTAAGACAAATGACCTTTATAAATTAAATCTTCTGGATGTTGAGACTTATTCATGTATCTATTTTTATCTTTCCCCTCTCCTCTTTTGTTGAGTATTTATTAAATTCTAAAGAGATAGTCTATGACCTGGGTAGCCCCCAGTAATGGAGACAGAGTCTTATTGGTTTATTTAAATAGCTTAAGCACAATAACTGGGCAGGTACAATTTCAACTAATTTTCTGAGCTAGTGGCTACCTTCCAGCTGCATTCTCCAAGCTACTTGCCAATAAACTTTCCTCCTGGCCTGGATCTGCTCCATCAGGCCATGCCCTCTTTCTCCATCTTTTCCTCCTCTCTCCTGCTTCTCCTGGCCTTGTGGTCCCTACCTGAGAACTCCAGCCCAGAAAACAAAGTTGCACATACCTCTATTCTGCCCAGCTACAGGCTCCAACTTATTTTTTAAGCCAATCAGAATATTGAGGACCAAAGTTTGCACAACATCATTTGGTGTAAGTGAGAATGTTCTTGTCTGGACCACAACTAGATCTTGGGGGCCATTATTTAGTATTTGAATACACAGCAACCCCTAACACACTCTCTCTCTCTCTCTCTCTCTCTCTCTCTCTCTCTCTCTCTCTCTCTCTCTCTCTCTCTCTCTGTGTGTGTGTGTGTGTGTGTGTGTGTGTGTGTGTGTGTGTGTGTGTTTGGACTCAAGGTCATGTACCTGTTAACGGTGCTCAGATTTTATAGTAATTTCATAATATTAAACGTCAACTACGTCTTCTGTAATTGAAGTCTGTCAACTAATTCATGGTACTTATCATTTTAATTTTGTTTTGGTCTTTTCTTGTGTTTCTTCTCCCCTCATCCTCCACCCGTGACCTTTGAGATAGGGTTGCAAGGCTAGCTTTGAACTTGCTTTGTAGCTAAGCCTTGCCTTCAATGTCTGGTCTTCCAACCTCCACTACTGAGTGCTTGGCATATGCCACAATGCCCTAACACATGGATCTTATTCTATATTATTCTCAAACACTTAGCTCTATTGCCTTAATACTTACCTCTTCCAAAATGCTCTTCCACTATTTCTATAGTTACTTAAGCAAACAGTAAGTACTCATTATGAGGTACGCATTGGACTGATGGGAAAGACCCACAGAATAGGGTGCACCTTCAGAATATAGGCAAAACAGTCTGAAAACCTAGTAGTTTAATTTTAGTCAAATTGTATCCTTTCAGGCATTGTGCTCAACTACAAGAAATAAGTGATCATTTTGTTCTTCTTTTTGTGTTTTATAAATGTGAGAAAAAATATTCTTTTCTTTGGAGGCATTGTTAATTCCTTAAGCATCAGGGAATAAAAGAGGCCAGCACTCTCCTGGAGACTTTATAATTGAAAAGAGATAAAGCCTGTGAAAAACAAATATCGTAACAAGGATACTTAGACAACAATGAGCATTGCAAGGGAAGGAAAGTACATAAGCAGAGAACATGATTACAAGTGTGATATTGCCCCATCAATTATACTGCACCTCCATTGAATATTCTCTTGTTAAATTAGAAATTTATCTTTTCCTTTTGTTATTTTCATATTCTCCAGCAAGTCTCTCAACATCAGGATATATATTTTTATCTCTATTGGAGGACAGGGAGAACTTTGGCAGCAGACCCTTATGGGACAGTCTAGGAAGTGAAAATTTGAAGGGCATTGGGGGTTGTTTCTATTTCCAGTGTGAAGTTTGAATTTATGATTCGGAAAGAAAAGGGGCAAAGAAAAAAAAGGAGATAGATATATAATTATTTTAGAAAGTAGAAACATAAAACTGTGGAAGAGAGGTTGAAGTCCACCTATAGATTTAACATAGTAATCTAAAAGTAGAGACATTAAGATGTTACTAATACTTAAAGGCATTTTCGGTTAACACAAGGAAAAATAATGGCCATTGAGTGGTATAATGAGCTTTATAGAATTTAAGTGTTATGAGTAAGAAAATAAGGATGCTGAGGAAAATGAACAGTGGACATAAAACTGGGTAGTTATCAGACCTGTGCTACTGATAGTTGATTGGATTATATTATTCTTATCATTGGATTAATGTAATGCACTGATGACTTCATAATGTGACACAGAATTCCATTATAATCAGGTGTAACGATGGGTCAACACGGTGATAAGTGCAAAGCCAGCAATAGTTGTAGCTAAATAATGCTAGGAAGATTTTACAGGCCCTATTCTTGCATCAGTTGGAAAGAAAAAAAAAAAGTTCAAAGTAGCATCCAGCCTCAGCAAAGGAACTGTTGATCCTTTACAAAGCATTCTTAAGTCTGACTACCGTAAGGTCCTGGGTCAGAAAGGAAAGATGACTTACTCGTACTTGGACATTCACTGCTGAAATTATGGAGCCCGTGTTCAAATGGTTCAAACAACAGGCAGGAATGCTTCTGGGCACGCTCAGCCTTCGCGATGGTGGTCAGGAATCGCCCTGGACATGATCGCTGTTCTTTAGATTTGCTGCAAATAACAAAGGACATTTTAAGGAAAAGTGAAGGTGGGAGTTTGCCCCTGAAGTTGCCCCCTTCATTTAGTGGTTAACACCACCACCACATAATGCCTTACTCAGGCTCCAAATGCCAAAGCCACTGGAACTTAAATCAAACATTTTAAATTGTGAGTAAAAATTAGCATTTCTTTTCTCTTTGCATTGTTATTAGGTATTCTGTCCCAGTGATTTTTTTCTGAAAAGATGACAAAACACCATTAATAATAGTTTGGGGGTTTTTTTTTGTGTTTATTATTCAACCAAATGTAATACTTCTTTGGCTCATCTCTGACAGTTTGGTTACCTAGCTAGCTTTTGAAAATTCCTTTTGATTTCTTTCTTTCTTTGTCTTCTTGATTCTCCTCAGCTTCTCACCCCACTTCTAAGATCACTTTCACTGTCAAATCTCTTCTGTATGACAAATACAAGGCCCTCCAACTTCTTAACTCAACCTTATATTTCCATACACAATTCTCTGACTTCTGGGCATACAAGAATCGGAGCCTCCTGGTACTTTCAGACATATTCTTCCCACTGGCCTTCTGCTTTTCCGTTTTCTTGAGGTTAAACTTAAAACTAAAACTAAAGCGCATAGCCTTTGTTTTTATTGTATACATCAGTGTGATTATTTCTGTTCGTGATACCCCTCTGTTCGCAGTTTGGGTACCAAAGTGCCAGTGCAATCTTTGTGTCTATGTCTGCATGTGTAACTGTGCCTGCACTCACAAGTGTGTACACATGGAGGCTGGAAGTCACCTCAAGCGCATGCAATTTAGCTATCTTTGTAGGACAGTATTTCTCATCCTGGAGGTTGGTGACTATATTAGGCTGGCTGAACAACAAGCTCCAGAGTCCTAGCCACTTCCAAGCATGTGACACTCTGCCCACCTCAAATCCTTATGCTTGAAAAGAAGTACTTCACAAACTATGTTATCTTCCCTCCTCTGTCACTGTAATCTTTGCTCCTATTGAAACACTATTTTTCTCAGCTACTGTCCTTTACTGGCCTAACTACCTCAACTGTATGGTCACCAATCGAATTTAGCCATTCAAGAATTCTGCCTGGTCCATTTTTCTGACTGTTTTATGATCCTTTGGTTTCTAGTTACTTCTTCTTCTAATAAGTACTCAATCATGATTTCTTCTGGATTTCTGATATATATGATCATAACACTGTAACATCCTGTGCCCTAGTGTAGCCTCCTATTACTCAGCTATATGCAAATTATTTCTAACTCTGTAGTCTGGTACCATGCTCTTCCTTACCTAATCCTAGACTCTCTTTCCAAATTGACTTCCTTTTTGTTATGGTTTTTGTTAATCTTCAACTGGATCATATCATAGAATTCCTTGAGAAATGGGCCTGTGACATACCTTTTGGGTGTTATCTTTAGTGCATTAATTGGTGTCTGAATATCTACCTACTGTGAATGGTACTATTCTTGTCTGGAATCCTTGATTGTGCAAGTGGAGACAGAAGCTGAGCAGCATGCATTCATTATTTTCTATTTCCATTAGTGGATATGAAGTGTCCAGTTGCCTCAAGTTTCCGCCATTTTGACTTTCCCAACATGATAGGCTATGAGTCAGAATCACCCGTTTACCTTAAGTTGCTTTTGTTGGAAAATTTTGTCATAGCAAGAGGAAAAGAAATTTAAGAAACTTTGTACCAGCAAACTGTAATAATCATAAGCAGTTCTTGTTTTGTTACTTTTTTGCATTGCTTGTGGTTTTGTTCTACTAACAAATCCTTTTTCCCTTTCCAATCAAATAAAGCACATTTCAGCCCTAACAAATTCTTCTGCTCTTTTTAGCTTCTTCAACTTCTGTTTATAACCCCTTCTCTTATCCCAAAATTGCAAACAAGTGAGAGAACAAACAACACTGTTCAGAGTTCTTTCAATATTACATAGACAATATGAGCATACCCAATATATGTGTGTGTATATATACATATATATGATTTTGTTCATTCTCCAGTATAAAGAATAAGTTTCCTTTCTGGTTTGTAAGCAAAGGCATGGGTTTAGTAATTTACTTCATTTTCCATAAGATTTTGATTAAAAATCTAGGATTTATTCCTAGGTCTATATGTTTGTAAAACCAGTAATTCATCCAATATAGACCTTCATGATCTGGAAAAGATATGTTCTCAGGTCCCTAGGGGATAACCGATTGTATATTTTATCAAATGTTATGTGTAATATGTTTTTCCTGTACATGAATTTTCATATAGCAAAGACTAACGTACAGATTAGGCACTGCAAGAGTTTAAGATTTGCTAATAAATCAGAACAGCAATACCACTGTAACAGAGGTTCTGTGAAAGTCACTTCACTTTCTTGAGACCGTTAGAACCAGTACTGGCTGTTTTGGGTCATAATTGTCTATGCTAGAGGAACCTACAGGAAAGAACTTATGGATAAGCACACATTGTGCAAACATGACTTCATTATGTTACCTTGAATGTTCGCAATTTTATGCCTGAACTCTTACCATTTTTCACCTTCAATCCTTCAATATTGCCTAAGAATGAGGTAGGTAGGCATTTCATTTCTTTCCCTATGATCTGAAAATGTCGTCATTTGATTTGAGTCTTCCTGAGTACCTACAGAAGCATCTCACTCATCTGGACTAAGACTTGCAGAGTAAAAGCTGGTGGAAAGATATGCTTTTTTGCTTAGCACATCAGCACTAAGATGAGCTCTAGGTAAGAGCTTTTATTCCAGTTGCAACTGCAATGGTTGCTACTTCTAAGGATCGCAGCATGAGCCTTGGACCTCAACACAGAAACAGACACCCTTCTGCCCAGGGTCAGAACCACATGGAGTTCTTTTGGCCTATATCATAATACCCAAATTTTGACCAAGAGTAAGATTTTTTGTAGGGAAAGCCACAAGTTAATTTTTGTTGGAAAACTAGAGTCATTTCCAATCTGGTGCCATCATAGTAAGTATTTATCTATCTTCTCTTGTAAAAAGATCCTGGTCAGTATACCCAACGTGTTAAAAATAAACTAGAGTCAATTCATATCCTTTCTCTACTTGTGTCTACATATCCTCAGCTTCAGTTTAGTTTTCTGTAAAACTAGAACTTAAAAAATATATATCTACCTCATGCCCTCATTGAGGAATTGATTGGAAAGCATCTAAAATAGGTTTCAGAGTGACAATACATATTTATAACTCAACACATGATATTTATAATGTTAATATGGAAGAAGATTTTCATTTGTGAGAAAGAAAGAGAAGTAAAACAGGAAGCAGGAGACCTTCAGATCAAGGCTGTGAGGTTTTACTGGTGATGTTGTCAGGTTCCAATGGGTAGATCCAACCCAATAGCCAAGGCCATGTTAAGCTAAATAGGTTACCAGTCAAGATTGAAAGTCATCAATTTGGGAAAGAACATATAGGAAGGAGGAGGTCTGACAGCGCTGAGAGACAGGTGTGAGAAGATGAGGGAATGTCCTGGGTACTTTATGTTTTGCGGACACAAACCTACACAAACCTTGAAGAAGAAATCTCAGGTGAAGAATTGTCTCCATCAGATTGACCCCATGGGCATGTTTGTAGGGCATTTTCTTGTTTGTAGGTTGAAGTGAAAAGGCCCAGCCACTATATGCAATGCCATTTCTGGGCAATGGGCCCTGGGCAAGCCAAGCCAAGGAAACCAGTAAGCAGCATGCTACTTGGTTTTTGCGTTGGTTTTTGCATACAGGTTCCTGCCGTGAGTTGATAAGCTATAACCTGCAAGCCACATAAACCCTTTCCTCTCTGAGTTGTTTTTGGTCACTGTGCTTAGCACAGCCCCAGAAAGTAAACTAAGACAGGGAGTGGCAAACAGAATGCATTATATACTTGTATACAATTATAAAAGAGCTAATACAAATCTTGTTAAGTGAGAAAGACATGTGCGCTTTTAATTAGTCAATTTTAGTCATGCTTGGTTGTTTGGATTGTATGTTTGTGTCTGAGTATAATCACAGTTTTATATTAATTTTTGAAACATATAATAACCTTATAACTCAAGTAGTACAGTGTAAGCCTCAGTCCCATATCAAAAACGTTTCTCACATTAAATATAGTATATGATGACATCAGGTATAGCCATTACATTGCTGAAGTGGCCAAGCTCTATCACAGTATTGTACTTTCCCCTTATTCTCCTCCCCCTTTTTCTTTTGTAAACTACAACAATCTGGGTGGATAGTTTAAAGTATCTCAACAGTCATAGCAATTGTATGTGATCATTTGGCCTAAAAACACTTAAGTATGCTTTAAGCTTATCAAATGATCTATGACTTTGCTTCTTGTGGCAGATGGTAAAATACTCTCACATGTTAGGATAATAGCTATATTACTCTTAAATTGAAACATTATGGGAATATCAAGCGTAACCAGCACTTTTATTCACCTGTTTTTAAATGTTGTCTTCGATGCCTACTGCCTCTGGCTGACAGCCTGGGCCTAGTACAATCTAATCTAGGTCTAGAATGTCTTCAGCCTCTGAATAAGCCCACAAAATATATGGTTCAAGGATTAAAGGGGTACCAGGAAGTGGAATACAGCTAAATCCTATGTTTAAGGATGTTAAATGGAGTTGGTGAGTGGTGACCTCAGGCAAGGTCCCGCCCAGCTAAGCTTATTGTTTATTTATTTACCGTGTTCAAGGGATATTTATATGACATCAGATATAGCCATTACATTGCTGAAATGGCCAAGCTCTATCACAGTACCATACTTTCCCCTTATTCCCCTCCCCCCTTTTCTTTTGTAAAGTACAACAATCTGGGTGGATTGTTGAATAAGCCCACCCATTCTCGTTTTTTCTGAGTTCTGGCTGGATGATTCAACTCAGCTGTTCCGACTCACAACAGTTTGAATCAGCTGACTCAAACTGGCTTTTATCTGCTTTACTGAATTGCCCTACTTAGCCTCAAACTAACTCCACCAGTCTCTTCTAACCTTCTGGCTCCTTCTCCTCTGAAGCATTCTGTCTTTACTGTCTCTAGCTTGCTATCTCTTCTACCAGTCTCTGTAAAATTCTCCTGATAAAACAGCCTCAGAATTCCATGAACTGAATGTCCCTGCATTACCTCTCAATTCACAGACTCAAGCAAACTGTCTGGAACCCATAGATCTGCATTCCTCTGTCTCCTGAGTACTGGGATTAAGGCATGTACCACCATGTCTAGAGCTAAATTTTTTTCTACTTGGAACTTGCTTTGTGCCAGGCTGGTCTTGAACCCAGAGATCTGCTTGCTCTGTCTCCTGGGATTAAAATATGTATTGATCAAGATCAAAAGTGTATGCCATTCTACCTCAAGTTCCAGATCAAAATCCTGTGTCTTCCTGCCACAAGATACAGATCCCAGGCATGCTCTCCATTTCTGGATTGCAGTTCATTCCACATATAGTCAAATTGACAACCAAAAAGAGCCAAAACAATCCACTCCTTGTCAATTTGACACAAATCATATCTCATGTCCAAACGAAAACAATAACCAGGTTATAGTAACACCTAAAATCATATAACTATCCCTCGAACAACTGTAAATGAATAAACAATAAGCTTAGCTGGGTGGGACCTTGCCTGAGGTCACCACTCACCAACTCTATTTAATATCCTTAAACATAGGATGTAGCTATATTCCACTTCCTGGTACTCCTTTAATCCTTGAACCATATATTTTGTATTTTTTCCTTTCTAAACTTTCTATGCTACATCAAAAAGCTCTTCATAAGAGTGAACCACAGGACAAAGGCTATGCTAGGCTGTTTTGAGATTTCCTTTGCCAATGCAATTAATCTAGATCTCTTCATCTTAGGCTTGGGCAGATGCTTCAGACAAGGGCAAAAACTCAGCTACATTCTTCACCCAGATTTTGCAAGATCAATATCTAGGCAACCTATTAAAATTCTTCTCCTCTGAAACCTCTTTTACCAGGCCCCCAGAGTTCAAATCACCCTCAACACTAATGCCTTCCATATCCCTACTAGGATAGCCCATTAAGCTCCACTTAAATGATTCCACTACTTTTCTAATCCAAAGTTCCAAAATCCACATTCCTCCAAACAAAAATTTGTCAGGCCTATCACAGCAATACCCTAGTCCCTGGTACCAACTTCTGTCTTAGAGTTTCCATTGCTGTGAAGAGACACCATGACTAAGGCAAATATTATCAAGGCAAATATTTAACTGGGGGCTGGCTCACAGTTTCAGAAGTTTAGTCCATTACCATCATGTCAGGAAGTCAGTCCTGGAGGAGGTGGTTCTGCATCTTAATCTGACAGCATCCAGGAGGAGAGTCTTCTTCACACTGGGTGGGCTCAACCTCAAAACCCAACTACACAGTGATATACTTCTACCAACAATGCCACACTTCTTCCAACAAGGCCACACCTGCTAATGGTGTCACTCCCTATGGGCTAAGCATTGAAACATCATAGTCCATGGGAGGTCAAACATATTTAACCCACCACATTCCACTCCCTGGCTCCCAAAGGCTTGTAGCGAAAACATAATAAAAAATGTGCTTAGTCTAACTTCAAAAGTCCCCATAGTCTATCACAGACTCAACATCTTTAAAAGTAGAAAGTTTAAAATATCTTCAGAGATACATGCAATCTTTTAACTATAATCTCATATATATATATATATATATGCAGATCACATACTTCTAACATTACCATTCTAAGATGTCATAGTGAGGAAATACTGGGTCAAAGCAAGACCAAAAACCAACAGGGAAAACTTCACGTTCTGCGTCTGCATGTCTGATGTTCAGCACCTTTCAGCTCTGTTGACTGCAATACAGCTCTTCCTCTAGGGCTGGTTCCATTCCCCGTAAACAGCTTTCCTCAGCAGGTATCCCACAGCTCTGGAATTTCTAACATCTTGAGGTCTCCAAGGCAACTTCAACTTTACAGCTTCTTGTTCCCGTGTCTGGGATCCACACATGATCTTCTGGGATGCTCTAAGGGGCTTGGATCACTTCTCTAGCTCTGCCCTCTGTAGCACCCTAGGCTCTGGCTGGCTCCACTCCACTGCTGTTGCGCTCTTGGAGGTCATCCCATGGTAATGGCATCTCCAATACACTGGGGTCTTCCACTGCAACTAGGCTGTGCTTGCACCAGTGGCCTCTTCATGGTCCCAAGCCTCAATCAAGTAAATACTGAAGTAAATACTTCATGGTCCCAAGCCTCAATCAAGTAAACACTGAAAAGCCACAATTTAAGTGTGATACTGTTGATGACACAGGAAAATTTTGGGTTATCTTTTGGGGTTCCTACTCACAGTAAAAAAAAAGTAATTTAAAATTTAATTTAAATGGAAACTGCAGGAAATTTTTATAGGTTTAAAAAAACATACTATCAGGGAAGACAAGCTATAAGTCTCAGCAGCTACCTGGAGGGGGAAATTAAAGGAAAGAAGGAAAAAGTCATATAGTTTGAGCCATCCTGAAGGTCAGACGACACACACTGGACAAACAGCCAGATGGGAGTTAGGGAAGATTTAGAAAAAAAGTAAGGAAGCCTAGAGTGTTGGGGAAAGCATGTTTAGAACAGAGTTGTAAATAATACAAGGAAAATAAGTAGGAATAATAAAAGGAAAACGAGTAGATTTACAAAAGACCGTGTGTGTGTGTGTGTGTGTGTGTGTGTGTGTGTGTGTGTGTGTGTGTGTGTGTGTGTGTGTATGACCCTGTAAACTATTCCATCAGGGGAAGGAATTTTGAAAACGAAAGTATAGTATTTCATTAAAGAGTCCATCTGTCTTTTTAGCAGAATGTAATGTGATCTGCCATCCACAGAGTTCACCTCCTTTGTGGTGTCACTGGAAAGCTAGGTCTCCATCTAGGCCAGTGATTCCATTTTCTTGAGGAAAAGAAGTTTTCCCATAAATGGCCTCCACTGGTATTAAGCACTACCAGCTCTGAGGAGGTAACCCTAGCATCAGTTAGGAGATCAAATCAGAATCAGCTGCTAAACACTTCTTCCATCTCTGCTCTCTAACAAGGAGAGTATGTCAAAAGGCCTAAGGACATTGCTGGATTTTAGAGACAAATGAAACTGCTTAGTTTTCTCTACAGTCCTTTTATCTTTAATTGGCTAGCCAGTTTCTACCTGCTGTACTTGTCATCGAGGGCAGCCATCTTCTGAACGAGCCATGAGCATGAGGGTGGTGGGAGCCAGAGTGGTAGAGAACACAGCCAACAGAATCAACTAAACAGGATCCATAGGGGTTCACAGAGACTAAAGTGACAAACGTAGACCCTGGATGGGTCTCAACCAGGTCCTCTGTGTGTACTTTACAGTTGTGTAGCTTGGTGCTCTTGTGGGGGCTCCCAACAGTGGTAGTGGGGTATCTCTGACTCTTTTGTCTCATCCAACTTTGATATGAGGGTTTGTGCCTACTCTTATTGTAACTCTTTTGTAACTTAGGCAATGTTTGGTGGATAACCCTAGAAAGCCTCATCCTTAGAGGTGTGTATGTGGTGGGGGAGGGAATTGGGGAGGAATGGAGGGAGGAGAATTGGTTGGGGTTTAACAAAGCAAGCCAATTAGGTGAGTGGGGGTGTGTTGGGAAGATGGTCCAGGTGACTGTAAGGGTGATTTAACATTTCATTGAAAATACTGAAGGAGAATAACCAAAAATAATGGATGTCAGCCTGGAATAGCTGTGGCTAGACAAACTATTAAATTGTTGTCACCATGTTGAGACATGGATTTTAGAGTGACCTAAATTTAGTGTTCCCTGGCCATGGTCATTCATATTTGGTTCTGGCATAAACTATCACTTATGCCCCCTGAGGATTTTACATCCACATATGAGTCTTATTTTCAAAGACAATAAGCATATGACAGCCCCTGCTCAAAAAGGGAAGCCATAAGCTGTTTTCTCACAGTTCTCCAAACTATGCTTAGCAACAGGGAGAGTGGTGGAATGTTCTAGTTGCTGAGAGAGCAGGTTGCAGGTTAAGTCTAGCAGTCCAACAGTACAGAAGACATTCGTCTAGACTCCTGCAGTAGGAGGGAGAACTGGGACCTCAGTCTGAACTTGGCTGAAATAAAAAGTTGGTGAATTTGTAAATGAAGAGTTGGGAGACCATGAGGCCATATGTGTACACGCTAATTGGCCTTACCCAAAGAGGAAGTAAATTCAGTCCTTTCTTCGGAACAGCAGGCGGCTTCTCAGTTTTGGGGCAGTGTATCCAAGGCAATTGGGCTCCTAGGTACCCACAGAGATTTGCAGATGGGCGGCGGGGGGGGCAGCTTTCTTTGATGATTCCATTTCAGAGGCCTGACCTCTAGGTTATTAAGAGAGGCATCCTTGGACCATAAAACTGACAAGAAGCTCACAGGAGATTTACATCACAAAGAGATAGTTGGTATTATAATGTGTAAGTGTGAGTTTCTTGAAATAAATACTCAAAGAAAAGGGGTAAATAGACAGAATAGACAGAAGCAACTTGACAGAAGCAGAATATTTTTTTTACAAAAATACAATTTGAAACTAATATTATAGTTGTGTTACATTTAACATGACACACGTTCATCACATGTAAAGATAGTGCTTTAGTTTCCACTACAGTGAGAATACAGCTGAAGATTGACTCACTCAGGGCTAATTTCATGCTTAAAAAGGAACAAAAAAATAACAGCGTCTCTGTCTGTTTGTCTATCTGTCTGTCTGTCTGTCTGTCTGTCTGTCTCTCTCTCTCTCTCTCTCTCTCTCACACACACACACACACACACACATACACACACACACGCATGTGCATGCAAAGGGGGCCACTATCATGAACTAATTGCTTCCCAAGGGCCCCATGTTGAAATACCACTGAGTTAGGAATAAGAGCTTCACACTGGGAATATTGACGGAAACACAAACCTCTAGCCCAAAGTAAACTCAAGCTGCTTTGCCAGCGTAACTGCATGTGGAGACCAAATAACTAGATGAATTTGTAACTTTGGGTTCAATGGAATTCTCACTTTGATTCTTAGTAGACACACTTCTTTCTTGGAAATAAGACTCAATCCAGTAAAGCTTAACGTTGTGGAGCCAGAAAGTAAAATATTGCAAGTGGCTGCTGGGAATAATAAAGAAAATGGCCATTTGTATACTCATGTCAGTTGCTCTAAGCAGAATATTTTTAATTACAAGTTTTATTTTGAAATAATATTAAGTTTGTATTCCATTTAAAATTATACATATTAGAAAATGTAAAGATAATGCCATAACTTGTAGACTACTATGTCCTAGTTATTAGCTCCGCAGTCACTTTAGTGAATGCCCAGTGTCCTTAGAAACAACCTCTCAGAATTAGCAAGAAGTGAGTAGCATATTATCTATTGTCTACTGTGCCCCACTTTTGTGAGTTTGTTTCTAATGTTTTTAAAAACCCAAACATGTAAGTCTGCCTCTCTTAGGCTGAGCAAGATCTCCAAGCAGAAACTGAAACACACACACACACACACACACACACACACACACACACACACACACACGTGTGCGTGCGCTTCCTTTCACACACTCGTGAACATGCCCTCACACAGAGAGACAGAAACAAATAGATGCAAGCTCAAGTAGACGTATGAGCCTGTAGAGAATCAGTGTCGCTGCTGTGACTGAAACGAGATGAGAGCTAGGTAGGCATAATGTTGGGCATGAGAAGCACATGTCAGGGATTCTTCCTCAGTCATTATGAAAAGCAAGCAGGCAGGATCACCAAAACCAACAAACCAGCTAAGAAAGTACAGTGCTGTGGAGGATGCTCCGAGACCGTAGTGAGGTTCAGAGATAACCAATGCTTAGCTCTTCACATGCACACTTTCACACGTTCAAGTCTGAAAACCAGAAGTTTATAGAGACAGGTTCTCCATCAAGTACACATCCTGATTCTGATTTGTCACAGAGGAGAAAGTAATGTATTCCCAGCATTTCAGAGATGGGTCATGGAAGAATTGCCTCTCAGATTGTTTCTACAGAAGGCAAAGCCTATAGTGTAGTGCAGAAAACAGGAAGGGAAACATGGTGGGTGAGTTCCTTAGGGAGGGAGGTGTCAGTCTAGTGCACAAAGCTCAGGATCCAATGATAAAAATATTGAAAAAACATGAAACAGAGTGAATTGGCGACTTCAAATAAGGGGGACTACATAAGCAAATAAGGGTGTTCCAGGGTGTTTATCAATGTCAACTAAATGCCAAGTAGTTGTACTGAGGCTGAATCCAAGCTGAAGTTACTTTTCAAAATGGGAGGTGCAGGAAATAAATACGTACTGCCCACATATGAGATAGCAGTGATTTTGTGTGCTTTTGTAAAGTCCTAGTGGGCCACTTGGTTGTTACTAAAAGGGATGTCATTCATTTCTAAAGCCATGTGGTACTGATGACAAACTCAGAAGGGTGTGTGTGTGTGTGTGTGTGTGTGTGTGTGTGTGTGTGTGTGTGTGTGTGGTCCAGCCAAGAATGTCTGCATTTTGAATTGCATGGACATAGAAGAAAAGACTATATCTTTATTTCCCATAATGTCAAGGTCTTTTCAAGGAGATTACACAAATGGTAAAGGCAGCTAGGCAGAACAGCGATTTTCTCTAATTATTCATTCTTGGAACTTGAGATTTTTCTCAAAGTAGTGCAGAACTGTTTCTTTTAATTTATTTTTTTTTCCCTCAAGGGTTGGGCTGAGGTTTCAACTTGAAAGTCCAGGTGGGCTTTCAAGTTGCAGTATAGTGGCTCTCCGTGTTACCAACAACAAAATTTCTTTCATCAGCATTCTCCGTTCAAAGGGAAGAAAAGCTTCAAATGCATATGTTTTCAAAGTCACTAAAGGGCCTGATCATCTAACACTTAGTACCTGTGAGCTTAGACCAGCTTGTCAGCCTATAAAGACAGTTGGGAGTGGGGTGGCGGGGTGTGGGGGTGGGGTGCTTCTCTTAAGGGCAGATACACGTTTTCTCTTGCTTCGTTTTAATGCTTTACAGGAACTCAGCTCCAAAGTGTTGATGGAAACCAGGGTCACAAAACCTTTGTTTTCTTACCTTTTTCCTTTAACATTTATTATTAATATTGTCATTATTTGAAGATACTGGAGGAAATGAGGGAGACAGCACTAAGGAGAAGTGGCGGAGTTGTCCTTTCTAATTAGAGGTGCTGCTGCTTTTGTCAGGCCCAGTTCTGGATTTGAGCCAGGGGAAAAACTTTCCTCTCAGTGTACCAAATGCATCACATGGCATCTAACACTGGACTCTGTCCCAGAAGCAGTGTAAGTTTAGCATGAAGCCAATTGGGTCCTGGCCCAATAGATAATGAAGTATCCTCATTAAGATGTTCCCATTAGGCATGTTTCTATCTAATGAAGAAAAGAGGTGAGGCACATTCAGAGCAAGAGGGTCTGGTGCACTCCATTCTCTGGGTCAGTTTAGGCATTTTACTCCAGCATCCAGTTATTTCTTGTCATTGTAGGATAAGGCTGTCCTCTGGGGTAGCAAGGAGGACTCCAAGAACTGCATCTCCAAGGGAAATCATGGAAAGGCTCTGCTGGAATAGAAAGAGTGCAATAGCGCAGCACAGGATGCAGAAGGTACTTTCTCATTTTCTGCACTGACTCTTTTTTTCTACACTGAAAAGGGACCATGGCATGAATAGAGGCTCCAGTAGGGGTTACATTTGTTTCAATACAGGCTCCCCTCGTTTTATGGGAAATTAACACATAAAATATATAATTCGATCAGGGCTTCTGTGTTTATAAACTTAAGTTGAAGGAACGTCCTTTAAAGTGTTGGTTTATAACATGTCTACAGTACTTTACTTGAATAATAATAGGAATTAAATGTATGTTGGCTATCCTCTGAGATTTGAACATGTTTATGTCAAATATAGACGATAACATGAACAATAGTTCAAACACAACTACTATTGTTCTAATCGCTTTTATACTAATTCTGTTCCTATTCCTCTACGTCATCAACAACCAGGGTTTTGAATCTTGTTCAACCAATACATTGATTTTTGTTTACTTCATCACTAGCACTTAAAACAGTATTTGACTATAACAACAATATTGATAGCAGCATTTAAGTTAATACTTCGTGTGTACCATCTAACATTTTACGTGTCCTTCATATGTGCTATGCAAAGTGATAGACCTAACAGATGAGCAATCTGAGGAACACAGTGCAAAAAAGTAAGTGTTTTGCAAAAATCCAACACTTGGTGTGCTGGAAACAAATGACTCCTGGTATTTCGATTTTTGAACCCTTGCACTTAATTACCTTAGGCTTCAGCATTTGACTGAGTTCCCTCAGAAGGACAGACAGCCTGAGGTGAATACGTGAATGCAAAAGTAGCTTAGGTTGGAACGTATCCCAAAAGCACTGGGGAGATTGAGGGACACAACAGAAAAGGAAATCCCAGGGACAGAAAGCATCCTTGAGCAAATTACTGTAGGGATGGATGGTCACCCTTGCCGTGAACCTTGTGCTTGTTGGTCCAGCACAAACCATGCGTCATATTCTCCAATTAGCAAGGACATGGAAACTATTACTTCCCATTTGAGGGACGCTCTTGAGCAGTGAACACTTCAGCACATCCAATCCTAAATGGGGACTGAGGGTCATTCCACAACCAGAAAGTTTCTCCAAGTGGTTACTAACACAAGCCCTCTGAGGAAGGGTTAATGCCAAGGAGCAATGAATGGGATCGGAGTAGTGTCTGTTGTTTTGTTATAAACACACATCCATGGAGAGAAATAATGGGTGGGAATAGGGTGGGTTTGTTCTGATAGCCAGTCTAGAAAATTAGTGCAAGACCCCAATGGGAATCTGCAGTTGCTTGTGGGCAGCCGTGCCAGTTTGGTGTTTTTCGGTTATGTTGGGAAATGAAGGGGTGTGTGTGTGTGTGTGTGTGTGTGTGTGTGTGTGTGTGTGTGTGTGTGTGTGTGTGTGTTTGACATTTAAAAGCTGTTTAGACAATTATAGCATGGACATTTTCCCTTTCCAAATCTAGTGAGTCCAACGTTCCTTGGCACCAATTAAGTAAAGAAAAAAAATGGACGGGAAAATTGAGAGCTTCCTGCCCTGCTTCATTGCTTTACTTAATTGACTTGTTTGAGTTTGTGCCAGAGCTGGATATATCTTGTTAGAGTGGCAAAGTTTAAAAATCAACTTGAATTTCAATTCCACGCAGCTTTCGGCATAGGGGGATATAGCTGTTGTTGACAGGGGGTGGTAACAATATGCTGAGCCCGAGAATGTATGTTTAGGAAAAAGAAACAAATTAGCAGCTTCATGCTCTGAAGTCTTTAATAATACAGTAATCTAGAGCTGACATTACAAATTCTGAATAAGCGTTGTCTGCTGCTTAAAATTTCCCGTGGCTCACTGTCAAATATATTAAAATAGATTTGGAAAGTCTGTAAGCCTTCTAATCATGGATAAAATATATTCTTTTATAGGACTCTAAATTTGTGGTAATTATGTGCCATTTAGTTAATCTCCCTATATTATTTACCAAGCATATTTTGTAGTCAAACACTTGAAAAGTTGACATGGCAATGTTCAACAGCGACCATGAGCAAAAATGAAAGGAGAAAGAAGTAATGGAGAAAAAGCATCTGGATGTGAAATGATCTGTTTTCAGGTTGTTTGCGGATGAAATCAGTGAGATAGTCAATAGTCTCCCAGGAGAGAGGTGGGGTGGAAGGGAAGGAGACAGAGAGGGAAAGAAAGAAAGAAAGAAAGAAAGAAAGAAAGAAAGAATGAAAGAAAGAATGAATGAATGAAGCTTAGAAATAGAGGGTCTTATCCTGGCTGGGAGCAAAGACAGTAGGAGGTTGAGTAATGGGCACCAAAACCAGTTTGACAGAAAAACTAGGTTCCGCTGTTCCACGGTGCTGCGGGGGTGATAGTAGGTAGTTCACAGTAAACCGTCACATACATATTAAGAAAGGAGACACAAGACTGAAAACAGAAATGACAAAAAGAAAATTCTAACTACTCTGGTTTGATCAGTACATACTGTCCACATGTGTTCGAATAATACACTACCGCATAATTATTTACATGTATTGAATGGTAATTAAAACAACAATATACCATAAATACTCCTCCAAAAAAATCCGGCACAACCCAGCTAAATACTCTGAATCCATTTGAGCACCAGCGATCTGCTTGAGAGAGTCACTGCATAGATATTCTGGAGGCCCCAGGGATTGACCTTGCTGAGTAGCATTTCTGAAGCTTCTCCTATATAGCAAACATATGTTTTTCTAAATAGGGTTTACAAGAAGTCAAGAGTGGTGCTCTCTTTTACATATAACCATCTAACTATTTCCTGATCTTTATAAAATGCTGTGGGTATTTTTAAAAATGTTCTGCTCCTGTGGGATAAAAACCACAGTGTTCACATAAGAGCAGAAGGTCTATACAATATGGAAAAAAACACAAGATGGATAAATGTAAAGATTATATCAAGTAAAATAAGCCAGATTAGCAGAGATCAGTATGCAATATCACTTACATATATTCTGAGAATTCTGATCTAATTAAAACCTAGAGTGGAATATTGGTTACCCAGGCTGAGAGATACTGTAGAAGATGAAGGGTGAGACCTTGGTCAAAGGAAGACTCCTATTGTACCACATGGTAACACTGACTCTGGGTGATGATATATTGTATTCCTAGGGGTTAAGATGTTTTTAGGACTAGATAGATGTTTCAATTTGAGAGATGAGATATGATAGGTATTGATTCTCATTCAGAGTTTTGGAATCACCAAGATAGAAAGGATGTTTTACACACGGTTGCCAAACACAATTAGCCAAAACACCATGAATGTAACATTCGTGTAATTCCTGATTGTTTTGTGGTTCTTCTTTCTGTATGTAATTTTTTATTTATGTATAATAATATAAATGCATATGCCAAATTTAAATATTTTGAAAAAATAAAATGATGACAATAGATATTAAAAATAATTACCACAAGCATGTTAAATGCATTATGCATACACTAGGTAGTTAGACTTTTATATTTCATAGCATGTCTTTCAAAACATGTTGTGTATAATAAATACATTCAACTTTATGTATTTATTAAATTACAAAATTGAGAAAGAATGTGTTCCAGTGTCTTGATAACAGAACAAAGAAGGAGAAATATAGTTTTAATTGAAATTTACTATTGAGTCATGAGCATTCACCAGGAAATATATTGTCATAATAGATTTTTAAGAATAATATAATATTATTAACTATAGTCACAACTTCATAAAAATGATCTCTAGAACTTGTTCCTTTAACATTCATCAGGCTTTGTGCCTGTTAACTGGTAACTTGGCTCTCTTACAGTTTACTTTTATTAAGCTATTTAAGTAGAATCAGCCAAACATTTGAACTGAACTGGGGACATTGACATGTATGTAACTATTGGTAGGAACTCAAAGCATATAGACATTGTTGAAAAGAACATCAAGGCAACTCAGAAAATTAAAAGCAAAACTATTCTATGCTTCAGCATGCTTGTCTCGTAGTGAAGATAAACATGTTTTTGTTTTTATCCCAAGTGTGGGATGATAAGCAGACTTGGGAGATACCAGGTGATCTTTATTCACTTGAAGACAAACCACTTCATTGGGGAAGCTTGTTTTTTGCCAGCTGAAAAACATTCTAATACAGACTCTGAGAGAAAGTATATATGTGTATATATATTTATATATATATATATATATATATATATATATATATATATTCTGAGCCCAAAACAAGTGTGGGTTTTTTGGGGGTCTTGGTATTGTTGGGCTGTTCATTGCTCCACTTTGAGACACTCCTAGAGAGAACCTCTCTAGCGAAGTCTTCAAGGCTTTGGGCTCCAGCTAAGGCTCTGGGTTCTGGTTGGTCCAGGTTCCAGCAGCAACTTTGGTGAAATTGCTGGTCTTCTGAAATCCTGCTGACTATGCCAGGAGAATCGTTCCTAGGAATTGATACCCAGAAAATTTCTGTTAATGGCCTGCTGCTGCTCTGAAGAGGTCCTGGGTAGGGTCTCTGGGGCTGGATGTCCATGCCCTTCCAGCTTGCTTTATCTCTTAGGTGGCCAGAGCTGATGGCTCAGGCAACTGATCAGGAGTGAAAGGAGGAAGAAGAAAAGGGAGCCCAAGATTTCTTCTCTAGGGACTGGCTATACTGCGCCTGAGGAGGAAAACTTAAAATAACCACGTTTCCTATGTCTGAGGTTGTAAAAGTGGCTTCTGGGAAGAAACTTCACAGGGGTCTTAAAAGGGGGCTCGTTGAGCTGTGGATAGGCCTCCTTGTGGAGATCTCCAGTAAGCCAATGTAAACTTAGGCTTATTAGTCATAGAAGGCTGATGGGCCATGAGTCTGCTAACTTATTTGTGAATCTACAGGGAAATAAGAAATAAGAAAGAGGTAGAAAATAAAATAAAATAAACCACTCACACACACGCATTCAAGAGAAAAGGGTGGATAAAGTCAGGCATCTTAACTTCAACTGAAGTCAGGTTTCCCAATCTCCACACACGCATTCAAGAGAAAAGGGTGGATAAAGTCAGGCATCTTAACTTCAACTGAAGTTAAGCTACCCCAATTTCAGCACCATTTATTGTACATGGCCATATTTATACTTCTGAGAAAAGGGTATTACCTCATAGTCAAAAAAAAGGCAATTAATCAGTAAAACAGATGACTTTTAAAATACATCAGGTTACATGTTTTAAATCTAAAAGTTATAAGAATATACAACTTATCAATTAGGACTGACCTAACTATACATCATCCAGCTATCTCTTAGTTCATAATGAGTTCAGGACAATAATTTTATCTGTCTTTCATTCTAAGAAACAGAGTAAATTCAGACATCTCTAGGTAGCTACATTCCAACTTAGGTTCATAGGAAGCTTAAACAAACTTGCCTATATTTATGGTGAAATACCAGGATTCGTGGTGCCATCTGGAGTGGAGGCTTATCTGAAGGCACAAATCTGCTGCGAGGCTACCCTTAGTGAGGCATCAGGATGTCCACAAAGGTATTTATTACAGCCATAAACTAACCTTAACTTTTAAAACTATTTGAATCAAATCAGAAATTCCATAATCAGGGATTAATTCATCTGAATCACAAACAGTGCATCTTCAACAAAATCCTATAGGAAGTTTGCTCAACCAGAGCTGATCAGTGCCCAGAAAGTAACAGTTCACGCCAATGTTGGATGTTTTTTCTTTTTGGTTTTTCAAGACAGGGTTTCTCTGTGTAATCTTGGCTGCCTTGGACTTGTTTTGTAGACCTGGCTGGCCATAAATGTAGTCCTGCGTGTCCTGGACTCACTTTGTAGACCAAGCTGGCCTTAGATTCACAATGATCCACCTGACTCTGCCTCCCTGGATGCTAGGATTAAAGGCATGCACCATCATGCCCGGGCCCTAATGCTAGATTTTAGAGAGATGCAACAAAGCACAATTGACAGGGTACTCAGAGGTTGGAAGCAATTCTGGGGTAGATCACGATACAGACCTTGCAAATACCAGATCACCTCCAGAGATCTCTCATGCCTACTGAACTTCCCCAAATCAATGGCTCCTGACAGCATGTCAAAGGTTGGAAACAGTTGGGGTATATCATGGTACAAGACCTTGTAAATAAATACCAGATCACCTCCTAGACAGCCACATGCCCAGTGAGCTCCCTTGAGAGGGTGGCTCTTGGCAAGGTTCATTCTTGTTTTCCCTAATCTCCTTTCCCTCCTGTTTAGGGTAATCAGATTGTAAGGGAGGTACATTCATTTAATAAGCTCATAATAATGTATAATTGTTAAGGAAACTGTGCCTACAATGTCTGGGTATTTACACAGATAGAATGAAATGCAGATTTCAAAGAAATATGAGTATCTCAATATTTTTTAGTCATAATAGCCAAAATGTAAAAATAACATTGTGTTTAGTGATAGATAAATGGAGAAGGAAATGCACACAATTTTTGAGACTACAATATAATTAGATCTTTTTTCTCCTTTTCCTTTCTCACTCCAAACTTTCTCATGCACTCCCCCTTGCTCTATGTCAAATTCCTGGCCTTGTTTGTTTTAACTGTTGTTGTAGTCACACACTTACAGACACACACACTCACAGACACACACAGACAAAGACAGACAGACACATACACACAAACATGCACATGCACACACTCACAGACACATATACATGCACACACATGTGCACACGTGCACACACACACACACACACACACACACATGCACACATCTCCCCAGATACATTAGTACAACCTCTTGGTCTGTACAGTTTTAGTTGTTTGTGTGTTTCCAGGGCTGACCTTGTGGTATTGGATAGCCAATTGGTGTGTTCTTCCCTGGAGAAGACTATTTCTCCTGCTCTCAGCAGTCTTTAGTTGCCTGTAGTTCTTTGTCTAAGATTGAAACTTCATGAGCTTTTCACTTTAACATTAACCTGACAATAAAGTCTGGAAAAAAAGCAGCTCTAACAAATACTTAGTATAAAAATTTCCTATTAAAAGATATAGACAATATTATGATACATTGGGGCCTAAGATGCACACTCAGCTTTTCTATACATTTCTTTTGCATATTGCATTGCACAAGGCAAACACAAAACTCAAACATGAAAGGAGTAATAAAATATTCCTTTCAACATGTAAAACCTAGCAAAAACAAAAAGATTAGTGAGAATTATTAGTAAGCTTATCTTTCCCGTGGGACTTGCTCTGTGCCTTATGTGAGCTTCACGTGCCTGCATCTGACTGATAGCACAGTCCTTGCCTTGAAAGAAAGCTTGGCAAAAGTTGCACAGAAGTTGCTGCCTTCCCATGTCTGTGAGACAGTTCATGCTGCGCTTTCTGAGCACTTCAGCTTCTGCTTCCAAATGCTCTTCCCACACCTTTGAGGCATCTTATTTAGCTTTAAGTAGGCCAATGATACTGAAAACGGTGACTGTTGCTCTGGAGAACTGCTTTCTTCTCAGCTCCCATGTGAGGTCTCTTCACAGCCTTGCTTCTCGTTTTAGGGTCTACTCTTGTGGAGAAACAGAGATTGACTGCCAAAGACTAGCAGCTTGGGGAGGGAGGACAGTCTTACTGAGTGTTGTGGCTTTCCCAGCACCTGGCACAGACACTTTGAAGGCTGATGACCATCAAGTATGTGTGGGAAGGGATGGACAGCTATCTCATCCTTAACAATTAAATGTCTTAGGTTATAAGCCAACCACTGAACTTCACATACATACGCAGTCACCTCTTAACTCACCTACAGAACAAACGAGCACATCTTGGATGGGAAATAAAAGGGGAACCTAAGCATGCACATTTCACTTTGAATATACAAGAGTAAAATGGAACGGGTCTTTATGGTGTGTGCTTATGCTGACTTGTAAATAATGACAGTATTTATTAGTCTGTACAATGTGCTTTATACAAATGGTAGACAGTCCAGGGGGTGTGATAACTGTGTGCTAACATGTATAATTATATGTGTTGTTTCACTTTCAACAGTGTAAACACTGGGGAGGGATGTGATCTCCTTGACTTTCATGCATTTTTAAACATAACGTGACTCACTACGGGACACAAGTGGTGATTCTATGGACTCATTATTGGTAAATACTCTAAAATCATATGATTTCTTTGTTTTTCCCCTCTGGATTAATATATTTTAAATTTTTAATTAAGAATTTTCATACAAGTGCATATTATACATTGAACATATTCCCCCATTGTACTACTCCTCCCACCCTATCTGTCCCATTTGTCCTTCTAGACAGTTACACCAATACTTTTGTGTCACATGCATGCATGGCTTTACGTATCTGTGAAAAATTTTGGCTCCAAAAATGAAAGAAAACATACTATACTTCTCTTTCTAAGAATACCTCAGTTTTTCCTTTATATGCTTTCTTTTTGGGTTTATATTTATTATGTTGTTTTTAAAGAATTTTTTGTTTAATAATAAATGCTACTTACAGGGAATAGCCAACATATTTTATATATATACAGTGTCAAATCATAATTATGTCCATTAGATACCATGTACTCTGAAGAAATGATAATTAACATGGCCTAAAAGAAATCTATCTTTCTATCTACATCATCAGCATCATCTGTCACCTATTTATATTATATTTCAAATCTATGAACTATGAATAAGGTTAATCTTATAATACAGAAGAAAATCTGAATGTATGCTGAAAACTAGGAATGGCATAGATCGCATTCTTTAAAAACAAGCAGTCTAGAGACCTAATGTGCGACATGAGAACTATAGATGACATTTTATATTAACCTAGATTTTTGCCAAGTGAGCATAATTTAGCTTCTTGTCTTACTTAGGTTTCTATTAATGTGATAGAACACCATGAACGAAAGCAACTTGAAGAAAAAGGAGTTTATTTCTGCTTCCATATCCAGATCACATGCAGGGAACCCATGGTAGGAACTCAAGGCAGGAGCTAAAGCAGAGGGCATGGATTAAATGCTGCTTGCTCACTCGCTTTACTTGCCTTCCTGTACATGCTGGGACCACTTTCCCAGAGGTGGCATGGCTCATAACAGGCTGAGCCTTCCCTCATCATCAACAACCAAAACACGCCCCAATGGCCAGTCTTATAGAAGCACTTTTCTCAAAGGTGGCCCCCTCTTCTCAGATAACCCTAGCAGGGGCCAAGTTGACAAAACAAACAACTCTAACACTACTCTTATCATAAGCAATGTCCTCATATGAGATTATGTCATTTCATTTTACTATATATAACTCATAATATCCTTTCAAATACATCAAATATGTATAAACTAGTCCATTTAAAATGGAGTAAAACAACAAAATCTGTAAAACTATAGAACAAGGAGGGAATGAAAAGAAAACATGGCATTACTATAGAGAAAATGTTTAAAAACATATATTCTAACATGTGGAATACAACTATAGCTAACAAAAAATATATTTTTTAACTTTTTATTTTTAATTTGTTCCTGATTGTGGCCACCCCCATCACCTTCCAGTCCCGTTCTCCCTCCTTCCTCCTCGCCCCTACCCTAGTCATCAGAAAGGGGGAGACTTTCTCCCCTATCATGTGACCTCAGCCTATCAATTCTCATCTGGACTGCCTACATCCTCTTCCTCTGTGGCCCGGTAAGGCCACCTCAACAGGCAGAAGTGGCCAACATGTTGGGGCCAGAGTCCATGTCAAAAGTAGGACCTACTCTCCATACTATGAGACCCACAAGGAGACTGTGCTGTCTATCTACTACTTCTGAGCAGAGGGTCTAAATTCACACCATGCATGGTCCTTGGTTGGCGCATCAGTCTCTGCAGCACCTCCTCCTCTGCCCAGATTTGTTGGCTCCATTGGTCTTCTTGTGGAGCTCCTGACCCTTCCAGGTCCCTCTATTCCCCAACTCTTCCATAAGACTCCCTGTGCTCCACCCTGGAGTTTGGCTGTGTGTCTCAGCATCTGCTTTAATCTCCTGCTGGGTGGAGTCTTTCAGAGGACCTCTACAAATTAAGAAATAATAAATCAATTATAGTGGCTAGTAATAACAATACAGTAGAAATATATTAATAAGACTATAAATAAGACCTGAATTAGAAAAAAAGAGGGTACCCATGAAATGATTGTCTCTACTTGTCATTTGAAAATTTAAAACTAAGCAAAAAAGTTTCTTTCAAACTAACATTAAAACATAGGGAAATCACTCATAAAACAACAACAAAAAAATAACTTATTGTGCAACAGAATACTAAACTAAAATGCTTTCACTCCTTTGTGAAGTGTCTACTTTAATATTCATATGAAATGCTATTTTCTTGACAATTAAATTTACATCATTTACCTGCAGAAAGACTAGAAAGTAACACAGTTATAGAAGAGATTGAATAATTACTCAGTTGCCAGCGTCAAAGGGCACTAAGCTCCTTTTCTGTTAGCTGCATCTTAGGGGCATCTCAGGAATTAAAGAGCAAGCATTACTGAAGTGCAATAAAACATCCATACCAAGAAATGTTACGCATCTCCATTTTGAAAACTAAAATTATTAAATAAAGACCACGTGTGCACTGAGTCCACAGACAACAAGCTGCTGAGGAAAGCAGATCACTTTCCAAATGGCCAGAATCAGGACCGGCATGTCCACTCTCACCAACTCTCGCACATTGCCGGAGGACCTCACCAAAGAAACTGACCAGATGGGAAGTAAAAGACATCTGCATTGAAAACTAAGGGGTTTATTTGTCTCAGCTTCCAGTTCATATCCTCTTACATAGGAAAATTCTAAGTATTAAACACACACAATCAGACACACTCAGACATACACACTTATCATGGTACAGCCATTAAATTTAGTGACACTTAAAGAGGAAAAAGTGAGGACAGAAAATCAGCTATTTATGTTTATAACTATCTGAAAAGTAAGTTTTTTAATGTTCCATTTATATTAGTGTCAAAAATAAGAGTTACTTTGAAATAAATTTAACAATGGATCTGTGGTATACACCAGAATTAACTACCTAAAAAAATAAATAAATAAAAATTTAAAGTTCCACTCATATTAGTGCCAAAAATAAAAGTTGCTGTGAAATAAATTGAGCAATACATATGTGATACACAAGACGCTCAATAAAAAGAAAAAAGGAAAAGAAGGAAGGAAAGAAGGAAGGAAGAAATCATTGCAGGTATAAATGACTAGAAAGACCTGCTGTGCCCATGGATTACAACTGTTAGAATGTCTAAGCAACTAAGGATTCCATGCAATGACATTATTAGTTCCAACAACATTTTGCTTTCCCCTGAATATAAATTTAAGATTCTTAAAATTAATATGGGCCCAAAACAAACTTGAAAAGCCAAACTAATTTTTTATTTAATTAAAAAAAAAATATTTAACCTATTCACTTTACATTCTGATTGTAGTCCTCTTCTTTGCTGCCTCCCCAGTCCCACCCTCCCTCTCTCATCCCTCTTCTCCCCAAAACCTCAGAAAGGGGGAGCCCTCCTCCTCTATCATCTGACGTCAGCCTATCAAGTCTCACCTGGACTGCCTGCATCCTCTTCTGCTGTAGCCTGGCAAGGTCTCACCACCGGGGGAAATGACCAACAAGTGGGCGCCAGAGTCCATGCCAGAGGTAATCCCTACTCCCGTTATTATGGGACCCACAGGGAGACCAAAGACCATGCTGCCTATCAACTACATCTAAGCAGTGGAGGGGGTGATCTAGGTCCTCACCACACATGGTCCTTGGTTGGTGCTTCAGTTTCTGAAGCTTTTCCCCTCCCTCCCACTAAGATTTGTTGCCTCCATTGGTCTCCTTGTGGAGCTCCTGTCCCTTCCAGGTCCTTCTATCCCCCAACTCTTCATAAGACTCTATGCTCCCACCTACAAGTTTGTCGGATTCTCAGCATCTGCTTCCATCCCCTGCTGGGTGGAGTCTTTCAGAGGACCTCTATGGTAGACTACTGTCCTGTTCCTTCTCTTCAACTGTTGCTGGTGTCTATTCTTTGTGCCCTTCTGAATGAGAATTAAGCATCCTGCTCAGGGTCCTCCTTGTTATTTGGCTTCTTTAGGTCTGTGTATCATAGTGTGGTTATCCTGTATTATGTGGCTAATATCCATTAATAAACGAGTATATACCATCCATGTCTTTCTGGGTCTGGGTTACCTCACTCAAGATGATCTTTTCTAGTTCCATCCACTTCCCCGCAAATTTCAAGATTTTCTTGTTTTTAATAGCTGAGTAGTATTCCATTGCATAAATATGCCACAGTTTCTTCCTCCATTCTTCTGTTGAGGGACAGTTAGGTTGTTTCCAGACTCTAGCTGTTATGCACAAAGCTGCTATGAACATAGTTGAGCAAATGTCTTCATTGTATGGTGGGGCATCTTTCAGGTATATGCCCCAGAGTGGTATAGAGAAGAGGAACTGCCAAGGTAATTTTTGAGCAAGGAAAACAAGCTAGAGGCTTCTGACTTCAAAATTTTTACAAAAGCCTTGGCAATCAAGGAGGCGTTGTACTAGTGATACAAAATAGATATATGTGACCAACATTCACAAAAGAAGTGAATTCATATGAGTGCTGACCATTGATTTCAAGAATGGTACCACAACTAAACATGAGAAAAGAAAGGTAGACTATTCAATAAGTGATGCTTGAAAAACATGCAGAGATTAAATCTGTGTCTGTGCCCAACACCACATAGAGAAATCAACACAAGTGGATTAAAGACTGAAACATAGACTTGAAAATGGAAAACATACGAGACAACAATATCAGCATAAATAGAGGCATTACAACCAACGGTGCAAGCAGAAAAGTAAGGAAATAGAGAACGGAGATTACATTTGACTAAAAGCCTCTGGAGACAAAAGAGTGTCAGTGTGAGGAGACAACCTAGAACGTGGCAGCATAGACCTGAGAAGGAGTCATACCCAACAGGGCACGCAGAAAAGCAAGAGCTCAGTAACTAAGACCCAGCGATCTGAGGCAGCTGTGCAAGCATTTGTATAAACTTTTCTTTTTAGAAGATCTGCACGTGATACATAGGTGAATGCAAAAGCGCACACGGACCTTTCAATCATGAGAGAAATGCCAACAGAAGAGCAGCATTTATTGCTGCAACTTCTAAGATTCATAAAAAAAATCTTTAGCTTGACAAAGCAAATTGCAGGTGGATGGCCTTATGAGAAGTCGTTTGGTCCGGAATATGTGTTTTTGTAACAAACGAGCTTAGTATCATAGTAAATAATAAGCACAGACACGCACATTAGCTATTGACAACAAATAATTAGACCTTGAACCTCAGGAGAGAGAAACCTAATAGACAAACAACCAAATATTTAGTGAAAAGCAACCAGAATGAATAACATAAAGAAAATTCCACTGCAGCACATTTTTAGATAAAACAATAATTCAATCGTAAACTAATATTTAAAATTCAATCACGGAGAAAAGCCCCCCTTTAATATACAGATATGCAAAGAAATAGCCATGAGATCTTCTCAGAAGGAATGAAGCTCATAAGATGATGGAATGGAAGTGTAATCATACAAATAACCAAATAAATACCCAAACCAGAGTGCTAACTCAGGAAATAACTTTTGAAATTAAGAGTGAAACAATTAGCTTAGTGTGGAGGCAGAGGCAGGTGGATCACTGTGAGTTCCAGGCCGGCTTGGTTTACAAAGCGAGTCCAGGACAGTCAGGGCTACACACACACACACACACACACACACACACACACACACACACACACACACACACACACACACACACACACACACACAAAACCCTGTCTCTAAAAACAAAAACAACAACAAAAAAAAAAAACCAACAACAACAAAAGAGAATGAAACAATTTACTCCAATAATTTTCTGACTTATTTGGTATGAAATGCATTCAGGTTTTTCCTTTCTTTGTTTTGTTTGATTTTTTGAACCAGGATTTCTCTGTGTACCCCCTGGCTGTCCCAGAACTTGCACTGTAGACCAGGGTTGCCTTGAACTCAGAGATCCGCCCACCTCTGCCTCTCAAGAGCTGGGATTAAAGGTGTGTGCCGCCACACCCAGCTATGAAATGCATACAGTCTAAGCACATTTCATATTAGTGAAACTATGTTTGTACTTTAAATAAGAATGAAAACCAGCAGCCCGTGTCTCTCCGTCTGTCAATAAGCTGCATTTGCTCTCTTCCTCCAGACATATTCTCTCTGATTTCCAAGCCTCCATCTTCTGGGAAACTCTGACCTTAGTGGAGAGTATCAACAGCCTCAATTGTATTCCACTTGCATGCAATTAAAGGAAGGAGCAAGGCAATAGGATGGAGGGTGGGAAGAAGGAGTGTGCCTTTTGTTTTGAGTCCCTCTCTGCTTAGCTAAGGGTTGCCCCGTTGCTGTATTATCACATCAATGGCTTTGATGTATCCTGCAGTAGCTGCAGACCTCATTCTGATCTCTAGGACTCAAACCTCGCTTCCTCGGGAGCGGATGGGGTACTTAGAGCTTGTTATTGCTCCCTGTCATGTGCTATGCTATCTTTTGAACATCTCTCTTAACATCATCCACCATGTTTTCGAAAGGCACTCCTTAAACTATTTGCAACGACTGTATTGATTTTCCATCATCTGCTTCCTATAAAAACCTGGGCCGATACAGGCAGAGTTAGTACTTGCAAAGACTAAGAAGAAAACATAGGGATTTTGAAGCAAAAGTGGGTATTCTTAAAGTATAGCATTCTAGAAAGCAAGGAACATTGCTCACACAGCCAGAGTAACACCAAAGGTTCTGTTCAAGAGCTGACCCCCCTACGCTCCAGTGCCATCACACCAAGAGTCACTACAGCAGCATGCGCTGCGCATGCCATCAGTGCAGGTCTGGCCACTAACCACCATTTACTTGGGCCTAAGGCGAAGCAGTGACAGGTGTAGGCGGTCATGTGTAACCACTTCCCAATTGTCGGTTCTTTATAGTATTTTACGATTCACGTGTTGTTTGAGATTTTTAATTTTTAAATTAAACCTCTTCACTGACTAGCTGGGCATGTTGGCAGACACCTTTAATCCTAGAACTTGGGAGTCAGAGGCAGGTGGATCTCTATGAGTTCGAGGCCAGCCTGGTCTACAAAGCCAGTTCCAGGACAGCCAGGGCTGTTAGTTACACAGAGAAACCCTGTTTTGACAGACAAAACCAACAAACAAACCTATTCATATATACTCCAACTTCTGATTCAAAGGAAATGACTATATGAGAAGGCAACTCTTGCCTAATTTTTTATATCATTTCTTTTTTAATATATTTTATTAATTTATTCATATTACATCTCAATTGTTATCCCATCCCTTGTGTCCTCCCATTCCTCCCTCCCTCCCGCTTTCCCCTTACTCTCCTCCCCTATGACTGTAACTGAGAGGGCCCTCATAGGGTATCAAGTTTTTCTTGGCATTTCTTAATACCTCAGTAAAAATGTACGTTCTAGAAACATCATTATGACCTCTAAATCTAGGCCCCGAATCTTCCTATTCTTATGTTATGTTATGTTATGTTATGTTATGTTATGTTATGTTATGTTATGTTATGTTATGTTATGCTATTATTTTTTTCAGTTTGTTTGGAAAGACAAAAGCAATACTGCCCTCTTCTTATACATTTTGCATATTCAAATGTCAAGGATAACTTTATAAGAGATTGCCATGGAAACTCATAAAAAAAACAAGGAGAAATCGGGGAGATGCAAAGAGAGTGTTAGGGTGTGGTCAAGGTCCCCATTCACCCACAGCATTGGTTCTCAGTCCGTGCATTGTGCCTGCTTGTAGATCAAACAACCATTTCACCTGGCTTGCCTAGGGTCATCTGAAAACACGGGTAAAAAAACTATATTATGATTCATAGCAGTAGCAGCATTATAGTGATGAAGTAGCAGCAAGAATAATTTTATGTTTGGGGGCAGCACACTATGAGGATCCACATTAAAGGGTCACACATGAGGAGGGTTGAGAACCACTGATGTAGGATATGAGAAGGGATGTGTGTTCTGAGACACTGTAAGGCTTGAGGAAAGTGCGGTAAGACCCTGGGGGCTCTGAACTGAAAGTGGAGCTGTCCTAGGAAGGGGTTTACTTTAGTGCCACTGTCGTACATAGTCTCTGGTTTGAAACAGTTGGAAGGAATGGGTTTTGGGTTTCAGAACAGCGTCTAGGGACCAAGGTCAATTATGCTTCCTGTTGCTGAAAATCTCTGAGATGATTGTGAGAGCCACTTCAGTGACCCTGTAGTAATGTGATGCAGACTGCAGACTGTACTGTACTCAACTGCTGGAATAGTAACGCGTATCAACTAGTGTGGCAAAGAGAATAAGCCGGGAAATCAGCTACAGGAGATGACTGTGGAAACAGATAAATACAAACACACACACAAATATAAACACATGCACACATATACATACAGACACATAGGCTACACGTTTACACACACACACACAAATATGTACTTATACACACAAACACACCTACATACACAAACACACATATGCATAAAGATAGACGAAGATATACACAAACATGTAAACACATATAAACATACATGTACACACACAAACATATATACGTACATGCAGCTGCAAACATATCCAGACACATACACACAAACACACACATAGAAACACAAACATACACAAAAACACATATACACAAACATAAATACATACAGTGGTAACCACAGGAAAACAAGCTAATGTATTTATCAAGAACAACTTGACTATAGAGTTCATAGCAAAGAAAAGTTATTCTAAGTACAAATTATCATCTCTGGAGCTAGTTATATAAATTAACATTGTGTCATCACTGTTTTGTTTGCCTGTTTGTATGTCTCTGTCTCTGTCTGTCTGTCTGTCCATCTGTCTGTCTGTCTGTCTCTGTCTCTGTCTGTCTGTCTGTCTGTCTCTCTCTCTCTCTCTCTCTCTCTCTCTCTCTCTCTCTCTCTCTGTGTGTGTGTTTAGGGTTTAAAGGTAAGGTTCTATAAAGGCCATGGAAAGGGGTAGGGGAGAGGAGAAAACAGAGATCATTCACATAAAAGCAAATTTCATATTCATTTAAGAAAGGTTGAATACTATTCAAGAAGATGCTAAAGTGCTAAAGTAGCAGTTAAATATTTTGTTGATGGATATTAATTTTAGAATCCAGGCTATGTTACCTACTCTACAATCTTGGTAAATAAGCCTTTCCCCAAATCTTAGTTTTCAAATTAGTAAAGGAATCCTTGCTTTATATATAAAAGTGTGCAGACATGCTTGCAACCATCTTTACCTAGTTCTTTTTTTTTTTTCCAGATACTGATAGCTAAATCTGTAATTTTTTTTATTTTTTATTAATTTATTCTTGTTACATCTCAATGTTTATCCCATCTCTTGTATCCTCCCATTCCTCCTCCCCCCCCCCCATTTTCCCATTATTCCCCTCCCCTATGACTGTTCCTGAGGGGGATTACCTCCCCCTATATATTCTCATAGGGTATCAAGTCTCTTCTTGGCTACCTGCTGTCCTTCCTCTGAGTGCCACCAGGTCTCCCCCTCCAGGGGACATGGTCAAATGTGAGGCACCATAGTACGTGAGAAAGTCATATCACTCTCTCCACTCAACTGTGGAGAATATTCTGACCATTGGCTAGATCTGGGAAGGGGTTTAAAGTTTACCTCCTGTATTGTCCTTGGCTGGTGCCTTAGTTTGAGCGGGACCCCTGGGCCCAAATCTGCCTATCATATTGTTCTACTTGTAGATTTCTAGGACCCTCTGTATCCTTTTATTTTGCTGTTCTCCCATGCGTCTCTCATTTAGAGTCCCAATAGGATGCCTTCCCCTCTGTCCCAGTTTCCTGGTAAGTGAAGGCTTTCGTGGGACATGCCCCTTGGGCTAGTATGCAGATATAAGTGAGTATATACCATTTGATTCTTTCTGCTTCTGGGTTAACTCACCACTTTGGAAATCTATCTGGTGCTATCTCAGAAAAATGGGAATAGGGCTTCCTCAAGACCCAGCTATTCCACTCCTTGGAATATACCCAGAAGATGCTCCAGCACACAACAAGAAAATTTGCTCAACCATGTTCATAGCAGCCTTATTCATAATAGCCAGAACATGGAAACAGCCTAAGTGTCCCTCAGTAGAAGAGTGGATAAAGAAACTGTGATACATATACACTATGGAATACTACTCAGCTATTAAAAACAAGGAATTCCCAAAATTTGTGGATAAATGGATTGAGCTAGAAATGATCATAATGAATCAGTTAACCCAGAAGCAGAAAGAATCAAATGGTATACCTAGTTCTTTTTAAAACCTTTTTATTATTTGTGAAATTCACATCATGTTCCCCAATGCCAGTCATCTTCCTTTTCCTCCATATTCACCCTCCACCTTTACAACTTTCCTACAAAAGGAAACAAGAACAAACAAAGAAAAAAAATAACACAACAAAAACCTCACTGTGGAAGCCGTGGTATGTCATGGTGTGTCAAACAGTATACTCCTTTGCCCAAACAGCTTTAATTGCAAATGCTCACTGAAATCAGTCATTGCTCTGGCTTCTGCTACATTATCAATATTGTATCCTCACTGAGACTCCTCTCAGATATCCTGTGGTTGACCTGTGTCATGGAGATGCTGTAGCTTTGGTTCTTTGTGACTGGCCCCTTCATGTCTTCCAGTAGTTCATATATGGGGTAGAAGTTGGTTTGGGCCATCTGAAAGCCCTGGATCTGAGTCTGGGTGGTGTCTGTATTGTTCAGTCTGCCTACTCTCCTGTGTCCACATCTCCAAGGTCAGCTCCCCTGCTTAGCCCAGGCAAGGGCCAGGGCCAGCTCTCTTGCTTGTAGCAGTTTCAAGAGGTGGAACTGGTTTTCCTTAGTCCATGCTGTAGGCTCAATTTTCTTAAGAAACATATTTTATTACGAACTCATTAACTGAGAGTACCTCATTTATAACCCAACTAACCTAAACAATAGGAAAAGGAGATTAAAGAATACAATAACGATACCGTAAGGATATCAGTTCCGAGGAACAATTCTTTTGGCGTAATCAGCAGGATTTCTTCTGCTAGAACCTGGAGCCACCAGAACCTGTAACCTCAGCCAGAACCCGGATCCCCGAAGCCTTCCCTCAAGCGGTTCTCTCTAGGAGCATCTCGAAGAAGAGGAATGAACAGCCAAAACTATCCCAAGTCTCCAAAGGCCCCGCCTCTTGTTTTTTTTTGTTTGTTTGTTTGTTTGTTTTTGTTTGTTTTTTTTTTTTTTTTTGGCTCATTTTTATACCTCTCCTCAGAACTTGTCCAAGGATGTTTTTCAGCTGGTTAATAACCAATCTCCCCCACATGGTGGTTCGACCGCTAAGGGGATAAACATCACCTGCTCTCTTACAAGTCTTTCCTCATTCCCCACTAGTTATCGAAAAAAAAAAAAAAAAAGCCAAAACATGTTTCTCTCTCCTTCACCATGCCACCACTTGGTTAGCTGGGAGCAGGCCACCTCTCCAAGGATCATGCCCTTCAGGGTAGCTCTCCTGAGCCTATACCTCCAAGGCCAGTTCTAGTAAGTTGCCCAGGTGAGGAGTAGGCTTCTCTGCTTTCCAGAGTGCTGCAGCCAGTGAGTCTCCTCGGATGGTAAAGAAAAATCTCAGTTTTGTCAGACTTAAGTGTGCCATGAGTCTTCAGTCCAGGCTTCATCCTTGTGTCCTTCTCTGTATTTTTCTCCATTTCTCTGAGCAGCAAGGTGATGCCAGCAGTACAGGGGACTTTTGGAGAGACAGACTGAAATACTCCATGTCAGATTCTAATTGAAAGTTCACTTTTCCACGTGTATCAAAATAACGTCACTTGGCTTTCTTCTTTCTCTTCTACTTACATAGCCAAAGCCAAACTTATTTCCAGAGTGAAACCTCAGGAATTACAAAATGTGCCATGATAAATTTCAAACTAGTTGCACATGAAGTTTAAAATATGCACATAGGCTCCCACATCCCTTGGCCCAAACTGAACCAATTCATAGGTCCTTCCAAGTGTATAAACTTTGACCGGAACAAGTCAAATGAAATAGTAATAGTTACAATGACAGTGAATTAGTGCCAACAGCTCCAGCAACAGTTGTGGTGCTCATTTCCGCATTCGTCATCCTTTCAGAGGGTCTGCAGCTCCCTGTCCAAGTGATACTCTGTCTACTTTACTTATGACAAAATCATATTTAAAGACTTATGTAAATTTCTAAATTTCAAATGGCAATTAGATAAGACCATGTTTTCAACATACCTGGATTAAAACAAAACAAATATACTACCTAGCATTTTGTCTTGTTTATTTTGTTTTACTCTGCTTGTCTTATGCAACTTTGCCTTGGCAACTTTGTAATTGTTTTGCCTTCATTGCTGCTCTTAGTTCCCTGCCTGTAGGTTTAGCCCCTCAGCTCTTCTCTTTCCTTTGTGCCACCTCCTCACCCACAGGCTTCTAGACACAGCAGTAGTTAAATAAATATTTGTTAACTAACTTTCCCTTTTCTATTCATGTAAGAGATTTCCCACAGTGTTCACTGCTCTGCCAATTACCTTGTTTCAAATCTCAAAGCCACTCCATAAATTAAAGCTTAACCAAGGCTGACAGAATCTACAAAGGCTTTGTTCATTTCCCCAATACTATTGGTTAAAAAAAAAAAAAGCCTACAGTGAAGTTCTTAAAGGGAAAAATGAGGAAAAAAAGTTTGCGTTAAGTAGATAAATAGAAATGTCATAGCTTTCAGAACTCTAAGCTAAAAAATAGAGAAATAAAAATAACAAAAGCAAATACATAAAAGGTTTGGAAATTAAAATATACAAAGGGGCATAAGGACATTTTGGCATTCTCAGAGTGAATTTCTTGTCTGCCTAATGGGCTGAGGACAGACGGTATACATGTATTTTCCTCATTCCTAGTTTTTTGCTAACGCCAAGGAGTGAAATTCTGTTTGCTTAAGAATTCAGGAATTAAAAAGAAAAAGAAATCAGGGATGGTTACAAATATTTTCACTTTTGTTACAAACAAGAGACCCTTTGGACGCTAGAGATTTTATCCATTCTAAAACTTTTCCAAGAGAACCATAGTTAAAAAACAGAACTCTACAGTTCAACAGTTTCTTTTAGAGTTTGGATTTAGTGTTTGATAGTTCCCACCTGGGATGAGTTTTTTGGAGGCTTTAGAGCATGACTCACAAGCGGCCTCCACAACAGCCCATGCAGATGGAAGGGAAATAAGAGAGACATCAGCTTGGATGTCTGATCCCAGGTACTTGAGACATGAAAATAAGACCTGTGGCTATCAGTTGGTACATTAATCCCAATCTCTTCAAAAACAAAGGCCATTTCTACAATGAATTCTAACCCTCCTCTGTCATTTATTTTCTAGTCCTAATGAGCTAATTTAAAGGACCCTTCCTATAACAAGTAAAATTTCAAAATGTTTTTATTGTATTTTTTATTTTTGTATTTTATTTACTTGTATTATTTGTAATATTATATGCATTTTTATTTCTCTCATGCTTATAAAATATGAAACACACATCCAATGGAAAGAAGCAGTTTCTTCATAATTCTAGTTCTCTATTTGAGCCACAGTGATGCTATTTAATGGTATCGTTTTTTTATTGCCCCCTTTCCCTGCAGAAATAGCCAATAATGACAACGAAGTCACAAATTGTTTCTTTGAAGTTGATTGCTCACCACTTCCTTTGCTTTACAGTCCTCTTCTTCAGTTCACTAAAAAGACTGAATGGAGTGTTTGAAAGTATGAAAAAAAATGTATGAACATCTAATAAAATAATGATTGCGAATAGGATTGTATAACACTCAAAAATAGAAATTTAAAGAGATAATTTATAGTGAACAAACATATAACACATACCCTGTGGCCATTGCATCTCTTTGACTCCTGAGAATTGCCTGGAAATGATTTATAGAGACTCAAAATAGGGAGCATCTCACAACTTTTTATCTATAGAAGATGTCCAATATTTATTTATGAAATACAATAACTCAGCAGGGTAGCTGAACTTCTTCTCCTCCTCCTCCTCCTCCTTCTTTTTTCAGCCTACTATTCCATAGAAAAGTGAGAACCGAATTAAGTCAGGTGTTAGTTTGTATGACAAGATAGCACAGAAAGAGACTACAGACCAGAGAAGAGATCATGGTCAGCTAAGCCACTGTCCTGATTGCCTCTGTTCTTGGGTAGCTTACTTCATTTTATAGGCAGGAGTATTGTGATTGACAGAGGCAAGTGATATCTTGGCTTATGGATAATTTCCTTATCATATTTAAACTTCAAAAATTAGCTGTGATGCAGAAGCAAAGAAATTAGGTACATTTACTTTGACTTCTGAGAGAAAGCTAGCACCTTAGGGAAGGACTTAACAGTTGACAAAGAGCTCAGTGACCATCTGTATGACAGTTCTCTTCCTCCATGGACTCCAATGTTATCTCCTACAAACCACATAAATGCATAGGGCTGCACCTTAGCCAGACAGGCACATGCCCCACTGCAGCTCTAGTCCTCTGGAAACCCATGGAAATGAGAACAATTTTTCCATGTGTTAGTTTAGAAAGGACCATTTTCTGACAGTCATACACTCAGTAAAGATAATAGCAGAGGTAGGGGAGCCTTCTATGTACAGTGGTGGAAGTTGCACAGGCCAGGGCTATAAATCTGGATACCTAAAATGCTATCCCACTGTGCCATGAATTTGAAGTACGGCACACAACACAATCTCACAATATCCCATCCTCTGCATGAAAAAAAAAAAATCATCCAACCCAGGAGATACTTGTCAGTAGAAATAGGAAATGTGCTCTAAAGCAGACTGCACACAGTTGGTGGTTTTCTACTTCCATGAGACTTCTCAAGTGAAAATGATGACGTGAGCACTAAGAAGATGGAGGAAGGGAAGGGAAATCCTTGGGCTGGAGAAGTTCAATGAAAGGCTCTGTATGAAGAGTGCTGGGAGGAGCCACAGGTACTGAGTGAGCCTTGTCCTGGGTTGCCTTGGTGCCTGACAGTTCTCATGTGATGCTGTGATCTAGTCGGTGAGGACCACAGATATTGGTAAGTGCACTACAAAGCATATACAAGCTACCTCACCACCCAGAAAGAGTTATGCAGTCCAAACCCCAGGAGTGACAAGATTTGGACACGTTGGTTTAGACAAAAGTACGAACAAGTTGGGAAGAAAATAAGAGTGAATCATTGTAGACAGGCACTACCTCACTGCTACTCTTTAGCCCCTTTCTAAGATGAAGCAAAAATTGTGACAATGTTTTAGACGCTAATGCAGGAAGGTGCAGAAAAACCCAGACTCCTTAGTGGCTACAAGGAGTTCAAGACATGTAATTCATTCTCAAATGAGGCAGGGGTTAGGAAGTACCACAACCACGCCAGAGGCACTAAACCCCCTTTTATCTGATGCTCTTAGGCTTCTTCAGAAAATAGAACCTCTCCAGTCCTTTTAGGCTTTGAGATTTGTTGATCTGCTTGGTTATTCACAGGCCTGTGTTTAGGGCATGGCCCTTCTCAGTGGACAGTATGTGTGAACATTAAAAACCTTGCAAACTAAATTGTACTGAGAAGCACCCAGAAGATTTTAGCAGAAGCGAGACACTGGAGATGTGTGGGAGGAGATTGCAGAGCAGATTTAGCAAAGGCAGGCATGCTGAAGACAAGAGGCACAAGTCCGTGTGCAGACGACTGAGAAGGGAACAGAAAGTGGGAAGAGAAGAAAACCACGCCTTTCCTCCATCTGCGTTCTGTTTCCTGCCTGCCATGAAGTGAGTCCTCTCTACCATACACTCACTCTGCCAATTCTACCAGGATGTTCTGTGCCATGATGGACTCTCATACAACAAAAACAAGGACTGTGGACCAACATCTCTCACATCACAAGCCAAACCACACCCTTCCTCTCTTAAGCCTCTTCTTTCAGTTACCTTATCAGAGAGTTGAAAGTTCAGACTAAGAAATATTTAAAGAGACATATTGAAGCTATCGATGCCAACGGCTGTTTAAGCCATCCCAGATACACTGAGCCAGGGGGAGAAATGCTGTGGAAAGGGAATCAAGAAAAACAACTTGAGAGACAGGTACCTTTTGTGATGTGCTCTCTCCAGCCTGTTCCAAGCACTACAAGCCTTTATTTCAGCAGAAATAGCAGTTGCCAAATATTTCAGCTGGGTTTCTGACTTGAGGTGTCTCTCCAGTATAAAGCAATTAGCTGGCACCCTTTGCTGTGGGGAAGGCATGCACATTCTCTGTGGGAGATTATTGTACCCTGTACACCACCCAGTGGGAACCTGAGTGTCTTTGCCAGTCCTTTGTCTGTTCCAGAATTGAGGTTTCAGTAAGTTAATCTTTCCCATGGAAAGGGTCAAAAGAAGATAGGTGTTGCAAGTGTTGTTTTCCTTCTAGACAGGGATTTCCTTCTTTCTGCGCCACCCCCCTCCACAAAACACCACGTGGAGTTTTCTACTCATTCAAGGTCTTCCCTGGATCTGAAAAGTGGAGGAATTTATTGGAGAAGATCCTCGGGTAACTTGGATGTAAGTTCCGGAAGAGTGCTTCAGCCTCTTTGCGGGGATGTGAGCGCAAGGTGGTGCAAACTGGTCCAGCGGCAAGGTGGAGTCAAGCAGTCCCACAGATAGCAAAGGCTCGCGAGAGGTACACATCTCCAAAATCCCAAAACAGCAATGCTCAGGATAAGGCTCTGGTGTTATAGTCTAACTCGCTCAAGGTAGGTTCTGTAACCTGTGCCTGTTAATCAGTGCCCAGCACACGTGAATATGGAGGCTGAGTTGAGGATAAACAGAGCAAAGTGAGCCCAGGTAAGAGCACAGGCATCAGTTGGAGTCTTTTAGAAAAGAACATACTGGGCTGCACTCCGGAAACACTAAGGGCTTGTTGTTGTTGTTTGTTTGTTTGTTTTTTGGGTTTTTCAAGATAGGGTCTCTCTGTGTAGCACTGGCTGTCCTGGACACATGTTTTAAACCAGGCTGGACTGCAATTCACAGAGATCCACCTGCCTCTGCCTCTCTGAGAGCTGGAATTAAAGGTGTGCACCATTTATGTCCATACCACTGTGAAAATGCCCCCATCATGTAAGCTAAGCAGGGTCGGACCTGGTTAGTGCTTGGATGGGGTTTGATTTTTTTTTTTTTTTTAAACTGCATTTGTCGTGTTATTATGGATGCAGACTATTTTGAGAAGAGCTGTATTAAGAGAGTAAGTTGCTTTGTTTCATCATCTGTTTCCTCACCTTTGTTGATATGAGGTGTATGTATTATGCATGCCTGTATGTACGTATGTATGCATGTATCCTCAGATTTCTCCAACTTGTCCTCTGATACTGTGTCTCACCAAACATGGTGTTTGCTTTTTCCCCTGGACTGGCTGTCCAGCAAGCCCTGTGAGTCACCTGCGGCCTTTTACCCTAGCACTACAGTCACAGACATTAACTGCTCTGCCCAAGTTCTACATGGCTGATGGGATTCTGACTGGGTCCCTAGGCTTGTACAGCAAGGCTTTGCTTTGATTTTGTCTCATCGTCATCTCCTGCCACTTTCTCACCTAGAACTGCTGGGATTAGTGGAATCTTAGCTCTTGGTTTTATTAATATTCCTTCCATCTCCCTATATTGATACCTGTCGCTCTAGCCTCTATGACTACAATCTCGTAAACTCTCCTTATATATTAACCCTTTTCTTATAGTTTACCCTCCCTTTCCTGTCATTACAACTTGGGTAAAAGAAGTGTTGATGATACATAAATACTCAGTATTAACTACAGGCAGCTCACTCCTGTCAACGACCAAAGCGATCGCACACCACAGTGCCATCAAATGCCATCTCTCGTGTATCCTGAATGGAAATTCTTTGGTAGGGTGTTTTTTAAACCAAGACACACTCTTAGTGATGATAATCATTTAGCAACTCACCTTAGGTCAGGGTCTTCCTCATTTGGAGAAGCACAAAATTTATAGCCATGTATTATATTTTTGATCCACAGATTGACAAAACAAATTAATTTAAATATGATATTCTATGGCTGACTGGAAAGGAAAAAGCAGGAGTTGTGGAAGTGGAGTTTCTTGGTAACTGTCATAGCATACAATTAAAAACTGAGTGAAGATGTTTCCCCTTGTACCCAATGGGAAGGATTATTGACGTATTGCCAGAAACTGTTGGCACTGGAAGTAAACTGAGACTTGCCAAGGGAACTTCTGCTGCAAAGATAAAAGTATGCTTCCTGTTGGGGCTGGGAGCAGCGATGGCTGACATAGGGCCCACTGTCCTCTTGAACTCCAGGCTGTTAAAGGTTAGAGAGAAGCCAGAATACAGAGCTTGCCCTTGGTTGAGTAATAGAATTGTATTTCTTAAGAATGGTATAATCTAGCTCTTGGTTTCCCACGGAGGAGATGGGATGCTCCAGGGCAAGGCTAGCACTTCCCAGCAAAGTTTAAATTATAGTTGTGTACTCAGTGCACCAACGAACAGCTCTATGGGGAGCGAGCTGTTTACCACATTGTGTATTCACCACTATGCACCTGTGGCCAGACTACCAGAGCCTGACTTCTGAGGACAGATTAAATAAAAATTAAGTTAAGACACAACATTGTGTGAGTCTGCTGTCTGGGATTAAAATTTTATGGAAACAGACGAGCAAGCTGTATCTCTCTGAGGAGCGAGTTTTAGCAGAGGTAGGTTCTCTAGGCTGCAGGTGTAGACACTTCAAGCACGCCTCCTGAGTCTACAGAGGAAGAACAGAAACACAAGCACAGATACAGCAGAGCATCACACATCAGCGGCTTCCTCCAGTAGGGCTCATAAAAATGCTCCATGAGGAGAGAAACCTGTTTTCATATTGCAATGATAAAACATGGAGATCTGCATTTCCTTGACACATCCACTCTCCAAATAGATTCATAGATGTTTTGAGAGCATGGGGGGGGGGGATGGATGGCCTCTAATGTAAAATCTGGTGCCTACAATTTGATCACTTCTCCTTGGCAGAGAGGCCCTGTAGGAACACAGAGGAAGGGGATGCAGACTATTCAGATGAGACCTGATAGGCTGTGGTCAGATGGCAGGGAAGGAGGGCACCATCTGTCAAGGGTCTAGGGGAGGGGAATAGGAGAGGAGAGGGAGAGAGGGTGGAAACAGGAAGATAAGAGTGAGGGGATTATAACCAAGATGTAATATAAATAAATTATAACAAAATCATTTTAAAAATTGAATTATATTTATGTTTGTTTATTTATTTAGCTGTTTGTTCATTAAGTGGTGTGTATATGTGTATTTACACATATGCAACTGCGCACCTGTGGTGGGTAGAGAACATCCTGAAGGAGCTGGGTTTTTACATTTCTGGCTTATGGAGCCTGGTTTTGAACTAAAGGAGTCAGTCTTGGTGATGAATGCCTTGACCCACTGGCCTGTCTTGTTGGCCCCCCGTTGAAGGTGTTGATTGTGCTGCATCAGGCTGAGAAGCCACTAAGGCATTGTTTACGTCATGACAGCCCATCAACAGAGGATGGGAATGTCAGTGATTTGTGTATGGTTTTGTGTATTGTGATCTTCTGCAAACAGAAACAACAAAACACCTCTCAATCATTATGATAGATAGTAATCATAATGTTATTATATATGATAATGATTATATAACAAAATAAAGGAAAACAATGATTCCCAAATAACCATTGTACTTCCAGGCACCTAGATATGTTGATGGTATAGTTAAATAATCTAGAATGTAAATGTAAATGTTCAAATGCTGATGTAATTTTGATACTCTAGAATGCACTCGAAGAAGAATTACCCAGGGAAAAGATATAACTCACTTTTAGGGTAATGGTTTATCCAGTTTTTTCAAACATGCTAAGTTATATCAATCTATCATTTTAATTTTCTCATTGATACCTGTTTTACCTAATGTATTAATGCCCTGACTTTTAAGGCCCAGGGGAAGGGGGAATGTATTAACTGCTCTACTGAACTGTGTTCCTCATTTGCCCTGACCTAAAAGCACTGTTAATTTATACTAGTTCAGTTAAAATCATAGCACACCCTCACAAGTGTGCAATACACTGATGGTTCAAATTAACATGATGTGGTCCTTGTTCTAAATAAAAAACATTTACAAAGATATATTTTTGATAATATGAGGCAGTATAGGACATGTTCAGAAACAGAGACCACTGGGCATGAAAAGAAGGACAAATGACTTCCTCCTGGTGAGATTAAAAACACAGCCTGGAAGATAAGATGACTTTGAAGAAGCCACGAAGGATGCAGTAGTACATTTTCACATCTCAAGGGGTGGAAAATAGGAGAAGAACAATCTCATGTTAGTTTCAAGGCTTCAGTGGGATTGACGTAAAGCCTACATTTCAGATCACCAACCTTAGATTGTGAATAGTGTGTTTGAGTCAACACGTTCACATGAGAATAAGTGATGAGGAAACCTTAAAAAGGTGGAAAATAACCACAGCATATTATAAAGATTAATAAAAATGTCTTGTCACCAAGGAGATAGTATTTTATAGAAGAAGCAATGAAAGCCAGGACCATAGGAATAATATGTGAAAAAGCAACAGTAGGATGAAACAAAACAAAACAAAACAAAACAAACAAACAAAAAAAAACAAAAGCATACACACAGAAATTTGATGATTTGGAAGAGCTAAAGAGATAAGACAGTGAGAGTGAGGACATAATATTCAAGACTTAAGAATACTTGGTTCCTTCTCACCCTTGTGGTCAAGAAATTCAGGGATGATATCGCTGCATAATTGATGTTAAGTTTAGGATTAGCCAAAGCACAACATTAGCTGAAGAGGAAAGATTGATCGATGAAGGACACCATGATCCTTCTCTTGGAGGACATTGGGATAATGTGTGTCAAACAAAGCAGCAGACAATAATACTTGGCACTCAAGGGTAAGTGAAGACATTTACTTTAGGTAACAAAAATCTTTATAATGATGCCAGCATAGCACTGCAACACAACAAAGAAATGGCCAGCAACAGAGCATTTATTTTGGGAAAATATTGGAAGACTGGCAGTGGATGAAGTCAGACTGAAGTGAAATCAAGCAGGGAAACTGAGAGTGGCCTGATGAGACATTGCAGCTTGCAGTGAACTAACAGTGAGCTGAGTGGACAGTGAGCTTATTGGAAGCTGCCGCTGAGCTCAATCCTAATAGTGTCCTGACTCTACCTCTGGGTTTATGTACACTTAGAACTTCTGCCTTCTAAAAAAAAAAAAAACGTGGTTAAGACCACCAACTGACTATGAGATGACCAACCCAGGGGTCACACACAGCACAACCCCTACAACCTAAGGGTCTATGAACTTAATCACTATAGAGGACCAGAAAGGGTCTAAGGAGAAAGAGGCTAGAAATATATGTTGTGAAATAGTGTCTTCTACATGTGAGAAGGAAACTGAACTGCTGAAATCTCAATAATATGGCTGCCTAAGCAGAACCTGTACAATGACACCATCAGTTTATATGCCATTGCAAAGGGGGAGAAATCTCACCATGTCCTACCTCTCAATAAAGAGTTGAAGGCAAGAGTTACTGGCCACTGAGAGAGGAAGAATTGGTCTTCTTTGTGAATGATCCTCTAATAGCTTACTCAATCCCAAGTGCTAGTTGTAAGCAACACTAAATAGACTCTATCTGTCTATCTATTATCTATCCACCTATCTATCTTTCATCCGTCTGCTATCTGCCTGCCTGCTTTTCTACTACCTACCTAGCTTTATGTGTGTTGTAAGAATTAAAGAAAAGGTCATGAATTTGAGAGGTGTGAGACACTGTAGAAGTTGGAGGGAGAAGAAGCTGGGGCAGAAATTATATGAATATAGTACTCACATATGTAACTCAAAAAAACTAAATTGGAAAAAAAAATTTACCTGCTAAAGGAAAACATGTCACCTCAGGAAAGGGTAACAGCGTAGATGATGTGATCTCAGAGAGAACAGCCCTCCTTCCTTGGTCCTTGGTGTCAAATAGAGAGAGTGAGGTTGGTGAGAGAGAGAGAGAGAGAGAGAAAGAGAGAGAGAGAGAGAGAGAGAGAGAGAGAGAGAGAGAGAGAGAGAGGTGACCATTCCTCCAGGAACGCAATCAGTACTCTACTCCATCTTCCAGAGAACTACATCTTATTCTTACAGGCATCGCCTGTCCTTCTCCACACTAGGCACCTACAGATGGGAGCCCTGCTTCTTCATTAGAACCTGTGCCTTAAGTCACCTATGACAAGGAGGGCATGAGAGAAAGAGGAACAAGGAAGAGATGGCGGAGCATGAACGCTCATTGAAGAAAGGTGTCCGCCAGTGTGTATGGGGAGCTAGAAGAGGGCTAAGGGTAGAATAGATGGGCTGCTGTACTTTGGCTGCCCTTTCAGCATCCATAGGAAACAGATGGAGGATCTCTATACACAGTCACAGCTGGAACCCACATCCAGAGCTCAGTCCTCATATATCTGGGTTGAAACCTATGACTGTTATTTTCTGAAATGTTTTTGTTTTAAGAACAATTTTTACTTTATTTTTCTTTATTTATTTTTAGTAAAGGGGGGTCTCGGAAGTTAAGGAGTGCCAGACTAAATTGATTTCTATGAGCCATCAGATCAAACCAACAGAAATATGTCCCCTTAAATGTTCTAGAAGTCAGGAGTTCAAAATAAGACCCATCAAGTTAAAGTCAAAGTACCAAAAAGAAGGTCCCTTCTAGAATTCTCTGGGGATGACCCATGTTCTTGCTTTATTAGTGTTTTGTGGTCAGCTGGAAGTATCTTTGCTTGTTGGATCTTTGTTAGTCCTCGCGATTTGTCACCCTGATCACAGGCCCCAGAGCCACGCCGTCATTTCATTTGAATCCTCTCACGTCATTCTTGGAGGTTGTTGCAGTTACGTTGGCTCCCCCGGATGATATTCGCATTGCAAGGTCCTTAAGCCCATCCAAGCAGCAATGTGTCACTGGACACGTGAGAGAGTACTCATGGATTCTGGAGATTAGGAAATGGAAAAATTTGGGACACATCCTTTAATCTATCATAAACACATGTAATAAAACAAACTATGTTTCTTTATTGGTGCCTGGTACTAAGATATGAAGGGTGTCATGCCATGCCTAGGAAAAACTCTCTGGCTCTTTTCTTACTGTAATTTGGGTACACCACTTCTATGAATTTATCATTTTACATTTCAGTGCAGCCATGTGCACACACCATTCAGATAACTCCAAATGTAATATAGCTTAAGTTATTCCATACTCATCTACCTGAAACACTCATTTAAATAGGAATTTTCCCTCTGAATAAAGGCCAAATGGTAAGCATATAAGCAATCCATTTTGATGCACCTTATGAAATTCTGAAATATAGTTCCAGAAAGTTCCATCCGGTATACCTACATTAAATGATGGTGTAAAAAGAACATGGTTAAAAAGAGACATTGGGAGCTGCTTAGATATAATTATTCTCTCTCTTCTCTCTCTCTCTCTCTCTCTCTCTCTCTCTCTCTCTCTCTCTCTCTCTCTCTCCTCTCTCTCTCTCTCTCTCTCTGTGTGTGTCTTGCCTTTTAAATGACAATTAAGTATTTGAGCCCTGACAGACATCCTTATCTATATAACTGTACCCAAGGAAGTTGACCCTACACCACCAGTCTTCTTCCTTGTTACTAGCTCATGATGTAGTGGCTAGTTCATCTCATCCTCACCTGTAGCTGGTTTTCCTTCCATCAGAGAAGAGGTAGCTATCTTGTAGGATTATGGCAGGGATCAAATGGTATAAGCCATAAAGTCTAATGTATGTACTCAATAAATGGCAGATTCTGAAGAACATTTCTGAGGCAGAGAATGTCTTATTTCTAAAGGCTTATACCTCTATCATTGGTTCCAACGTCAGTAGCTCACTTTGTGACCAAAGTCACAGCCATAGTTGCCACTGTGCACAGCTATTCATTTTTCCAAAAGGGAACACTTAATGGTAAACTCTCAGTTGTTCCCCCAAAACCAAGTTGCCGAAAGACAGTTTCCACATTATAAAATGATCTATCAAGTTCGTAATGTCTATGTGTAATTTTAAATGAAGTATTTTCTTCTAAAATAACTGAAAATCCTTAATTCTTTGAACATATAAAAAGGAAGAATATACTCCAATACCATAATTAAGAAATGTACTTTACTGTAACAGTATAGAGACACAGGCTATTAGCTAAGAACTTAATGTAATTACTAGCTGTCATCCAAGACTTTTAGAGTGTACCAGAATTCCTCAACTGTCATAACTATTTTATTGCTTAAAATTTAAAAAAAGATGTAGTGGCCTATTTCTTTTTTTATGGAAAATAGATTCCTTTTTCATATAATATATCCTAATTGTAGTTTCCTCTCCTTCCATTCTGCCTAGTCATTCTTCATCTCTTGCCTGGATCACGTTGTCTCCCATTAAAAAAGAACAGGCTCATAAGAGGTAAAAAAATCAAACAAGACAAAATAAAACGTAATAAGATGGAATAAAAACGTTCGTATCAAAACTGAACATGACAACCCAATATGAGAAAGAGTCCTAAGACCAGGCAAAAGAGTCAGAGACCCACTCATTCTCAAATAGGAGACCCGTAATAATTCTAAGCCAATAGCTATAATATATATGCAGATGACCTGGTGTAGACCCACGTAGGCCCTGTGCTTGCTGCCTCGGTCTTGTGAGCTCAAATGTGCCTTGCTTAGAAGCACTTCTTTTTGTTCTAGAGTTTTCAAATGTGCTGTTAAGTAGGTAGTATAAGATCTTTTCACTATTTTTATTAGAGATTTAGTACTACGGCCCTTTCTCTTACTACTGCTTTCATCATATCACATACATTTGGGTTTGCTCTGTATTCATTTTTACTGAATTCTAGAAAGTCTTGAATTTCTCTCTTTATTTTTGTGTTGACCCATTTTTCATTCAGTAGAGAGTTGTTTGTTCTCCATGAGATTATAGCTTTCTTTTATTTTTCTGTTGTTGTTGGGATCGAGCTTTGATCCATGATGACCTAATAGGATGCAGGGGGTCATTTTGAGGTTTGCCTTGTGACTGAGTATTTAGTCAATTTTGGAGAAATTCCATGAGGTGCTGAAAAGAAGGTATATTCTTTTGCATTTTAGAGAAATAGTCTTTAAATATCTGTTAGGTCCAGTTGGTTTATAATGTTTCAGTTTTTTGTTTGTTTGTTTGTCTTAATGACATTTCTGTTGGTGAGAGTTGGGTATTGAAATATCATGCTATGATTGTGTGAGGGTCAATATGGGATTTAAATTGTAGTAGTGCTTCTTTTACAAACTTGAGTGCCCTTGTGTTTGGAGCACAGATGTGAAGAATTGAAGTGTCACATTAGTGAGCTTTTCTTTTAATGAGTGCATAGTGCCCTTTTCCATCTCTTTTTACTTGGCTTAGGTCTATCTTTTTAGTTATTAAAATAGCTGTGCCAGCATGTTTCTCAGATCCATTTGCTTAGATTATCTTTTTCCAACATTTTACCCTGAGATAACACACTACCCTTGATATCAACATATGTTTCTCAAATGCAGTAGAAGGATAGAAACTGTTTTAACATCCTTTCTGTTAGTCTGGGAAACGGGGACCATTGATATTGAGAGATATGAATGACCAATGATGGTTAATTCTTGTTATTTCATTGATTTTTGTTGGTGTTGGTAGTATTGTTGTTGTTGCTGGTGGTGATGAGGTGGTGACAGTGGTGGTGACAGTGGTGGTGGTGGTGGTGGTGGTGGTGTGTGTGTGTGTGTGTGTGTTTCAATTCTTTTGTGTGTGTGTGTGTGTGTGTGTGTGTGTGTGTGTGTGTGTGTGTTTCAATTCTTTTGGTTTTGCTGATGTGAGATTATTTATTTACTGTGTTATTGTGGGTATATGAAACCTCCTGACATTGAAGTTTTTCTTTTAGAACTTCATGTAGGGCTGGATTTGTAGATAGACATTGTTTAATTTTGACTTTGTCATACAATATCTTATTATTTTCATCCACAGTACTTGAAAGTTTTGCTGAGTATAATAGTCTAGATAGCATCTGTGGTCTCAGAGTTTGCAGAACATATGTCCAGGACCTTCTTGTTTTTACAGTCTTCATTAAGAAGTAAGGTGTAATTCTAATAGGTCTGCCTTTATACCATTTTTAGTCTTTTTTTCCCATGGAACTGTCAATAGTCTTTCTTTATTTCTTTGTAGAATGTGCTATACACTTTTTACAGTGTGCTACAGTTTCCTTTTCCTAGTATAAATCCATTAGCATTTTATTTTCTTTGGTTTATCTTTCACATAGGAACTTTCTTTTTTTAAAAAATGGGCTGGTTGTTTTGTAACACTGGGACTTGAGTCGAAGTCCTCACACATACTAGGCAAGCACTGTACCACTAAGCTCTGCACCATTCCCCCTTAATATTTTTTCTTTATTCTGTATGTTTGAAATGTTGTGATTATTATGTGATGATGGGTCTTTTTTTTTTTTTTTTTTTTTGTGGCCCAATGTAATTGGTGTTGTGCATGCTGCTTGGTCTATTCTTAGTTTAGGAATTTTATTTTATTTTATGATTTTGTTGAAAATATTTTCTGGGCCTTTGAGCTGAGATTTTTCTCCTTCCTCTATTTCTGTTATTCTTAGGTTTGGTCTTTTCACAGATTTCAAGATTTCCTGGATGTTTTGTGTCACAAAGTTCTTAGATTTAACATTTTCTTTGAACACTGTGTTCATTTCTTCTATTGTATCTTCAATGTCTGAGGGTCTTCCATATCTTTTTAATAATTATTTATTTATTTATTTATTTTTATATGCATGGGTTTTTGGCTGCATGTTTGTCTGTGTGAGGGTGTTGAGAGCTGTAGAACTAGACCTACAGGCAGTTGTGAGCTGCCATGTGGGTGCTGTGAATTGAACCTTAGTCTTCTGGAAGAGCAGCCAGTGCTCTTAACCACTCAGCCATCTCTCTGCCCCAGAGTCTTCCATGTTTTATGTTTTATATTATGTTGCTGAATGCCTCTGTAGTTCCTGTTCAAGTTCCTAAAGTTTTAATTTTAAGTTTGTGTTTTCTTTAATGCTTCTATTTCCATCTTTAGGTATTAAAATTTTTATTCATTTCATTCAACTGTTTGTTTTTTCTTGTTTTCTTTCTTTCTTTTTTTTTTTTTTTTTTTCTTTTAGGGGTTTGTTTCTTCCAATTGCTGGTGGTTTTCTGGATTTCTTTAAGGGTTTTATTCATTTATTCCAATTGTTTGTGTTTTGCTGTACTTCTATAAGGGATATATTAATTTCCTCTTTAAAGGCCTCTACTATCTTCATATATTTGGTTTCATGGTCTTTTTGTTTTGTTTTGTTGTTTTGAGACAGGGTTTCTTTGTGCAGCCTTGGCTGTCCTACACTCATTTTATAGACCAGGCTGGCCTCAAACTCAGGGAGATCCACCTACTTCTGTGTCCTGAGGGCTGGGATTAAAAGTGTGCACCCCAACGTCTGGCTTCATGGTCTTTTTCTTGTTCTTTAGCTATTTTGGAATATTCCAGGCTCGCTGTGGTAGGATAGCTGGGCTCTGGTGGAGACGTATTACCCTGCCAGTTATTGATTGTGTTCCTATGCTGGTGTGCAGGCTTCTGGGTTTGGGGTGATTATGGTTCTAGGTGATGATTTCTAAGTTTGTTTGTTGGGTGAATTTTTGTTCCTTGATTTCTGTTTCTTTTCTGGATTTTCAGAGAATGTGATGGTATGTGTTACCTGCTTTACTAGTCTGCTCAACAGGTGTGTGCACAGGTAATACTTAGTGATGGATGGAACATGGAGTAGGGAGATTGGGAGGTTAGGTGGGCATGGTTTGTGGGACCTACAGGTGATGTGGGCATGGGAGAAGAGAGGCTTCACCTGGAGGTCTGTTGCTGTACTTGAGTGAGACTGCTGAGGGATTGAGTTTGAGAAAACAGAGAGAGCTCTACATTGGCCTCTATCAGTAGAGGCAATAACCAAAAGTCATATTTGATATTCTCTATTTTCTCAATTTTTCAGATAGGAAAATTGACATCTGGTGAAATCATCCAAAACAAACAAAATTAGAATTATTTGTATCATTTCTGTACATTCCTAAAATTAGATGTTTCATCAGTACAGACACAGAAAGAAATAGAGTTGAGTCATGCATTCTATGAATTTCTTTGCAGGAAACTCTGCCTCAACTAATTAGTAATTAGAACATTAGTCATGTTAAAAATAGTACAATTATCTTACCAAAATTTAAGAAATACCATATTTAACCTCATAAGCAGACTCAGGTCCTGAGAGAGATGGAAATTTACTAGTTACCAATAATAAGTGGTCACATTCTGTTGGCAAATTTACCCAAATCTCAGTGGCCACTGGTTTTGAACTCAAAAATGCAAAGTGAACAGGGTTATTTATTTTTCATGCTTCCTATGTGACATATACATATGGAATGGACATGTTGGTTTTCTAACCTGAACAAAGACAACTTGTTTAATTTATCACAATTAAAAAATGATCAAAGTATTAGCCCCAAAAGATATTACAGATGTCCCATAGGTCAGTTTGGAAGAGGGGCGTCGGCTTTTGTTTCTGAGAATCACAGTTGTCTGGTCTCTTAGTTCAATTCTAGATAAATATAAATCTCTTTATTGTGACTTCTGATAAGTTTGGCTTACACTTCTCCAGTTTCAGCTCAAGAAATGTACAGAGATATTTAACCAGGCTTTCATTTTCTGCAGTTTAGGAGCTGAGGAAACAAAGATAAATCTGATATTGTTTGAGCTTATTTTTGACCTCTAATAAATTCCACATCAGCCAAGATCTCAAATTACCAAGCTCTCTCTTAGTTCAGCTTTCTGAAACTGCACTAAGCCAGACCCAGATGAAAACTAAGGCATTTTTAAAAGTAATTATCAGGAATCCAGGCAATATTTTGAGGATAAATATCTCACAGTAAAAACTGTAACAGTGATTGTTAGAGCTCACATATTAGATGTATTGAGAATTCAATTGATTTGCTCTCCCACTCCCTATAAAAATCAAGTGAATTTATTCATTATCTAGATCTACGGTTGAATCTAGAATCAACTCAGTGAGAGTTGCTAGAAAGAGGAGTCATTGTGGTAACCAACCAACCTTACATTCATGGACATGCATGATTTTATTTTCAGACAAGACCCTCAAGGAGGCTGTGCACTTCCTGTAGCAGACCAAACCAAACCCAGGGCCTCATAACCCAACATTAATGTGCTCCCCTCATGCTGCTTCCACTTTCTTTATTGAGTTCTTTTTGTCCATCTCTAAGAAGCAAATGCTCCTGTGAGTTTGTACTTCTTGTACTATAAAAGAATAACAAGCATACAAGCTCGTGATTTTAATGTCTTGCCCAACAAGGTCATGTGCGCCTGATTTTTAAAAGCACTAGAAAAACACTGTGCTTATTCTAAATTGATAAGTGACAGATGACTGATTTTAAGGCTTTAGGTTAACAATAAAGGGGAGTAGCATAGAATCCATCAGGTTGTAAGGCAGTCTTAGGTCCAGCTAGCCCTAGGCAAATCTTTTAGCAAGTGTATACCTTGAAAAAGTCACTTAATTCTAAAGATCATGAGGTTTCAGTCCTGAAAACAATGCCTAATCTTCTAGCTCTATGCATAAGATTATGTCAAAGAAAAACAATACGTTTTTTATGCACTTGAAAGGCTTTTAAGTGCTTTAAATGTTATGAAAATATTTAGGACTTTCACTGTTAAGATCCTTTAGCTAGTAAGCATCAGGTAGACGAAAACGATCCCCCTCCTTGTTGCATGGAACCTGAGCACTTGTAGACTGAGGCAGGGGATTGCCTGTGTAAGGCCACCCTCAAAAACCACAATAAAAGAACTTACAAACAAAAGCAAAAGCAGATGCAAAATGCTAAGAGAAATGTTTCCTGCTTCCGAGGAGCTCACAACCTGTGTGGGAAAAAGACTTCTTCCTGGAAAATAAGAGCCAGAGTAGACAGAGAAGATCATTTAGACCCCAAGAAAAGGAGAAGATGCATGCTAGAAAAATAATATTTGAATGGTTCACTAGGAAGTCAATTTTAAATTACGGTAGGTTAACACTATTAGCATGACTGCCTGCTCAATGTTATTGCTTTTAAACTTTACATGTACGTCTGTGTTGCATTGTGAATCTTATGTACTACGTGTTTTTGGAGCCTTTCAAAACCAGAAGAGGGTTTCAGGTCCCCTGCAATGCTTTCCGTTGTAAACTGCCATTGTGAGCTCTGAGAACTGAACCTACATCCCTTCTAAGAAAAGCAAAGTGCTTTGGGGTCTCAAATCTTATACACAGAACAGAGATGCTGCACAGCGCATGCTTGGTAATTACTGAGTATGTAAGACTCAGTGCTGGCTAAGGTGTGGAATTCGGAAAGGAAAGATCAAAAGAACGTCCCACCTGGAGACCGATTCTTGCGGGATATGCTATAGGGAATCAGATGGCTGCTGCTCTGTGAGAGCTTCACTGGGACAGCCACGCCTGGTGCAGGTGAGATGCAGGTAGGTCTGGGACAGGAGGGGACTTCGGCCTGCTGTTTCCTCTCCCTGGGAGTTGAGCAGGATGGTGATGTCTGGACCCAGCCTCCTCCTACGCCGCTGGGAGGAAACATCCACTGAGTCGGAAGTCTCATTGGAGTGAGGTCTCAACTTTATTATGGTGGGTTTCTCTTATATAGAGTATAAGAAGTAGATGGGACAAAGGGTGTCAGGAGATATGACATGCCCCAGGACATCAAGTGACGTGATACTGACTGTGGGACCAATCTGTTCGTGTTAAGTGGCTGTTGGTAGGCAGGGCTCGCACCAGGTTGTGCCCAGATGGAGCATGCAGCGTCATTCTTATGCGGAAGTATTTACCAGAGACTGTTGCTAAAACTCCAGCCAGACTCAATTCTGTCCTCAAGGCCTCAGAGAGCTGACAGATTCAACCATGGGGCCCAACAGTGAGGGATTGTTGTTCTCACTCAGGAGACACCTAGGTACTGGGTTACTGTTATTGGTGACTGATGTCTTTTGGGACAGTGATAGCCGCTTCTGCCATTTCCTTGAAGTCTGTTTGGTTCTTACTTCCTCACAGGGCTAGTTGGTAGGTTTTTGCTTATTTATTTTGACTACGTGTATTTGTGGTTTCTCTCTATGTATATATGGATATGAGTTTCAGAACCTGTGGAGTCCAGAAGAAGTCCTTGGATTCCCTGGAGTTAGAACTCTGGACAGTAACTAAATGTGGGTGCTTGGGAGCTGAACTCAGATCCTCTGAAAGAGCAGCAACTGCTATTAACTACTGGGCCATCTGGGTAGGCTAGCCTGCTAGCTAGTAGTTTTAAGGCAGACGGTCAAAAGCTAACTCTGAAATCATAATTGATATTCAAGAGATTTATTACAGAAGAGACTTATTTCCCTGATGAAACAAGTAACAAGTAACAAGGTGCCGGGAACAAAGAAAGAAGCTGCGAGGCAGGAGAAAGACTTTAAAGGCCAGCCTTGCACAGAGAAAGCCTGTACAGAAACGCCAGGCTACCATCTACATTCCAACCTTATTATGAGTAAATGAACTTTAATTTTTCTGACTCAATCAGCCAATTGCTAAGAAATATCCTGGGGGCTGGACAGATGGCTCAGAGGTCAAGAGCACTGACTGATCTTCCAGAGGTCCTGAGTTCAATTCCAAGCAACCACATGGTGGCTCACAACCATCTGTAATGTAATGATGCCCTCTGTGGCCTGTAGGTGTACATGTAGACCACTGTATCAATAATAAATAAATCTAAAAAAGAGAAAAAAAAAAGAAAAAAAAATATCCTGGAAAATGGATTCCATACTGACAGACAAAATAGTCCCCAGGCAGTCTGCTAAAGAAGACCAGGAGACAGCTGAGGCTCAGGAGGACACACGGGGTTGTCTTGAAAGGACCTTGGGTGAGCACGGCGGTAGGTTCTTCCTTCCGACACTGGTTTCTTCAGAGCAAGGTCATTATTTCTCAGTGTCATTTTGTATTGGCCCAAACTTGGCATCTCATTCCCACTATAGCCTCTCTCTCATCCAGGAATCTGAAGCAGAGAGTTGGGAGGGTCCAAGCTTCCAAGACATCCACTACCTCTTTTACCCCTAAGGGGAGAAGCACCTGGATCACAGAAAATAATTAGGTCTTTAAAGCCTATAAATTACATTTGTCAGCAGCAGAGAAAATAAATGGAGTTTCTGGTCCTCTGATGGCAATGACGGATAGCAGCGTTGGGCTTCTTGCTCTAAGAAGCTTGTGTGGACATAAGAGCTTGTCTCGTGACTCTCAAGGAAGAAGACTAGTAATTCAAACGACTTTAGATTGTGGAGGCCAAGCTCTGTGCTGGGCTGGGAGGTTCTATGTGGTTGACAGGCCTCCGAAGACAAGAGAAGATGCTGTCAGAGCTTCAGTTCTATGTAGGATATGTGGCAAAGAAGTAGGAATTAGACAATCTATTCACTAGGATTTCTATGTGGCTCGCAGTTATTAATAGGAGTGATAGTACCTGTGTGGACATCAATTTCTTGCTACCATCCTGATTTGAAACCCTGAGCTTCTGACTCCTGAGTGTAGTTTAGGAGAAAAAGAATTCTCTGTTTAAGGTAAAATGTAATTGATTAAGATAAGTGCTCCTGAGGCTTTGGCATATACAAAGAAGCAAAGCCAGATTCATTCTAATCCCGCACAAAGGTTCTAAAACCCATCCGCACTGTTTGTGGTCTCTGAGGGACACCGTATCTGGAACAGCTGGCCCTGCCTGGTCAGGGAGGTGGGCAGAAAGACCCTGAGGATGCTGTGAAAACAAATCGTTCTGTCTTGTGTTTGGAAGTTGCTGGAAATAGAACTTACCGCCCTTGTCCCGCCCCTTCAGCACTCATTAACTGCAGGGATAAACAAATTGATCTTGCGCTCCGGATGAACCAGAATACACCCTGATCTTTCATCTGGATCAGAGACGGGAACTTGAGCCCAGTGACGATGCTTAGGCAAATATATGTCGCCAAGACTTTTCAGTCAAAGTTAATTTTGTGTTCTGTAACAGCTTTCTCAGGAATCGCATTTCCAATGTGCCGAAGAAGAAAGAAATGCGATGTTTGATACAGCAGAGAGGAAAAGCCGAAGAAAAACAGCCCCATCCTGTAAAGGAAAGAACGCAACAGCAGCCCAGCTTACTCTAAGCAGTGCACATATGCGATCCGCAGAACAGACTCAGCTGTCCTGGAGGATGCTGTCCTGGCTTAATGCTCACACAAAAGGCAAATCCACTCAGGACCCTTGCTTGATACGGTTCAGGAATAAAAGTCTTTTTGAATTCACATTTCTACACGAGTTTGTGACCCCATCATACCTAAAGCCTATATTTGCATTTATGAGTCAGGAATATTACAGTAAAATACCAGAAAAGTCTTGAGATTCTGTGGGCTGTATGACAGAGAAACAAGCCATAATCCTGTGAATTGATGAAAGGGCATGATGAAGGAATCTAAGGAGCCCCTTAGGAGCTGCATAATTCTTTCTCATTCTATTCACTCCCAGGGGAGAGCACTGGTTGTGTCTCAAGCATGTATGGGTAAGGGTCAGTCCTGCAGCCTTTGGAAATTATAGACATGGATGAGCCTTATTTTCATTTCTCTACAAAATCTGCCTTTAAAGTCTGGGAATCTGAACAGAGAAATAATTGTCATAGCAGACATCCTGTGGGAACCAAGACAGATATCAGCAGTTAAAATGTGCAAAATATTGAGTGTGCCATCAATGTACCCTATGTTCCCAGAATTGACTGAGGCATGTAGAAGTCCTCGGTAGGTCAATGAGTGCATTTCTTTACAAACCTGATAATTTTCACACTGAAGGAACATTTATATGTGAGTTTAGGGGAGTTACATTTTTTTTTGAGGAGGCAAATTTGTTCTCAATATTTTGCAACCACTGGGCAGTAAGAGCTGGGAAGACACTTAGCAAATCAATTGCTTTTCTGTAAGTTCTATTTTAGCTTCAGTTTTCCTTTTCATGAACTTCTTATGATTCATAATAAGAATATGTAACATTTATTGAGTGCTTATTGTGTGTCAGGGCCTGTGGTAATTAAGTTATCTCTTTGTAAATATCAAAATGACTTGGAATTACCAATTATACCACATTAAAGTTGAAAAATAACACCTCCAACTTGTGAGACCTATTAGCTTCATTAAAATAAAAGATCTCAGTAGCAGCTAGAAAAATAAAAGAAATTGCAGATTCCTGACAAGGAACATTAAGTTGTGTATAAACTGCGTATAGCCTCAAATGTGGGCTCAAATGCAAGCCCCAAAAATGATGAGCTTAATAGACTTTTCCAACTGAAGTAAGTTTCACTTTTCACCTTCCCTTGAGAAAGCACTGGAGCTTTCACTGGGTCCTTGCTTAGGTCAATACTCCTTAGACCAGGGTGGCCTGACTTTTGATTTGATTTGAAGGTGTTCTACTGACACCTAACAAATCTAATTGATTGTTTTTCATCCTGAGGTAATTGTATGATTGATAATTCAGTATTTGCCTTTTTTTTTTCATATGTAATGTCAAGTGGCAGCCCTAATAACCCAAAAAACACTTAAAGACACACATGACTTTGGTTAGTATTTGGCACTAAGAGAGATAAAGAAGCAAATTTTGAACAACTTCCTGCCCATAACCCAGGTCATGAGTTAACATTCCAGCATATCAAGAATCGGCACTGCATTTGCAACATGACTCTTAGGAACAGGGTAATAGGAAATATGCTTTGTAGCACATACATTCTATATGGTGTCCTGTGGGATTGTCCTTGCATGGCCAATTCTACTGCTTTCTGTTAGGTAATAGGAGATAGTAAATCCTTCAAATTTTTTCAATAACAAATGGTCTATGGAGTTCTATTATTTTTATGATGTATAAGGAAGCTACGGCAGTAAGTGTAGGGGCCAGGTTTCAAACTTGCCATCTGTCACATATTTTCTCCGAATATTGGCCCTGATTCTGTGATGATGAGAATATATGGTGCATAACATTGTGGGACACACCATATACACATGTGTAGCCACACTCAGGCTTTCAAACAGAAACTTCTGAAAACAGCAAATCCTAGAGACCGTATGACTGGACTATGAGCCAAGTCCTGGTTCAGAAATTCCTGGGTATATGTGCTTGTGTTAATGAAAAGAATTTGTGAGCCAGGTACAAAATTAAAAGTCTACTTATTTGCTTGTGCTATTTTGTGTATCAGTGATTAAGTCTGTAAGTTTCATATCTGTACTTCTCACTCTGATATTGCTGTGCATTCACTCGTATATTGGCTTCTGCCATGCACACACCTCTGCTCTACTGCTTCAGTCCAGAATGAAGGCTTTGAAAAATGTCCTCTGTGTTCAGTTCCAATGTATGCAAGCACTCAGAATTGTGTCTGGAGTAACGGCACTGTGGATTCATGCAAGATATATAGGACGCATCTCAGGGCCTCATGACCCTTGAAGACGGATGCACCTTGTCTCTCTCATCCAATCCAAATTTAGGTTTTGCCTTCACTTTGTATCTTATCCATAGAATTTGACACTTTCAGATTGCTCATCGTTTCCACCGTCAAATGTAGATTCCATCCAGATACACCGACACAGGAAGATAGAGGCTAACCGTAGAATTCCTTACTGCTAAGAAGCAGACACACTTTTTGGTTATAGTCGTTGTCTTTGAAAAGCCATGGTGTGACCTAAGTTGATGGAAGTTTGGGCAGATTTTATTCTTCATTTTGTTTTGGTAATTCACTATTTCTCCTCTTGAGATGGAAGTATAACTTCGTCGTTGTCACTCAGCCTCAGGCAACCTGGGAGCAGATAGTGCTGTCAGAACGAATGGAAGGACAATGAAAGTCTTGCTTTTCCCTTTGATAACTCTTATGTTCCATCACCTTTAGAAACTGCATCAAAACCCCTATAAGTCAATTAGCTTGCTGGGCTCCTAGAGCCATCATAGCCATTTCTCTTCTCTCAGGCAGTTCCTGTGAGGGACCACACAAGTTGGAACTGCTTTAATAGAACACCAAGAATAATCACTATTTGAATTCCTTACTTCCTGAAAACTCAAAGCATATTTTTTATTTAGATAAAAGTCCTGCCAGCCTTGGAATTTTATTATTGCCTAGACCTTAATAAATAAATAGCAATATGGAAATAGATTTTCATCTGTTTTCCTGTAGCCTGGGGATGATAAAGCTGGAATAACCCCAGCATTTTATTTGCTTTTCTTGAAGTTTTCCTATAAGATTCTTTTATAAGTGCAGTGATTGAGACAGCTTACATGTATTTTAGCCCATGCTGCAGGTATACATGGCCATGTGAAGAAGATTCTAAAATGTCAGATTCTTCTAAGAAATTATATAAACTACCATGTAATTATCAACCTCATCTCACATTTCTCTTAGGAGAAAAATGATATTATTTCCATCTATATATAGACTACAATAATACTTATCTAAAACATTGCATAAATATTTTACAGCACCAAATATCTACAGAGCAAATTAATCCCAGGGGACTGGCTCACAGTGTGTCTTAAACATAGACTTAAAGTTACATTTAATGATATAGAGAAGGTGAAATATGTTAAATCACATAACTTTGTAAAAACTTAAGCTTTTCTTATGGCACTAAACAGTGTTCCAATCTAATTTAAAGCAACTTCATTCTGAGATAGCCAGTTAGTTACAAATTAAATATTTTCCAGAAACCGGACGTGCCCTCACTTTGTGGTTGATGTTATTCTCAGATATATTAATCCATCAGAGGCTTGTTAAAGCCTCTTGGGAAAGGTCGAGGGAAGAAATGTTTTCATTTTTAAAAAAGGTCCAGCTGAGTGTCAACAGGTAAAAATGATTTAATCCAGCTTTCACCACCACAAAATGGCTCAACTAAAAATACACATGTGGCATGTAGTCTTACTTTATTCTCTCCTCTGTCTTCTTCTCCCCCTTCTCTCTCTCTCTCTCTCTCTCTCTCTCTCTCTCTCTCTCTCTCTCTCTCTCTCTCTCTGTGATAATTTTATTTGGAGCTAAAGAGCAGTAGTAGAGACTATAATCTTTTTCAAAGAATTCTCTACAAGTAATTTTCTCAGTGACTTGTAAGCATGGTTTGTTATGCAGTGATTTGATTGTCCAACCTGCTTCTCTCAGCTTATATTTTGCTTAATATGTTAACCCTATAGACACAAGGAGAAAGATCACTGTCCCAAATTATAGCCAAGTTAAAGCCAACTTTATTTGGGTACATAGCAGAGCCCAATTGGCAGCTACCTCCCCAAAGCAGGGTTCATGAGAGCAGCAGCAAACCAATTTCTCAAGCCATTTTAAACTACAAAACTATAGGGTAAGTGAGTTTTCATGTAAGCAAGTCAGTTAAGAAAAGTGGGTCATGGAAAGATGGGTGTGAAGCATTTCTGAGAACAGTTGGCTCCCAAGCCTTGGTTTATTTGTAACTTTTTGTTACTGAGGAGCTGGAAGCCCAGTTCTGATGAAAGATGCTCCTCCATACAAGGACATTTTGCTCTACTATGTTCATAGCAGCTTTATTCGTAATAATTAGAAACTAGAAACAACTTAGATGCCCCTCAACTGAAAAATGGATAAAGAAACTGTGGTACATTTACATAATGAAATACTACTCAGCTTTTTTTAAAAGGAAATCTAGAAATTTGCAGGCAAATGGATGGAACTAGAAACTATTATCCTGAGTGAGGAAATCCAAACCCAGAAAGGTATGTATGGTATACATTCACTTATAAGTGGGTATTGGGCCAACATTTATATCCTCTGAGAGACTCCACCCAGTCTTTCAGGACAGGGGATCAGGACAGACACTGGGACTCTGTTATAGATTCTTGGTGGAGAACTGAGAGTAGTAAGGAAGAATTAGGGCATGGAAGGACCCAGAAGGTTCAGGAGCCCCACACAGGGACCATCAAATCTGCTGGATCTAGACCCAGAGGCCCCTTCACAAACTGTTGCACCAAGGGCAATGCATGAAGTAAACCTAGACACCTGTTCAGATCTAGCCAACAGACAGCTCATTCTCTGAGGAGAGCAGGGACTGACTCTGACATGAACTCTGGTGTCCCCAATTTGATCACTTCCCTTTGGTAGGGAGGCCCCGTGGGGAACACAGAACGAGAGGAAGCTATCTGAGGAGACCTGCTAGGCTATGATCATATAGTGGGAAAGGAGATCCCCTTCTGTCAGAGGTCTAGGGGATGGGAATAGTGTGGAAAAGGGAGGAATGGTGGGAACAGGAAGATACAAGCGAGGGGATAGCAATCAGGATGTAATATGAATAAATTATAATAAATTTTAAAAAACAAAACTCAAGTTTTGTAGTAAATAGAAACCTATGAGCATATATAGAGGAAAGAGGTCCCCCTCATACGCAGTCATAGGGGTGGGGAGTAAGGGGAGAATGAGAGGGAGGAAGGAATGGGAGGATACAAAAGATGGGATAACAATTGAGATATATAATATGAATAAATTAATAAAATATATTTTTAAAAGGTAAGAGAGAGAGAGAGAGAGAGAGAGAGAGAGAGAGAGAGAGAGAGAGAGAGAGAGAGAGAGAGAGAGTGAACTTGGCTACAGACTCAAAATGACTCCTAGGAACAAAATGGAGATGGGATGGTTTCTTAAATACTCAACAAATACTCCAGCATGTCAACTTATGGCCAGTCTCAGAAGCATCAGCCATGCACTCTTAGCCCAGGAAAGAAATTGGAGTTTTGAAGACCATCTTGAAACTCACAATGAACCATACATGGAGACCCTCATGGGCCACTGAAGGTCCTCATGACTCCATCACCTCAGTCTGGGATAAGTTTCCTCTGTGATTAGATCATAGTTCTGTGGCCTCCGAGCTATTCAGACACTTCTCTTTCTTTGGGTTGTTAATACTCCATTTCCACATCATTGTACAGATTATGCTTGCATCTTCTTTGTAAGCCATATGATTTAATGCTTCTGTAGTTTGCTGGAAACTTCAAGGATGAGAAAAATGAAGAGACAATTTTTTTTCTCCTTACTGTGTTCTTCCTCTCATTTCTGTTCTTTAGAAGTGTTCCACTTACCTTTTAATGATGTCCCTCTTCTTTGAATCTCTCTAGGATTTATTGAATCTGTTCCTTTTTTCAATCTAAGTACATGGTGGTTTAATCTCTCTCAATTTATTGAAAATCACTTCAGGACATAGATAGTTGGTTGAATTATTTTATATCTATGAAGCTAACTTGAATAATGCATTCAAATCAGAAATGCCAGATAAATATCTGCAGAATGTTTGATTTTTTCCCCTTCAAACTAATCATCTATAAAAAGGATGTAATCATATTTCTTTTGGTGGAGAATATTGTTAATCATACCCAAACAGAAATGCACAATCTGCTATGTATGTATATCAGCAAGGAATCCCAAACATATACATCAAAAGAACTTTATGTTGCAGGTTTCTGTTCTCCTGAGCCCAAGCTCCCAGAATAAAGACTCATGAAACTCAAAATATATCTAAAATACCAAGGCCAGGTAGTAAGGCTCTTGTTTGACTAGCTCACAACTTAATCTATTTATTCTACTCTACATTCTACCAAATGGCTGGCTACTTCTGCTCAGGTACCATGCATTTTTCCTCTTCACAGCTTGCCAGGTGACTCTTCTGCCTCACTCTATCCCAAAATCCATTCTCCCTGATGGATGTCCCACATTCTATTTTCTGCCTCAGCCATTGGCCATTAGCTTTTTATTTACAGGTGATATATCCATACAACATACAAGATATTCCTTCTAAACATTTATTCCCTCAAAAGGTCTCTTTAAAGAAACATACATGTTAATTTTATTCTTAAAATAGTGAGTAGAAGATGAAGAGATGTGTCAGTGATTAAGTATTCTTATTGCTCTTGCAGAGGACTTGGGATCAACTTCCAGCACTCATATCCAGTGGCTCACAATCATCTGTAACTCCACTTCCAGGGAATGGAGTGCCAATTGGCCTCTGTGGAAATGTAATGCAGGTATACCCAAAAAGAATAATTACTTAAATTAGTAAGCACTGTAAATGTTTTTATTTCCTCAGATGATGGAATGAGATGAGAGCCATACTCAAGCTTTACAAATACATGAGTTGAGCTGAGCCCAATACTAGGCTTGGAAGCTTCTAGCTTCCATATAATCTGATCTTCTGCAAGCCTGGACCTTGAAGTGTCCAGCATTCAACCTCCATCTGCTAGTCTAGGCCTAAAATGTTTTCAGCTGGCAAGACTTACTGATGAATAAGCTCACCCTTCCTATTTTTTTTTCCTGAACTCCTTCTGGCTGGTTCAACTCAGCTGTTCTGGCTCAAAACTCTTCTCCAAGCTTAATTTGTCTTCTCTCTGCTTCTCACTGAATTGTTCTGCTTGGAACCTGACTGTAAACTCCATGAACTCTCTCTCTCTCTCTCTCTCTCTCTCTCTCTCTCTCTCTCTCTCTCTCTCTCTCTCTCTCTCTCTCCACCCACAGCTTCTCTTAAGTAGCTTCTCTGTCCTGTCTATTCTCAAGGGAGTTGGGCTAGTTTATCTCTGACTCATTCTGTCAAATCTTTCTCTGATTTGTCACTTTTTCTGGCCCTAAATTGGAAGTCATTGTTTGGGATTAAATATCCTTCAGCCAGAGAGATTAAATATGTGTATAAGGATGTATATGTAATAGGGTCAAATCACACAGACCTATATCTTTGGATGTTATTCCTTGCCACAGCAGCACTGTTGCTGGATTAAATTTCCTCTATTTATTGAATTCTTCCTAAGTGATAATAATGTTCCAAATATCTTACCTGTATTATGCTACCCCCACAGGAAATAACCTTTGAAGAAACAGAATCATCAAGGTGTTGATCGAGAAGAGTGCAAGGAGACATACGTATCCCATTACCTATGTGCCTCTAGAATATGATCTTTGTGACTATATATTTTGTTCCATCAGTTGCTAGTAAATATTAAATGCTTAATAAATAATTAATGTTCAGAAGAACTAATAAGCAAATTCCAATATTTCTTAAAGTGTTTTTGGGGGCTCCATGTTGGAAATATATGATGCAAGGTAACCTGTGTTATTAATCTGTAATACCCTTTGTTTTAGTCAACTGAGGTCATTATTCACTTTCAAGCACCACCCAGTCTGTGCCTTTGTTGCCACTGACTTTTGTGTACTTCCACACAGTCAACCTGATTTCCCTAGGGAGGACATCAGAGTAAATTAGAATCGTTTACCCTTGGCCTTATTAACACTTTTGTACTGGACAATTTTCAATTATCCAGGGTCTTTCTGCACACTATATGATGATCAGTGGCATTCCTAGTGACTGGCTCACCAAATATTCACATCATCATCATGGGACAAAATTAGCAAATTTACTGTGGATCTGGTTCAACATTAATAAGCCATTTGAATGAGCAGAAAATGTTTCCAATACAATTCCACCCAAAGATGTCAAGACATGATTGGAGAAACAACAGTATCTTCAAAGTGAGTCCCACCTTCATCAGAGGTGCTGAAAGTATGGAGCCAAACTTCAAAGGGAGTCAAACCTACGTTTTTTGTTGTTGTTGTTGTTGTTTAAGTTCTTGTGAGCTAATTTAAAATCCAAGCCAGATTTGTCATTTCATAAGCATAAGGCATGGTCTTTGGGCCAGCAGTGTTACTTCATAGGCACTATTATTTATTGAATGAGAAGATAGTCCGTGGGAACGTCCTGTGACTCAGCCAGGTTGACTGAGAAGAGATAGCCTCCCTGTGAGGTTGTATTCTTTTTCTGTCTTCTCTAGTCTCCGTGTCTGCTCTCCAGCATGTGGCTGCCAAGGAGTCATCCTATTACCCAGAATTGCATTAGCTTCACAGTTCACCTCAGATGCCTCCCCGCCTGTCAGAAAGGATGAGCATCTTCCTCTAAGAGTGGCAGCTGTTGGCCTTTCCGGAGACTCATCCCCACAGTCACCAGTAAAGACACTGACCATCCCCAGCTGTGGGGATGATGGGCTGGTTATGGCAGATTGACCGAGGTGCCTCAGTAAACACGCCACTTCCTTGGCCTTGGTGCCCCAGATGAAAAGAGCAGACTGCCGAACAGCTCATGGCCCTTAGCTATCAATTTGATTTAGCAACTGCACTGCCACTCCGACAGCTCTGCAGCCAATTAGTGGCCCCAAGTCATCAGCATTAATTTGTTCACATTTCCCTCTGCAAATTGCTAATTGGTTAAACTAAGCAGTGGTTGGCTGGACTGCTGGGCTGGAAGGAAAGATTGGATCAGTATCGTTTTCTTGCTAAGTATATTTAGATTAAGGGGACACTAAAGGACAAACTTTTCTGAACTCTTCGCAACTTTGATTGTGTTGCACAGCAAGATGTTATTAGGTTTGTAAATTTTGGATGATGTTCTATTTCTTTTGGGCCAACAATTCTCAACCTTTGGCCTATAAGGGTTGCCTAAGACCATCTATAACAACACAGAGATTTATATTATGGTTCATAACAGTATCAAAATTACAGTTATAGAGTAGAAACAGAAGTAATTTCTGGTTATGTGTCTCTACAACATAAGGAGCTGTATTAATGCGTCATAACATTAAAGTTGAGAACCACTGTTTTAGGCTAACCAGCATCCCATTTGTTACAGTTCCTTAAAGGATGGGTAGACTAAAACATTATTCTCCTCCTCCTTGATGAAGCCTAACATTTTGATTTTATAAATGAATATGAATGATATAGTTGAAATGGTGTCTGTATGGTGTTTATTCCTCACAGCTAAACTCTGTTTCATGTTCCACTCCTCCAGTCCTTGATTTTCTTTCCTTACTTTGTTTCACAGGGAAAACGGCTTCCATGAACTCTTTCACAGGTGCTCCTGTAGGTGACCACTGACTTTAGGTAATCCAAGTCACAAGAAGACTGCATAGCTTTCCTAGCTTGCTCCAGTTCCTTCTTATAAGAGTGTATATATGCCATGCTGGCTGCATCACTCCATAATGATGCACTTGCACTTCATAACTCTCCCATGGATCTATTAATCATCAGGCACTAGTAATGCTGATTCTTCCCATGAATTCTTCACCCTTGTATCTAGAAATGACTTCCTACTGTTGCAGGTCCTTGGTGCTTTCATGTAGATTTGGTGGTCATTTTAAACCTGCTCATTGCATTAAATTATATTCAAGACACTACTGGACTATGCTATTATTCGTTTTATGTTCCAGTATTTTTTTAAGCTTTTATAAAGCATGTTTATCTTGCTCTTTTTATTCAGGTTAGTAGGTATTCAAGCTCTCTCTCTCTCACTGATAGACACACTAGAGGAGAAAATGGTGAGGCAAGTTTTGATGAAAGCTTTCATAACTTCTAATTCAAGATAATCAAGTCACATGAACACACACACACACACATGGGCTAAGGAGATATAAGTCTCCTATGTATCTGTAAGGTAATAGACACAGAGATGATTAGTGAACAGAACCAGTGGTTACCTGAGTATTAATATCACAGTAGATGAAACACTGAGATATAAAACATGTTTCCCAGGATCATAAGAAGATAACAGCATGGGACTCAATCTCACTCAGCTCTGCCTACCCCTTAACTAATGATAACAGCCATTAGAGCTCATGGAAATTCATTGTCATGTAACTTCTGGTTTCACCTGTAGTTTAAATTAACAGTGCTTTAAAATATATTCTGATAATCTAAAAAAATAAACTAAAGCACTTTGAGTGGAAAGGTCCGTTATCACTTTCTTTTATGGCTGAAATGAAGACATGTCTGCTCTTTATTCAATCCTATGACTAAATTATGTACTCACAATGAAGGGAAATCTTGACATCAAACTCTGCTTTCTCTTCTGTTTTCTCTTCATCTCCCTTGTTTGTTGTCTTCTTTTAATATTAACATTCATATCTTAGGGGATAGAACTTGTAAATTTTGGCAAGACCATTCATTGAAAACAGCATCTATCAAGATACAGTTTGCACATGCTAGACATTTTCTGTCCTGGGACTTCAGAGATGTACCATGGTCACTGAATCCCCCAAGCTCAAGCCTTTGAAGGGCAGAGATAAGATTTCCAGCTACAAAGAGGCAGAGAGAGAAAATCTTTTTTTTTATCTTCAATATTGTAAGAAGCTATCTAGACAGGCTTTGCAAAATAGATTGCCATGCGATGTATTGTCAATGAAAACTATCCACTTTTCAGAAACCATTGAGCCTATTTCCTGCATGTCCTCAAAGTCCTTTCTAGAAACAATGTTTAATGATCTTGGCCATAATAAGTTCCACCACTGGTCCCATTTAAAGAAAATAGATTCTTCTCCTATTTGGAGTCTCTTGTCTTCTTGATACAAAGTCTGAGTGCCTGTAGAAGGTTGACTGCTCTTATTGTCATATGTTTATATGGATTTCTGTTTTTGTAATGAGGTATTACTATATAGCCTTGGCTGACCTTGAGTTCAAATGGAATCCAGGCTGGCCGCCAATGTGTGTTGATTCTCCTGACTCATCCTACTAAGTCAAGGGATTACAAACCTGTGCCACCATTCTTGACTACTGTTTTACTTACCATATGTTTCTCTCTTATTAAGGGGTAGTCACTTTACAGCATCCTGTAGGGAATAGGATGTAGTAAGTTTTCTATTTCAATTTTTGTAGTCAGAAAGTACATAGTTGCTAATTCAGGGATGCCTAGAAATCTTATGACAGTTACCCATACTCTTCAATGACTCAGTTCTTATTGACTCATTCCCCCTTGACACTCCAATACTCCTTTCCCTACTATAATCTCAATTAATGGCTTCAATTTCTAACTGTGGCAAAGACGTAAGCCATGGAAAGAAGGAAGATGTAGATTCTTGCTACCCTGTATACTACCCCCAGTTCCTAGGTACCAAGCATTCTTTGTTCCTGAGGATTTAGATACCTTCTGCTCTCTGAGGGCCAATCTTTTGTCTTTTTAAGATCCTACTTCCTGACACCACTCTAAGTGAAGCATTTCAGATATTGCTCTTCTTTCCCAGGGCCCTTCTTCTCTCCCCTTCAACAGTCCTCCTCTTCTTAGGTATTTCCTAGGTTCACGATTATCCTATATATTTATTTTCTGAGGAAGATATGAGTATCATTTTACCTTTCCATTTAGTGCAACTACTCAACTATTTTTCAATGAGCTATTGAGTTATTTTTTATGTTTTATTTACACTCTATCTCCCATTTACTGTGAAACCCATTTTTATTAGTAATTAACCTCATCCTTATAATTCTAATGAGTATGCTTCTATTAAATTTACCAATGAATGCCATGTACCTGAACTTAATAATTCATTCTTAGACTTCAGGTTTCATGTAAAATATTTTCTACAGGTACCTTTGGGTTTTACACTCTTTCAAATTATCTTCTATACCTTAGCTTTATTTTTATTATTTGTTCTTCTGAATCTCTTTGACAGTTATGTATTGAGAATATCCCACATCTCAGTCCCTAGCCCTTCTATTTGTAGAGCTGTCTAATATATTATTGTAAACATCATATATACATATGTGCATGTATATATTTATATTCTCCAAGCTCAACATATCATATAAGCACCACACATTTATACACACAACCATCTGAACATCATCACATACATATGTAGAAGACATCTCAAAGTGTGTTTCAGTACCCTGCTCCTTCTATATACTCATAAATGATGTTTTATTTTTCATTTTTTCAAGCCAAAATCCTTGAAAACATTCTTGGGAATCCTCTTTTTCCTGAATCCAGTATTTTAATGAATTGTGTCATTGCTGCTCTCAGAATCCGCCCACAATCCCATTACTTCCTCTCTCTTTCCACGCAACCATGCCATAAATTAACATCATTGTTCATTTGTTTTATTACAGTAGTCTTTTCTTTTTTCTTTGTCTCCTATATCCTGTTTTTAATACAATTACAAGAATGAAATCATTAATTATACAATATGAACCTCAGCTCAAGATACTCTATGTTATTATTAATCAACTTGGAGTAATGAAAATTCTTATGAATGAAAATGATGTAGCTAGGCTTAAGGTTGCTTAAAGAACAGTGTGATGACCATCAGAGGACCATACTCACATCTGCAAAAGGTCTACCCACAGGATGTCTCTACGGACTTAGACAAACACCTGGAGCCAATGTTCACCAGAGAGTCAGGGTCACTCAGCTAGCAGAACTTTAATAAACAACCCACGGAAACTGGCTTGTGATGAAGGATTTGGCTTATTTGGTAGAGTGGTCTTGAGCACTGTGTATTCAGCTGCTGATTACAGTGCCCTGGGATCTGGTTGCAGTCTGGATGTGGGCATTGTCATTCCTATGAAGAATCTTCTGTCTCAATGTTGTGTAAAAATTGTTCTCCATCATCTGATTGGTTAATAAAGAAGCTGGTTAGCCTATATATAGCTAGAGAACACAGGAGGCAGGACTTCCCGTCTCAGTCAAGGGGTCTTAGGTAGAGACCAGAAAATAAGGAGAGGACAAGAGAAGGAGGTAGCCATGAGGACAGACAGACAGAGCAGAAACAGCCAAGGTGATACTAAGATGACAAGTAACACAGGGCACATGGCTGGGAAATATCCAGGCTACTATAGATGATCAATACCTGCCCAGCTGTGGTGCTTTAAAGCTTATTAATAAACATAATAGGTCTCTGTGTCATTATTTGGGAGCCAGGAGGGAATAGAAAAAAATCTTATTTTACAGGCTAACCCATGAACTGACTAAGAAAAGATTTTGTGCTGAAATATACTGTCAAAGAAAACCCTTTCTATGCAGGATTTCCTTATTGCCATGATTGAGTGTAATTGTACTGGATGTCTCTTTATTCACATAAATCCTTTTCCTTCGTGACCCTACCAATCTTTGATTTAAGTTCAAGTTCTTATAACAGTTCATAAGCCCTAATAATAAAGGTCTTTGTGTTCTAATGCCCAATAATTTTCCAGCCTCTTCCCTTGTCGTCTTCAAACACATGAGCCGGTGACCTCTGCAATTTCTCGTGTATTTGAAATTGTCTTCTTTATATGATTAGATGGTTCATTTCCTTTCTACTTGCAGCTCTCTTGAACTGCACCTTCACCAAGAACTCTTACGTCCAACTGTAGATAGTATATGCTTCCCTTCAGCTTGCCCTGTTTCATAGTTTGTTTCATTACATATTTAGAGGATCATTATCCCAACAGAATATAAGATCTCAAGGGAAAGGGCTTTGTTTTAGCATGACTATGGCCTTAGCATCTGTGCAAATGCCTGAAACAAAACAACCCTAAGAGTACATTGTTGATAAATAGAAAAGAGAGAGAGAATCAAATTCTGATAACAAAAGACACTGCAAAATGCTCTCTGTCAACCAGAGAAGAGATAATAGAACATAATAAATTAGACCTGAAGCCTCCCTTCAGTCTCCCATTACCTTTTTTTATCCTTTTTTTTTCCTACATTGAGTTATATATTACTACAACATTGTTTTAGCCATAACTCAAGGGGTTATTCCTCTCTAATTTACAGAGTAAAAGAGCCCAAGGCTAAACTGGACATATTTTCCAAATATGACCAGGACACCATATAATGTCAGTGCTCTATAAAGTTAGAAGACTCAAAAGGATGTACATTTTAACAGAGGAATGGCAAAGAAGACAGTTTCGGGGGGGGGGCAATTAGCAGAAGGACCCTGTCAATCCACCAGGAGGGGCCTGTGATGCCTGACACACTTGGCTAGTATTTATGGGTTCACCCACCACACACAGTCTCCAGAGAATATAAATTTAAAGCTCTTACTCAATTTAGCAAGCACTGATAGCTTCCTCAATGCAGTGGATATTTAGCCTCTGATTCCACAGTGGAGGGACGCATGGGCAGTGGGGTCACTAAAGAGACGGATAGTCATGAAAGTTCTCATTGCTGAGTAATAGGAAGGTGTGTCAAGCAAGCAAGCGGGACCCTTGATGGAGAGCTTCATACTTCAGGCTAAGGTACTTTGGCTTGATTCAGTAGGCAGTAAACAAGGAGTCATTGTGTTTTCTGAGATGGGATAGAGGTGGTGACAGGGTGAAGGCATTGTTAGAGTGATTGAGGAACCCAGCTGCACCCCTGTCAGAGAACAGTCCTTGAGCAACATGTGTCAGGACAATAGTGGGCCATATGCATTAAGTGGTCTACAGTGGGGCTACTGATCTCCATTCCAATTAGAATCTCTGTAGGTGAGGCTAGAGAATTTGCATTTTCAACCCTCTAAGCGAAGCTAACTTATACTAGTTTATGGTATGCATTAAAGCAAAATATATCTTTCAAGCTGTGAGCTGCAGCCCATTACTGAACTACAGAATGGGCCCAAATGAGGCAGCATGAGTAAATGTTTTATGATTACATTCATATATAGTCCAAAAATAGCATAATCCATCAGTGATTAAGAGTAGAGCAGTATTTGCTGAGGTGAGGAGAGGGATGATGAAAAGAAAATACAAAGAAGGAGATGGAGGATTTGGAATCTCACTATACCATGATTCGAGTGTTAGTTACATAAGTGTGTATAGTAATAAAAACTAACTCAATTGTACACTGGAATTCTGTGCATCATTCTGTGTTAATTATTACTCAGTAATAACAATAGCAGAAAACTCTGTTGCCAAGAAGAGACTTGATACCCTATGAGAATATATATGGGGACGTAATCCCCCTCAGGAACAGTCATAGGGGAGGGGAATAATGGGAAAATGGGGGGGGGGGAGGAATGGGAGGATACAAGGGATGGGATAAACATTGAGATGTAACAAGAATAAATTAATAAAAAAAATGCTAAAAAAAAAAAAAGAAAAAGAAAACTCTGTTGTGTGTATGTGTATATTTGTATACTGTCCCTCTCTCTATAGATATATGTGAGTGTGTGTGTGTGCACGCACGTGCTTGTTCAGCTCTATGTATATGTGTGTGCACAAATGCTTGTAATCTGTGTGAGAGTGTAAGGTGTGTTGAGTGGGTGTGTTGTGTGTCTCCCTGTGTGTATCTATGTATGTGTTATATAGTGCTATGCATATTCATGTGTGTATGAGTGTTTTGTGTACTGTGTGTTTTTGTCTGTGTGTATTAGTGTATGAGGGGTAATGTGTTTATTTGTGTGTGTGTGTCTATGTCCATGTGTATGTGTGTACTTGATGAGATTACTTAATTCCGTCCTAAGTTTTGTTTAGTGGCAGGGGCTTTGCATAATTTGAAGTTCTTCATGGATAAACACATACCAGAAATCAAGCGAGCACTTTGTTTTCTGTTTCTTGTTTCCTGTCTGTTTCTAATACTTTCATTTTTAAAATTAAGTTTCAAAAAATATTTCTCCTTTTTTGAACAGATTTCTTCCCCATAAAACATGAGTATTTTCCCCTCCCCATATACCTCCTAGTTCTTCCTGACTTCCACTTCTACATGATTCTCCCATTCTCATCACTCCCCATCACCCCACTTAAGTCTACCCACAAAATTTATTCTATTTCCCCTTCCAAGTGAAAACCATTTGTCTCTCTTTGTTCCTTCCTTTATGTCTAACCTCTCTGGATCTACTGATTGTAGCTTGGTTATCATTTAATTAAATAATAGTTTTTAATGATAATTTTGGAATTTTTTTTCTTTAAAAATCATATAAATAAGAATATGTTTTAGTTTTAATCTCAGGTGTGGGGCTATGGGGCCACCTCACAGCAGCTGGCTATGTTTTGTCTTGAGCTCTGGTTTGGGTGTGATTTTTGCCAGCTGTAAATAGTTTCTGCAAGTGTGTGATGTTTGGAATGTTGATGACTTCTCAGAGACTATAGAAATGCTAGGGCCTTGAGAGGCGGGGTAGGTGGTTGGTATATTATTGGTTGATGTTGGTCATGGTTTGTTAAGTAGTTTTGTGCCAAAATGAAACAACAACAAAAAGTACATATTCTGACAGTGAAGATCAAACATGTCCCGAGGAGCTCAATACCCCCAATGAACAGAATGTTCATACATAATGTTCTAGCATAATGTCACCTCCTTTCTGGCCCCTGACTTTATTCAGGGATCTCTTTTCTCTCTTCCTTATCATTTTTGTCATATCTAGGAGGTTGAAAGGGAAGAAGAAAGGCAGAGGGAAAGAGAGCAATAAAGGAGAACCCACAAAGTACCAACCTTCTGCTTCAATGGCTAATTAACTACTTAGTGGCTACTATTCAGACATAAGAGAATACATATCACATTTGACTTTCTGGATCTGTTTTACCTCACTCAGGATGGTTTGTTTGCTTTTGTAATTTATTCTATTGGCTTGAAAGTTTCATGATGTCATTTCTTTTTTTAATCTTTAAGTTCTGAGTAATATTACATTGTGTAAATATACCAAATTTTCTTTGTCCGTTCTTCAGTTGAGGAGCACCTAGATTATTTTTAATTTTGGCCTGTTGTAAATAGATCAGCAATAAATATGATTGAACAAATATCCCTGTGGTAGGATGAAGCATCCTTTGGGTATATACCCAATATTGATATATCTGAATTTTGATGTAGATTGATACCCAACTTTCTGAGGAACATTCGTATTGATTTCCATAGGGGCTGTACAAGTTTGCCCTCCCACCAGCAGTGGAGGAGTGTTCGCCCTGATCCACATCCTCACAAGCATGAGCTGTCATTTGTGTTACTGAACTTAGCCAATCAAACAAATGTATGATGGAATCTCAGAGAAATTTTGATTTGCATTTCCTTGATGGTTAAGGACGTTGAACATTTCTTTACCCGTTTCTAAGCTATTTGTGCTACTTCTATTGAGAATACTTGGTTTAAATCTCTATTACCTTTTCAAAATTGGCTTATTTGTTTTTTGATATCTAGTTTCTTGAGCTGTTACATGTTTTGGATATTAGGCCCCTCCACATTGGATGTGAAGTTGGTAAAACATTTTCCCATTCTATAGGCTGCTGATTTGTTCAAAATGATAGTCTTTTGCCATGTAGAAGTTTCTCCATTTCATGAGGTCTGATTCATTAATTGTTGATCTTAGTTCCTGCGTTATCAGTGTTCTGTTTAGAAAGTCCTTTCCTGTGGCAATATTACCAAGTCCATTCCCTTTTTCTCTTCAATATATCTGGTTTTATGTTGAGGTCTTTCATCCATGTGGTGCTGAGTTTTGTACAGGATAATAGGTGTGGATCTATTTGCATTCTTCTACATGCAGCCATCCACTTTGACCAGCACCATAGTTTGGAGATGATGTCTTCACTGCAGTATGTATTTATGGCTTCTTTATCAAAATCAAGTGCCCATAAGTGTGTGAGTTTATGTCTGAGTTTTAAATTCATTTCTATTGATCAAGTGTCTGTTTTTATGCTAATACCCTGCAGTTTTTATTACTATAGTTTTGTAGCATAACTTGAAATAAGGAATGACAAGTCCTTCCACAATTCTTTAATTGCTCAGGATTGTTTTATCTATTCTGTATTTGTGTGTGTGTGTGTGTGTGTGTGTGTGTGTGTGTGTTTAGATATAAAGTTGAGAATTCTACTTCAAAGATTGGTGAATTGCATTGTAATTTTGATGGGTATCGCACTGAATCTATAAACTATTTTTGAAAGCATGACCAGTTTTTACTATGTTAATTTTAGGAATTGTTAGGAATTGTGTTTGGTGCACCCATGATGCCAGTAGCTAAGTTAAGAAGTAATTATGGTGGGACTTGTGACATCATCCAAAACTCAATGAACAAAGAAGCTGGTAAATACAACACAGTTCTCTCTACGCGTTGTCTAATTTAATTTTAGCATAGAATTCTCTCAAGCGTAAGATCCTCTGACTGTTTTGCTTTCTAACATGATCTTAGACATATTGAGATACACACACACACATACACACACACGTGCTAGCACACACACGTGTTTGTATGAGGCTACTAAAACTTAAGTGAGTTCTGGCTAGTTGATACATCAAGATTATATTAAAACAGAAATATAGAATGTTCTCTCCATTGGCTAGATGCAAGTAGAGATTTGATGTTTACTGCACGTATTGTCCTTGGTTGGTGCCGTAGTTTGAGCAGAACCCCTCAGTCCAGATCTGCCCATTATAATGTTCTTGTAGTTTTCTAGGACCCTCTGTTGTGGAGAGCGGGGACTGACTTTCACACAAACTCTGGTGCCCCATATTTGACCACGTCTCCTTGATGGAGAGGCCTGGTGGCACTCAGAGGAAGGAGAGCAGGCTACCAGGAAGAGACTTGATACCCTATAATCATATAGAAGGGGAGGAGATCCCCCTCAGTCACAGACATAGGGGAGGGGAATAGGGTAAAAGCAGGAGGGATGGAGGAATGGGAGGATACAAGGGATGGCATAACAATTGTGATGTAATATGAATAAATTAATTAAAAAAGAAACACAAACCAATGGGAAAAACATAAATATAGAAATATATAGATTGAAGACATTAAAGTGTTCAGTGTACAATGAAATACTTAAAGTATCCTGAAAATTACTTAGTCCCCTTTTAAAAAGGCAGTAATATTTGAATTGAAGTATTTGGTCAATACAGGATCAGAGAATTGTACCCAGGACTGAATTCTACCCACAAATTAGTAGCTCCTGTGTACACAGACACCATTGCACACACAAACCATTGTTCTGTATCCCTTCTTGCATTCCAATCTCTACCTCAAGCAGAAAGGACCTGATCTTTGGCTAACTCATTGTTATAATTACTATTGGGTTATTGTTATTATTATTATCATTATTGTTATTATTATTAGTAGTAGTAGTAGTAGCAGCAGTAGTAGTAGTAATAATAGCAGTAATAGTAGTAGTTTAATGTATTGGTTTATAAGATAGGATCAAAATAACCCAATACTTTTTTATGCAAACCAGAGAGTCAGGAAATTTTACTTATTTATTTATAACAGCAACAACAATAAGCAATAGCAATCCATGGAGCCGAGTGTTTCAATTAACCCAACCCAGTGCAGAAGGCTTGGAGAATCATTGAAGACTCAGTGATTTGGAGTCTATGTTGAAGTCCAAAGGAGGTGTGACGTCATGTCACTGTACTGATTCTTTCCCAGCTGTTGATGGCAAAGTACATGTTTGTGTTTCTAATATCTCATAACTTAAATATGATAATATAAATTAATAAAAATTAAGTACAATATTAACCTAATAAATTCCATAGCAAGGTAATAGGAAAAAATAAAGGATATCTACTTAATCTCAAAGTATGAAAGAATGAATATATTAATAAAATGGTAAAGAAGCTCTCACGACAATTACAATTTTCATAGCAATAACTACTCAAAATGTGTAGTTGATATCTATAGTTGCCTTCTACCCATTCTATATTTTTTCCACATTCAACATGATCATCGGTAATGTCTTACCTCTTTAAGTAAAATGTGTCAAGTTGTTGATCATCCTGCCAGGATCATGTTGTTGAAGTTTCCCTTTTACCCCAATCACAAGTAATTGTAATAATAGGAAACACTCTACAGGGATCGCCTATGCTCCCAACATAGTTTTCCTTACTGCCACTGTAGAACAATGGTTCAAAGTGCCCCTAGGAACATTGATAAACATTGCCAACAATATTGTAACTCTGTTCTTAGACAATTAATTCAAGGGTATGATGATGGCAGAATCTTAGCTTCCAATTCAATTAAACTATTGCATATTTGGGGAGAATTTTTACCCTCTCTGGAGCCAATACACCCAGGCCAGGAGAGCATATATTTATGGAGACAGGAAATAGTTTTTCTAGTCAGTCATGAGGAGCTGTGGTGAGTACTACAATTCTCTTTTTCATACCTTGATTCCTAGATGCATGAATCCTGTTTATAAGAGGAACACTACTTCATAGTGAACAATGGTTAAGAACATACAGACTTCAGGAGAAACTTAGCTCTGCAAGCTATTTTTGTCTGACACTTTGGTAAGGGTAAATAAGAGTTAATCCATAGCCCCCGTTGTATAATGAAAGTTACCTGCCTTGACAAACTGTCAATAGTCATAATGATTCAATATAAGTTGAGCCAGTTACATATATTATGGTCTGAAAAACGCTTCATCTTGTACAACCAAAGCCCCTGAACTCTTCTCCTGCTCCCCCCACCCCATTGTGAGTTTTCTCACCATGCTCTCTCTTTGACTCAGTTCTGAAGTTTGAGTATCTGTGCTCCTTGGTGAGGTCATGAGTAAAGAATATTCCTGAAGGGTAAAAGGTCCTGAGGTTTCTATATCAACAGCTAGGATCTCAGGACAGCTTCTGAACATAAAGGCTTCATATGGCCACTTGAATGCAGGGATGGCAGGGATGCTCTTTGCACTTCTTCCTCTTTATTTTGTGGTGGACACATTTCATCCTTGTCTGTTCTTCCTGTCCCCTGCTATTCAATATTCACCCTTCTTCATCCATTGGAAATGAGGTTCATATCGCTTCCCCTTCTTCCTACCTTGGCATTAGTGGGGAAGGTAGAAGAACAGAGATGTACAAAACACTTGATTGATGTTTAGGAGAACAACGCTAAGAGAGTGACCTGAGCCTTTCAATGGGCTCTGTTTTTCTGGAATTGTAGAGAAAGTAAATAAAGAATAAACCAGAGCTCCTGCTTTTCTTCTTATTGCTGCCATGGGGATAAAGATCAAAGTCTTTATCTGCCATTATCCTTCAGATACATGCAAAAAAATACCTAATTTTCAGTCAAAGCTGTGTGCTATCTTTCAGAATTGCTTCCATCCTCTAATCTTGATTTTTTTCTATTCCCTAAGTGTTACTCTAAGCCTGTGAAGAAGTATCCTTGCAACCATTAGGTACACAATATATGCATAGCTACCTACATACAATCTAAACAGTGGATATTTTCTGGGCAAGGATCTGCCCCTCTCATAAGCATATGAGAAATTTAATACGTATCACATGATTGTGTAGGCCTGTCTGAAAGTTCAAGGGTAGCTTGGTAGAGACCCTGGTGGAAAGAAGGGTACAATACCAATCAATATTTTTGCTCCATTAGGGTCTTTCCCTGAAGGCAAATAGATCATAGACATTTTAATCCATGGCTTAGCAATATAGAAAAAAGAAGAAAATGTGCGTTAGAGATCTGAGGCTATGCTTGAATTTCTGGATTTGGACCCAAAGACTATAACCTTTCCTCTACAATGACGACTCTCAGTGGTCTCACTTTGTAGAATTCATGAGAAACAGCTCAGTGCACATAGAAGATCATGAGCAACAAGGCAAAGAACTTATAAATTCTCTCAACAGTGTTAAGGAGAACAAGATTCATGCATCTGAGAGGCCATAGGAGAAGCAAAGGTTAGGAGTTGGTTTTTTTGAAGGGGACTCCTCATGATTTCTTCAGTCCCTTTACTTTCTCCTTCTCATTGGCTGTGGAGGTGGGTAGAGTTTTGAGTGACTCTTTAACCTACAAGGATCTCCTGTTAGTAGAATGGTGGTCAGACTCACTCTTCTACTCTCTGAAGTTCAGGTGGGATGTGTTGGTTAGAAATTTCGAAACTGAAACTTGCACCCTAAAAGGAGGCTCATTAGGTCTCTAGAGATAAGCAAAACTTACAAGGCTCAGAGTAAACAGATCACAAGTGTTCAAATTCACAAGGCCCCAAGGCATGGTTTTATGAGTAGATATGACTGCTGGGGAGTGGCGATTCTCTGACCAGCAAGCTATCAGCACATGCTGCAGGGACCCCCAGGAATGCAGTTCTCAAGATTCATCTTCCTGCCTCCTTTGGGCTATTGGGTGATACAGTTTTGAGTTATTCATATTACAATAAGTAACCATTTGGGTTATACCCAATAAACACCACACTTGGGTAAGGAACCCAGTGAGCTTGCTGGATCACTAAACTGACTGGGGTGGAATTATTTCTTCTGCTATTATCAATGTCCTCCACATCTGGGGCAAACATTTGATCATGTCTTCTGAGTAAAAGTCACACCACATGTGAGCCATCTTTTTCAGACATGTCTCCTCTCTTCTCCTTTCTCTTTTCTGTGCCTCCCATGAATAGGAAGGGAGAATTTACCTGACACCACATGATAAGCAGATTAAGTGGGATTTGCCCCGGGAAGTCAATGGATTGCTGTTCTGTTTGTTTTAAATTCTCTCTCTACTTCTATTTGCCTAAGTTTGGATGGCTCTTCTTTAGTTGCAGAGGGGAGCTGGGAGGCCAGCTTTCCTGGAGGATAGTCTGCCAGAGGGTAGTCTTCATTTGGCTTGATTCTCCTCTCTCCCTATGGCAATAACTTAGAGCGGGTCAGTGAGTGATTTAGCTGCATTCTACCTGGGATCTAAATGTATTACGCCTGGTACCCTGGCACTACTCAGCTTTGAGTTTTATTTTCTATATAAGGAGTGTAAAATCAACCAGAATTTGGTATGCTAATATATAATATATGCTATATATGCATGCTAATATATGTAACATATGTATAAGTATGTAACATATATATTAATATAATATATGATATACAAATTTTCACTCAAACCATTTTAAATATAAAATTTGGTAGTATGAATCACATCCACAATATCCTGCAAACTTCACCATAATCCATCTTGAGAACTTTTCACTTTCTAAAAACTTTGCCCCACCACACAGTCACTTCAATTCCCCTCTTCTCTCAACCTTGACAACCAGCATTTCACATTCTAGCAGTGCAGAATAACACAATTGTCATTTTGTCGCTGACCTATTTCACGTTCATCTATGTTGTAGTGTGTGTCAGAAATTCTTTTAATCTTAAGCTGTTTTGCATCTGTGTATATGTGTGTGTGTGTGCGTGTGTGTGTGTTTATGTGTGTGAGTGCAGGCACACATGTGTCATGGCATATGTGTCATGGCACACATGTGTCATGGCACACATGTGGAGGTTGGAGGACAAGTCCAGTTGTTCACCAGCCGTCTTGTGGATGAAGGTTTCTGTTTGTTTATTGCTGCATAATGCAAGGCTAGCTGGCTTGCCTGGGAACTTGTCAGGACACTCCAGTCTCCTCTTCCCCTCTTGCAGTAGGAGTGCTGGGCTTATAGCTACACACTAGCTGTGCCTGCCAGGGTTTACATTGGTTCTGCAGATTTAAATTTAGGTTCGAGTTTGGACAATGAATTGCATGGGTATCCTTTGAAAACCATTATTCTCAGGTCTTCATCATCCCTATAACTGAACTCCTGTCCAGAACAGGCTTAGGGTTCTTTTGTAAACATTTCCTTCTCCAACCCAAGCATCGTATCAGTCATTAAAGTACAAGAGGAATGTGCCGGTGCATGGTGCTCTCCTGTATGAAGGCAGCAGACATGAATGTTGATTTTCAAGTAGCAGGATGAATATCTTACAGAATCATAATTGAAGAGACATGACTGCCTCAAGTCAGTTTCAATAGGAGAGCGTGCATAACAAGTGTCAGGGGGCCAGAAAAGTTGCCTGTCGGAAGTGCCTCTGTAACAGCTGGAAGAAAAGAATGGAGCATCCTACAAAGGGATTGTGCACATCTCTTCCTTTCCATTCTGGACCAAAGCCTCTCGCAAAGGCCATTAAGTGGGAAAGGGGGTGTGTGAATTTTGATTCACAGAGATTTTCCCAAAGAGAATTTGCATCTTTTGTTGATGCCATAAATAGGAGAAGACGTCTGATCATATAACTGCAGGGAGTTTATTTCAGTTCAGCAGATGAGACATGGCATAGAAAATGGATAATAGCTTTAGAGGCCCAGCGTGGGCTGTTGAGAGCTTCTGAGATCCCAGGCTGAAGACCTGGGTTGCAGTTTTCTGTGCCACAGGGCACCTCCCTTGGATCAAAGCTCTGAAAGCACAGAGATTTTTTGGATGTTTGGTTGGTGCTGCCATATTCCCCGCTGGTCCATTGTAGACACTCTAATAAATACATCAGAATAAACGAGTTAATAACAAACACTGATCCTGTCCCTGAGATCCTAGGAAATCCAGGTGTTTTATCTGTAACTTGCCTTGCCATTATTTTTGAATTATTTTGTTTGATTCCCAACCTCTTTTTGTAGGAAGGGCTGTCTGGCTTCCCCCTATAGGAAGTGAGCCAAGGCAAGAAGCCCTCTGGTTCTTCAAAGGAGTTTCATAATTAAGAAAAACCAAGGTAAAACAGTATCATGATTATTGTTAAGTGTCAGTGGCTCCTGGGGATATGATTCCTTTTATTATTATGGTACGAAAGCAAAACACAATGAGAAGGAGAAGCTGTACATGAATGTAGGAGTCAGACACTTTTAGACATTGTGGTGATGGTGTGAACTACTCAACCAAATCTATGTCCCTATGCTCCTTGATCTGTAGCTGGAGAGCATTTCCTGGTGTCCTGTACCTGACAGGAATGCGGTGTGACTGAGTTCTTGGAGCAGAAGGAGCATGACTCCATCTTTTCCCTGAAGACTTCCCATGTGTCTCATTCCAGTTTATTTGCTTTACACCATCGGCCTTCAAGTGCGATAAAAGTTAGATGTCCCTCCCAGGAGCTCTGGGTCTCTCAGTCCTTTTTTGAACACATGTGAGAGCATCATCACCATGATGCAGAGGCACTAGTGCTGGGCTGTTAAGTGGCTGACACATAGACATAAGCTTACATTATGCTGAAGCCGTTCTGTATTTGAGGGTTTGCATACTGTAACTGTGAGGCTTACCCTGGCCTTTGTATAGACTATAGCTGCAGTGAGCTCCTCATATCTCCATAATTTGCTTTGCTCAGGCAAACACTTCCTCCTTAGAGTTCTGATTTTGAAATTTACAGTAAAATCTCCCAATAACAAGCCTATTTTCTGGGTTCTCCCCTTGCCCACTGCCCCAGCTTTATTAATTAACTCTTGACTTGTTGTTAATGAACAGCACATGGCACTCATTTGCCACTGAGCTACCTGCTGATGCCCCAGCTTATTTTCTCTGATTTCCAACACAGGTGCAACATAATTTTGTTTACATTAATGTTTATTATGTAAAATATTCTTTTTTTGCTGAGACTTACCATAGTTGAAACTTTTGAGTATAAGATGCATGGGAGAATAGCAAAATAAAAGGATCCAGAGGGTCCTAGAAATCTACAAGTAGAACAATATGATAGGCAGATTTGGGCCCAGGGGTCCCGCTCAAACTAAGGCACCAGCCAAGGACAATACAGGAGGTAAACTTTAAACCCCTTCCCGATCTAGCCAATGGTCAGAATATTCTCCACAGTTGAGTGCAGAGTGTGATATGACTTTCTCACGTACTATGGTGCCTCACATTTGACCATGTCCCCTGGAGGGGGAGACCTGGTGGCACTCAGAGGAAGGACAGCAGGTAGCCAAGAAGAGACTTGATACCCTATGAGAATATACAGGGGGAGGTAATCCCCCTCAGGAACAGTCATAGGGGAGGGGAATAATGGGAAAATGGGGGGGGGGCAGGAATGGGAGGATACAAGGGATGGGATAAACATTGAAATGTAACAAGAATAAATTAATAAAAAATAAAAAAAAAAACATGGTCATTTTTTTTTCCTTTCTTGTGGAAGACTTTGATTTTGTCTACAGTTAATGATTTACGTGTCAACTTTTTCATCTTCTTTATTAATTTCACATCTTTTCCCATTTATTTAGCTTCTAGCTATCATGATCACTCCTTAAATATTTTTTTTTAAGATTTATTATTTATTTATTTTGTGTATGAGTGCTTTATCTGCATGTACACCTGCAGGCCAGAAGAGGGCACCAGATCCCATCATAGATGGTTGTGAGCCAACATGTGATGGCTGGGAATTGAACTTGGGACCTCTGGAAGAGCAGGTGGCGCTCTTAACCACTGAGCCATCTCTCCAGCCCCCTCCTTAAATATTTTTTAATAATTGAGTGAATACTTTTCTCTTAGTACCTTCAATCAAGTTAAATTGTATCTTATTTAAAAACATGTATCTCGCTAGGCATGATGATGCATGCTGAGGCAGGAGGATCATGGTTGAGACCAGCCTGGGCTTCACAGTGAGTTGAAGTAAGACGTTATCTCTGTCTCCATCTTATCCCTCTTCCCCCTACTCCTCTTTCCTACTCCCTGTCCTCCCTGACACCTGCACCTCATCCCTTCTAGTTAGGAATTGCTTCTCTCAGAGTTGGGTAGGTTATGGTAGATGGTGTTATTCTTTTCTAGAGAGACTCTTTAATGATCTGTTTAGTTCCATGGAGAACTCAATTACCAGCCTCTCAGGGATTCTTCTTGAGACTCTGTGGCCTTCCCACCACAGAGACAGAATTCAATGCTCTCAGTTCTGCTAAACTATCTGGCCCTTGTCCATTTGCTTCCAGCTTCCTGAGTCTGTTTCTTTCTTTCTTTTTAAAATTCTACTTTAATTCTTTAGTGTTCAATGCTTTTATATACCTCTGCCACATTTTTGGTCCATGAGGAAAGGATCAATTAAAAATATATGTATCGAACCTGCTATCTCTAGTTACCATGTGAATACAACTTAGTTATCATCGATAATGCCTTGATGCACAGACTTTTAATGCAAGGGGATGATATAAGTTCTAACCTGTCACTAAGCCCAGAAAATTGCCCTTGCTGAGACAAACTACATGAGAAATGAATGCATATGTATTTGCATGACCTTGTCAGCTCAGTATTCATATGAAAACTCTCTGGAGATACTGGCATGTCAGCTACTTGGAGAGAAGTCACCAACAAACAACATAAAATCTTACTCTTAGGATTCACCCAAATTGGTGTTGAATTCAATTGAATGTGACCAAAATAGTTAGAGGACCTTAATAGAATTGACTACAGGAAGGGTTAGATGTGGGAAGGAGGAAAATTAAAGGTATATTAAATGTTAGCATTTTCAAGAGATCAGAAGAATATATCCTATCTGGGCAAACTTAGAAATCATGCAATACTAGGGATATTGAAAAGGGATATAGACTTACAGATCTAACTGTATTGTTAAAAAACCAAAAACCAAAAGCAAAAGCAAAAAACAACAACAACAACAAATGATAAGTATAGCCAGAAGGTTTGTTATGAATCAGATTGCTAGTGCTGTCAATGTCAAATAGCTTAGACACGAAGCTCTGGGCAGCCATCAACCTAAGAAAAATATCCATCCCATATAAGGGAGATAAATGGAGCCACTTAAGGAGTGATCACAGGAGTCCAACTGCTACCCACTAATGGTGTCCCATAGAATTCTGTGCCCTCTATCATTACCCAGTTTCTTGAGGTGCCCTGTCTTGGTTATTCTGGATTCTTTCAGCCTTCTTGCAAACAGCCGTAACCGAATGTGCAGTCTGATCCGGTCTTCAGTCATTGTAGCTCACCTTCAGCCATTCTGTCAGATCTCTCCCTGCAGTTCACAGTGTAAACTCCTATCAGCCATGCAACACATGAACAGCCATGTCTGGCTAGAGATTCAAGATTCAGTTCTTCTCTTTCTGTCATTCAAAGCTTCACACAGTAAGAGAGCCCAATTTTTGTTGTATTACCTGATAGTTCCTTTTACAAAAATGCATGTACAATCCTTAAACTGGTCAGAGATTATACATGGTAATTTTGTGTTCCCCAAAGAGATCAGGACAGTGCAAGGGACAAAGCGGGTCTGAGAAAGAATAGGGCTGACAGTGATTGAAATTCTACCTTTACAATATGATTATTATGGGGAGAGCCAAGACTCTGATTCTTTTCCATAGTAGGCTGAAATATATATACACTCATAGTTTATTCTAAACATTAAATTAGCAATTTAATTGGAAACAGATATTTAAATTCTTAAATATTAGAGGCTCCTATATATTATACATTTTAGATTGCAGAGCACATATCTTCTTAATATTTGTATTTCCAGTGGTTTGATATAAGAAGAGATTTTTTTAAAATATTAAATTAAAAAAAAAAAAAAAACCCTGCCTAGACTGGGTTTAATCATGGCTCGTTTAGAAACTGTGTCTTCACTGGGGTTTTCCTTGATCTCTGCTCTGTTTGTGCTTTCTAATCTTTCAGCTCTGCAGTCACATATTTTTTCTATCTTCTTGTGTCCTTGTTTATAATTTCCCTTTCTCGTTTTAATGACAGAAAACAGAAAGCGGTGCCTTAGTGTCAAAATATTATTTGTAACCCAATTTAGGAAGATTTTGTCTGTAAATATATACAAATTCCTTTTCTCACTTCCTTAAAGATTGTGAAATGAGTGTTTACATGTAAATGTGGTGTCAGGGAGTGACTCCCTGATGCTGCTTCCACAGTTCAGTTCGTCAGTGTTAACAAGGCACCATCTAGTCATTCTACCAATTACAGTGCTGGCTGAATGGACAGGTATCTTGCTCCTTGGAAGGAAGAATCTCTCTAAGCATACCCACTTTTGTTGTTCATATCAAGTATATAAAAATTACACTTATTTATATGTATATATGTGACTACAGTTATTGAGCATTTCCTTTTTCTTCAGTCTTGTTGGGCCTCATAAAATGGCTATTGGATTAAGCCCTGCCTTAGGAGTGTGACCATTCCCTGCCAGTAGCTCTTTGAAAATCTGAATGAGTCTCTTTCCCTCTAGGCTGAAAGACTACCTTAAGGGCTTTGTTAGGAAGGAAAGATGGAGACACTGTGCTATTTAGACAGCTATTAGATGGTGTCCAAAACGTCTCCTTTTTACTTAGATAAAAATCATTTCTCCGCAAAAAGGCCTTCCATCCAGTGAGCATGCACAAAGGTTAATTGGGAGGACAACATCGTTACAGTCTCCGCAAGATGAAACACCTGAGAAGTGGCCTTCTGTGCCTATCCTTAAAATTGCTAGTTTCTTTGGGGTATGCAGGGTGCAGGGATGAGACCTGAAAGAGTGCATTTGTTTCTTCTGCTGGTTCTCCAGACAGAATAATATAGGTTTTTCCCTTATTAATTAATTCTGACACCTTTGCTTTCAATCTCTCAGGAGCATTTAGAGAACATAACAGGTGAAAGCAAACAAGTTGACTTGAAAAAATGCTTTTCAAAATACCATGAGAATCAGATGGCTTCTGAATTCTCCAGAAGCACAAGTTAAACAGCCTTTCCTTCATGGTCCTGTTTGCAAACAGGCTGTGGGCTGGAGAGAATGCCTAGGATTTGATAATAATGCACATTTGTAAATAAACACACGACTCAGTTGTTTTTACAGACTTGAAGGTGATTTGAGCTTACCACAGTCACTATTTTTGTTACTGCTTTGAGTTTAGTTCTTTGCCCCTCTCTCTTTTCTCTTCACTCTTCCTTCTGCCCTCCACTACTTTGTTGGGGTTGATCTCAGCTTACTATGTTTTTAAATGTTAATTGCTTGCCCTCCAAGATCCTTGCTGTACTCCATCATGTATGTAAAATGACATTGTGTGAACCTTGCCTCCCAAATTATCCCTGATTTGAGCCAGCTAATAAAGTTGCGTGCAGCCTGGCTAGGCAAGAGAGAGCTGCACTTGTTGGATGGCAGAGGGACCACAAGGAGAAAGGTAGGGAGAAGATGAACAAAGAGGACATGGCCAAGAGCAGCTTGCTCTGAGGTCTGGCCTGATGGAGCAGAAGCAGCCCAAGTGAAGCATGTGCAAGTTTTTATGGGCATTTTGGGTGGGAAGCCAATAACATAGGTTAGAGGGTTGATATCTGCCCATCCCTAGTGTTCTAAGGCTTATTATAAATCTAACAAGTTTCTATGTCTTTTATTTATAAAATAGATTGTTAAGGAATAACTGCCATTGTATTAATAGGCAGGGTTAATTAATATTAATATCATAATTAATTCCTTTTACATATGCATTAATAATACTATCAATCAAGATTAAATATTTATAATTCCATACCACTACCTCTCTTAAAAGGTTTAAGGATTAAGTACAAAGGACCTTGAGAGAAGATTCTGTGTGTGTAGAACAGAAGTCAGCCTTAACTATATTCCTCGGATGCTGTAAAGAGACTGGTTCTCTCACAGGCTTGGAAATCATCAGGTATATTTGGCTCGATGGCCATGCTGGCCCCCAGAGGTAGGCTCTTTATTGCTGTGTTTGCAAACAGGAACGTTTCTCTTCCACACAAATTGCATAATAATGAATGAAAAGTACAAGGCAGAACCAGTGCTTATATAAATTTGGGGTAAAAAGAATCTGCTTTTATATTTGGTTTTATTATGAAGTCACAGATTATTGCAGATAATAAAAATAAAGCCTTTAAATGAGACAACAAAGATGAAAAAGAAATTATCTGTGCATGATTTGTGTGATGGAACATCTACATAGACTCTCAGGGTTGATAAGAATCTTAAGCATTATAATTAGCATAAAGCCACTTGAAAACAAGTGGCAGGATTCAACTCTAAATAGACTTCAGAAATCAGAGGATTAATTAGAAGAATAGCACACTATTTCAGTGTTGAATGGAGAATGGAACAACCACACTTCTGAGAGACCAGAAACAGGGCAGCAGTAACAATGAGTTTAGGTGCTGGCGATGCATAAGTTGGTGGAATACCTGTTTAGCATTCATGAAGGCCTTGGTCTGAACCCTAGCACGACTAAACCAAGCCTGATAATATATGCTTTTATTCTGAAGATTCAGTCGGTAGAAGAGAGAGAAGGACAAGAATGAGTTCAAGACAAGCCTGGAATACCAAAGACCTTGACTCAAAAACCCAAGCAAAACCACAGCCACAAAAATCTCCAGACAACAAATACTAAGTTTCTGAGTTTCTGAGTTCATGAGTCACTATTGTTGTCAGGCTACTATTCTAAACTTTTTAGCTTCTTTAACTTTCTAATCTATTAATGTAACAACAGCTATGTAAGGGCAGCCAGAAGAATCAAAGCACTGGATATTTTCTTACATTTCCAGATTATATGTCACAAACAGGCAGACAATGGTCCCATGCTTCACTCGTGGAATTTCATGAGTTGTAGTCAGTGGTTTTTTGTTTGTTTGTTTGTTTGTTTGGAATTGCCCAGGGTGAGTCAGTCTGTAACATACATAATGCTTCTGCTTACAGCCATAGCATCATGGGAGGAATGGCTGGAAGGCTGGAAGGCTGGATGCAGCTGGGCCGGGTCTACTCTCTGTGTTGCATAAGCATCTTTCAGTGGTCCTGCTAGTATACAAGCTGGATTAGGACCATGAAAAGAGGTCTTTCAAGAGAGAGAAAGCAGTATCTGCCAAGTTGATAAGACCTGGGCCAGAAAGCACACCTTAAGGTGCACTGTAAGCATTCACAGAACCCTCCATGGTTTATGAGGAGGGATGCAAGGCCCAGGGTTCCACAGAAGTACCAATGACTTCTTCGAGGCCACCTGTAAACTGACAGAGCCCTAAGAGTTAAGCATCACCTCTCACATTTTCATGAAGGTTGTAACAAGTTAAAGAGAAGCTACCTGACCCTTTCAAAGCCTTACAATTTTAAGTGTCCATTTGAACCCAAGAAATCTGCCTCTTCAAACAGCTTTTAATTACAAAACAGACTTAACCACTCCTGAACAATGAATGGCATCTGCATGAGCCAAAGCTATTTTCTTTTTGAAGAGTCGGATGTGAACTTCTGTTTCTCTCCTTAGGCAGGAAGAGTCAATGCTAGCTCCTACCTTAGAAAATCTCAGATTCCAATTTAAATGGCCCTGGGGAATATATCAGTTCTGGGCCAGTGAAGGTCATGAGAACATTTTAGGATCAATACACATGGTCAAAGGATAGAGGTATTCCTTTAGGCTCTGACCAGGTTCTGGAAAATTTTTTGCCACCAAGCAGTATGGTCTGTTACTCAAAAGTGTAAAGAAGGACCAGAAGGGGCACACAGACACGCATGCATACACACACACACACACACACACACACACACACACACACACACACACATACACACACACACACACACACCAAGACCCATGGCAATGTAATCTGACCTTGTACTTTAATTCCACATTTGAATCAACACACACACACAGTTCCAGAGAAACACACAAATAACCTAGTTTCACCAAGAGCTCATTGCCTACCAAGGATGCCCATTACTGTTTAAAGAACTTTAAGCTTCAGCGAGCAGACGAGGGAAGTGCTTTGGCACGCGCAGGCCATTTCCAGTCTCTTTATTAGAATTGTGCCACAAAGACCTATCAACAACGGATATGGTCTACTTAAACCTCTTATGTTGTCACTATGGGATCCCCAGAGTCTAGCACAGTGGGATGAATAGGTGAGGAAACCCAGTTCAACGCAGTTTCAAAAGCATTTATTGAACCATCACGCTGATAGATTATCTCCCCAGCAAGGTTGCTAATTTTGATAATGAGGACAATAGTAGAGGCAGGAGTTGTAGAGGAGTCCTTGGAGAATTCTGGCTACTGAGTCAACTGTGTCTATGCAAATTCTCTAAGGGAAGAAAAGGGTGGCATAGGTAAGTGATCACCATTTCAGGCAAAACCCCTCTAGCTCCCTGCGTACTATAGAACGGAAGGCTTCACATTAGTTTTCATGAAGTTGAGAATCTGTGCTGCCAGGTACTATACTTGTTAAGTACTTCTCTTCAGAGATAAAATATGAAAGTTTAAGATGCATGATCAATAAAGTCTCACCTAATTCAACTGTTTATGATTTATAAGCTTAGTGCCCAAAAGAACCATTTCCTGGAATGTTCTTTATCATTTTTGTTTTTTAAAATTAAGTTATATTGTAAATGTACTCAGTGTAACACAATTTAAAGGAACTCTATCACAAAATCCACAAAATGAAGACATATATTCTGTATCATGTTCATTATTCAGCTTTTTCACAGACTGTTCATCTCAGCCACCAATGTTCCACTTTCAGGGAGCCAATTATCTTTAGACATCGGGTCACTCCACGGAAGCCACCAAACATTTCTTGTTGGTAGTCTATCAGTTCTACCTCTGACAAGTGACATTTAGATGTGCTAATGACATGTCCTGTGTTGGAAAACCACATGAGTTCAGAACCAACACAGAAAGGAGTGAACTACTATTCCAACTGCACCTGCATATTGGGTTGATATGGGTTATAATAAAAATCATATCCACTGCCTGTTCTCAGGCAAAAGTGCCTTCTCAATTACCAAAAGTGGCCAAGAATCATAGAAATTCAAAGTTTGTTCTATTTCCTCTTAACAAAAAGATGATTTATTTTTACTGGGAATATTAATATTAATAACCATAATAATTGAAATGGATAAACACACATGCATGGATGAATATATAATCATATATGTGTATACATATATACATGTTTGTATATACATACATATATATGCTTATATATTCACACAAGCATAATATATAAATGTATTTACAACAAGAATGTTCTAACTTCATTGTTCCAGGAAAATATAAACAAAACAAAATCTTTTTGAATAATTGTCTTATAGGTGTGTAATAAAATCAACTTAGACACAAGTGATTATTTTTCTTATAAAACTGTTGCTAGACATAGGTTGGATAACGAAAGAGGAAAACAGCTGTTTAACTCACTGAAGGCATGAAATATCAGCTCAAAAAGAAAAAAAAATATTTTGGTCCATCCAGTGTCCCTTGCAGTTCTTTTCTGGATATATGCTAATAGGTATTGATAGCTAAACTATGAGACTTTAAAAGCAAACAAACAAACAAAAAAAAAAAAACAATGAAATCAAAGAAACCAAAGGACACTCTTTTGAGATCTGTAATGGGGTTGATGTAACAAGACTCAGGCTACACAATACTTTTACAGGAATGAGTCTGAATGAGGGTGGCGCCTATGGAGATTTCCAGACTCTTGTGTACCAGAACAAAAAAACAAGACTATGGCCAAGTGATAGACACGGAGAACGTTTATTAAGAGAACACTTACAAGGTGAAAGTTGACTAGAGACCTGGGAGAGAGAGCAGGGTGATAACGAACATGGTTCATTCAATTGACTGTTCACACAACATGCGGAGCCCTTGCAAAGCCTCATCTCAAGGCGTCCCCTTGAGGTGTTAGTTATATATGAGCCTGGAAGGGAGGAGCTTCCAGCATTTCCTTCAATAGCCTTTTGTCAAATGTTGCTCTTGATGCCTCTCTCTCCATTCTCTGCTTTCCAGAGTAAGACTGCCCCACACAGAATAGAGGAGGAGCCTGTCCTGCCACAGAACTTCTCAGCAGTAGCACTATTTACTCTTTGGACTCTGTGAGTGTCTGTTGTTGGGCAGGGACAGTGAAGAAGATTCACCGGAATCATTTTGTGACACTAGTGAGATATTAATAGCACCTTTCCACGCACGCACTCTCATTACGATCAGAAACATCTCCACTATTTGCCAAATGTCTCCTGATGGGCAAATTTACTTCTCACTGAGAAGTTTACAGTCTAAACTCAGCCACCTCTCCATTTGGCCTTTCTGAACAGGCATGTCTCCCATGAATGCTGTTTGCAGACATTCATTATCAAGGCACAGAGTTTAACATTGGAGTAATTTGTTTGAAGTTGTGTTTCTTCAAAGAAGAGTCCAATATAAAGATCCGTGTATAGATCACAGGAATATCCACAGAGAAGTCTGTGCTGATGAGGTGTGGTCTCAGAATGACCAAGAATCAGTATGTTGCCAAAGAGAAGCTTTACTTTTGAGATTTGAGATGATGGATGTGTACCTTTGAACCTCTAAGCGCTTCCGGTGGTGGTGAGGGATGGAAGTTCCACACACTGTCTGCACCATGTCTGCTACATCATGAGCTTGATTGGTTTACAGTATTTCATCTGAAGATGAATGTGATTATTAAAACAGAAGAATGCTAAGAACCACCGACACTGGCATCACCCTGCCCTCACATAAAATTCATCTGTTTAAAATACAGTTTCTTGAAAAAAGATACTTTAATAGAAACTAAATTAGCGACATTTCTAAGTGCCCTTTGCATGGTACTATGCCTCTGATCATAAGTTCACAAAAAATCTCATCTTAACTTTGTCATTATATATATATATATATATATATATATATATATATATATATATATATATGTATATATATATGTATATATATATGAATGAATAGCAATAACTCTGATCGCGATGTATACTTGAAGTTTACCTTTTGTCCTCACTTCTCATTAGTTTGTTTATACTCAGCAAAAGTGAAAATTAAAATAAGAATAGCAAGGACAGAAGAGTATGACCTTAAACAAAAGTGAATAGCTTTGCTTGAAAGCAGCAAAATAATGTTAGAAATAAATATTACACACTCTAAAAGCTGAAACAAATGACTCTCTACTCATTGCTTGGAGCTTTGGTGTCATTATTCAGGTACACACACACACACACACACACACACACACACACACACACACACACACACACACTCACATTAGCACAGTCATGCAAAATGCCTCACTAAATATATCTTGTTTGGCAAGAAATAATGTATATGTGTAAGAAATTATGGATGTGTTTTGAAACTATTTACCATTTGTCATTCTCTTAATTTAATGAGATCTGTAATATAAAGACAAACAAAATGAACCTATAAAAGACACGGCAGAAGAAGTAGTTGAAGAGAGGGGAATTACGATTAATACAGGAAAGGGGCCAAGGCCAGAGGAAGAGACTTGGCCTGGCCCTCCACCTTTAACATCGGTTCCTCGTAACAACCAGAGTGTGTACAGAAAAGTGAGTTGAATGTATGCGACCCGTAAACACTCCCTAAGGTTTCAAGCACAGGCTTGTGCAGCCATAAACTTCTCTCTAGGCCTGGCCCACTTTCTGTCTGGGAGTGCTTTCCCCTTTAAAAAAAAGTAAAGTATCTGTTTCTACCACTGTCCACATGTCCCTCTTTCAGTTCCAGGACACCCAACCCTGGAAACCCCAGGAGGCACCCTCTTAACTCCCACCCTGGCTCTGTAACAGAGAGATGTGCTCCTCTCTGTTAGGAAAGAGAGCGAGGGCTCCCACAAGAGGCATTTAAATCACACGCTTACAAGTCCATTAAGACTGCTAATTGCAGTCATGGGACACCTTACTTTTTCAAAGTTTACAGTCTACTTGGATGGGAAGAATAAACAAACAGGAGTGGATGACAATTAATTCCAGGTCATAAGCAGTTCACAGATGGTAGTTGTAAGAATGCAGTGCCATAAGGAATTCTTGAGGGAGAGGCTTTGCTCTTTTGAGATAACCGAATTCAGTAGTAGAGAAGATGGGATTTAAATTCAGTTGGGAAGGTGCAGGTGGTAAGTAATCTGCTTCCATACATTTAGCAAAGATCAAAAATTTATTTGGATATCTTAAATTCACTAGTAATGTTGGTTTCTGGAGGCAACCCAAAAGAAATCATATGACCATCTCTTCAAAAATCAAAATCACATGAGTTTATTTGAAGACATTATAAAGTCTAACGCAGAAATGAACAATCAACTATGACGCTAACAGCAAGTGTAAATCATTGCTCATTTTGACAAACATGAATAAACTTCATTCTAAGTTTTGAGGCACGTATTTGCCAAGCCCAAGAGTCGAGAGAATGGGGAAGTCGCTGTCAAACCTGTGCTAGCTACTAGAGTTCCTTCTTTCCCAGGAAGAAAGGCAGCAAGCAGTGAGCTTAGGAACCCCAGGATGCTTTCAGAGCCTTGATATGATTTTAAAATGTTGCAACAGTTTATTTCTAACCTCCCCCCCCCCCCATGCTTTCCATATATTTGATTCTGCATCTTGCCTGTGAGTTGAAGGTTTTGTCACTCCTTGGTTCCCTTTACTGTCTTTTGTTCTGCCCTTCATTTCTTCTCTGCTGTGTAGTCTTTATCACATCCAAAAAAAAGTCTGCAGCTTTCTTCTTTCAGGAAGTTAAGTAATATCCAAATTTACACAGATAGATAAAATTTACGTATATTGCTAGGACATAACTGTTAACTAAGACTTGCTATAAGGTATGTACAACAATATTGCTGTTATGCTAGAAAGACATTATTCCTTGGTTCCACCTTCCTGCCCTTTTTCCAAACAGCTTCCACAGTATCTCCTAGGCTTTTTAATCAGTATATAACAGGAAACAATTATCATGTCAGCTTTTGCCCATTGAGTAAGACAGAAAGAAGATGATTTATAATGGAAAATTGAAACCCAACAGTTGGTAGTTTAATGAATTCCTATACTCATATGATGTTAGGCATGGAAGTTTTTGAAATTTTTCTTTCACCACATATGTACCACTTAATTATTTCAATGACCACTAAGAATGCATAAGTACATTTTATAAGAAACAAGAAATTCTTTTGGGATAAATTATCTTTGAATAATATAATAGAAACTATGTATTGTGGAAATAACATGGTGACCACCTCTTATTCTTTGGTTCTGCTTTACATCCCTTGCTACACTGGTGTCTTAAGACAAAACATGTGTGACTTCTAGACAAGTAATATAGATAATCAATAGAGGCAGGTAGGTGTTGCAGGATATTTGATCCCATTGTGATCCCTGAGATTGCGAACTGTGAAAACCTGCCTTATGTTTGGTGCAGTTGAGCCCTAAACACACCTTTAAACCAAGAAATTTCTGTACACAGGATTTAATAAAGTTAACCCTAAGTCAAGAAGCAGAGCAAGAAACCAGCTGACAAGGATTAAAGAATAGGAGAGACTTTGAGTTGAATAGTATTTAAGACAAATTGTAGAAATAGAAGGCGCTCTTTAGCTTTTATCTCTTTAGCTCTTGACATCTTAGCTTTTTGGCCTTTGGCTTTTTGGGCTTTTTCAAGTCCTTGGCCTTGAATTTTTTTGCCTTTTCCTCTTTGGCTGTCAGCTGAGCTAGTGAGCCTTTTGGGCCTTTTCCATTCGCATGTGAACTGAGTAGGAAGGTCAGCTGGGTGCTTTCTCTGCCTCTCTGAGCCAGCAGGTTTTTAATCCCAGAATCTGGCTCCTGAGTTTTCATTGCTAAATTAGAACATTTGTGATTTTCATTTAAAACAACAGGTAGTGTCCCTGGCACCTGGAGAAGGCATGGGGTATTTAAACTCAGTATCAGATGTTGATGGGTATGTTTGATTTCGGTCCCACCACCACTGCAGAATCTAGCTAGTTTTTAAGAGATATCTCTAAATCCTTATATTTGTGTACTCTCTCATTTTCCTAAATTAGATAAATAAATAACTTTTCAAAACCACAATGCAAGTACTACAAAGCATTATTATGGTCTGAGTTTGAATAAAGGAAACATTTAAGAACCAGACAAAAAGTTGGTATGCTTTACAATGTACAGGACTGAAAAAAAGATAAGTGCTGAAATGGAAGTTGATATTACGCTCATTGAAAGTAAATAGGGTTGGGGTTGATAGTAAAAGGAGCTCACACTAAATGGAGCAAACACTCATGCCTAATATACAGAAATGGGACTAGCCACCAACGTGTTGCTGTGGAAGAAAGATGTGATTTTTGACATACTTGATGCAAATGGAAGGAGAGACAAGAACTGGCATTAAACAGGCTGAGTGAGCTGTGGTACAGAGGCCATTTTATTTTAGTCAAAAGAAAACTTAGGCTAGAAAGAGTTGGAAATGAGGACAGTTAGAAAACTGGGCAAAATGCACAATGCAAAACAGCATGTAGCAGATATTCAGGGAGCGAGGGTGCCTGGGATGGGATGATTCTGGAGCTAGTGTCCTCATTTTCTGAACTCCTACTACTAAAACATTCATAAAATTTCAGCCTAGGAAAGGTTATAAAAATTTTGTACTGGATGAAGAGGGCAGAGCGACCCTTCCCACTAGCGCATCCTGTGTCTTCCTTCTTCTATGTAGTATATTGCTTCATTCTTTCTGGTCAAGAATATTTTCTACTCACTCCATTCTATACTCTGCAGTATTCTAGCATCTGAGCAAACAAATACTAAACATTTAACTTTCCAAACTCATCAACAGTATCCTTTCTCTTCCTACCTAAAAATCAAGAACAGAAAGTATATTTTTCACATCGTAGGAGAATGTACGTTTAAGAATCTAGCAGTGATCTCTGCCATGCCAGCTTCCAGTTCTTATGTACTCTACAAAATGAGGAGGGAATCTGAGAGCATCCCGGGGCTCTTCTACTTGAGGCTATTTTCCAAGGAGGTTATGGGTGATCAGGAAAGATGCAGTAGCTCACTTTTTGCTTGTTCAGTGTCAGCTTGGGGATGGGTACACATCCTTTCCAGCCCGGGAATGTCAGACAAGGCTGAGTTGTTGGTCTCACTATGGAAAGAGCTCTTGAAGCCTATTTCTAGTTCGAGAGCAACTACTGACTGGCCATTTCTCTAGTCAGTCTGACCTCTCTGACCTCCCTTTGCTTAGTCGAGTCAGCTCAGAGGTGTGCTCTGTGTATTGTCTCCCGTGGCACCACATCTTGTGGAATCCACGTCTCCTTTCAGATTTATGTGTTCAACACAAATACCTAAAAGTAGACCTTTATGCTCTTTTCCATATACCTAGTTTTTCAAACAAACAAGTTATTTGGAAAAAAAATACATTTTTTATGTATATCACTGAGTAGGAGGGGTTGATAATCATTTTAGTAAATAGATTTTAGCTTACTCCCCAAACAGAGAACTGAAGCCGCATGCACATTACTTGTAGATGAACCAAAGTCAACAGTAGAGATGGTGCCTGCTGACGTAAGGTGGGCATAACAGCATCAGCTTCTGCATGTGAGGTTTATGCATTGACTGTCTTTTGCAAAGGCCAAATGAAGAGGAAAGTTACAGATAAACATAAGCATATCCAAGTAGTACCAACTCTCTACCATCTCAGTGGCTAGTAAATAGCAAGTGCTAAATATATGTAAGTTGAGTAAATCAATAATCTCCAACAAGAAATTAGCAGCAGCATCCTTTCTGGAGGTATAAATGAGATTTTGTTGGGTACAGTGGTGCTTAGACAGATGACAGGCTTTTCTCCCATTTGAGCAGGGTTTAGGAACCACAGATGTGTTCCAGAGCTATTCACGGAGGCCACTGATATGTTCTTCTATAGTAACTGAGCCACTAGAAGGTTTATCTCCTGCGTAACTTCCATTTTCATAGGAAAGTCATCTTGAAGGATCAAGCCTTTGAGAATAACTTATCATAAGTTTGACAACTTCAACTCCACAGAGGAGAGTGAGGATAATAGTTAATGTTATCTACTTAATTGTCTCCTTACTCCTGATTTACTTCCATGGACAAATAAATGGATCTCTTCTAAATTTTAGAGAATGGCTTTGATGACTTAGAAAAACTAATTAATCAAACAATGGTTAGGATCAGTAGTAAGTAAACATAGTGTGTTTCTGTAAGTTAGGTAATATGAATCTGTGTTTTCTTAAATATTTTTTTCTGACCTGGGAGAATAGCTCAATAAGTAAAGCATCAAGACCTGAGTTTAAATCCCTGGGATTTATACAAAGCAAATGTAATATGACTCTATAATCTTAATATGTCTACAGTAAGATGGAGGTAGAGAGAGGTCCTGAAAGCTCAGGGAACCAGGTAGTCAGTGGGTGAACATCAAAGAGCCTCATGATTAACAAGGTCTAACATGAGAAACACATTTAAAATTATCCTCTGACTTTCATATATACACCATAGAAAGCATGTGCCTGTCACAGAGAGAAAGAGAGAGAGAGAGAGAGAGAGAGAGAGAGAGAGACCTATATCTTGAAAATTATTATGTCCTCATTTCCTGGGCCTCTTGTGCCTACCAAAATCTACAGATGCTTAATTCTTTTATACAAAATTGTGCTATTTCTATAACATGTATATATATAACATATATTTCACATATATTTTTAATCATCCCTTAAATATTTTTTGTGTTTTTTGTTTGTTTGTTGAGACAGGGTATCTCTGTGAAGCCTTGGTGGTCATGGACTCACTTTGTAAGAGCAGGCTGGCTTCAAACTCAAGTAAACAACGTTTTTGTTTGACACATATATAGTATTGTTTTTCCTGAATACAGTAGATCCAATATTGATTATATGTGTAGATATGTAACTCAAGGAAACAGTAATATCTATCTATACATATATTTATATACTTACGTTTCCAATGCTGCTTGAATATGAAAAAAATCTTAAGGTTCACTTTGCTGCACAAGGGCAACATTCTCAGTCTTAAAGGCAGGTGCACACATCTGAATTATGTTAACATGAAAAGACGATTATCTGCATAAGTCTGAAATGTAATTATTCCTCTCAATTGAGACAGAATAATGCATTACACAAAAAGTCATCACTGAAAAATTTGAAATATTTTATGACACATTGAATCTGGCAGACACCCAGCAATACTGACACTCTTTCAATTTTTATATTTGTGACTATACCTGGAGCAACCCTGCTGACAGACCATGAGCAAAATGTCGGAATAAGGAAAGACAGAAATGTTCTATTTTTAGTCATTTCACTATGGCCTGGATGATGTCCAAGAAGGCTATCTATTTTGTTTAAGACCCATTGAATTATGATTGCTGGAAAATAGTGATATAGTTAGGTGCACAGAATGTTATGGATTTTTTAAAAATATAGCTTCTGTTAATGTAGCCTGTACTGATACCATACTCAATAGTAGTTGGCAGATTAAGATTAAAAAAATTCTATGGAAAATAGTCTCAATTTTTAAGCCTTTGTGTTCCAAAGATATGGGAACCTATATCATAACCTACAGCTAATACACAGCATTAGGGTTCTTGTCTCTGGAGAAAAATCTCAGCTGACAGGCTTGGGCCCTCCTCAGCTCCTACATTGATGTTTGAGGAGAGTTGTGGTTTATAAATCCCAGGTTCAAAGGTTGGAAGAGTCTTAGAAGCCATTAATCTCAACAACAATTCCATCTTGTGTTTTTTTTTCCCACTGGACCCGGGACACAAGACTAGATTTTGTGGACCAAGACCTCTCCATGTCAGATCTCAGAGTGTTCCCCAAAAGGCTACTTCATTGACAAGCGCTTGACTGCACACTCTGTCCTTGCTGCAGCTGAAAGTCCATTAAATCAATCTGAGAGGTATCTAATGGAGGCCTTTAAAAGGTGCCATGTTATCACAGTTTTACAACAGTCACCCAAATAGTAATCTTGTACATTATTCCTCAAAGTCTATGATCAAAGTATTTTGAGAGGGGAAAATAATTTAGAAGTTATCTGAATAAATTAAGTAAATAATAAAACATTTTTACATTTGTAACAGTGTAAGGTAAATAAAACATGTAAATTCTCATAGTAATGGCCATTCAACTTGAAATATTTATTTATTTATTTATTTATTTTGATTCGGAATAAGTAGGCCAGAATGGTTTTGAACTCGAGATTCTCCTGCCTTCATGATGTAAGTGCTGGCATTGCAAGTGTGCACAATCATGTCCAGTTCTACTTAATTCTCATTTTTTAAAAAACTTTCTGGGATACACATACTCAATCCTCTAGCTCATATGTTTGGATAAAAATCACAAATAGTGAGGCCACAATTTATTTTCAGCAATCAGACCCTTGGGCATCAGATGGAAATCATTCTTTGAAGGTACCACGCATCAATCAATGTTCCCTCCTATGCAAACTTTCCTTTTTCTGGCCACTCAGGAACTGGCTTTTGTTTCCGGTTACCACATAATTCTAGATGTAGTGCCTAACAGGAGAACAAAGAGCAGACAACCAAGTGAGCGTGACCTTCATATTTAGACAGTAAGACTTCTCCAGTGAGGTTTCAGCCTGAGGCTCCCGAGCTTCAGAAATAGATACTTGATTAGGAAGCTCGGTGCGGGGAGACACTGGAGTCTGAGAGGTCAGGCTGCATTGCCATGCACCCAGTATCTCTGCCAAGGATCCACCAAGATCCTGTGCCAAGGAGATATCCGAGGACAAGTGTCATTGTAGGTGTTCAGAGCAGGTTACATTAACTTAAGAGGAGCCGTGTAGACCAGCAGCTTAACTCTTCAGTTACTTACAAGAAATACGGTTCCTCTGTGGCCTCGAACCCTCACATCAACAAGACAGCAGCACATTTCCATTCTCCGGGCAGACCAATGTGAGAAGGCAAATCATCATCAGAAGGATGCTTGATTAGTAGGGAACTAGAGCGTGAAGAGGGAAGTAGATGATTTTAAGCTTAGTGGTGTAAGACAAAACAGCCTAATAGGTCCATCTTTACACTGACGCTAATCTTTCAAACGATGCTTAAAATGTGAAAATTTCCCCAATCTTTTCTCTCCGCCCCAGTGAAGCTTGAGAGATAAGCCAACATCTTACTCACGATTGTGATTTTTCTCTATTTTTGTCTAATCTTTCTTTGGCTGTAATTTTTTTTGTCTTAAACTCTCAATATAAGTTGAATATTTTTAGTTCTGCTTAGTACTTAGACAATCAAAAATTTCAAACAATTATTACTAATGCTCCAAATTTAACTTTAAATTCCTGCTCAGAGTACCATGTATGTTCGAAGTGTCTCTATATATTATCCACCTCCTTGAATAGCTATCTAAACATACAGAATAAGAAAAATATAACTTCCTCTGTGTCCTCATGATGATCACACATTTTGACTATTAAAATAGTTAAAAATCCTGGGGAGGGGACAAGAGAGATCAGCAGAAATTATTACTTACTGTCAAACTTGACAACCTAAGCTTGATCTCTGGAATACAAATTGTCCTCTGACCTCTACACTTGTTTTGTGGTATGTACCTGTACAGACACACACGCACACACACACACACACACACACACACACACACACACACACACACACACAGAGAGAGAGAGAGAGAGAGAGAGAGAATAGACTAATTAACAAACTAACCAAATGTAAGCCGAGGTTAAAAGACTCACCATCATTTCTATATACAACTGGCCATACATTAGAGGATTGCAGTGTTCATAGCAAAGCAACCGATACTGATTCTCGTTGAAACGAGTGCTATAAAGAGGCAAGAGCAAATTGAATGACTGCTAATGTGGTGCATTATAGGAATGATTAAAGCATTCTAAAATTACATAATAGCAAAGCCCAGTCAATTCAAAAATATATTTTAAATAGATATGTAAATTTTAAAAGGGAGTATTTTGTGAATTAGAATATATCAAATTTTTATATAAAAACATTAATAAGAGCTAAGAAATGAAAACTTAAGGGAAGTTTAAAACCTGGGGTTGTTGCCTTAGATCCAATTAATTATCAAACAGAAATTTTTATTATATTTACTGTTCTTATTAAAACCAGCAAAAAAAATACTGCAGAAAACTATTTTTAATGAAATGCAATACTCAACTTTTTAAGTAATAATTTAAAAGTATTTTTTAAGTTCAACTTGAAACTCAGCCAGATTATTCAATTCTGAAGTCTTAGTTCAATTATTATCATTACATTTTATGTTATATTTATAATGTCATAGCTCTTATATCAATTATAAAACAATAATTAGAGCTTAACATTAGGCATAATAAACTAGAGGAAGGTGCTGGCTTCTTAGATTCATTCTTTCTGTAGATTGAACACTCATTAATACAAATTCTTTATTCCCAGATGTGTCAGACACTGTATATTGTTTTCAATCTCTGAACTAACTTATTGCTTCAGCGGTCGCTTTTTGCCCATCCTAAAAACTTCTCAGTGCACAAGATTGAACTTACTCCTCTGATGAATTTCTCTAGTGTCTACAGTGAGGCAGTCCAAAACTGTTAAAATTCAACAAACCCAAGGCAATCTGATTTAAGCAGTAGAAGATACCCAGCTATCTCTGCGTCTGTGGGAGGTGACTGTGTAGTATGCTTTTCAAGCAACTGAAAGTCCGAGAGGAAATGGGACCAATCGCTACACCCTCAGTGACACACATTTTATTTTCTTCTTCTATTTCTTGTCTGACTGTAACCACCCTTTCATTGTATTTCCTCACAGTATCTAAAATAGATTGTAACTGGCTCTTTATCTCTGGGTACCTTTCAGAAGATTCACTATTTCAATATTAAAAAATGAAAAAGCAAAGCATTACAACATTAATTAGCTTCATTCTACTGTCCAATATCTGGACTAAATCTTAATTTAAAACCTGTTTTATATAATAATTTCCTTTTAGGACTTTCTTAAATTCCAAAGGAAAAAATTCTTCCCAGTTTCTGAAGATTTCCAAGAAGCACTGATACATTTGAATTTCGCTGATGATCAGTGTGCATCCATAATGATTATTCAAGATTTTGAACAATAGATGTTCTGGTCCAATTGTAACGTAAGACAATTATCTATTAATAGGTCAATAGATAGAGATAGATAGATAGATAGATAGATAGATAGATAGATAGATAGATATTAGTAATATTGGCTTTGGCTCATTGATTTATGCATCTGAGAATTTAGCCAGTTACTTTGTATCAAAAAAAGTGTATATGTTATATGCTTGCTTAAAAGTGTTAACATTTTGGAAGTTGTTTTACACTAGCCAATGAAAATAACTTAAAATAGTCTAAATGCATAATACCATGGGATGAACAATTATATTTTCTTGCTTTGATTAGTTGTACATTGTCATTGTTAGAAGAGACTGCACTAACAGCCGTGGTCTTGTTGAGATGGTAAAGGATAAGAACTTGAATAAAATCACTCTTGGGCTGTTATTATCACACATGTGGACCAATGCTGGAAGAGAATTCCAGAAGGTCACTATCAATATAGCAGTGTTATTTTTATCTATCACTACAATCACATATGCAAAGCAAATGATTTTATTATAGTTATAAATACAAAATTTTTAATGACTGAAATCTTGTCCCACATCAGTCACCAGTACCAAGTATAGCTGAAAAACAGGTGTGATGTGCTTAAAACTTTAAGTTTTTGGATGATGGAAGGAATTAAATACTTACCTTTCTTGAGTAGGCTATTTTTAAAAATAACCCATGGGCAAGAAAGCCTGATAATTAGTGTGGATGGAAACACATAGCTCTCATCTAAAGAGGAAGAAAACACAGTTTCTTGTGGAGCTAAATATGAGTGACCAAGCCCGGGGAATACTAATTTAAACTACCTCAAATATCCCAACACCATTTTTTCCAAAGTAGTAACAGCTTCATGGAGTTTTAATAGTAACAGAGGAAAGAAAATTATGTCATGATGTTTTTCAAAGAAATTGGTAGAGACATGAGGTAGGCCACTTAGACCCAAGTGGTGAGACAGCTGCTTTAGGCCTCATATTATAGGCTTGCACTCTTAGCCTTTAAGTTGCTAAAACCTGTATATTCCAAAAGATTTACCTAATAGTCACAAGGATATTGGCTCACACATAGAGTACGCAGTAAATGGTTATTTGTGAGACTAAAGATAGCCCAAGAGAGGTTGGCTCTATACCTGCAGTATGCAACTTACACAACTCATAGGTCCCCACTAGTCTATGAGCCTAGAATATATAATGGAGGTGAAATTCTTTCTGGGAGCTCTGGTTAACAGTTATAAATATCATTGGTCCTCAGGTTGCAGGAGTACATGCTTAGAGAGACGGCTCAATCTACTTCTCTTACACAGGACCCTATTTTGGCTCCAGGCTCCCACAAAGCAGATCACTTATATCTTTAAGTTCATTTCTAGGGGATCTGGTACATTCTTCTGGCACCAGGCATGTGCATGGTACACATACATACATACATACATACATACATACATACATTCATGCAAAACACATGCATAAACTAAAATTTTAACAAGTCAACGATATTGTCTAGGCTATCAGTACTACAGCGTCAACTTGGAAATCCTAGATTCAGAATGCAAAGCTGACAAAGTGATCAGAAAAGGAGAAATTGTTTTTGACTTGCTAAAGTGAACTGGCAAGAGAGTCAGGTTAGCTAGAACGGGATCAATTTCCATATCTCCAAACGAAGAAATAGGCTTTGAACAACTACAGCTCTTTATCCTTTGTATGGATTGAATACAAAGAAGTTCATGAAGGACCTTTGTAATTGCAAACACAGTTAGTAATGAAGCAATATAGAATTGAAAATCCACATGATTTGTGATCTGATTTACAGTTGGCAGAGGTCAAGGGCACAATCTCCTGGATAGACTCATTATCTTGTTCAGGGGACACAGACCATTGCCTGATCCTGTGATAGTCTGAGGACTGTGCGGCTAGGTCACAAGTGTCACATGTCAGCTGGCTGTGGCTGATGCATGGCTCCCTCTCCACTGCTATGACAGGGCCCATTCTTTGTTTCTGTTCTACCTGAAAATGATTCAGATGGCTCAGAGGGAGAGCTGGCAACTTGAAGTCTAACTTCTTCTATCCTCATTTTTCAGCCACATTACACACACTGCTTCCTCTGACATTTAATCCTGCTCTCTCCAACTTGGTGTGCCTCGTGGAGCTGGTCAGGGGCAGCACAAAGAAGACATTTAGAAAAATCCCTCTTGAGTCTCTGAAACTCTCTGCAGGCTCCACAGGACCAATTATCTTGCTAAGAGCTCTTTAAATCCAGTAAGGAATGAACTTCTTCATATGGTGGATTACCAAAAAGAGTTTTAGTCCACTCATTGGTTCATGCAACAAAAGGAAGGTTCAACAATAGACCACGGGGCGTGCTCTGGACACATCACCTCAAGCTAAGTAATGCAACATAGACTTTCTTTGAATAAATTCTGTATGAATGGGGCTGCAGACAAGCTAAGAATTCAATGACTTGAATAATTTTGTCAACCTAATGTGTAAGCATGGTGCCTTTCTTTTTACTCTTTCTGTTTTCACCTTCATCTGGTGGGATACTATACATTACAAGAGTAGGTACTTTAGTTCAAAGTGAGCATTTGCTACTAACTGTGACCTTAGAAAATCACTTAGGTTGTCTGTGTCTCATGAAAAGTAATCACAATGCCTAAGCTTCCGTAAAAGGCAGTTACATGGGTTGAATGCCATTATGTATGAAGTTGTTAGATCAAAAGACTAGCTTAACATGCATTAATTCTTTCGCTTTTTAGGGCTTTTAAAGTTAAAATATAATTACACAGTCTGCCTTCCCTTTCCTTTGTCCAACAGCTCCCAACTACCTCCCTTTGTTCCTATTCAAAATCATGATCGCTTTGTCTTAATTGTTGTTACATTATATATAATGTACATATACACACTGCATGTATACATAAAGCACATATATACTTACATATGTATACCTAGGTACATGTATATGTATATACACATATGTCTATCTATCCTGCTTAGTCTGTTTAGTGTTACTTCTATGTATATAATTTCAGGGCTGACTACTTGGTATTAGGTAACCAGATAATGGACTCACCCCAAGGATGTCATCCTGAGAGACGACTGTTGCTCCTGCTGTTGTCATTCCTCGGCTGCCTGTAGTCCCTTCTCTACGTGTAAGAACATCCATTCTGAAGTCATGGAGCTTTGGGGAAATTTTATGCTTTCAATGTCTATTACAAAAAAAAAAAAAAAAAAAGAAAAAAGAAAAGAAAATTTAACAATGAGTTGAAACTAGAAAAGCAAGTAGCTTTATATCCTTTTTCTTGTATCATATGTAGTTTTGCCTGAATTTTATCCTGCCTCATCGTGTGATATTATGGATTTTTGGTCCCCTTTCCAAAGGTTGTCTTATATGCACACTCATATCTGATTATGTATAAACCATGCATACATTGCAGGCTGAAAGCTATATGGAAAAAGTTCACTAAGATGCATAATTTAGGACTGAGTAGTGGTCTGAGAGGCTGTTTTTCCCTAGTTGTGTGATATTTTAATTGTGAGTTCATTATAATCTAGTGGTTTTTAACCAAACATCGTGGTTAGTATAAAGTTATCAAGACCTACTTTCTCTTGCACGTAAGGAAACAGATCTGCTAGGGAAAAAAAAAAGAATTTTCTGTGACACCATGGATGTGACATGTCTGTAGAATCTTGAGATAGCAACAGTGTACAGACAGTTCAACTTTTCAAGAGGATTTCTGGGAGAGATCTCTACTAGGGGATTAATTTCACCAATAGTTGGGATTATCTTGTTAACCAAAATGGGTTTTGTGCAGAAGGAATACATCAAAGGAAGAGGCTTTCTTCTGTGACACATACTTTTTTCAATTTTATCAAGCTACAGCTAATAAAAAGTTGTCTATATTCAAGGTGTGTCATTAGTGTTCCTATTCATATCTGCATGTATCTTTCACTAGTGCGCTCGCCATTGGGCCCTTGCACACTTTTCATCTCACATAGTCTCTTGTCCTTTCTCTGTGGTGAGTGCCTACCATGTGTTCTTTCATAGATTTCCCAGGGTTCCTTGCTATCAAGGTTATCACCACTGCACAGTACGACTTTAAGGCTTTTCATCTTTTAGCTACACATTTGTACTCTTTGACCACTATCTCCCCATTGCACCACACCTAACCCCTTCCAACCACCATTTACTACTTGTTTGTCTAAATTCAGCTTTTTAATATTTGAGATATTGGACTGTTGGTAAACTCTTAAGGAACGGTTTCAAGTAAAAGAGCAATAGAAGCTACTGAGAAAGACAAACATTTAGGAGAGTTGAAGAAGGGAGCCAATTCATAAAATTAAAAAGTAAAAAAATGTCAAAACTAGCCCACTCTAAAGAGTCAATTATTTTTTAATGAAAACCATAGTAATTCTGAGTTGAAGTCATTGCATCCGGTGATCCAGTGATCCAAAAGTTATTGCTATCCTCAGATAGATGAATGGAAGCGTGAGCAGTGGGATAAATGGGTAGTAATTTTGAAGGCAGGAAATGCACAGAAACATCCCAGTGTATTGCCAGAGCCGTGGAGCTCATAGCCTCACAGTCCCGAGAACAGAGTATAACTCTCATTGGTATATATCGAGTAACTTTGTAAAGTTTTACATTATAATTTCATGTGCATGGCATTTAGTTTAAGATCATTCTTTGAAAATATGATATTGATTAAATGTCTGTTTGCAAACTTGGTTAAAAAAACATGAGAGTATAAAGAATTTCAGAGGATTAACATTAAAATATATACTTGGTAAGCAGCACAAAGCTTATACATTTAAATTGTTGCTATGGGATCAAGTTTATGGCACGCAAACAACAAAGTTAGTAGAAAAACTTAGTCCATCACTTTATCTGTGTGGTGCCAAATACTTACTTTGAATGTTTTTCTCTCTAAATTGACTCAATTACACATTTGTGGTAGCATCATTTAGAAAAGGCCTAGAGTGCCTAAAGACAGTACTGCTTTCTAAATAGGGGGACATGATCAGACTTTATTCTTCTGTGAAGGCATTAAACACACACACCATATAAATTTTCATATTTATGCATTATTCTTATATATATATGCATACAGACTATATACTTCTAAAGTCTTCCTATAATATTATCATTTAGCTGTCTGGATAATTTTGTTTTGTTTTTGTTTTCTTGTTGTTGTTCCTGACATAGCATAGGGAAATTTGTTTTCTCTAATTTTCATTATATGTCAGATGAAAGTGAATCAAGTTTAATCTTTTCCAAGGGATAAGAGAATGAGGGGAAGGAAGAAAGGGGGGACGTGCCTAGTACTGAAGCTGTACACAGAATGTGAACCATTCAGAGGCAGAAGAGTTGACGGGAAACCATTGCTTCTGGAAAGTAGGGAGAAGCCGTGGGTAATCCTTGCTGCTGAAATCAGTGGCTGTCCTGGATAGACTTTCAACTATCAAGGCAGGACATTTTGAGAATGATTTCTGGGGTCATAGCTGAAAATTTCAAATCAGGATTAGTTTAAATCTCTAGATCTCTGAGCTGCAGCTTACTAAACAGAATACACAAGTTTCTCCTGGAAGATGGGAGGGAAGTTAGCCTAGTGGGATGTTTTAAGTAGCTTCCCGTTAGAAATACTTTTACCTCTTCTAATTTATCATAATATTATATATGATAAAGACACCACACAACAGACCTGGTATGAAAGGAGATATGTTTCAGGGAAGAGGGAAGAAGGAAGAAATGAGGAAGGTGGCCATGACAGAGAGAGAGAGAGAGAGAGAGAGAGAGAGAGAGAGAGAGAGAGAGAGAGAGAGAGAGAGAGAGAGAGAGAGAGAGAGAGAGAGAGAGAGAGAGAGAGAGAGAGAGAGAGAGAGAGAGAAGAGAGAGAGAGAGAGAGAGAGAGAGATTGACAGAGGGAGGGAGAAAGACTGTGAAAATCAATCACAGGCGTGTCCTTTTTATCCTCCATCTGGAGGCAGCAAGTGATGACACCAGAGGTTACTAGGGAACCTAGAAGTAGGCTACTGGAATAACAGAAGGAACTAAAATAAATCTTAACAGACCTTGGGATTGTCCAATAAATACTGTAACTGCTTTCAAATAAAATAGCCCACGCTGAATCAGAAAGTCCAAAGAACATAGTTTGCATAGTATTCTTTCAAATGGCTAATTTAGTTTATAACACTGTTTTGGATTATTTCAACTCAGAAGAACAATAACGGTGTTTATCAAGGATTTTTTACTGCAAAGGTTTTCCTATGGAAATTCCTCTCAAATTAGATTTTGAAAAGCATAAGCAATGTGAATGACTGTCATTTCTCTGTCACAGAAAAATCTAGTTATCGAAGAAATTCTAAGAATGGAAACATTTCCCCAATATGAACTCAAGAGAAGGTGCAAATGTGAATGAAGGTACCCTCATGCTGACTTGTCTCCCATAATCCTCAACTTTATATATGCCTTCACATTGTTAGTAAGTGATTCTGAATGGCAGATCACCTCCCTCTCTTTCATTATGGGTCTGTCTGCACAGCAGATGGTGGTGAGCGACATAGCTGCCTGGGGCGGCTGGGGGCAGCTGTGCTTCCAATGTCTTTTCCCGGTCCTGTGATAAAAGGACAACTTGACAACAGCAACTTAATGGAAAGGAGGGTAGGTTGGCTTACAGCTCCAGGGTACAGTACACCATTGTGGGAAGCCAAGGTGGGAGGGAGTTGAGGCCGCTCCTCACAGAACATGCACAGAGGAGAGAAGAGAGCAATGCCTGTTTGCTAATGCTCAGCTTGCTTTTCTCATCCTTACAAAGCTGGAAATCGTCTTCCCAGGAAGTGATGTCCCTGGCAATGGAAAGGCGCTTCTACTTCATTCCACACAGGACAACCAATCGTATGTGGACAGATGTCCCCAGAAGCCCTCATCCCAAATGTTTCTAGAATGTGCTGAGCAGTTAATTTAGCTACCCATAAGGGCTTCATGGGGCAGATGAGATTGGAACCAGATCTTTAAAAAGTGGATAAGAAAAGGGATGGTAAACGCATTTCACTGATAGCCAGCCATTGACTATAGCAACATTTCCAGACTCCGATGTTACGGTGTTAAATGAAAGGCAGAGTGCTGATATGCGGAAGTGGAATGGAACGAATTCTCCCGAAGCCTGTGCTTTACACGTCACTTCTTCTATTCACTGATACTTTAGCTTTGGAACTCTCAGGCCAGTGAATGGCTCGTCCTAAAGAGCAGGGATTTTAGTGACTCTCCCAGAAGGTTCAGTGTAGTCGCCCCTTTTCATGAAGTGCTGGGTGGGTGATGGCCCCTGCCAAGAGAGGCTCTCCAGTATTCTTCTCAGGTTTAGGAAGTAGAGGTGAGTAAAAAGGATTGATTTCATCTAATTAGCTTTATGGGATCACTTCATAAGGCTACATCTGCCTCTTTGTGTAGCAATACTAAATGCAGTTTCTTTACGAGTGTCCAGATGGCTACAGAAGAAAGGATAGAAACCACGTGGGATGCATAGTCCCTGCAGTTCATAGGTGGTCACTGAGTACCCAGGAACAAACTCTAAGGCAGGGGAAATGACTTGGCACAGTGACACTGATGCATTCTTTTCTGTTCAGACAAAGGGGCATTGTGGGCCCTACAGCTTCTGGGTGGGGCCCAGGGCATGGTGAAGGAGGCTTCCATACAGCTCGAGAGTACAAGTGCCCTAGTCCTCCAGCAAACCACATGACACAAAAGAGGGATCACAGAAAACTGGTAGAGCTTCAGATTGGGTGCAGAACAGGGGCGCTGCTTTTCCCAACTGCATGGAAGTTCCCTTGCGTGCTGGTAGGCCTGACACTTCCCCATTGTGACAGTGGGATGGTTGACTACTCCAGAGCTTATGTCAATTCCCTTTGATCCAGAGGCTGTATAAAAATTCTTGCTGCTGCACAATAAAAGTAGATCTACACTCGACGCTGGTCTCCAGAGTCTATTCCCCAGGTTGGTGACTCCATCTTCCTCACGCCCTCATGGATCCTCATTGCCACAGGGCATGGCCCAGCGAGCAAAAGTAGGGGGGTAGAATAGCAATGGCCTTGTGCTCCCTGTCCTATGCTGGCATCTGTATTGTTTCTGTGCCTCTTTCTCCATTTGCTGAAAGTTTAATTTCTTCAAAGCGATCTTAGATAGGAAAGTACACTCTACTTCACGTGTCACAAAGGTAAAGTGAAACCAACGAAATATGGATGGGAAAGTACAGATTGACCTAAATAATGGACATCCAAGTGTGGGATAGAGGCTTAACATCAAGCATAGCTTGGCTCAGTGTTAGGACGAGTCACCCACAGTGGTTTATAATAGTGGAGCCAAGACTTAGAAACCCCGCCACAGGAAAGGCAGACAGCAGCGGCACTGAGGAGGAGGGCAGCTTCTATGTGGAATCCAACACATAATTAGTTTTGCTGGTGTGTGTGGTTTGTTGTGCGCTGTGCCACAGGATGGCTAGGATCCTGAACTCAGCTGCCAGATATATGACTTGTTAAAGTAACTTTTATTTACCTGATGTAATTGTTGTCTCTGAGGCTTACTGCCTCCATCTGCAAACCTAGTCCTAGTCCTGGAAGCTTCTAGCCCCCTGTACAATCTAATCTAGGTCTAGAATGTTTCCAGCTTCTGAGACTTAACTGCTGAATAGCCTTACTATTTCTAATTCTTTCTGAACTCTGGCTGACTGGTTCAATTCAGCTGTCCTGGCTCACACTCTTCTCCTAGCTGATTTATTTAATATGGCTTCTCTCAGATTCTGACTGAATTTCTCTGCCTCACCCCAAGCTAAATCTAGCAATCTGCTCTAATCTTCTGGCTCCTTCTCATTCTCTAGTTCTTTCCGTCATCACCTGTGTCTGGCTTGTTCTTTCTTCATGGTGTCTCTGTAAAGCTCTCCCAAACTGTCTCCTCTCTCCCTCTCTCTGTGTGCTGCTCTCTCTTCAGTAGCTGATCTTTCCTCTCTGTTGCTGGATTTAAATTCTCCTACAATGGTTCTCTTGTATAAAGTAAAAAAAAATCACTGGGTAGAAAACAACACCAAAAAACAAAACAAAACAAAAACTCCAGCAACATGCTGTACAGATGCTTATGAATAAGATTCTGTTTCCAATTTCATTTCTTTAGGTACTGTGTCCTGATGGCTCAGCTACAAAAAGAAATTTCCTCTCCAAGCTTTGCTGAGCAGTCTTTCTCCTGGGGTCTCACATATAAACTTGTCCATGTGCCTCCCCTAGTCCTTTATGAAGCTTTAGGAAAGGCTGTAGGTTTGTTTGTCCTGAACAGAGCCTGTCATGCCAAGAGCCACCCCATTAAGGGAGCTCACTAAGCAAGTGGCCTCTCTGGGAGGTGATCTGTTATTTGCAAGGCCTGTACCGTGATGCACCCCAGAACTGCTTCCAGCCTCTGACACACTGTCAGGAGCCTTTGATTTGGTGAAGTTCAGTAGGCATGAGAGATCTCTGGAAGGGATCCTGTATTATGCAAAGTCTGTACCATGATGCACCCAAGAACTGCTTCCAACCACTGACTACCCTGTCAGTTGTACACTGGTACATCTCTCTAAAGTCTGGAATTAGAGCCAGGCATGGTGGCACATGCCTTTTATCCCAGCACCCAGGGAAGCAGAGGCTAGTTATCACTGTGAGTCTAAGGCCAACTTGGTCTACAAAGCAATTCCAGGACAACCAAGGCTACATTTCAAGGCCAGCCTGGTCTACAAAGCAAGTCCAGGACAGCCAAGGTTACACAGAGAAACCATGTCTCAAAAAACCAAAAAGAAAAAAAAAAACATCTGGCATTGGTGTGAACTGTCACTTTCTGGGTATTGGCCAGCTCTGATTGAGCAAACTTCCTATAGGATCTTGTTGAGGATGTACTGTTTGTTGTTCAGACAAATTAATCCCTGATTATGGAATTCCTGATTTGATTCAAATAGTTTAATAAGTTAAATTGTTTTAGATCTTCTATAATAATTTTAGAGAGTTTATGGATGCCCACATACCTTTGTGGACCTCCAGATGCCTCATTAAGGATAGCATTGTAGCAGATTTTTGGCTTCAGATAAGCCTCTACTCCAGATGGCACCAGGAATCCTGATATTCACCACAATTATAGGCAAGTTGGTTTAAACTTCCCATGGACCCAAGATATAATGGGGCTACCCAGAAATGTCTGAACTAGATACAAACCTTAATGTCTATATATACAAACTGTTCTGTTATAATTCCTTATACCTTGTCACTTTGTGGCATCATATGTTGTCATTTTAAATTTACTCTGTTTCATAGGATGAAAGATAAATAAAATTATTGTCCTGAACTCATTATGAACTGAGAGATAGCTGGATAATGTATAGTTAAGTCAGTCCTAATTGATAAGTCATATATTCTTGTAACTTTTAAGCTTTGTCACTCTGAACTCACTGTGGATAACTAGATAAGAAATGTTAAAACATACAACCTGTTGTATTCTAGAATTTGTCTGTTTTCATGATTAATTGCCCTTTTTTGACTATGAGGTAATTCTCCTTTCTCAGAAGTTTAAGTATGGTGACCAATAATTAGCAGCATTGAAATTGGGAAGTTTAACTTCAATTGAAGTTAAAATGCTTAACTTCATCCATATTTTTTCTTGAATGTATGTGTGTGTGGATGGTTTATTTTCTATATCTCTCTTATTTCTTATTTTCCTGTAGATTCGCAAATTAGCAGATTCAAGGCATTACCATCAACCTTTTAGGGTCTAGCAGGTCTAAGTTTACATATGCTTACTAGAGATCTCTGCAAAGAGGCCTATGTACAGATCAAAGAGCCTCCTTTTATGACCCCCTGCAGTTCCTAGCCAGAAGCCTCTCTTACAACCTCAGCTATAGGAAAATTGTGGTCAGTTTAAGTTCTGCTCCTTGGCTGTAGTACAGCCAGTCCCTAGAGAAGAAATCCTGGGCTCCCTTTTCTCTTTCTTCTTCCAATCCTGATCAGTTGCCTGAGCCATCAGCTCTGGCCACCCAAGAAAAAGAATGTAATGGAAGGGCATCTGCATCCAGCCCCAGAGACCCTGCCCTGAACCTCTTCAGAACAGCAGATGGCCATTAACACTGTCATGGAGCACACCTTACGCACAGAGAGTCTCCCCAGAAAAAGATACCAGTGTTTATAGGTGGATGAATTTCTGAACCGCTTGTTTTGAGCCATAGAAACAATTAATAAATAATTTTTCTGTATTTGCAATACTATAAACATCGTGTTGATGCACCCTTTTCCCACCACACATTTGTCTTTTTGTTCTAAAAATACTAAATAAAAATCGGATAGAAACTGCATAACTTCATTTTATCAAGATAAACTTGGCTTACTGAATCCATTTTCCATGTTATAAGTCAGATTTTTAGAGAATATAAGACAATGCATTTGCAGAGTGAGAAATGGGGAGATGTGGGATTTGATTTTGCTCCTGTCTGATTAGAAAGCATGACTGATTACACTAGAACATACATGTTTTAGCCTTTGGCATTACTATTTGGAGAACTCCATCATGTAGACATTAGCAGAAGCATTTTTTCTTGCTTACTGCAAGGTGGGAGCATGCTTGTGTCACTGATGACTTGTTTTGTTAAAACCTACATACATGGTAAACCTAGTTTGCTTCTTTTTATTTTATTTTATTTTTTTTATTTTCTGCTTATTGTTTTGCCCTTAGTTGGTGGTGTTTAAAGCAGCAGTCCTTCTTTTTCTTTCTTTCTTTTTTTTTAAAAGATTTTATTTATTTATTATTTATACAGTATTCTGCCCCCATGTGTGCCTGCATGCCAGAAGAAGGCACCAGATCTCATGATAGATGGTTGAGAGCCACCATGTGGTTGCTGGGAATTGAACTCAGGACCTTTGGAAGAGCAGGCAGTGCTTTTAACATCTGAGCCATCTCTACAGCCCTAGTTTGCTTCTTTCTCCCCCTTTTCCATTGTTCTTTGTGCCTTTCACTTTCCTGTCCTTCCACTACTCCCATCTTTTCAAAAGGATTGATTGTGGAGCCTTCAGCACTTAAAGACCAAATGGCGTTGTGGTTTCTTAGGGTAGATTTAGGCTTCAGTTTATCTTTTCCTAACTCAAATTTCTGTAATCTCAAAGATAACTGCAAATTTTGGTTTCCTTTGCTTCCAAGTGGCCAACAACTGAGCAATACTTATTGTTTATGTGAGAACTAAATGGACTACTTTATGAAAATAATTATCTGTGAGTCCAGTATGGAGTAAAGACTTGATAAAATATTTGTTCTCATCGGCTACTGCTTATTTTAGGCAATAAATTTTATGTCCCAGACACGATATTCAAACTGTTTTAGAAATTTGCATATATATTTCCAGGATGAGGAAGTTGAACTTTTTAAATCACCAGGAGATATCAATCACATAAAGGTTAATAAGAATTATATATGTTTATAGGTTACCCTGTATGTGAAGAATAATCAGGCAAACCCTATAGCAGTAGCAAGTCATAAAGTGAACTACAAATCAGAATTGGTTTCTAATAAGGTCAAACCCATCCTATACAGAACAAAACAGATCCAAATGCACATTGAAAAAATGAAATTCATAAAAATTGAAATTAACCAATGCAACAAACTATTGAAATATTTTGTTTATGAGCTAGTTCCTTTTTCTAAATCACACTTAAAAAAATGTGAGAAGGACCAGATACGTAACATTTAATTGGGACATTATTATTATTAACCATAACATTTGTACCATGGGACATATCATGTTTTTAAAGCTGGATCAGATCATTGGTTTGATAGTTAAAGGACAGAATAGTAAATCCTGAGTTCTGGGTGGCAGCAGGACTTGCCATTTGAAATGACCGATAGGTAGGCAACAGGAAAACAAAGAAGACAGAGGAGGGATCATATTTAACATCTGCAGAATTAATGATAGCTCCTTCTTTCTGTAACCTGCTTTAACATCGCCCTCTCTCCAATGTCCTGTGGTTGCTAAGCAACCTCTCATAGAAGTAGTGGAGTGAGAAAGATCTGTCAAATTCATTATTTTTGCCTTAAAGAGGCAGTGGCTATGATGAAAGTAAAATACTCTCTTTGTTTATAGTAGTGTGGTCCAGAAAGGGAAAATTTTCTCTCTACCTCACCTATTTCTCACTCCCGGCCTTCAGCATGAATGCCCTTGAGAACTAGGCAGCTGTAGATATAAACTCTGACTAGTAAAGTAACACAGAGGAGAAGGCAATGTACCAAGGAGAAGAAGAGAGAGAGGGAGAGAGAGAGGGAGAGGAAGAGAGAGAGGGAGGGAGAGGGGGGGGGAGAGAGAGGTGGGGCAATTTCTGATATTTTAAAAAAATCCATTTTCACTTACTTTGGAAGCAAGTTATAAAATTTCCAACTATCTTGGATGCAGCAAAGGAAATACAGGAAGAGAAATTAATGGCCGCTCTGTGCAAAGGGACAGCGACTTCAAGGGGAGAAGAAATTGTAGCTTTCCCTATCCATTTATTACATGCTCCTCAGAAGCTCTGAATATTTGCCATGTGTGAATTATAGGTCTAAGACAGCCTTCAAGCCAGACAGCGATAACAGGATTGTGAAGACAAAGAGGGCTCTCACATACAAAGACCTGTTTCTGCACTTGCTTTCTTCTAAATATGATATTGGGAGCTGAATTTCTTATGTTTCTTTTTTTCCATTAGAATTAACCTCTTTTCATAGTATATTGATCTGCATCTCTTTATCCACATAAATCTAACAGATTTTCTTAAAACAAAGGCTTGGTCTCATCCCATGAAATAAGTAGCAACATAAGACTAAATGGCTCTATATGCAGATATGAAATTATGGCTTAACTAAAATTGACTTGCTTGATGACCTTAAATGGATCATTTAAATCTTGATAAATTATAGTTTTGTGGTCTGTAAAATAAGAACACTTAAAATGGCATGGTCTGGAGTGATAGATTAAATTCTGTATTCTATATTTAGAAAAAATGAATTAAAGTATACGCCAAGTCAAATTTTCATTGTAATTACTATAATATAATTTTAAACAATCATAATAATAGTTATTTTATTATTGTTGTTGTTATTATTATTACTATTAACGTCTTTTGGTGACTTTACATAGTTGAGTGCTTTACTATGAGAACATACTAGTTCTGTAACAATGTTAAGGATCATGATAAAACAACAAAACAAAATATAAATATCATTCAACCCTATTACCATCTGAATATCACCTTCCTAGAGTAGAAATTTCTATGAATTATTATAGCTCTCAAAATTAATATTTTTTAAATGCCAATTTTAGTTTCATTGAATGTCAGGGCTTCTTGCTGAGAGGAACTGGGATTTTGCTCTGCTGGAAGTCCATATAGTTGTGATTAATCAGGGCTGGTGACCGAGTGCTTCCTCCTCCACCCCTGCTCTCCAGCTTTCCAGAAGATTGTACACCAGCAGATGTCCTGACACTTATAATGTCAAGGGACCCATCGAATGACATAGTCAATCTGGGTAGATTTCTGAAATGAGATGAAGCATTCCAACTTTAGGATTTTATTGGATTTTTAATATAACTGGATCATCTTGGGAAACCCAAAAGGCTATGTAATAGTTCCACCACTAAAAATAAGAGTTGAATATCTTTTCTCTCTCATGGCTACAACCCAACCCAGTGTGCCCTTTACATTTTTATTTGCTCTGTAGAAGCACAGTATTTCATCAACCTGTTTCAGGAAGCAGTGTGCACGGAAATTTATTGACGCCTTTGAGAGGATAACAACTCCAAGCTAAAAGAAATTTTGAATAGGAAAGTGTTTTTTATGGGCTGATTATATATTTTACATGTGGCACGTATACATTTTTTTGCAAGAAGACACTTAAACACTGAAGATGTATGAGAATTAGAGTAATTCAGTCTTAGACTCTCATTGTTCCTCTGCGTTCCCATTTTCTCACCTACTAAGTAACTAGCAATAATGGACTTTCAAGCAAAATGTATTGAAGAAAAGACAGTATTTTTAACTCTTTAAAAGGAAAAAAGTATCAAGCAAAAGATTTCTGAGGACATTTCCAGCTGGATTGAGGATGGAGATAATTTTTCTGATTTCTGCTTGAAGGCAGCAACATTTTATGATGGGTATGGTAACATATTCTGAACCAGTCAAGCCTGATTTAGGTCTGATTCTTACATGTGCCTGTACAAAATCTCTTTGTCTTGTTCTCTACTTTAAGGAGAGTTGTGAAGACTGTGTGTAGAGAGACAGGAACACCTGTCCTCCCATAACCCACCATCATCTTTTCCTGTTTAAGTGCACATTGCTGACCTGTATTCATGGGTTGAGCAAGTATTCTGAAAACATTCCAAAGGTCAGGCTGCAGCTGACTGTAAGTACCCCAAACCTTCCGTTATAACGGAGGCATGTGACTTACACAGGAAGATGCAATCATACAAAGGCACCGTTAACACAAGGAAGGGTGCAGTTATTAGCGAAGAAAAGAATGAGCAGAGATGCTCACAATAGTGCTCGTCAGCCGGAGCCACAAGACGTCCCCTTCAAGCTTTGTGGCGGGTTCTTACTGTGATTTTTCCACTTCAGGAATTAGCACACAAATATTCTATGAAAGAGAAGTCAGAACAGACAGGTTTTAGACTTGAATCTTTATTCCGTTTGAGCTCTCGGGCTCTTTGTTACAAAATTAGGCATTTGTTCAGGGGTTTCAGGGGTTATTGGTTTTGGGGCATGATAGAGATACTTCCTATTAAATGAATTACAATGTATTTGGTAGTCCTAACAATACATACCTTGGGACTGTACATTAATAATATTTCTACCTCACTCAATTTTGACTAATTAGAAGAAATCAATAAATATCATGTCAAAGTGCTGTGAGCTATTCTTTAATTTTTATATACTGTCTATTGTTTCAGGAACCATGACAACCTTATGGGAATTACACCTGTAGGAATTTTCTCTAGGCTGTGCCATCGATGGCTCATTATGGTTTAATCTAAAATGACAACACACAACATGAGTACTGCACATCTATCTGAGCAGAGTCACATTTCAGCTCAACACAAGTTTACTTTGACTCACTCACGAGAAAAACAGTCAGAGCCATCTCCGCGTTTTCATTCACTTACCAGTGTTTGCCCTTCCTGTCAAGTTACAGCCTCCAGAACCATTTCCAATCCATTGCGAGGAGTGTTGTTTGCTAAAACTTCTTGAATTTTGAGGAAATCCCCTTAAAATGATTTTAGTTCAAATTAATTCAACAATAACTGTCTAGCATAATTATTCCCTAGATGAAATTAATTTCATTCAACTAACATTTACTTTATGCTTAGAGTGGGCTTAAATAAGTTTCCTGTCTAAAGTAAATTCTAAAGCACGTCATTTACACTAATCTTTGTCTCCTAGGTTCTGCAAGTCTACAGTGGGGGCTTAATGCTAGCACAGACGCTACCTACCCTGAATTATCCACAGAGAGCCTGTAACTGTGTGTCTGAAAAATAAATAAAATGAACACATTTGCATTTAGCCTATTTGGTAACATACACCCATTATCAGATGCAGACCCACAAACTTCATTTTTTTGCAAGAATAGATTCTAATAACAAGGTGTCTCCTGCCTTCTTTTTTCATAATCTTTCTCACTCGTTCCAGTATTATGTATTGAACATATGAGACTACGTGGCTCTCATGTATTTCTTTCATAATTATGCAGCCTTAACCTTTACACATGCATGCTTTGTTGTGTGGGTGGTAAGATGAACAGCTGAAAAGCACAAGTGTGGAAAATAGAGCAGCACAATGACTTTAAAACTTCACATTTTCTCAAATGGCTTTTTGTTGTTCTTACATCAGAACAAGAGCTCATAAAAGATTACAAATATCTTTGGTTTTCACAGTTGCCTTCCTTTCTTAAAGAAGTTGCGGCTTTCCTAATCTCATTCCAGAGGGTTTGTACAGCAGAATTTTCTCTTTGTAGAATGGATGGTCATCCTACAGTAATCTGCCCAGTGACAGTAAATGTAAGTAACAAAAGAAGCAATTCCTGTCATATGTGTTTGTGTGCATATAGAAGTCAGATGACAACATTTGCTGTCATCTTTAGGAGCTGTCCATCTTACTTTTTCAGACAGAGTTTCTCTCTGGTCTGCAATTCACCAGGTAGACTAAGCTGGCCAGCAGTATGGTCTTGCGTGTACCAGCACACCTAGCTCTGTACACGGATTCTTGTGGATAGCACTTAGGTCCTCACTATTGCAAAGCAATGTTTTACAAAATCTTGCATCACCAGACTAAAGAAGTTCTTATTGTTTATTAAATAAAATTGCTAAAGCCTACTTAAGGTATAATCTTCTAGAGAACTCTGGAGTAATAATGAAATATTAGCAACTATAATATAAATTATAGTAACAAGAGACTCAATTATCAACAACACAAAGATATTTATGTATCAAACTTTTGTGTACATGTACTGAGGGTTGAGTAGGTTTAGAATGACAGTTAACAGAAAGTGAATGCACCGTATTGCTTTATATGTCTCTTCTACTGTATGCCACTCATATTTTGAATTCTTGCTTCCAAGAGATGGCCAAAAGTTTATCATAAAATATTCTTAAATTCTTTTCATCATGAAAAAAGTTATTAAAGTAATATAATCCAAAAATCTGTAGGCCTGATTACCTGTAGGAGATTTTACTAGAATTTAGATGCTTTGTAACTCAATAATTTGAAAAAATTTTATTTAAAATCATTGCTTTCCATTGAAAGTATAAGAGCAAGTTAAAATAAAAGGAGATGACAAAGGGCACAGCCTTTGAATGATACAGGTAAAGCTTAGCAAAAAGACTGAGAAAATCTATTAATTAAACTGTTCTTCAAATGAAATGTGTGCTTTATGGAAGATGCTAAATAGGCCTTCTGGGTCATCTTAAACTTATGAGTGTCAACTGCCTATTCATTCACTAATGTTCATGAATGGCTAACGTGTAGGCAAAATTTCTATATGCCAAATTCTTGTATTACCTTCCTCAGCAAGCATGTATCTGCAACACTATCTTATACATAAATTGTGAGTTAGTTTTTCATATTGATAGTGGCTAATATTCAAATTAATTCTGATATAAACAATAAAATTGGTGAAATATACAATCATGCTAAAATCACAAGAACTGACTGCACTTTATTAACTAAAGGTATAGAAAATGTCTGCCACTGTTCCACTTTAGGAATAAACACGGTCAGGAACACATGATGAAAGAAGATGGAGTAGGTTTAAGTAGAAATAAGTTTTACCTTTGTTGTTTTATTACATATTAGATGCTTTGTAATTGTTTTAATATTCTTCTTCTGATGGATTCCACAACATTTTCTGTATGGTTTTTTTTTCACATTCATTCCTATTATTATTTATTTTTGGTCTATCTTCCCTGCTTCCTTGCGAGTGTCCTCTCTCCCCACAAATAGCTCCCCTTCTATTTTCTATGCCCGTATACAAACACCTGTATTAAAACCTAGATCCTACACACGCATGAGACTGCCTTATCTTTCTGGGGGGATCTGGTTTATTTTGCTCAACTTGATTTCCAGTTCTACTCATTTCCCGGCATCTTTGTTCATTCCCATTTGTTCAGCACCTGGTTGTCCCTTAAAAGTTGAAGGATATCTTCTCTTCTGGACTGGTACTTACCCTTTAGTCAGGCACATACACAGACAATGGAGATGGCAGAGGGTCAGGTTTAACTGGAGTGCAGGTTATCTATGCAATCAGAGTGCATCAGTCTCATGCTGTCTCTATCAGAACTAAGGCACTGCAGCAAGCTTAGGTTTTTGTAGCACCAAAAGCTATTGTTTAATAGTATAATAATAATAATAATAACAACAACAACAACAACAATAACAACAACAATGGCAAGCAAGTTTACAGTTGATGCCTCTATTGGCATTCAGGACGAGAAAATTTAGTTTGTCTTTGGTCTAAGAAAATTTAGTTTGTCTTTGGTCTAGACTTGATCCGTTCTTAAGAGGCACAGTTGGATTTTTGTAGACTGGGAACTTGAATTTTAAAACATCTTTCAGATAAAGAGAGAAGCAACTGCTGTCCTAATCAATAAACGCCAGTGAGATTTATACTTCTAAAATGATCCTGAATTTACAGCTCAACTTTAATGTGCTATAGAGCTTGCTGGGAATGCCACACTAGGAACAAACAGTGATGTGAAAACGTTTTTTGATGAAACTGTGAGAAAGGAAGGTGGGAGGCAGCCGAGAGCCATGTGTTGAGGTACAAGTGCTTTGTCTTTGATACCTCTCAGAACCTCTTTGCTTTCTGGAAAGGAGCTGCGGTCTAGGTTTGTTTGAAGCTCCGATGCTCCGTGAATTACTAAGTGAGGGTTGGTTTTCACGGCGTCTTGAAGGGTGCTGTGAGGCTTTAGCGTTGTGAGGATGGTACCAGACACCTGTGGATGGCTCTGGAAGGAGAAGGTGGCAAACTACTCAGATTTGTTTTCTTTCTTTTCTTTTTCTTTCTTTCTTTTTTTCTTTCTTTTTTTTTTTTCCAAGGACTCATCTCCGATTGTGGGCGCAGTTAGCCCCAGCCCACATTAATTAGGAGTGGGTTCGCTTGCTGTTTCTGCTGTCTGAGTTAGACAGCAGTTTCCCCTATCTTGTTTTTATTATAGGAGGATTCTGTGAAAGGAAATTTGTTTTGTTGTGTAAAAGTGCTTAGTTAGCACGTAAGTTCTCCCTCTGTCCCCTTCTCACAAGCACCATAAAAATCAGGACCAAAAGAGGCTAATTTTGCCAAACTAACTTATTCCATCAGCCAGCTCTTCCCAAAGATTGCCATGTTATTGCAAAATTAGACTTTTTATTACTGGAATAAATACTGTGCAGTCTTTGTAGCCGGCACTTAATGAATTCCTTTGCTAATTCCACTGAATAACAAGGATTCCTTGTGAAAATAAAAGCAGACAAGGTAGAGTAAACCAGCAATTACATATAATGTGCTGCTGTTAGCCTGCCAAAGCGGTCCATAAACCCTACAGGAAAAGACTGGGGTATTTTTCAGGGCTTTCACCCCAATCGCTTTGCTGAAAGGCTCCTCCTTGGTGAGCTGTTTACATGGAGGTGAATAGGCCCTGCAGCTGCTGCGTTCTGCAGCCTGCGAGGAAGGCTTTATTACCTTTCTTCCTTGTTTTCTTTCCTGAGAGAATTCAGTCCCAGCCTAAATACCTTATCGGCCTATGAGTCAATTCTCTGACAAAGCTGGAACTACAGAAGAACACTGTGTCAGAAAGAGCAACATATTACATCGGTTCGGACCACAGGTATGGGCGTGAGAGGGCCATGAATCCGTGTTCAAGTTGAGTATCTTTAAGGGGAAAACAGTTGACTGCTTTTTTTTTTTTTTTTTTTTTTTTTTTTTTTGCCTTAACTGTTTGCATCTTTCAGATATAACTACAGGGTTAGATAAACATTGGAGTGCACTGCAGTCACCTGGAGACTGTGACAAATAGAGCAGGCAATTGTTGGGTCTCATTCCAAGGCTAAGAGTCAGAAGTTCTGGCATGAGGGTTGTGAATTTGTGTTTTCCACATTCGCCACGCGATCCCACCATGGTCTAGAGCGTAGTGCCACCATGATGACTCCAGAGAATGATGTGCTAGAAGGATGCTTCACAGAGACCACAGGGATCAGAGGCCATGGTCCCTGCTCAAGCTTTGATTACGTGTTGTGGTGGAGGAAGGTTCTGTGCTGGTTTCTGTACCTAGAGATCTGGTTGCAGTCCAGGACTTTGGCGCTGTCATTATTATGAAACAGCTCCCGTTCTATATGTCCTAAACACTGTTGTCCATCATCTTGTTTTAACTGTTTATGGCTGGCAAGAGGAAATAAGGCAGGGTTTCCCAGCCCAGCAGGGAGGGTCTCAGCTGGGGACCAGAGGGGTCAGCATAGGAACACGGATGAAGCAGGAGGAGCCAGGGTGAGACTAAGATGGACAGGTAATGGAAGTAGGCCAGGCCAGAGTTGTCAGGTTGGAACTGCTGAGCATCTGCCCAGCTATAGTGCCTGAAGCTTTTAATAAACATCAAGGTTGCCATGTCATTATTCAGAGCAAAGGCAGGCATGGAAAAGCTTAAACAAAACAAAACAAAACAACAACAACAACAACAACAAAAAAACAAAGTTGCTATACCATAGCTCTGTTAGTACACTATATATATAGAAGTGTCCCTATGTAGTCCAAGCTCCCTCCAACTTGAGACATCTCTGCTTCAGTCTGCTTCCCAAGTACTGAGATTGCATTTCCATCCCAATCTCTTAACTTTGAAAACTTCCTTGTTTTCCCCTGAAATTATTATAATCTTATTGCTTGTTGTAGAATCATGACTTTTCCCATAAGTTCGTCATATGGTATGGTTGCTTATACTGGGTGTTAAAATGTACTTTTCTTTTAAATATCATAGTTTCTTCTCTGTTGCTGTGATAAAACACTGACCAAAGCAATGTGGGGAGAGGGCGTTATTTTATTTTACACATCTCTGCAACAGCCTATCACAGGAGGAAGTCAAAGTAGGATTAAGAACCTGGGAGAGGGATGATGGAGGAATGTTTATTGGTTTGCTTCCTCTGGCTTGCTTAACCATGTCTCTTACACATCCCAGGCCAGCTGGGCTAAGGATGCTATTGTCTGCAGTGGCCTGGGCACAACTGTGTTAAATTACAGAGAAAATAATGTGCATAGTCAGGCCCTGCGGCCAGTCTACCACAGGTTATCTTTTCAGGTGAGGTTCTCTAGTTTGTCACATGTTCAGAAAGACTAAGCAGCTGTCACAGGTGATGACTTCTGAAGGAAGGACATGACAAGTACGGGCAGGGGAGGGGATTACTCCATGACTCACAGCTCTGCGATGCTTGTGATCATTTGTAGCCTCATCAATGTCATCAATTAGCACTACATTGACCAAGATCAATGTTAGAGCTGCAGAAATCTGACTAACACAGGCTCTTAGGGTCTCTAGGACTCTCAGAAAATGATGATTATATGTTATTTTTTCCCCACATTTATCACTATGGAAAAAGGCACAGAAATAAAATTCTCAACATTCATTAAGGTAGAGTTAAGATTCACTATTGGGAAAGCTAACTCAAGTGTTTTAATACCATCTTTATGTTCATATTTATTTACTGGTGATGACTGGTTTATTGGAATAATTAATTAATTAATGTTTTGCTTCCTGTGTATATATGTGAACACCTCACTGTAGTCTATGTTGTCAGGCCCTTCTCTCTCTGCACTTCCTCTGATGATTGGTCCTTCTTCTCATAGTCCCTCATCCCCTAAGTCATCTTTTCTATATTTTCCCTTAATACATATGAAGGAAAACACACCATTTTTGTCTATAGGGGTTAGCACACTTTAGCTAACATTTTTGCTGCCAGTTCTATCAACTTCCCTGAAAATAACAACTTCATAGTAATCTTTAAAGATAACTATTATTCCACTCTGGACATATAAAGATATGGAATTGACCTAGGTACCAATTAATAAACATATAACAATATATAATACTCATTATTCTTTATTTATTATTCATGTATTATATATAGTAGTATATTATATATTTTTTCATTTTATATTAATATTATATATTATAATAGACAATGGTATATAATATTATATAATTATATGTATACATAATTATGATGTTATAATAAATATAATAAATAAATACCAAATAAAGAATAATGCATATTATATATTGTTATATATTTATTAATTGGTACCTAGGTCAATTCTATATCTTTCTGTTGTGAATGTATCTTAATCAGAGTTGTTTTTGCTGTAATGAAACAACATGACCAATAGAAACTTGGTGGGGAAAGGGTTGACTTCACTTACACTTCCAGATACCAGTCTATCAGTGAGGGAAGTCAGGACAGGAACTCAAACCTGGCAGGAACGTGGAAGCAGGAGTTTATGCAGAGGCCATGGAAGGATGCCGCTTACAGGTTTGTTTACAATTTCACAGGTTTAGCACATTTTCATCTTGGCAGGAGTTTGACTGTACACAGACCTAGACATGGCTCTGGAGCAGGAGCTGACAGCTAAATCCTGACCAACAGACCAAGAGAGAGACCCTGAGTTTGGCAAAGGCTATCACCAGTGACACACTTCCTCAAACAAGACTACAACACTTAATCCTTCAAATAGTGCCCCTCTCTGGTGACAAAACTTTCAAATATATGAACCTACGGGGGCCGTTCTTATTCAAACCACCACAGGATAATATCACAACAAACATGGGTGTGGAGTCTTTGCTTGTAGGCTCCATCTTCTCTGGATAAATACCCGTGAGTGCTATAGATGGATCAAATAAGACTTTGCTCTTGGACCTGGAGGAACCTCCGTACTGTTTTCCATAGCGCTTGTCCTCATCTACATCTTTAACAGTACTTTAAAAAATAGCATTCTAAACTGAGATGATGGAATCTCTGGGTAACTTTGATTTTCATTTTCTTAAGTGCCAAAGATGTTAAGCATATTCATACAGTTATTGGCCATTGCTGCTTCTTTTGCTAACCGTCCCTTCTGATGACTGACTGTTGTCCTTTTGTTTTGAATAAGTTTTTCTTTTGATGTTGTTTGAACTCACCCTCTCTCAGATTTTTGCCCGTTTTGCAGGTTTTTCTCTTTACTCTCTTAGTTGTTGCCTTTGCTGTGCAGAAGCTTCTGGTTTGATGTAATCACGTTTCTTGATTCTTCGTCTTATTTCCTGGGCTACCGGAATACTCCCCAGGAAGGCATTATTGGTGGCAATGCCTTGGAATTTTCCCTTGTGTTTAGTCTATTAATTTCAGAGCCTTTTTGTCTCTCCGTAAGGTCTTAGATACATTTTGAGTTTTGTACGTCGTGAAACAGAGAAGAAATACTGTTTTCAAGACATTGTATATTAGGAGAAATTTTATAACAGTCACAAAGTATGATATTAGGTAATAAAGCAAAAATAGATGTTAACCTAAAAACTTCTTTTAACCAAAATTTAACAGATAAATTAGAGTGCGGTTTTTTAGTTCTGCTCTGTCCCTGGGTGTCCAGGCACCTCCACACAGAAGGATGAAGCAGAGTCCAGAATAGGTAGGCTGTGCAGGGTTCCTGTCCAGGGGAGGGGATGTGGGGAGAAAGCCTCCCATGAGGACTTTAGTATTATAGCTTTCCTAGCTCAGAGCTATCCCAATGGAACAGCAACTCTTAGAGATACTTAGTGAAACAGCTGTGTGTGTGTGTGTGTCTGTCTGTCTGTGTGTGTGTGTGTGTCTGTGTGTGTGTCTCTGTATGTGCATATGTATGGATGTGTTCCGTGGTAAACAAGTACTATATGAACCTTGGGAAGTGGGAAGGGATTTTCAGGGTGAATGCATTTCATTGGCTGTGGCTAGGATGCTGGTGATGCTCCATTTGCATCCACATGCTGGTAGTGAGAGTGTCTGTGACTATCTTGAAAGCCGAGGGTCTCCAGAATGAGGACCCCAGGGCATGCAGGCAGCAATGGTACTCCTATTGGTCTCAGAATGCGATTTTTGGTCTCAGGTTTGAGATTTTCAGGTTTGGACATGTCTCTGACCTCATTCTACCCCGATGCCTGCTTTACCCCTCACCCAGCCTGCATGCCACATGTTAGAGTATAACATTGATACAGGAAAATAGTCACCAAAATTTTTTTAAAATCTTGCACAAAAGAGTATGTTTGAGGAAGAGTGACTATTTTAAATGGGCAAACAACTTGAACAGACCCATCATAAGAAAAAGAATGTTTTCTGAATGATCCAGATACATTGATAAGTTCCTCAACTTCCTAGTCATCGAGGATGCTGGATGTCTCTCTTCTAATGAGAGAAGCTGTGATTACCTTAGAAGTATGGCTTGATAAATACTTATTATTAGGCTAAATGTTACGATGGTTGTGTTTTGTAACCGGCTATCAATCAATGAAAACACAGACACCAGGTGTATTTTAGGATAAACTTTTACCTAGGGCAAGGCAGTTATTACCTCCTAAGCTGTCTTCAAATAACTCCCACTCTCCATCCCATTCCATCTGTTCCAATAATTTCTGTTTGGGCTACCTCCCTTCCATAGTCCCCAAATATTTGCTAATGTTCTTCATCTCTTCCCATGGTGAAATCCAGAAGTCCACATCCTCTGGGCACACGTGGCTCTTTTCCTATGCGTGGTCCTTCTCGTCCTTCTTTTCCCTGACCCTGCCTCCTGTCTCTCCTTTTCTCAAGATCTTCTCTCTCTCAAAAGCCCACAAACCAAAGCAATGCCTATCCCATTTGCCTGCCGAGACCTGTCGGCTTTATACTGGTCAAGTAGGAATGAGCTTTTAGGTAAGGTTACATAGCAATACTTGGGGCATATTAAAAGACAGCAAGCAATAATTAGCATCAAAGCACATCAGACCGACTTTCAACAGAGAGACAAATCTGTGCAACGCCTTTTCTCAAGTACATGTGAGTTGAAAATAAAATTTTATATGTGCTGATTGTGTATGTATTCACTTGTGAAAAATGTTTGGCAGCTGGATGTAGTGGCTCATGCCTTTAATCCCAGCACTCAGGGAGGCAGACACCGATGCATTTTTGTGAGTTCAAGGCTAGCCTGGTCTACAAAGCAAATGTAGTACAGCCAAGGCTACACAGAGAAACCCTGTCTCAAACAAGGAAACAAAAATAATGTTTGATAAGACCTACAAAAGATGATCATATATTTTAATATTACATACTGTGCATGAATTTCTGTTTCTATATACCTTTCCAATAAATTAGAATACATAAGTTTATTAAAATTCACATGACTGTTTATATACAGCTTATTAACTGAAGACCACTCAAATGTCCAAAAATAGAGTGTATAAACTTTGATATATTTCTATTATAAAATGGACTGAATGAGAACTAAGAGTACTATTAAGAGAAAAATGTACATGAGTCACACAATATTGACTAAAATTATGTTGCATACAAGTAGACATACTATATAATTCCATGTATATGAGAGTTGAAAAAAGCTAAGCTAATCAAAATGATCGATGCTGTTAGTAGTTGTGGAAACTTACTGTTCGTGGAAATTAGTAACATATGAAAGTTAAAATGAAGGGGGAGATCTCCAGAGTAATGTAAGCTTTTCTTTATTGACAGATAGGTATGTTAATAGTGCATTTCTTCTTAAAATTTATCTAGTTATAAACTTGATCTATGAACATGTATGTAGCACCATGATTATTTCAGGAAAAAAATCATACTTAAAAACAATAGTACCAACAAAAAAGTATAAGATTAGATTGATTTTAGTAGCTTTCACTAACAATTCCACATGACTAATGCTCTGCGTGGTGAAAGCCTGTGTTTGCCTTGCAAGGAGTCTCTTGTGTTTATGGACTGTGAGATTTGTAAGCTCTGGGTACCAGGATTGATTTCAAGAGGATAGGCACTTTATTTGCTGATGCTTACCCTCTTGTGCTACATTAAGTAGCCCATTAAACACACTCCATACAGAACAGTGTGAGGTTTACAGGCATCTTCATATGTTCAAGAAAATGATGGTAAACCTCAATCTGATCAACAATGGCATTCGAAAGAAGTGCCTTAAAGATATCTACTATGAAAAGAAAACAGAGGAGGAGAGCTCAGAGAACCTTACGGTTAAGCTCGTGGGAGAAAGGGTCTCCAAGATCCTCCTTCTATTACCTCTTTATTATTGACAGTAAGATTTAAGATTGAGACAGATTTCCAAATCCTCCACTTGAAAATAAATATTAAATTCCCCTTAAGACGCTATCCCTGAAGGCAATGCGTAATAAAGTAAAGAAAAGAGAGATAAGGTAGACATAGCCTCGATGTGGAGATTCACCAGGTGCTCTTTCTGGTTTTGAAAAGCTAAGGAACTTCTTGCTTCTTGTAAATTGAAGGTCAGGTTTTGAGTCAGTAAAAACTATGCTGTCCAGAATTTAGACTCGTTGCAGGAATACAGAACAAGTTCACAATGCACTTGCCTGCATGTTCTTGCCACCCCATAAGATGCATGCTTTGAATTTTATCATTCATCTATTTATTATACCTTCATCTTTAAACTCTAGTAAATCTTGGATCAGACATTGATTCTTCCAATCAAAGATTAAGCCAGAGACAGTATGGATCCCAAGAAAAAGAAAAGCATTTGTGTTGACAAATCCTCTGCATTTGTGTGGTATTGTGTAGTGATGCTTGTGGTCTCTACAAATGTGATGAAGACAACAACTGAGCCTGATCTGCAGCCTTAAGGCCTCCCTGTAGCTGACCTTTCTGTTCTTCTGAGAAATGCTGGAGGAAGAAATGCTAGCATCTAATTAAACTAAGCAAGGAATAGTACGCTAAGGTGGGGCTTGAAAGGTAAGGAGTAGGGCAAGAGAAAGACATTTTTATTTTGTTGAAATTTTCTAATATATGAGGAACTAGAGAGTTACTAAGTCAGGCAGCTTTAGCTTTAGGCTACATGACTGATAAAAACCCCAGATTTTAATATTTTCTCATACTGCATATGTGCTGGAAATTGGAAGCAGGAGGAGTGATCATGATTCAGCACAAATAGAAATGAAAAAAGATTTAGGGTAATCTTTATGATTATTACTCTTTTACAGAGCAGCAGGTGCTCTGCTTTAGCTCCATACAACAATGTGCTCTTTTCCTGCTACACATAACTATTTAAAAGCTGAACTCTGCATCTCTTGTTTAAAGACCAGAAAATTAGGCACACAATGGCACCACCAGAGGCCATTCCCCTACTAAGTAGATGTCTGGGCTGAGCACGTGTCCTATGAGGTCACTGGAAGTTAGGAAAGGAGTCATACCACTGGAAAGAAAAAGCTCATACAGTTTCCATGGATGTAAATTAAAAAGTGAAATCCAGTCATGTCCATCAAGAATTAAGATGCGGATAAGCCTAGTAGACTCTTCAAGGAATGCCTGGACTGTCAGTGCATGGAATGTATGCATAGGGAGGCAAACAATAAACCAAAAGGAAATTATATATATTTAGCCATTTTGGCTACACATATCGACAAAAGCAATAGGAAGTAACAGAAAGCAAGAGAAGAGAGTGTTGAGATGTGTATTAGCTTGAACAGTACCATGATTCCCTATGTGAAACCCTCCAGACCTGACTGCCTCAAGGTAACTTCAAGGATTCCAAGCACCAAGTAAGGAGGTTGCCATCCACTCCCCAGCTTGATCTGAACATGGATGGCAGGGTTCTGGAGCACATTACAATCAACAATGCAGTCCACTACTCAAAGACAATCTTCTAGAGAATTTTGGCAAGCTAGTCTCTGGTGTCTTCATCAAGTCAACTGTAAACTGAGTTTTGGATGCGGAATGTTTTCAACTCTGATCAGTTGCTGGCTATTTCTAGCCATTCTCCACTCGCTTAGTAGTTCATAAAGATCTTTAGATGCTTCTTTTATTCTTTTGTGTGTAAATGTGTGCATATGTGGGTTTGTATCTCTATGTTTATTCCTGTGGGGGGGGGGTGATGCATTCATACATATATGTGCATGTATATGCCTTGCATGGCTCCATGCATGTGGAAGCCAGGGGTCAACACTGGATTTCTTCCAACATCACACACCACCTAATTTTTGATGCATGGTCTGTTACTGATACTGTCCTGTATGGAATCAAGAAGACTGGCTGCAGAGAAATTCCTATCTACCTCTGAGACCTGGGATTTCAGGCATTTTTTTAAACCATTCCTGACCTTTATGAAGGCGCATAGGACTGGAACTCAGGGCCTCATGCCTGTGTGACAAACTCTTTATTGGCTGTAGCAGCTCTCTAGCCCCTTTATGGCTTAATATGTTTATTTAATCATTTTCTGATACAGAAAATAAGTCAAGTAAAATTAAAGGATGAATTTCACATACATTTATTTATAAAACACTTCAGATGACTAAAGAACTTCTTTAGATGACAATGAGAATGAAAGGAAAATAGTTCATATTTTAGTTTCTACAAAGCTTTATTCTGTTGTGTGCAGGCCTTCTTAACAGGGAGTTGAACTTCCTGTGTCTGCATGAGCTCCCCTGACCTTTCCCATGTCTGGTCCACAGGAAACAATGGGATGGAACTTTGGGGAACCAGTGCTACCAGTAGTCTCTTGACAAGACTGTCACAGTAAGGGAAGAAAGGTATGATTGCTGCAATCAGTTGCATTCATTATCCTAACAACACTTTGATACTAATCTGCGTGATGAAATTTTAAAAAGGCAGCAAGCCTATTGCTTTCAGTGCCACCTCCCTGACCAGTTCTACAGAGAACCACTATAAACTTTGAAAGAAACTTGAATACCAACATTTTAAGGTACTGGGATGGATCAGCAATAGCCGAAGTGAAGCAGTCTTGACCCTCAGAAGACTGGTAGTGCAGTGTGGAAAGCCAGGCATTCTGTGTCATAATTTGCCTCAAGGTATTTGCTATCACTGAACAGCACTGGGCAGACTATTAAAAGCAAGTCTAATTAGTCTCACAGCACTGGGATACAAAAATTAGAAATTAGTGTTACCAAGAAAGACTCTCTGGGGTTAAGAAAGCCTGATATTCAACATGAATTTTCTTCTTAAAGCATCTTCTGACTTCAAGTCTCCAGGAAGCAGTGGGACTGGAAGTCAGGATCAAAGAAAGAGATGGAGACAGAATTTTTGGCTAAGCTTTTGAATGTCTCTGGTGACAAGATTTACTGCATGCATTGTCCTTGGTTGGTGCAACACTTTGTGCAGGCCTCCCCAGGTCCAGATCCACTACCCTTAATGGTCTCCTTGTGGGGATCTTAAACTCTTTGGATCCTTCCATCTCCCCATTCCTCTATTCCACGCTCATCGCTCCACTAGGAGTCCAGCAGCAAGTCCCAGCATCTGTCCAGATATCCCACTGGCTGGAGTCTCTCATGGGACATTTATGTTGGGCAAATATCCACTTATAAGTGAGTATATTCCATGTGTGTCTCGCTGGGTCTGGATTACCTTACTCAAGATGATCATTTCTAGTTCCATCCATTTGCCTGCAAATTTCGAGAGTTCCTTGTTTTTAATAGCTGAGTAGTTATTCAATAGTGCAAAAGTACCACCGGTGTCTCTATCCATTCTTCAGCTGAGGGACATCTAGGTTGTTTCCAGACCCCCTGTTCAGATCTTGCCAATGGACAGCTCATTCTCCATGGTTGTGGGAAGAGTGGAGACTACCTCTGACATGAACTCTAGTGCCCCCCGATTTCAACAGTTCCCCTTAGGTGGCCTGCCAGAAAACAGAGGAAGGGGAAGCAGGCTATCTGGATGAGAACTTATAGGATGTGGTCCTATGGTGGAGGATGAGGTTCCCTTCTGTCAGAGGTCTATGGGGGAGAGGAATATGGCAGAACAGGGAGGGAAGGTGGGAATGAGAAGATACAAGAAAAGGGATAACATTCAGGATGTAATTTGAATGAATTATAATAACTTTTTTTAAAGTCTCTGGTGACTGAAGTAGCCACCTCTTGTAGGCAGGCAGAATGTCTAGTGGACAAAGGGGGATACCAACCCTCCCACAAAACCTTTGACCAAACACTTACCTGCCTACAAGAAATGCAGGGATGAAGATAGAACAGAGATTGGGGAAATGACCAACAAATGACTTTCTCAACCTGATACCCAGTCCAACCCCTGATACTATTAATAATACTCTGCTATGCATACAGACAGGAGCCTAGTATACCTGTCTTCTGAGAGACTCCACCCAGCAGCAGATCAAAACAGATGACACTGCCAAACATTAGGCTGAGCTCAGAGAATCTTGTATAACAGTGGAAGGAAAGATAGAAGGACCCAGAAGGGACAAGAATACCAACAATGGACTAACCAGGGCCCAGAGGGACTTACAGAGACTGAAGCACCAACCAAAGAGGATGCATCAACTAGAACTAGGTTAACGATGGGCAGCTTGGTCTTCATATGGGTCCCCTAGCAAGCAGAGTGGAGGCTGTCTCTGACATGGCCTCTGTTACCTGCTTTTAGATCATTTCTCCCTAGCAGGGCTGCCTTGTCTGGCCTCAGCAGAAGAGAATGTGCTTAGTCTTGCTGTGACTTGATGTGCTGGGATAGGTTGAAGGAGGGCAGTTTGACTTTTCTGAGAAGAAAGGGAGGAGGAAAGGGAGGAGAGAGTGGGAGGATGGGACTGGGAGGAGAGTAGGGAAGGGGCCACAGTCAGGATGTAAAATGAATAAATACATAAATAAATACTACAATACTAATACTAAAAGAAAGAAAGTTTCTTGTGAAGAGAGGATAGATCACCTAGGGTTTGGAGTCTTGTCCAAGCAGGTTTTGAGAATATTAAAATGTAACCACCTACTAGTGCCTGCATTTCAGCAGCAAGGACTCTTCTAAAGGCTCAGGTTTGGTTCATTTAAACAGCTAACTGGATTAGCATCACTGATTCTTCATCTTCATACAGAAGTTGGCGGGACCGTACAGGATATACTCTGTGCATAAAGACAGCGTACAAGAGTCTTTGAAAATTCTCTTCCCTGTGGCTGGAATTTCACTTAAGTTAAAATACATATCCATGGAACTTAAAGAAAAGGTGGCCGTGATTTAGAGAGGGAATGGGGTAGGGCACTTGGGAGGTGTTGGAGGAAGAAAAGATAAGAGGAAAATTATGTAATTTTAAATTTTAATTAAATTGACAATCTTGTCAAGAGACCATAAGCAACACTGGTTTCACATGTTCTATTCCATTGTTCCCTGTGGACCAGGACCAGGAAGGGTCCGGTGATCTCAGTGCAGACATGTGAAGTTCAACTCTGTAGAATATTTTAATTAAAAAAAATTTAAAGGGCCCACACAAGCCTCCAAAGGAGAGAAACAAGTAATAGGCCTACCCCAGCGATGATGTCTGTGAGCAGAATCAATGATCAGCATGGCACATTAACCCTAAGGTGCAATACGAGCACCCATGGACTTCAGGCACACTCAACAGGATAAAACTCATGCCTGCTACTTAAAACCTAGCAGCTACCACAGGCAATTGAGGACAAGGATCTTAGAGGAGGATCTACAAACACTCACTTTCTAAACCAGAATTAATGGCTGACTCCATCCTACATATTCTCCTTCTACCCAGAGGAAAGTATGGCTCCCACACCTCAACAAAAAAACGTTTCTCTGCAACAGATGGAAACTGTTATATTAAACTCCGAATGATCCGAATGCAGTGAGCCCATGATCATGTGGTACCTAGCTCCAACCGATCCACCTACCACATAGCTCCTGCATATAAAGCCCAGGAAAATTCTCAAGAATGTGGGTGGACAGCTTGTAAGAGCAGAGGAACCAGATTCTGCTGTGAGAGGGTGTCTCCTATAAATGTCAGGGATGCTATGCCCTTGAAGTCTGAACCACATGGATATTTAATCAAGACTTGAATAAGGATAACATCAACAGACGTGCTAACACGGAAGGGGGAAGTCTCACAGGGATCTCACCATAGAGAATGAACTATAGACAACTAAGGAATGCTGAGATCAGGGGAAATAGTTTTCCCTGGGGAAGAATCCCCAGTTGGTTATCTAATACCAAGTTATCAGCCCTGAAGTGGAGTGTGTGTGTGTGTGTGTGTGTGTGTGTGTGTGTGTGTGTGTGTGAAACAATATATAAAATAAGCATATTGTATTTATATACTGAGAAATATGTATGTGTGTAACTATAATTAAGTCAAAAGGGACCAGAAGCAATGAAAAAAGTTAAATACAATTATTCAGTTTAAAATTAAACTAAAGCCCAGTTTGCATATCCTAGGGCAGTACTTAATTTTGTATCAATAAAGCAGATTTTATGGTTCGCATATGTCCACAGAACTCCACAAATTTTACAGTCCAGGAAATTGTTATTCCTGAAAAAATTGTAATTAAGTTCTTTTCAGGAGAATACATATTCTTGGAGATAGATTCAGTAAAGAAAATCATTAATCAGTAAATAATAGGGGATAAAATGAAACAAACAATGTAATAGTGGAAATAGAACAAAATGTGAGTTTCTATAATACAGATCTATATGTAAATTTTTAAATGCACACTTTAATTGAGATTTAATTTTTTTAATGAAAATGAGGTGATAGGAGAATTTTATCAAAACTGTGATCAATTACATGATAATTAATTGAAATAAAAATGCCATAAGTTAATTTTTAAATGAATAGGTTTAATTAAATTTTAAACACAGAAGTAAACAAGTTTAATGAACTAGAGAAGAGGTCAAGAAAAAAAAATCATAAAGACCAGAGATTTCACAAAGTTGAACAGCCAATACAGGTTCAGGCAGATGGTTCACTTAGGAAGATCACTTGCTTTGCAAGGATGTGCACCTGCACCTCCATTAATATTGCACACTGTTTATAATAGCTCAGATACAGATTCAAAAACAAATGCCCAAATTCCCAGCTCCCATAAAAAAAAAAAAAAAAGCCAGGCTGGCTGTGCATTATTATAATGCAAACATTGGTGTGGGGTATAGGAGCAGTGTTAGACAGTCACAAGATGTGGCTGGCCAGCCAGCAAAGTAGACACAGTGAGCTTCCTGTTCAGTCAGATACACTGTCTCCAAGGAATAAGGTAGACTGAGATATAGGACATCCCATTCCATGTTCTAAATGTGTGCATATAGGAGAGCTTGCACAGTCCTCCATGTGCACTGCACACACAATCCCATTTCATTTGAAATTATGCCACGTTATGTCTCCACTTCTAGGTGCATTTCCTGAGCATATGAATATGAAAGATTATAAGAATGTTCATGATGTATCCAAACTCATAAAAGAATGATATCTCTCAGCCAGCTTGTGTATATTTTGATTTATTCATACAGTGAGTAAAATACCATACCACCTAAGTGACAATAGGTATTATAAGAATATTCAATACAATAAATGCTGGCAAAGTTGTAAAGAATAAAAAAATACACCTGTTGTCTATTGGTGGCAATGAGATTTAGTCTCACAGTTCTGAAGAATATTATAAAACAAAAAGATACGAACATGGGAAAGAAACATAAAATAGAAGGAGGTTGATATGACAAGGGTAGAAACAAGATAAGAAATGTGGGGTGAGCACATTCAGAATGCATTATGTACAGGTAGGAAGTTGTTAAAGAATAAATGTAATAAAAAGCATGACCCTATGAAACTGAAAAGTAAATTACCATAAACTCCATCAAGCCTCTGCTGTCAATCTAGCCAAAGAAACCCAAGTCGGCCCACAAGCAAATCCCTGCCCTCCGTGATTATGGCACACTGTTCATAACAGACCAGAGACAGACTCAACAAAAAAGAGTGACGTGGGCAAAGAAAACATAACAGATTTAAATGGTAGAACCCTGCTCACCCATAAAAGAGGTCTTGTCATTTGCTGCATGGATAGTCCTAGATGTTATGTGAATTGAAATGAGTCAGAGATGAGAAAATTATTTAATTCTGCAAAACTAATGTCATAAGAGCTGAGTGATGAATAGTGAGAACCACAGAGATTAGAGCAGAAGGGAGAGCTAGGAGGTAGACCAACAGCTGCTAGGGTCCTGTTACCTAGAAGCAGTGAGGGTCGGTGTTCTATGGCACAGCAGGGCAAATGCAGTTCACAGGGATGCTTGATATATTTCACAGCAGAAAGTAAGGTTTGAATGTACTCACTGTAAAATATGACAGAATTTTAAGGTAGTAGATATATTAGTTCTGTGTACACACAGGTTTTTTGATCTCCTAGACTAAAGTCCCTGTAAATTCAAACAATGTTCAAAAGGCAAGACACTCTTCTTCACAAGTGTGTACAAAATTGTTGACTAAGACAGTGGTGTGAACATGCTATGCTATTAGATTATTCACTGACTTATATCTTATAGGTTAACACTGATTTGGGGTATCTGTAGAGATACTCTTGACAGTTTGGATAATAATCCAAAATTTGAAAACTGTTCAAATTAACAGTGACTAAAGGATTTGTCATAATTTAATAGTTACTGAAGTATATTCATTAGGCTTTGAGTGGAAGAAAATTATTTCCTGTTCAAAAATAGTCCTAAGATATCATTTGAGGAAAATTAGCAGATTTTTTTTTCATTCTCCATAGCTCTATTACTAATAATCTAAATAGGAACAAAATACTTTACAGAAAATTATGACTTTAGGCTTTATTGGTAATCATTGCATGAACTTTATAAAAGTGTTAAAATTGATTTTCATAGCTTAACAATTAATACCCCTGCGTTTATTATCACACATTATGCTAAACACACTTCACACATCACCAATTTTACAATCGTCCAGTAGGTGAGTGTAATATATGTCACCATCTTAGAACACTGCATTCAGTCATGGATGATGACTCCCAGTCTCAAGCTCACAGAATCAGGCTTATGAAGGATCTGACCATTACTCATACCTTAGATATCACATATGCTTCAACCAGAGACACAGAGAATGCAAGGATTTTACGTAACAATGTGAGCTTAATAGATCAGAAATACAGGGGATCCAAGATGGTGGTGCAGATTGTGCACTGTGTCTGATCAGCTGACTGGGCCTAGGGACCAGATTGGGAGCTACAGAGCACCAGAGCGGGAGTACCCTGGGTGAGAAGTGTCCACACTGTGTGGAACAAGTGTGGGTCTGGCCTCAGGCCATCCAGCTGGTCCACAGAGGAGTCCCTGGATTCCTGCAGAAATGTGCTCAGGCCCCAAAGCCTGTATGCACACGTACCTGCAAGCTGCATCTATGCTCTGCAACTTGGACTCTATTTCTCATACTGAACTGTGGGCTGCAGGGCACCAGCATCTGGGTCTGCCAGCCCATGGGAGACCCCAGGGTGTGGAACATGGGTGTGTCTGACCTCAGGTCACCCTGACAATCCATGGAGAGTTCATGTAAGTGAACCCAGGTCATCCCACTGATCCAAGGAAGCCTTCATTGATGCCCACAGGTGAGGGTTCTCAACCTATAGCCACTCACCTATTAGCTGCTCTAAACAGGCAAGTAAGAACAATAGAAACTACCACCCAACACCAGAGACAGCAAGAAGACTAAAGGCCAGCATAAAACACAAACAATAAAAGCCCAAATAATATGGCATCTCCAGAACCCAGTTATTCCAAAGCAATCAGCCCTGGAAAATCACACACAACTGAAACACAAGAAAAGATCTCAAATCCTTCACAATGAAAATGATAATGGAGAGAATGAATACAATTCATAAACAAATACAGGAAGATACAGGCAAGCAGACTGAGGACATTAAGGAGGCCATAATAGAGGCCTATCGAGAATAAATGAAGAAGTTGCTGCAAGAAATAAAGGAGAACACAATCAGGTGAAGGAAATCAGTGAAATGGTTCAGGATCTGAAGATTAAAATGGAAACAACAATAAGAGCACAAATTGAGGAAAAGCCTGGAAAGAGAAAATTTAGTGAAGAAAACAAGAACTGCAGAGGTAAAGCTTACAAACAGAATACAAAAGATGGAGGAAAGAATCTCAGGCATAGAGGATCCAATGGAAGAATTTGATTCAACCATCAAAGAAAATGTTAAATCTAAAATATTCTTGACACAAAACATCAAGAACACCATGAAAACAAGAAACCTAAAAATAATAGGAATTAAGGAAAGAGAACATGCCTGGCTCCAAGGTCAAGAAAATATTTTCAACAAAAATCATAGAAGAAAACTCCCCAATTTAAAGAGATGCCTATAAACATACAAGATAACTAAAAAACACCAAGTAGAGTAGATCAGAAAATAAAATCCCCCCTCCATATAATCATCCAAACACAAAATGTACAGAACAAATAAAAAATATTAAAAGCAGCAAGGGAAAAGCCAAGTAACATACAATGCAAACCTATCAGAACCACACCCCACTCTTCAGCAGAGACCATAAACGCCAGAAGAGCCTGAACAGGTCTTGCAAACCCTAAGACACCACAGATCCAGTCCAGACTACTATACCCAACAAAATTTTCAATAACCATAGACGAAGAAAACAAGAAATTCTATGACAATAATAAAATTTAACAGTACCTATCCACAAATCCAGCCCTACAAAAGATAGAAGAAGGAAAACCCCCAACTCTAAGAGGCTAACTATACCTAGGAAAACACAGGAAATAGATAATTTCACTTTAGGGGAAAAAACATACAAACAAACAACACAATACCACAACCAACATCAAAATAAAAGGGCCTAACTGTCACTGGTCACTAATATCTCTCAACATCAACTATTTCAACTCTCCAATAAAAAGACACAGACTAACAGAATGGATGGATAAACAAGACCCAACATTCTGCTGCATTCAAAAACACATCTCAGCTACAAAGATAGGCATTGCCTCAAGGTAAAAGGTTGGACAAAGGTCTTCCAAGCAAAGGGACACAAGAATCAAGCTGAAGTAGCCATTCTAATATCTAATAAAATAAGCTTTCAACCAAATGAGAAAAGGAAGGACACTTAATACTCATCAAAGGAAAACTCAACCAAGATGACATCACAATTCTGAACGTCTATGCCCCAGTACAAAGACACCCACATTTGTAGAAGAAACATTAATAAAGTTTAGACCACACATTGATCCCCCACATAGTTGGAGACTTCAACACTCTACTTTCAGCAAAGTATAGGTCAGTGAAACAAAAGCTAACCCAAGAAATAATGACACTAACAGATGTCATGAACCAAATGGACCTAAGAGATATCTACAGAACTTTTCACCCAAACCCAAAAGATTATACCTTCTTCTCAGCACATCATGAAACCTTCTCCAAACTTGACCATATAGTACATCACAAAGCAAGCCTCAACAAATACAAGAGGATTGTAATAATACCTTGTACCCTATCAGATAACTACAGACTAATGCTGGACATCAGCAACAACAGAAATAGAAAAAAAGCCTATACACATTTGGAAACTGAACAACTCTCTACTCTATGACAACTGGGTCATAGAAGAAATAAAGAAAGAAATTGAAGACTTCCAAAATTCAATAAAAATTAAGGTACAACATACCCAAATTTATGGGGCACATTGAAAGTAGTGCTAAGAGGAAAGTTCATAGCACTAAGTGCCTTCATAAAGAGTTTGGAAACATCTCATACAGGCAACAGAACACATCAAACTATCGTTTACCATGACCAAGTAGCCTTCATCTCAGGCATGCAGAGATGGTTCAATATACAGAAATCCATCAATGTAATCCATCATATAAACAAACTGAAAGGGAAAAAAAAACCACACATGATCACCTTCTTAGATGCCAAAAAAGCATTTGACAAAAATCCAACAACCATTCAATGACATTTTTAAAAAATGGCCATATGGTCACATCAATAAAAGCCCTCAAGCATAAACTCAACTTTACAAAAAGTGGGGCATGCCAGTTCTTATTTTATTGGATTCAATTACCAAATGAAAATCCTTCTAATGCACGAAAAGTTGCCTCATACTGAATGTGTGCACAAGTATCAATTCTGTCTTACTTCAATTTTTAAACCTGGGTGCTGATGGATGAAGAGAAAACCATTGGCCCAGTCTTACAGCTCAACTAAGACTTCCTGTCTGCCATTTCCAACTGTATAAAAACAGTCACATATAGCAGGATATAATCAAATGAGAAATGAGACATTTTATTTTCACAAATAACTGTGTTTCTAGTTATTCTTAGATGGTTTTGTAGATTAAATGCATGGTGCAATACTGTGACTTAGAATTGCATTCTAAGTCCCTTGCCTTGGTTGAGAATGTCTCATGGATTGTGACTAGCCTTCATTGTGTATTATCTGTGCTGAGATTAGTAAAGAGAGGTTGATATTGATCTCCACGAATCTTCTTTTTGTGTCATTTGCTAAAGACGCATTGAGCACTTCATGCCAAACATTGATATCAGTAGTACTTGTTCCTGAAGTTCCCTATGGAGATGCTCATAAGAAATGTGATGAGATGATCAGTAAATGCTCCCTAGGATGTTGTTGCCTAAAAGAAGAGTTTCTCAAAGGTGACTTGGGCATTGCCAAGATGCAAGGAAATAGTATGTCATGTGTACACAGAGAGAAAAGTGGTTCAGTATCCAAGGTAACCATCTCAAACCGCAGGCACAACACTCAGTCTGGAAGGAGGAAGCAGTGTGTGGTTGGTAAACACACAAGCTGCAGCATCAAGAGGTGGCAGAACCAGCACTAAGCCTCATCTGGTTATGCTCAGCCTTACACACTGGAGAAAGCACACAATCATTTTACATCTGTTTTTCCAAAATGGAGATAATCATTCCTTGATCAAAGAGATGCTGGGAAGACTACGGTTTGGAAGTTGTATAGAAACGATATTCCGTTTGCTAACATACATTAGCAGTTCCTATTAGTTGAGTGACTCGCCCTTAAAAATGATTCATATTTTTATCCAGAACTTGAATTATTAAAGTGTATAGCTATGATATTCCTGAAGTTGATCAGTCCTGACATGAAGGGAATTTTTGTCAATGCTGAATATTTTGCTAACATTTTATTATAAAGCTATAAAAGCCATCATAGCATGTAAACATGTTTGAGCTGGTGAAACGGTTCAGTGGATAAAGATACTTGACCAAAATGCCTGAATTAGATCCTCTGGACCAATATGGTGGAAGCGGAAAATTGATTCACTTCGCATGTACTCTGTGGCACACATGCACACCACCCAAATGTAATATTTTTTAAGGGTCAGGTACAGTTACCTGAACAAGGAGGCCATCAGTATGAAACTGGCCCAAGAACACACAGGACTAGAGTTGTGTAAGGCTCATTTGCCATTTAGACATTGCCTTTGTTTCTCACTAGCTCCAGTACTCGATTTAGTCTTCCAAAGCTCAATCGTCTTTGAACTTTTAAAAACCTACTTTGTCTGGGGTTCTTTAATGCCCCACCTCCCTCCCAACCCACCTACTCTAGATAGGAGAGAAAGAAAGTTAGTAGGGACAGGATTGGTAGATCTTATTTAGAATCAGTTTCTTGGGGAGATTCCACTCTTCGTCATCAGAATTCCAGAAGCCATTAGATAGCAAGCCAGAAATTGAGCAAAAGTGACTGCAGCCACAGAAGCTAGAACTGGAACCTCTAAGTGTTCTCTGGAGTGATAATCTCTAAGAGTGTCTCAAAGTGAAGCAATGAACAGCCAGGTGACGTGACACAATGCAAAAGCAATTGACCTTATTTGGACTATTTATACTCTCTCCTATTCCACACAGGATGTTTTGCAATTGTCAAAGAACGTACCCCTGAATGAAGCAGCTCCCCATTCCAGCCGACAAACATCATGTGCCCTCTCAAAGGTCTATGTCCAGTGGACAGGCATCACGTACCCTCACACAAGTCTGTTTCACATCCCACACTTGGGATCAAAACAAAATTACTATTAACTATGATCTTTAGTTTTCTTATAAATAAATTGGGGTGGAATCCTCCATTGGGAATACTGATACAGTGATATGTAACTGCACATGCCACAAGTCTTGTCATTTGCATCTTTACAATACAGTCACTGACTCTTACTACTACTTTAAGGGTTGCCAATGGGACTCTGGGCCTCTCTCCATCTGGCTACAAAGAACATTACAGTTACCCACAGTGGTGGGTGACTCCTTTCAGTAAGTTAACATGAATGGAAATGCCCTGTGTTTCTTAGAGTCAAAGTTTAAGGAACGCTTGTACTTATCTCTGCTCTCTTCTTTCCTTTGCTTTAACTATCCCAAATCATTGCAAGAAGGGGCTACCGCCTCTGTCTAGAGCACAGAGAAGCAATGCAGAGCACAGTGATAAGCCAACTGCTGAGAAACTCATCTTTCTTTGTTTTTCACGTATGCATGGCCTATTGCACATTAGGGAAATTCACTACCACTAGGCTACATCTCCATCTTTTTTTAAAATATATTTTATTGATTTATTCCTATTACATCTCAATTGTTATCCCATCCCTTGTATCCTCCCATTCCTCCCTCCCTCCCATTTTCCCCTTACTCCCCACCCTTATGACTGTGACTGAGGGGGACCTCCTCCCCCTGTATATGCTCATAAGGTATCAAGTCTCTTCTCTTGTGTCTGGGCGTGGTGATGTATGCCTTTAATTCCAGCCCTCGGGAGGCAGAGGCAGAGGCAGGCTGATCACTATGAGTTCGAGGCCAGCCTGGTCTACAAAGTGAGTCCAGGACAGCCAAGTAATGCAGAGAGACCCTGTCTCAAAAAACAAAAAACAACAACAAAAAACTAAACAAACAAACAAACAAGCAAACACAAAACAAAAAAGAAAAAGAAAAAGAAAAAGAAAAAGAAAAAAAGAAAAAAGTGAAAAAATACATGTCCATCTTTTTTTAAAGTTTTATTCTGATATACCTTCTTACTAGGTTGCTCGGGCTACCTTTTCTCATTAGTGTTAATTTTCAACTTCACAGAATTGAGCATTGACCCTAGAATAGAGTATTTCTTTGGAGTTGACAAAGGATGGCTATCTGAATCTAGCAATGACTTAGATTGAACATGAGATAGAGAATATGAGGAAACATGTGTAGATATTTTAGAAATTTATGCCTGCTTTCCCTCTTTTTTTTTTTTTTTTTTTTTTACAACAGTAACAGATTGATTGACTTTGTTTTTAGTCATTTTCTGATATCTATTTTCCTATCCTTTCCTTCATATTTTAAGTGGTCTTCCTCTGACAGGGATAATGTGTCTTGCTTTGGATCTGTAGTGGATAAAGTGGAATTAGGTGCTTACATGTGGAAATGATTCAAATTGATTTTCTATTATCTGCCCCTTTCTATCCGTGCTTCTGTCTTACTTAGGACTTTTTTCTACCTAAAAGGCAGTAACTCAGCTGAAGTGATTATAAGGCTTCTTTCTGTATTAGTTACCACTACAGAGGTTTTAGTGATTAAACACAAGGTGAGGTAGTTTTCATTTTCTGAACACACTGCATGGTACTCTCTTCTTCTCGCTTATGAAAGTGCACAAGTCTTCCCAGAATGCACCTCAATGCACCATCATCTCTGCTAACAGGTTTTTGGGGTGCTAATATTGAACAATCCTAGAGAAAAATGGAGTGTTCCAAGTGACTTGGATGGCCATAGGAAGATATATTCTATAGAGAACTTAAGACTTCTGTAACTCAATAACTACAACCAGATTCTGACAAGATCCGTATTTGTTCAACAAACATCCATGTTTGTTTGTGCTTAGAACAAATTCGTGTGAGTATGTTGTTGTACATGAATGTCCATGCATGCAAATGCCAGAGGACAATCTCAGATGTCATTCGTAAGGTCCTGTCTACCCTAAATACCTTAAAACAGCAAAAACAAACACAGCACAACAAAACGAAACGGGGTCTCTTTCTGGCCTGACACTCACCAAGTCAGGTGGTCTATCTTGCTAGACGGGTCCTGGGATCTGTTTGTCTCAACCTGCCCAGAATTTGGATTGTAAATTCACGATAACATGCCTGGCTTTTTATATGGGTTCTAGGGAATGAATTCAGGTAATCATGCTTGCAAATTAGGCATTTTCCTCACCAAACCATCTCATCAGTTCCTGTTAGTTCAGCATTTGCTCATTGGTATGCAGTGACTTCTCTCCTGCTCAGGACAGTTCGTGGAAATAAAAGTACAGCACAGTTTAGTTGAAACCAATCTCTACAAGTTTTCACCAAGAGCATTCACTCTCTTGCTCAAAGTATCAGTCATTCCCCTACAACTGTTTCCTTTTCCAGGCTTACAAAGAGGCTTAGTTTCCTTTCTAAAAACAAAACAATACTTCCTTGGCACTGAAAAGTATCAGTAAGGGAGTATGTAACATTTGTGGCTTGCATTGCTTAAATGAAATGTTTAATGGTATCTTTTTTGCCTTGTTTATTTTCTAAGAAGCCTGATTATATATGAATGGTTTGGTCCATTGTTGTACATATGAAACAAAAGTATAATCTGAAACAACCTGTGTAACAACAAAAGCAGCTGAGTGAAACAGTGTTCCTATAGTCAAAAAGAATATGTTCACAGATGCCTTGTACTCCAAATTTGTTTAACTATATTAACCGTATCCATATTCTTCAAACACAACCTTCCATGAGCATCTGGAACCCCTCTGAGAGAAGTCTTTCATATTTGGGCATCATGGAAAATGATTGGTTCCTTCCAAGTGGAAACTCAGAATTCTCCTAATCAGAATGAGTTAAACTTTCCCAAATACAACCACATGTAAAAGACATTAAACAGTACTTTATTAATATTATCCATTTATTGAAAGTATATTTGAACATACATCCAAAAAATAAAATGTAACAAGTCAAAGTATATTGCATGTTCTATCATAAGACAATTAGACAGTACTAGGTGGCACTTTAGAGATTATGGTCAAGGAATGTCAAGTTGTTGTAAAGTTTATCAGAGTTACCTTTGATCTTGATACCTCCTCATGTCCAGTTTCCTCTAGAGTGAGGCATTTTTTCCAGCTTATCATGGTTTTATTTTTTACATTTTATTAATTAAACTTTTTTATTTTTATAAAACATTTATATTATTACACATATAAACAATAGACTACCTATAGCAAGAAGAACCATGATACAATCAGAAATTATATAAATGTTACATTCTTGGTGTTTAGCTATTTGTACTTGACAAGGGCAAAGGATCTTTACCACAACATAGCAGGGTTTGCTCTCTTCTTGGCCGGATGCAGTAAGCAGGGAGAACACTTCCGCAAAGCCTGCTGATTGTGCCCTGGCTCCTTCATCACAGGGTATACTAGGATCTTTCTCATTGGTAGAAAAGCAGAAGCATCTAACACAATGGAAACTCAAGGGAGTGATACCAAGGCTAAAACGTCTCAGGTGTGCAGAACAGGGGAACTCGGTCCTCTCATTTCCCAAAGAGCAGTGTTCTGAGCTAACAAGTCTGGCACCAAGGGGTCATCAGAGCATCAGAGAATTTCTTCCAGATAATGACAGCTTTGACAATCCTATTCTAGGGATTTGAATGACTAAGCCTGTAGAGAAACCGTAAATATCAATACTGCTCCTGATGCAAAGCTCTGAATGAATGAAAATATAGACAGCATTGAAATTTAAGTATGAAAAAAAATCTCTAGTTAATTTTACTAGTGACTATGTTTAGAGCCCAGTGATTTCATCTAATCCTTTAAAACAACTTGAGCACATGGTGGCCCATTCCTTTAATCCCAACACTGAAGGAAGCAGAGGCAAGCAGATCTCTGTGAGTTAGAGGCCAATCTGGTCTGAAGAGAGAGTCCAGGAGAGCCATGGCTACACAGAGAAATCCTGTCTCAAAAAACAAAACAAACAAACACCACCAACAACAATAAAAACCGACCAAAAAAAAAAAACCAATAAAAATAAACAACAAAGAAAAACCTCTTAAGATTTCCTTGACCATAATCTCTAAAGCACCACCTAGTTCTGTCTAAGCTGTGTCTAGTTGTTTTATGATAGAAAATGCAATACAATTTGGTATGTGATGAAACTAGACTAGTAATTGACATGACCATGAGCTGATCAACCAACAAATAACATGTATTACTTATATCCTCAACACTCTGCAATAGCACTTTCAAATATTGGAAGTCAACCTTGTGTTATAATTGTATGGGCGCACTACCCTTTATTAGAGTAGAAAATACATTTAATTTGTGTGAAGAATAATCTTGAATTTGAATTCTATACCAATGTATCAAAATTGAACTTATTTTGCATCAATATACTAAATTCTATACAATTGTTGAAATGTTTACTTGTAATAACAGAAAACATCAGAGTATCTGGTTGAATCTGCACGGGAGTTCCATAGAGTGGCTATGCTAAACTCCAGAGTGACAAGAAGAAATAAAGGCAGTTCTGTTTCTTCACTTCTGAGTGCACCTCTTAAAGAATGCTATGCCTGGTATATGTTAAATTAAATTGACCTCTGTTGAATTTCTCTTTGTTGAACTTTATTGTACCTTCTGGAGTCATTAAGAGTACCCTTTCCCACATGACAGCCCAATAGAAATTGAAAGACAGCTCTTATGTTCTTCAGAGTCTCTTTCCAGGTGAACATGATCAAAATAAACTAGCTCCTCATCTTGCTTCTGCACAGCTTTCAGTATAGATATTTTTTACTGCCTGAAGGCAGAAGATAATCAATTGTATCTGCCAGGATGCTGGCACAGCATCCAGCACACTGCCCATTGCTGGTGCCCCATGCAAATGTGCTGAGTGTGTAAGCCATTAACAAGGAGGAATGTGTGAGTTCTGGAGGAGAGACTGATAAACTTTGGTGCAATCCTTGGTGCAATGAAGCAAGTGGTGGGGAGCAGGAATTCCTCTAGGGATCCTATCAGGGAAGCAAATGGGGGGATTTACCACATTTCAGTAAGGAGTTAATGTAAATATATTAAAGAGATAGGGAGAGTCAAAGCAAGAAGAGACTGGTAGGTGTATCTGAAGATGGAAACCTCCTTGTCTGCACCCTGAGGTGTATCAACCCAGCACGGAACCTTGGAACAACTAATCATCACAGAAGGGGACCTTCAAACAGGAAGTAAATGCTGGACCAAGGATAAAAAGACTAAGCGTGGCAGTTTAACCTGCTTAGTCTGCTCTGCTAAGTCGCCTCACTTACACTTAGACAATCAGTGCTTCCCAGTCTGCCAGCATGTTTACCTTATTCCCGTGAGGGATATTGGTAAATTGCATATTCTAAATGCTGTAGTTGCACAATGGTGCTTCAAAACTCCACATGCATATGGTCTTGCCTCATGAGAAGCATTATATTTCTAATTTCAGGCCACATGTGAAAGAGCAAAGCACTGTGGACACATCACTAGAGGGAAAAAAAGATGTTCTATATTCTAAATCTGAGGAATGGAAAAGTATCCAATTCTCAGAAGGCCAATCAACAGAGCACAGAGTTCAAAGGGTCTTTTGTCAATTCTCTCCCGGCTCATCAGCACAGTAAGTAAGGGAGAGAAGTTGTGCTAATTGATTGTAATTTGCCACAGAACTGTCATCAGCTGAGAAAATTAGCGGGATGCAGTGCATAAAAGGATACTCATGGGGCTGGAGAGATGGCTCAGTGGTTAAGAGCACTGACTGCTCTTCCAGAGGTCCTGAGTTCAATTCCCAGCAACCAAATGATGGCTCACCCACCAACTATAATGTGATCTAATGTACACTGTATACATAATAAATAAATCTTTGAAAAAAAAAAAAGGATACTCACTGACATAGTGTAGGCTCCTGGGCTACCCATTCATTGCTCCCTTCTATTGTCATTCTTTCCAAGGTACAGTTTAGTTATGGGATGCATTTTATCTCTTTTTACGCACGAGTCCGCTTCTATGAGAGAAGGTACAGATAGGAAGAGTAAATATGGACTTGCTATGTGATTCAGAAAGACTGCCTGTCAGTCCTGCTCACTCAGCTCTCATTCTCTTTGGCTAATTTATCCTATATAGGACTCATGCGCATGTCGAAGAATATTGGAACAGATTGAAACACGGCTTTCCGTCCAATTTCACTGCAGACTTCAAGCAGCAGTGTGAGATGGCAAAGCAAAGCAATCCCAGCAATCTGCATCAATTCACGTTGAGAAACCTACTCAATGTCAGACACATCAAGTGTTTAACAACATGTCACTGTTTAAAACGTAAAAACGACAGCTTCCAGAGTTTTACAGCCTCCTTCTGGATTTCTCCTTTCTTTGTCATAAACGGCCATATCATCTCTGCTGTTCTGCTTGCCTACAGGACTCTTCTGCACTGTGTAGCAGATAGGAATTTACTGATGTGTTCAATGTAAGCCTGGTTCTATAAACAGATCAGTTAACGATCTACCTCTGTTGGCTACCAAATTTGAGCATCGCTAGTGCATTATATAGTAGAGTAAAGTCTTGCCCTCCCACCAGCATCCCTGGCAGTTCAGAAAGCACATAGATAACTCCAATAGCTTGTAACAGCTCGTGTTAGACACAACAGCTTTTTCTGAGGGTTTCATGTTGTTGGACATTGAAATAGTGGGGAGAAGATTTTTCTTTTCTGTCAAGCCTGTAAGATCAGTATTTCTGCAGATATTAGAGGAAATTTTCTATGCACTAGAGGACAAAGAGCTTTAGGTCAGAATTTTTGATTGGGAGTCTACTGGTAAACATGCTTAACATGTTACCCTGCTAAACATGCTTAAACAAACAGTGCTGAAATCGTATGGCCTATCAAGATGGAGATTCTGTCCAATCTTTTATCCGCAGGAGATAGGAAAAGATGATAAGCAAATAAAAGACCATTCTTTAGTGATTAAATTAAAATTATTTTACAATGGCTATTTGGTCTCTCTTTTTCTCTCTGTCTCTGTCTCTCTGTCTCTGTCTCTCTGTCTCTCTCTCTCTGTCACTTTCTCTCTCTGTCTCTCTCTGTGTGTGTGTGTGTGTCTGTCTGTCTGTCTGTCTGTCTGTCTCTCAGTGTCTCTCTGTCTTTCTGTCTGTGTGTGTGTGTGTGTGTGTTAATTAAATCGATGTAAATGAAAATATCTTTCCACAGCAATATCTTCAGTTAGTGCATGAAAATTAAAGGAAAAACATAGAACAAAATTCAAATCCAGTACAAGGTATACCTGAGCAACTGAGGTAAAACTCAAAGCATGCATGCTTAAGCCAAAGCAAGCACAGACTATGAAGTGCCTGGATCCCATTACGATTTTTGCTTTATCTCTGTTATTTCTTTGTGTAAAACTGCCTAGTCACAACTAAGTGGTAACATTTTTGATGGCAAACAACTTCTTTACAAAATTAGTAAGATGTGAATAGAATTAACTCTGCTCCAGTGAGAATCCAGTGGGATAGCTTAGGACTCTGACTCTCAGGCCATAGCCTGGGTCTCTGACACCCCATGCCATATCATGGGACTCTGACATCCAATGCCATAGCCTGAGCTACAACTGCTTCCCATAATTTGTACTCTGAAAAAGAAGAAAAGGCTGAGTCCACTGAGAAGACTCAGGTAAGAGAGATGAGAGATTGGTATAATATTTATCTCATTTTTTTTTTTACATTGTTCTTCTCCTCATTTGCCTACCCACTCCCCTCCATATTGGACTTTTATTTGAATAACACAAATTCTTGATTTTCTTGGATTATTATTGATATTTTCAATGAGGCAGAGATCAAGGTTAGATAGAAGCATGCATTTCCCCCATCACTGCACACTGTTTAGAATGTGGTGTTGAATGTGTATTAAAGATGGTGTCTCCAGTCCTAGATCCCTTGCCACATGCCTGAGAAATGCTGCTTTCTGAGAAATACTGCTTTCATTCCCTCTTCAGATATGTACAGAGCAGGGATGCGTAACAAAACCTTGCTTTCATTTCATCCTTTATTTCCCAAATTAATGTGGCCATAGGATGCTAGCTTTGTAAGATATTGTTTTCTGTATGATGTGCTCCGCTTCTCTGAATATGTTTATTCGTTATATAAAGATGAATTCAATGATCAACATCTAATGTTATAAGAGCTGTATGAATCAATCACTATTCTTCCTTCTGTCTGCTGAAAATAAAGGAATGATGCCCTCACAAATAATGTTTTTTTAGTTTAAACTTCTAATGTCACATTACCAGTATTTAGAGAAACAATTGGATTTTTGTTGCTAGCCTTGCACCTTTTGATCTCTGACTTGAGGATTAGTTTCTGATTTTATTTATTTATTTATTTATTTTGGCTAAAACTTTGGGATAGTTTTATATCTAACTATCTAATAAAAGAGAACATTTTATCTCTTTCTTCTCAGTATTTCTACATTTTGTTTTGCCTTGTTTTATTGTACTGAGACTTCCACTGTGATACTAAAAAGAATGAATGGGAATGGTTGTTTGTGTCTTGTACATAATATTAGGAAGGTAGAGTTCAGTTTTAGCAGAGTACCATCACAGATGTGTTCTCAGAAGTTGCTTCTAATCAAATAGAGACCCTTTCTCCTAAGTTTGATGAGTGTTTATTACCAATAGTTAGTTTTAGATTTTTATGCATCAATCAATATGATTTTCATACCAATCATTCTATTTTTCCTATTTAATATTCTGATATGATAGATGACACTCACTGATTTCTACACAGTGAACCATCCTTTGCTATATGGAACGTTTGTTCTTTGGCCGTGATAGATGACTTTTGACCTCTTCCTGTTAAGCCAGCTAAGGCCACTCTATTAAATTATCACATCATAGCCATTAACATCCTGGTGAGAATCTCAGAAATAAGCATAAATGTCCAGTGCCCCTACGAAGGCTGAGGGCCCATGTGACTCTGACTCAGGGTTGTTCACATTGACCATAGAGCAGTTTACTAGACTAGCTCTGTAACTCTGTCTCCATCTACCTTATGTCCCCATCAGCCTCTGCTTCAGAAGGAGCAGCTCCCATTTGTCAACTGAACTCTCTGATTTGCTTGTTTTTCCAGATTCAGATGTGGTCATTTATCTTTTAAACTGATCTAACTAAAAAAGATCATTGGTTATCAATTTGTTCAGGTCACTTACTTAATACAAGAATGAGAACACAAACATCAAAACTCTTTAAATGTAGCTAAAATTTAAACAAGCTTTCTTTGCCTTGAAAACTCATGCTTTTCAAGACTAAGAATTTTCACATAATATCTGGCTATTTCTGTCATTCTCTTTTGACTTTCCTGGAATTTATTAAAACTAAATGTCAAGCCCTTTAAAGCTGTTGGTCAACATTCTTGTATCATTCTTATTTATTTTCTCCATGTGATGGGTTGAATGCTGATGTTGAGTCTCCAACAGACATGTCCTTATCATGTCTTCACAAAGCTATGGCTTTACTGGTAAACACAGCATTGGAGATGTGATTAAATCTAAGATTTAGACATAATATTGTCATGAATTTTTCAGATAAGTTCTAAACTCAGTGTCATTTGTTATAATAAGAGACACATAAGGGAGAGAGACACAGTGAGAAGGGAATTTGGCAATGAGTAAAGAGGAAAGGTTTGGGAATATGCTCTCATGAGCAACAGTATACCTACAACTAAAGAACGCTAAAGAGACAAGAAGGATTCGCCTAAACCACTATGGCAGCCACTATAGATACCCAACTCTGCCCACATCTGAACTAAGATTTCTGGTTGGTGGAACTGCCTTTCTCTTTTTAGGCACAAAGTTTGTATAATGGTGGTGACAATCCTAATTAACTAGCATTCTTTTTTCTCTCTTTCTCTCCCCACTCTTTCTTTCTCCATAAAGCCACTGCCTACAAGTTACTCCTATTTTTATAACTTTCATTGCATTATTATCATCTTTGTCATTTCATAGGCTAGACAGTGTGATTTATTTGTAATACTTTATTTTTTAGACCTTCTTCTATTCTCTGACTATTTTCTCCAGTTAATTTCTCTATAATTTTCTTATTGAAAACTTGACAAATGTTTGGTGTAACTAGGTATATAACCTTAGAATATAGCATGCCACTTAAAAGTTCACTGAGAGATTGAACCCTGTACCTCATATGTGCTTGGAAAGTATGATACCTCTATCCCCAAGTAATTGGAGTTTTGAAATTCTGTGTCTATTTGTTGAGGATTACACAGTTTATCTTCCTCTGTAAGGTACCATGTATACTGGGCTCAGTGGTAGAGGGATTTTAATGCAGCAACCTGGCTACTTTGGGTGGAATACTGGCATGCCCTTGGTACACACCTTTAATTCCAATCAAGGTAAAGTTAGTTGGTAGAAGAACACAGTCATGTTTGAAAGAGATGTCTAATTGAGAGGCAGATAAATTGACAAATAAGAGAAGAATTTGACAGAATAGGATATTCTCAACTCTCATGAGATCAGAGCGGTAAGAAAAGTGACTAAAAGGGGAACAGCACAGAGAAAGAGGGAGAGGGAGAAGGAGAGAGAGAGAGAGAGAGAGAGAGAGAGAGAGAGAGAGAGAGAGAGAGAACAGCAGTTTTACTGGGACAGTTATACAGAGACAGGTTGCAGAGAGAATAGGCTAGACACAGGTAAAGACAGAATAAGCCAGAAAATGAGAAGGAGCCAAAAAAAAAAAAAAAAAAAAAAAAAAAATTAGAACAATTTAATGGAGATAGGTTGAGGCCAAACAGAGAAATTCTGAGGCCAAGAAAAAAGCAAGACTGAATAAGTCATCTGGGAGATGACTTTGAGCCAGAACTCAGCTGAGTTGAAACAGCCAGCCAGAGTTCAAAAAGAGCTAGGAAGGGTGAGCTTATTCAGCAGTAAGTCTCAGAGGTTGAAAAAAATACTAGATCTATATTAGATTTTACAGAGGCTAGAAGCTTTCAGAACTATGCCTAGGTTAGCAGACAGAGACAGTAAGCATCAATGATGATATTTAAAACAGGTGAATAAAATTTACTGTTACCCCTAACCAACTAAGCTTAATTGTAAGACTAAACTATCTGATCTTCAACCCATCAGAGACTTTTTTAGATCTAGATAGATGTTTTAAGTTAATAGAGATAAGATATTATCATATCCTATCATATCATATCTTATGATTATCATATCTAATGATTTTCGTTCAGAATTTTAGACTCAAGAAGATAGGAATGATGTTTACTTCAAGTTTGCCAAATACAAATAGCCATATCAATATGAATGTAATATTTATATTTATATAATTCCTGATTGTTTCATGGTTCTTCCCATTGTATGTAGTTTATTTTATTTATGTGTAATAATATAAATATATATGTTAAAATGGAATATAATTTTTAGAAAACTAAAAAAAATACCAAATACCAAAAAAAAAAAAAAAAAAAAAAAACAAATAAACAAAAGGTTACTGTTACACCTAGTAAATTGAATCAAATAAATAGAGATTACTCTGGTCTGTATGTAGAGTGTAGCACAACTCTGACTGTCAGAAAACTACATTAACATGCCTTTCAGTGTCTGATTTCCAAATACTTTCAATGATCATCCTCCAAGTGATCCTAATTGGCATATAAATAAGTTGTGTTTCACAAACCAAAGTAAAAGAAGCTCTTTCTAATCATTTGGTAGCTGATTTTATAAAATTCCAAAGACTCTTCTTGCTTTTTTTGCACACTATTAAATACTCTTTAAGCATTTCTAAATGCTGTGGTATTCAGGAGCTTTCAGGATATAAACATGATTATGCTTCAGTTGTTTTGGCATCATTCCACTCCAGGCACTCACATTTCAACTTTCTCCTTTCTGCTAAATAAGTTTGCCCTTTTCCATATTCTTTTCATCTACTTAAAATTCTTTAAATTCCTCAATTTCTGTTGCATATTCTCTCATTCTATCAATTGTTTAGGGTTTATTGCTTTTATTTAAATTTAACTGTCCTTTATGTTGTCCATTAATATATAGCAGACACAAATATGTGTGCTAAGTTTGCTACATAATACATGGATGCTGTGTCATTATAGCAGAGAGAAGAATGAGCCCCCTTTGTAGGATATGCATATTCTCTTCCTTAAAACCCGTCAATATGCTAAGGTACATGACAAAGAATAATCATAAGAGATGCAAGACAAACCCTATTTACCAGCTTTGATGATGGAAGATGGAAGGAGAGAGAGAGGGATTGTATATGTGTGTATGTGTATATGAAATATGTATGTGTGTGTGTGTGTATGAAATATATATGTGTGTGTGTGTGTGTGTATGAAATATGTGTGTGTATATGATGTATAATACATTGATGCAGAATCTCAAGTAGACTCAAGTAGACCAAACTTTGAACTCCTGATCCTCTTCCTTTCTTGTCTTATGTGTCAGGATTACTGATATGCACCACTAATCTTAGGGAGAAATTGAAAGATGCCACAGCTAGACATGGAATTTGAGTAAAGGGTAACAAAAATATGCAAGTATTTCAAAGAAGATAGAAATGGTAAGGAAATTGTCCATATAGGGAATGCTGTGTGATAATGCCTTGATTTTAACATGTAAGACTCACTTAAAACATCTGATGTTTATAAGTAAGATTTATATAATTTTGTCATAGAATTTGTGATAGCTTTATAGCTAAAATAAGAAAATAATTCAATAACATTAAAGAATTAAAAGATGTGAAGAAAAAATAGGGAGCAACACAATTCTGCATTTTCTTTGAAATCTGCAGCGAGGTGGAGAGGGAGTACAGGGAGGGATAAATAACACTAAGAACCTTTGAAAAAGTCATATGGAAGCTTATTACTACATAGGATTTCTAAAATACATACACATATTAAATGTAGTTTAAATAGAGATTCCCTATTGCAGAACGACAATGCTTCTTAACAATTATATTTTATTATGAAAGTATTAACCAAGCATACCTCACTTACAACCTGACTAACTGAAAGAAGAGGAAAAGGAGATTAAAGAACATAAGAATGAAACCTTTCGAATGTCAGTTCTGAGGAATGATTCTCCTGGCGTAGCCAGCAGGATTTCTTCTGCTGGAACCTGGAGCAACAGGAACCCAGAGACTCAGCCAGAGCCCAGAGCCCTGGAGCCTTCCCTCGAGCAGTTCTCCTTAGGAGAGTCTCAAAGTGGAGTTGTGAACAGCCAAACTATCCCAGGTCTCCAATGGCCCCACCTCCTGTTTTTGGCTCACATTATATCTCCCCTCAGAATTTGTTCAAGGATGTTTTTCAGCTGGTAATAACCAATTTCCCTCACAAGGTGGTTCAACTTCTAAGGGGATAAACATCACCTGCTCTCTCACAAGTCTTTTTCTCATCCCACACTTGGGATCTAAACAAAAACCACAGTTATCTCTCCTTCAGGTCTCTAATTTAATTCCGTTGGTCAACATGTCTGTTTGGGTGGCAATAATATGCTCTTTTCATTACTATAGCTTTATAGTACAACTTGAAAATTGGGATGTTGATACTTCTGGTTTTTAAAAAATTATTACTCATTATTGTTTTAGCTATGCTGGGGTTTTTTCTGTGTGTTTCCATATCAAGCTAAAATTTGTCCTTTCATAATGTGTAAAGAATTTTCTTCTTGGAATTTATACGGGGATTGCATTGACTCTGTAGATTGTTTCTGGTAGGACTGCATTTTAAAACTATTCCAAACCTACCTATCTATCTATGAGCATGTGAGATCTTTCCATCTTTTAATATCTTCTTCAGTTTCTTTCTTTAATGATTTGAAACTTTTACCATATAATTCTTTTGCTTGTTGGCTAGAGTTACCCCAAGTTATTTTACATTATTTGAGGCTATTATGAAAGGCTGTTTACCTTATTTTTTTCTCAAACTGTTTGTCATTTTTATATAGGAGGTCTACTGGTGTTTGCTAACTCTTTATCCAGCTATTCTGCTTGATATGTTGACTTCTTCCTTCTAATTTGTACTTCTTTCATCTTCTTCAGTTGTCTTATTGTTCTAGCTATTACCCAAGTACTATATGTAATAGGTATAGAAAAAGTGGAAATCCTTGTCTTGTTCATAATTTAGCAAAATTGGTTTTAGTTTCTCTCCATCTAATTTGATGTTGGCTATGGGTTTGCTGTCATCTGCCTTAATTGTATTTGGGTATGTCCCTTATATCTAATTGCTCCAGGACTTTTATCATAAAAAAGTATGGGATTTTGTTAACAACTTTACCTACACTTAATAAAATGATTTTTGTGTGTGCCAGTTTGTTTATATAGTGGATTTCATTTATTGATTTTTATATCCCTTCATTTCAGGGATGAAGCCCACTAGATCATGGTGGATGATCTTTTTGATGTGTTCTTAGATTTAGTTTCCAAATATTTTCTTAAGTATATTTGCATCTGTCTTCACAAGGGATATTGGCTGTGATTCTCTTTCTTTGGTGAGTCTTTATGCCATTTCAGTATCATGATAAGTGTGGCCTCATAAAATTTATTGGACTTTGTTTCTTTCATTTCTATTTTGTGTAATAACATGAGCAGTATTGGCATTAATGCTTCTTTAAAAGCCTGTAAGAATTCTACACTCAAAGTATCTGGCTCTGGGCTTTTTTGCTTGAGAGACTTTTAATGATTTCTTCTATTTCAATAGGAGTTCTAGGTCTGTTTAAATTGCTTATCTGATCTTGATTTAATTTTGGTAAGTAATATGTATGGAGAAAAATCATCCTTTTTTTTTTTTTTTTTTTTTTTTTTTAGATTTTCCAATTTCATGGGGAAATTTACATTTAAATTACTGTAGGCAGGAGCTATGACTGCCAACTTAGTCACATTCTTTGTATCCTTTCACGAAACATTCACTGGAGGAGGTTAAAGAAGGAAGGCTAGGAAAAAGAATGGAAAGAGAAAGTAGGCTTCTGAAATGGTTATTATTTGTGACACAAAATAGAGAACAACCATTTAGTAGCACTTGATGATTCTGACTCAATTCTCTTATTTTGAAAATAATATTTACCTCATTTGCCCAGACATACTTAGATTTAAACCTTGCTACCTCTTAAATATACCCTCTTGAGAAAAATAACTTCACAAAGTCTTCTTTAATGTTTTATAAGATTAAATAGTGTTTTAAAAAATTATTTTAAAATTCATGTATATAAATGTTTTTGTCTGCATGTATGTGTATGTATCATGTTGGGGTCTGGTGACCCTGTAGGTCAGAACAGGGATTTAAATCTTCTGGAACTACAGATGGGATGTATAGAAAGCACCCTACTAATACTGGAAGCTAAACTCAGATCCTATGCAAGAGAATCAACCTGCACTCTCAACTCCTGAGTCATATCTTTATCTACCACCAATGCCTTAATCTATGTCCTAAAGATCATAAGATTTGATATATCATAACAACTGGAAGAGGTCTCTGCATACAGCCAGCATTCAAGGTCGTCTCCTACTATGTCATTTTCCCCCTGTCTTAAATAGTAGTAAAAGAACCCACTTTTTCTTCAAATGTGCAGACTAACTTGGGAAAACTAAAAATAGATGCTTATGGAACCAAGAAATAGAGAAAAAGGAAGAAACCAAAAATCAAAAGGGAATAGAAATGTGGGCTTCCTCTTCTTCTTTTTTTTTTAATCTATAAATAAGACCAGGCTTTCTCAAACACATTAATTAAATAGATAAACAGCGCTGGCAACTAAATGGACTTAATATTTGCCTCTGCCTTCACAAGTTGGAATGCAGTCCCAAATGCGAAAGTGTTCGGTGATAATTTGAGAATAGATGTACTTATAAACAGGCAGCAGAGCACTCATTGTGCTCCCTTCTAAGGGAAAATAAAGGTATTCGCCTACAAACTCTAGAAGCAGTCTTTATCAGGCTGTGTTCTTGTACATGGCCTACTCATTCTAGAATTCTGAGAAATAAAGCCATGATCGCGGGAGTTCCTGTAAGCTTAACTTCTGGCAGAGAAGTGGACTGTGAGAAGCTAGAAGGAAATCGTGTTCAACACAACTTAACTAGCTTGGCTGCTTCGGTCTTCTGGACTGTGACCCCCCAAGCAGCTTAGTTTTTACGTATTTAAACATGGTGCAAATTTGGAAAAAGGTTTCCTGGTGATAGTTATCACAATAAAGCTTAGGGCATGACTCCATCGAAGTCTTTTGTAAAGTACCTGTGACTTCATCCACAAGAATGAGTTCTATTGACTGAGAACCAGTGCTCAGAATAAGAGTTTACGGAGGAATGGTTTGGATTAAGCATAAAAGTAAGCTCCTTTTAAAGTACAGGGGACCTCTTTCCTAAAGGTGGGTTCTATTGACAGACAAACAATTAACAGGACAAAGGGAATTTGGGTGAAGCCTGTCTCTACAAAATAACAAAACACCTCAGAGGCTATTAAACAATATCACTTTTGAGCTATCGAGTCTGAACAGATGCAAAATCTCTCCTGTTGAAGAGAAAGTCCGTGTGTTTAATAATTCTGGTTGTTCTATTCCTATCTTTGAGCACAAGGATCTTGTGTTCTTCTACACACAGTGTTCCCATCACCTAGTTTATGATGGTTTGTTATAACAACACAAGTAGATTGAAAACAAACTCTTGACTTCTTTGCCACATCCATTATTGTAACACATATTGTGCCTCCTGCTTCCTGGATGAGCCCTTCCAAGAGATGGGCAATGTCAGTAGAAGATGCTTGAACTTGGAGCATTAGAGGTTTTCATCTGAAAGACAGGAGCTGTAAGGGCCAGTACAGCTTGGAAGTTTGCACTTTGTTTTCCTATCAGGAATTGTATAGGAGAAAAGACGTCTGTGTGGTATCCTTCAGTTTTTACCATGAAGAAAGGAATATTCTCCTCTCTAAGACCTATCTTGCATTTTCTTAATAGCGATAAAGCAGCAAATGATTATGACTCATTATTCTCAGCCATTCATCCTAGAGTGAGAAGCAAGCTGATTTGTAGCAGGGCCATCACAGCATGTTTATCAGCAGGAAGGGATAGAGCATGCATTTTTAAAAGCTCCTTTGTTTTGCTTCTAGCTGATAGCAGTGATTCCACTTACTTTCCCTAGCTACTTCGCTTCAAGGTACTTGAAACCACCCCATAAATTTCACTCTGACTGAAGTAACTCCTCCAAGCATCCTTTCTTTGTTTCCTGCACATGTTTTCTGAGTGACGCTTGTAAGAATCCTGAAGATGTTATAAATAATTCAAATTGATAAAGCCTCTTTCCTTCCTTCGTGGTAGCATACGCATGTAATATGTTCATGTGTATGTATCTTCATCCCCAAAACGAGAGGTAGATGCTATTAAATGTCTGCATGCTTAATGGTGTGTTTTTCTGCCATTGTCTGGGATATTTCTTAAAAAGCTCATGGTTACTGTTTTAGAAGTAGGCAATCTTCCGTAGAAGAAAAGAATGGGACAAAGAAGGGCAAATCAAATGAAACACAAACCTCTGGGTTCTTTTATAACATTATGCTTTATGTCCCCAAGTTGGTCAGAGCACACCTTAGATATATAAAAATTTGTCATTCTTGGATATGTTTCATTTACTGAAATGCTGTTTGAAAGCAACTTTATTAAAGATGCAAGACAGTGGAACAATGCCGCTTTATTGTGTGTCAGTGCTTTCAAATAAAATCCTTTCTCCAAACACTTTGGAGAATTAAATAATACAAGACAGGGGAGTACATTCTGTATAAATTATACAATACTATGGCATAAAGAATAATTTAAAGCATCACTTAGAAAGCCAATAGCTAAGTCTCAGGGAAATTGAAAGAAATGAGAGAGATTTTTCAGAATCTTCTTTGTCTGCTAGTTATGTACAGCGCTGGAAATGATGACGAAAGATGAGATTCATGGTAGAACATGGTGTCAGAATTTATTATTGAAAAATGAAACCTTTCAGCATTTCTTGTCTGAGGGAAACAGTTGCTCTTGGTGATTGGACTCTGAAGAATCTGGGGAATAGTAATAAGTGTTGGTTATCTGTTATCATTTACATAGCTTGGAAGCCCCAATATGTCATGTTTATTATGCACATAGAAAAATGAAACTCACCGAGGTAAAGTTACCTAAGAACATAATCAAATAGCTACCAAACAGTAACCAAAGAGCAAATCCTTGAAACAAACTCAAGTCTAAGTGGATCCAAATCCTGGCATGTGCCACCACTCAAGCGGCCTTAGCAAGAGCCAGAATTAATGAGGAACGTTTCATTGAGTATATTCCTACAGTTTTTTAATGCTGTGCAGTCAAGGATTCTTGATCTTCATTGCAAGAGTCTTCATTCATAAAAACAAAAGTATATAGAGTGTCATGACCACCCAGCAGAGAATCTATAAACAATTTCCATTGTCGTAAAGTGCATGTATTTCTACACTCTAACATTAACCTTTGCTGAGAATTGGGCAACACACAATTTATTAGGTGCACTAAAGGAAGAACATCAGCTTTCATCTTAGAATATAGACTGAACACAAACCAATGGGATTTTCTTATTCTTTCTTTCTGGCAAGAGCTGTAATTGTTTCTGGGAGACAGTATACTCTCTCTAAAGGAATGGACTCATCTAAATCCATCATATAAATTCCAATTTACAGCTCCACAGGTTCACCAATTCTCTCTGGCTTTGAGGAATATCCATACCTCACCATCTTGATCAATAAGAATGAAGTTTGCTTACTAGCCTCAGCCTTCATCCTTCCTTCCTCCAGTCCTTCTTTTTCCTTAACAGGGTTGGGGATGTGGCATCTTGAAGTCAAACAGCCTTTGAGCAACCACGATGGTTCAAATGGAAGAATATATGCTCGACAAAATAAAAAAAAAGGAAAAGATTCTGATTTCAGCAATATCGCTCATCCATCAATCTGATTGGTGTGTGTGTGTGTGTGTGTGTGTGTGTGTGTGTGTGTGTGTGTGTGTGTGTTAACAGAAGTATATGCCATCAGATAGATTAATTGGCATATGAAGGAAGGTTGGACCTGAGTTGATGCAGCTTGTTAGGTAATTTTCACATTACTTTGACAAAATACCTGACATATCAAGTTAAGGCTGGGAAGATTTATGTAGGCTCACAGTTTCAGAGGTCTCAGTCCACCTTAATGGACAAGGCAGGCTAGTAAGTCTCTGTCCTGATTGTTGGAGTGGAAGACAGCAAGCATTTGTACTGCAGGTGACCAGAAAGCAGAGAGCATTATTGGAACTAGGACATACATAACTGAAAGGACTGTCCCCAGTGACCCATTCCTATGCACCATGACTACTTAAAGCCTCCATCCACAACTGTCCACACACTTCTACAAGCCAGACATCCAACGTTCAAAGACAGCAGCCAGTGAGACACACTTCAAATTTAGACCATAGCAGAACTAAAGAGTAATAGAGTGATCACAAAATTCGACAAGGTCACTGTTCTCTGTGACATCTAAACTGTACATGTTTATAGCAAAGCTATGCATGATTTTTGAACCCAGATTACCAACTAGCCATGAACACATTTATTTATTTATTTATTTATTTATTTATTTATTTATTTATTTATTAAAAACTCTTTATTGAGAGTCAAGGTGACACAGAACACCCCACCCCACCATAAGCCTCAGCACAAAGAAGCCTCTTCATGGCCCGGATAAAAGGGCCAGGCTGACCTTCCTGGCATGGGGTGGAAGACTGTGGGCGTGTGATCCCCAGGACAGTGGTAGGAACTATTATAGACTGCAATACTTCGGGATCTCAGAGCCAGCTCTCCGCTGCACCGGGTGGGGTCTTTACTCTCTACAGGGGCAAAAGCATACCAAAAGGCCCACTGTGTGCTGGGGTGTAGTGCCATCAGCATATACTTTATTCCAGGCTCACATGGGGCACATAGACAGTGGGGACAGAGATGGGGTATGGTTAGGGTGCATTTTCTAAGGAGGAACCGGGAGAGGGAGATTAAGATGTCAACTTGCACAGTAGCAGCTAATTACCATAATTACCCAAGGCTCACCACTCTCTGCCCTGAGTCTACTTGCATCGCCTCAGCAATGACCAGCCAGGAAGGCTCAATTGCACCCCACTTCTCTCCACGGAGAAGTCATCCCCGAGGCCACGGTGTGCCGCTCTCCACTGAGCCAGAGTCCGGGTCCGGGGCTCACAGCTCCACCACCATCTCGGTGTGCAGAAACTCGAACAGCACAGCGTCTGCCATGCACCGCCGAATATTATTTATTAAGTACACATCTTTATTGCCCTACTCCCCAACCACAGGTGATGGATGCTGAAAGGACATGTATTTTAGCATATCTTTCTATGGAAGCCCAACAAATATATCACAGCAATGAAGTTCGGATTCTTTCCGTGAATATTCACCTTAGTAAAGACAAAGCTGCTCATCAAAGTGGTAAAAGAAGAAGCATCACATAAATCCATTTCCAAGACTGCATATCTTTGGAGGAATCGAGGAAGGACTAATACAAACAGTTCTGTTACTGTGGTATTATTACTGTTATTGCTCTTGTTGAATATCCACCTCAGTACTCAGCAATCTGAAAATCTAGGCAGCTAAAGGAAGAATATGAGATGTGGATACTTATCAAGACAGGATGCTTTGGGCTTCTTGCGGCTGTGCTGCAGGAAACTAGCTGGCAAAATGAGTTGCTTAAGCATGCTGGACAAAGAGCATCAGGTGTGATAGATGGGAGCCAGGCAGAGTTCTTCTAAGGTTGGCATGAGGAACTGGTTCCTTTTTTAGAGCCAGGATCCACAGAAATCCCATATCTAACTCTAATTTACAATTCTGTTTCCCTAAAGATGACCTATAGCTGCCATCATATTTGCCTAACCTACAATTTGATGTGGATGGAAACCTCATGTTGTGTGCCAAAGCCACATGTTGCCATTAACTGACAAACTATCGATATATTTTTGATAACTTTAAAAATACTTCTGTTGACTTCTCATACCAAAATCTCACTTTGTAAGCAATATATAAGAGTTACACCTATAAGACTTGTGAGTCTCTTTCTTGCAAAGCCTTCCTGATGAGGAGAAATGCCTTCAGATTAATATCCTGCTTCCCTGAGACTGAGTGAGGAAAGGGTCCTGAAGCAACAACTTCAGCTGGACCAAGCTTTGTCATTACCATGGCTTGATATTTTCTATATTCTGCCTCAGGGAAAATAAAATCATCACCTACATGTTTACAGGGCATGAGATAACAACCTGGCCTCGACACTGACATTTTTGGGTCAGGGTTACTGACTGCTTTTTATTTTTAATGTAAGAGGCTGAACAAAGAAACCCAGATGACTCAACTTCTACACCCTTATTTTGAGAGCTTGCTCCTGTCTTTTCTACTCAGTTAAATATAAAGGATGATGCTTCCAAATCTGAGTGACAAATCTGCCAGAATGGTGACAAATATTTCCCTCAGAGCTGATAAAAAAAAGTCTCTCGACATTATCAGCCTGCAAATCACTGAACACCTCGAATGCAATTTGTGGTATGTAGAGTTTTATTTGTTTCAATTTACAAAGAATTGAATTTTTCAGATGGAAAATGAGAGAAAGAATCGGTTATTATGACAGTACCATGCTGGGAACTGGAAAGAACACTGAGCCTCCCTAATCTTTGGTCTTTGCTGTTTGCTCACTGAAGAATATCAGTTCTTCTTCAACAACTAGCAAGCCGACCTGGGTTGCAGATTAAAAATGAGAGGGATGAACTCTTTCTTCCTGGGTCAAATCCCATCAAAATAACGACATAGGATAGAAGGACCTACTGTTGTCTGTAACATATGTCGTTAATAATTAGACTTATGTTGCAGGCCTGATTTTAGCCCGTAACTGCCTTTGTACTATTCTGTACTGCACCCAAACAAACAGCTCAACGCTGTCTTTTCTTCCCCGACATTGTAACTTAGCAATCTTCTTCCTCTTAACTTCTACTTCAAGTCCCTGTATCCCCGTATTATATGTTCCTCCTGCGTAGTGTTACACTCCTATTCATTTGAGGACTTGTGTGTGTGTATGTGTGTGTGTGTGTGTGTGTGTGTATGTGTGTGTGTGTGTATGTGTGTGTGTGTGTGTGTGTGTGTGTGTGTGTGTGTGTGTGTGTGTGTGTGTATGTGTGTGTGTATGTGTGTGTGTGTGTATGTGTGTGTGTGTGTATGTGTGTGTGTATGTGTGTGTGTATGTGTGTGTGTATGTGTGTGTGTATGTGTGTGTGTGTGTGTATGTGTGTGTGTATGTGTGTGTGTGTATGTGTGTGTGTGTATGTGTGTGTGTATGTGTGTGTGTATGTGTGTGTGTGTATGTGTGTGTGTGTATGTGTGTGTGTATGTGTGTGTGTATGTGTGTGTGTGTGTATGTGTGTGTGTGTATGTGTGTGTGTCTGGTGTGTGTGTGTATGTGTGTGTGTGTGTATGTGTGTGTGTGTGTATGTGTGTGTGTGTGTGTGTGTGTGTGTGTGTGTGTAGAATTAACGGTTAGTGTCTTTAAAACTGAAAATATCTTTTGCTCATATTGTTACTCTTTCCCTGTATGAGAAAATGTTTCCCTTATCTTTTCAAAAATGTAAACCAGAAACCTAAGTGAACCCTCTGAATAAGTATGAATAGTGAGGGAAAGAGTAGATTCTGTCTCCAAATATTGAATGTTTTGATATTAAAATGTAATTTTTTCCTTTTCTACCTTCTTAATATCAATCCCTTGCTGCAGTTGAAACTCCATTTTTTATATGTTAGATTATTAAAATAATCACCCAAAAGTTCTTACTATCCATTCATCACTATCTCATGAATGCCATAGTCTGCACCACAGGATAAATGAACATTCAGGAACACAAATAGTGATATCAGCTCAGTGGTGTGTGTAAAAAATAGAAGAACCTTCATGGTTGTGTCCCAACCCCATGAGTGAGCTAACACTGTATGTGTGCTTTTGTAGCAGAAGGATTGCCAGATTGGAAGGGAAGTTGGAGGGGAAAACCACAAATGGTAAAATATTAACTGAGGGCATAAAGTTCTGGCTGTACACAAATAAGCACCTCTATGTGGATTTCCAGTGGCCACTTAAAAATGAGATTTAGCCACATGCCTGTAATCCCAGTGCACGGAAGCAAAGACAGGAGGAGCCCAGGAACTTGCTGGCAGCTAGTCTAGCCAAAATGATGAGCTCCAAGTTCACCGAGAGACCTTAATTAAAGAAAAAAAGATGAAAGGGATTAGAAAGACAGTGCCTGGAATGGCTGGAGGAAAGAAAGGGAGGAGAAAAGTAATCTAATTGTATTAAAAACATAATTTAAAAGAATTATATAGTAGATATGGGATAGCTTTCTTTACATTTTGGGAATGGGTGAAATTAAGGTTTGAAAGGTCAAAGAATTAATCTTGTCACCTACTCTCAAATTGTTAGACTCCTTTTCTTTGATTATTATTTTTCTGTCTGTCTGTCTCTCTTTCCATCTATCCATTCATCCATCCATCCATCCATCCATCCATCCATCCATCCATCCATCCATCTTCCTATCTATGCCATCCAAATTCTACTAAGCAAGGGCAAATAGTGTGAGTGCTGGATCAAGTTGATCATTGCTATGATTTAAATCTAGATTAGAAAGAAGTCTCAGAACCAAGCATTGTAAACAAAAAAGATCTCTAGTTGATGAGTTCCACTTGTTTTGGTTGTGGGAAAAGACCTGAAAAAGAGGGACAGAAGTTTAGAAAAGGTCTGAGTGCTATAGGTGGTATTGGCAAGGAGACCCAAACCAACAAAATTAGGGTTCAGAGTTGTGCCTAAGTCCTCCATGAAAGTATAGTGTTTTTTATGCAAAAAAATGAGGATGGAAAAGTGATTAAGGATATTTAACATTAAGCCTTTCCACATGCATGCGTGCACGCACGCACACACGCACCATTCACATAAAGAAGAAAGATTTGAAATATAAAATAAAACATTAGATAGGTTTCATACAATAAATGGAGACAACTTAAATGGCAAATATTCAAAAGATATGCAGTTTGATAAATTGTACAGGTTTACTATGATAAATCAATGAAGGTTAATGTATATGTACCTGTGTATTTATTCATGTATAAGTTCATAGCATACCATGAAAATCTGCAGTGATTAGGTTACCTACCAACTTTTTATGGAATAGGGATGCTCTACATCTCATTTTTTTAAGGTGACCATTAAATTTCATCTCTGACTTTCAAATGTCAGCATCATAGAACTGAATACATTAACACAAGCAACAGCTTATGGTTTGCAGGTCTAGATGGGACAAACCAAGCATGGAAAGCTGAAATAACACATATGGGTACAATTATATGACTATACCTTCCTCCCAAGCAGTGGAAATCTAGAACCATATTCATACAAGCAGTGTAGCTATCCTTTGTCATTTTATAAAAAGCAATTTGATAGTTCCTCAGCGCACATCTTATCTATAAGATATAGGCACAATGTGACAACCTCCTTCTCCATTTTTGCAGAACACTTTGTCTTTCTCCTGTTAGATAGGTTTTGCCTCTGGCACTCTGAATATTTGATTTTACAATTCAAATCTTTGTGTTTATTAGCAGATGCTTAAGAGAATAAGAGATTCTCTGTCTGTGTATCATCTATCTTTCTATCATCTATGTATCTATCTGTTGGTGATTGGGGTCTAAAATCTGAAATTTATCATCCTGATAATTTCATTCATCTATCATACCTACTGCCCATGGCTTATATACAAGTGCAGTCGTGATTTTTGCGAGAGGACTGAAATAAGAGGGAAGTGTGAAATGTTGGGCAGAAGGAGACTTTTTTTTTTTTTTTTTTTGTGCAAGTTTCATAAATCTTAGAAAGAAGTGAACCCCTGTTTGACTATTTTATGTTCTGTACTAGCTCACTGGCTATACAGGTGAAAATGAAATTTCCCTGGTGGCAGATTAGACTGTATAAATCATCCCACAGCTTTAATGGGGCAGATTATCAAAAGGGGCATCAGCCATAAGATCCTGGGTGACCTGTTATAAGAAAGTCTCTTTCCTTATCTCTCATTTCCGTCTCCTTCTACTACGCTCTAGAGCTAAAGGCTGGCGCTGTGATTACAGATGAGCTACCCTTCAGGACCCCTCCCCTGCTCCAATCACCTCAGGTTTCTCAGGTTCCTCTGCCTGCTCTGGAATCTCCACAGAAACTGTCACTTGTGCTCCCTACTGAAGGAATATGTAGAAGGCATATATTGCCTATATTAGGCCACTGTCCTGCCAAGTAGCAGGGGAAATGTTTTAAGTTTTTTTTTTCTTTAATTATTATAATTTATTCAGATTAGATTACATTCCGATTATTACCGCCTCCTTTGTATCTTCCCATTCCCACCCTCCCTCCTTCCCTCTTCTGCCCTATTCCCTTCCTCTAGCCCTCTGACAGAAGTGGGCAGGCCCCCTCCCCCACTGCGTGATCACAGCCTATCAGGACTCTTCCGATAGCCTGCTTCCCGTTCTGTGTGCCTGCCTGGCCTTCCCACCAAGGGGAAGTAATCAAATCAAGGCACCAGAGTTCATATCAGAGGCAGTCCCCCACCTTCCCACAACTGTGGAGAATGAGCTGTCCATTGGCTAGATCTGAACAGGGGGTCTAGGTTTACTGCATGCATTGTTGTTAGTTGGTACAACAGTTGGTGCAGACCCCGGGGTCCAGATCCCCAGGCCTTTTTGGACTGCTTGTGGGGTTCTTGAACCTTGTGGGTCCTTCGATGCCTCCATTCTTCCATACCACTCTGACATGGAGTCCAGCACCAAGTCCCAGAATCTGTCCTGATCCCCTGCTCTGTAGAGTCTTTCAGAGGACGTCTATGTTGGTCTAATAACCACTTATAAGTGAGTGTATACCATGCATGTCTTTCTGGGTCTGGGTTACTTCACTCAGGATGATCATTTAAAGTTTCATCTTTTTGCCTGCAAATTTCAAGATTACTTTGTTTTTAGTAGCTGAGTAGTATTCCATTGCGTAAATGTACCACACTTTCTTTATCCATTCTTCGGTTGAGAGATAACTAGGTCGTTTCCACATTCTTGCTATTATGAATAAAGCTGCTATGAACATAGTTGAAAAAAACATCTTTGTTGTATAGTAGAGCATTTTTTAGGTATATGCCCAGAAGTGGTATAGCTGGGCCATGAGGTAGCACTATTCCCAATTTTCTGAGAAATCATCATGTTGATTTGCAAAGTGGTTGTACAAGTTTGCACTCTCGTCAGCAATGGAGGAGTGTTCCCCTTTCTCCATGTCCAACTTAATTGTAAGTAAAATAGTCATGCAGAGCACATGGCGCCCTCTACAGCTATCAAAGAAGCTTGACTGATGCTTACTTACAAAAGGCCGCCAGATAGACTCTGAAAAGCACAACAAAATGCAGTGTCTTATTATAAAGATTTTTACTTAAAACAGCAGGCACGAAGACAACATTTCATTCTATATCTGTTCAATGTTGAAAAGAATGACATCCGTAAATAGATGTTGAGTAATACTGTTTCCTCATACACGGCTTTCTTCCTAAAAGAAATCAAAAGGCTTAACAAATACGTCAAGTTGGAATTCTGGATATGGAGGTGGGGGCTTTAGTGATACTGATAGTTTTATTGTTGTCCTTTTATCAACCAGGAAGATGACATTTCTCATTAAAATGCCATATTTCATTTTGTTGAAACATAAAATGACTAAGTTTTTCCAGCATTTTTTATATATAAAGGCATGAAAATGTAACACTTAATGCCTGTTTGCTTTGATTCTTCAATCATCCAGTACATATCCTTAATGTTATTTATGCTACTACTTTGAGCAATGTATCTCCATGCCTCCCTCAAAGGTAAAAGTAAAAAGAGTCACATCACCCTTCTATTGAAGTTGTGAAGTAGATTCAAATCAATTTTACATGCTTCCTTTATTTTCTAGTTAATATTCCCTGCCATTCATCGAGCTATCAGCTTCACAAAATGAAAGGCCATGTACTTTATTATTTTCTGTAACTGGGACAATGCTGTTTTGCTGATAAAAGAGAATCTGTGTTCTATAAAGGGCCAGTGCCATGGTATAGTGTAAATGAGAAAAAAAAAAAAAAAAAAAAAAAAAAAACTACTGTCCATGGGCAACTTTCTTACAAGGGAATATGAATTCTAACAGTTCCTTTCAGAGCTGCACAGGACCTGTCTTTCCGACGTAGCAGATGACTTATTCCACTATATTCACCCACATGCATACTACTATGGTTAAGTTGTTCTCTGTGCTTTTCCCCACATATCAAAGTCAAGTGTTTACCTTGAGTTTTAGCCCATGCTTTTCTCCTTCCTTGTGATTCTATTGGCCTGCATACCCACAAGTCCGCAAGACTCAGTCTTTTGTTTCCATTTGGAACTGGTTCAAAAGCCACCTTTTCAATGTGATTATTTCCTTGTCAATCAAAATAAAATATCCTGCTTTCCCTGAAAATACAATTTTAATTCTGTTCATTTCCCTAATTGTTTCTCACTTCTATTGGTATATAAGATACATTTGCTTATGAGCTTTTCTGTATTGCCTACCCTACTAGTTGGTACATGAGTTCCAGTGTAGCAGAGGTGGTGGCAGTGGAGGCAGTGGAGGTGATGTCTTTTGTAGTTCACTCTCTGTTGTCTTCTTGTACATATACAAGGATTTGGAATTGGTTAGTGACCACTTTTCCCTAATTAAAATGTTCCCTCCCAGGGAGAGAAAACAGGCTGGTAAGAATAATGTGACTTATTCATTTATCTCTGGAAGCTCAAAAAGTACAACACTCAAAATGCCCTTTCCTAAGTCTCTATAAATTGGAAACAAGTTCTGTAGAGGAGACTGTCTTGGGTGACTCTTGGTCACAGACATAAGGACAAGTTGTAGAGGGTTTGGTTGACAAAATTCCAGACACCTCTGACTGTCCAGCATGATCTCTAAACGTCCAGAACAGCTGTTGAGGCTTTGCTTGACAAAGTTCCAAAGAACTCTGGCTGATCAAATACTTAGGAGGAAAGGAGAAAGGTTGAAATGATAGAAAATAACTCAGGTCTCACCTATAATACAAGGGAAGGGAAATCCACGATCCAGCATGCACAATAGGAACTATGTAAAGTGGTCAGTACAGGAATCTATGGGCATCTGAAAATACAGTACATCTAAACTAGTTGGAATTGGGAATACAATTGAAAAAAGAACAATAGTGCCTCTAACAACCTACACCTTGAAGCTATGAGTCATGGTGTGGGTAAGATCAGTGTGAATGTCCTGGAAGTAAAAAACCAAGTAGAATTACTATTCATCACTTCTTAAGACAAGAGCTACATAATCTGAGACAATATGAAGAAAATGAGTCTCTGATGGACCAACTTCATTACTCAAAATAGGGCATACAAAATGTTGTGGTTGATGCTCAGTTCCCTGGGGTAATTAGGACTGTGTTTACTATGAAGTTAACCAGAGATTGATTCCTCATAGACCTTAGGTTTGGCTTGGGACTTTAGCAACCTTGCCGAAACTGATGGTGGAACCTGATATTGACAAGTAAGGAGAAGCTCTGGGAGATATTGGTGATTTGTATTAGCATATAAATTGATTTCACAAGATACTAAAGGACTGAGAGAGAGAGAGAGAGAGAGAGAGAGAGAGAGAGAGAGAGAGATGAAAACAAAGGGAAGAACAGACAATGGAATTTGTCTAGGTTACCAAAAAACCAATGTGGCAAGGTTTGGGTTATACAGCATTCTTAGAAGAAGAAAATAAAGACAGGAAGCAAAAATGGCATGCTTGTGATTCCCTTGGAAGGCTTGAAACCTGCCAAGATGTTCAGCAAAGGAGCTAAGGAAATGGAAATAATGGTGTGGTAAGTATTCACTGTGCCCTTTCCTATGGATGACAGAGATCTCCCAGGATGGAAAAAAAAAAACCTCCACTCTTTCAATGGGTGATCAAGATTGTGACAAAGAGACACACACGATAACTTTGGGATTCATCTTGACTTATGCCTTCATCTGTACCCTACTGATATATAAAGCTTTTAATCTCCAGCAAATATTGGAATTAACTGTACCTTAAATGAGGACCCTCCCCTAAGCACTGGGACAATAGGCAGTAGCATATGGATGGTGGAAGAGAACAGTGAAGGTGAAACAGACTAAACTTGTCCAGGGTATGGACAACTATGTCCTCTCAGTATACACCTGTGCATTTGTCCTCAGAGAAGGATTATCCATGGGTAGCTGTAATGCAGTGTCAAATTTGCCACCTGGCATTATAGAGTTTTACCTAAGAGTAAGAATTATAAATTATAAATTATAAATATAGTCATTTGTGGTTGAGTGAGATGCCGGAGTATGGTTGTGATCCTCAAGCAGTATAGACTGCTTGGAGCTGTAACAAAATTACAGAAACTATAAGGATATTAAAAGGGGTAGTAGAAGGCATTCACATGATTATTGTAGCTTGTGTAAGAAGCCAGATGCCTTTTGGAATAATGACTGTTATAGAAAGCTAAGTAAAGTAGCACCCTCCCTACTCATGACACTGTCCCCAAAGTTGCTCTTTAGAGACAACAACTGACACAGATGATAGGAATTTTTATTCTATATTGGACCTCACTAATGTTTTGGTTTTGTATGCCCTTAGCTGGTAAGTCTCAAGACTAACTTATACTTTCTTGAAATGAAGAGCAAGGAACTTCAGGAATTCTGCACACTTCCTATCAAGAGATTTATTTATGTAATGCCAACCTTTGAGTGTGCCACAAAATTACAAAAGCACTAAGGAAAATGGAAGAAAAACATACCTATAGTGAAGAATCGGATACCATGCATGGGTGGAAAGAAAAGGCATCCCTAGGAGTCATAGTGCACAAAAAACCCAAGTGCCAAAGATGGGCTACTTCCCTATGAATGGTTAGTTAGCCAGGGAGACCACTGAGAGACTCAAACTTATGAGGACTCTTCTGCAGGTGTTTGTATACCAGAACTACACAGCAAAGAGTTTTGCCAAAAGCTATGGAGAAATCAGACTAGGGATGAGTTGGAGTCCCCCTTGGTACCAGTTGGCTTGTATAGCTCTGGGAGATACTTTGTAAGTTGTTGGAAGAGGAGTATTGTTGTCAGTAATGCTTGATTATGGTCCACATGCTACAAAACTAACATAGGAGGCAATGTAGGCTTGCTAATGCACTAATGCCATGGCAGTTATGGGTATAACCCAAATGTTTTCCAGCTGGAGTTAAGATTCATTCTACTTGAAAGTACCCATGTCTGACACCGTGGACCAGGGATAAAGCCCAGGTCTGGGGAGGTTATAGAGATCAGTAGGGAAATCTTGCTATCATCTTATTAAGTAAATGTGATATACCTTTCACATTTCTGTTTAACCTTGTGTGTTTAAGGCTGTAGAGAGGTCAGGTGGTGGTGGCATACACCTTAATCCCAGCACTCGGGAGGCAGAGGCAGGCAGATCACTGTGAGTTCGAGGCCAGCCTGGTCTACAAAGCAAGTCCAGGACAGCCAAGGCTACACAGAGAAACCCTGTCTCAAAACAAACAAACAAACAAGCAAACAAACAAAAAGTCTGTAGATTAATTTTGTCTGTCAGCTTCCATCATGGACAAAAGCTTCTTTATTTGTGGTGGGCGGTGGTTATTCCAAAGAACTTTACTGGCCAAACTGCTGAGATAAATGAATGTTCACTTAGGCTAGGACCACAATGCTTAGCAAGAAATGGATAAAAACAGGCACATATCTCTATCACTCCATCCAGGATCAAAGTATCATGGAGAAGAATGTAGAAAGATTGGGAGAGTCAAAGGGAGGGGTAGAATGTTATATATTGCCTCCTCTGACTAAAGACATTCCTTCTAGAAGAGGTCAGAGGGGCACTTCTAAGACTCAAGCAGTGATGAAAACATATGAGGTTTAAGTTCTCACAAAGTTTGCAATACTCAGAAAGCTTAAAATTTTTTATGGGAATCACTGGATCCCTTTAGTTTTTATAAGCAGGGGAAACAATTGCTGGAGAGGAAAATATTATCTTCAGTTTAGTCTACAAAAAGCTTCTTGGCTGTAGTTTTTGTGAATTATTACTAACGGTGAGATAAACTTTTCAGGGAGTCAGTTGATTTTGAGTCACCATCCATGATACTGTCATTAACATCAATAAACTCATTGGTTCACCAAGACAGACATGAGAAGAGTATTTATTTATTTTTGGTCAGGTATTGGTACCTTACCTAGAGTGAACAAAGGTTTGTTCATGTCTCTCTAAGAAAAGTCACAGGACAAGAGCATACTAAATGCTCAATAAAAACTTAATATGTTTTTGGACAAATAAATGATTCAGTGAATGAATAATGAAATGAATAAAGAATTCTTGATATGTACGAAGAACAAAATTCCAAATACATCTTCAAGGCAAATTTGATTTGTTACCTTGAATAATCATTTAAATTACCTGCACCAGATTCTGAATTTTTAAAAAAATAGCCTTTTAAAGTAAAAATTTAAGTTATGCTGCATATTCCATCATATTTAGATAAAAACTTTTCAATTGTGGTATATAATTTATACCTATCATCTATGAACTCAGTGATGAATATACATATATGTCTATGTGTATATGTGTATACACAAGTCTATGTTTGTGTGTATGTATGTATCTATATATGTATAGTACATTACCAAAGATAATATGAAAGTATCTTAGTCTTTGCTGATAAGGAGAAAAATAAATGCTAGTTCCTCTGGAAAGCAACTCAATTTTTTCCAAGATCTCTGTCTTGCTTCATTAATGCTACTTTAAATTAATCATGTTTGGTGTGGCTCCACAAGTGATTTTAGTGGAAAATATAAAATGGACTAAAATTTGTATTTCCAGATGTCTTGAGAAAATTGTAGGTTCCTATGGAGGAGTCATAATTCTTCAATGAAAATGGTCTGAATGCTATGTTCTGCACTCCTTGGGCCTGTTTGTTCCACATGCTTTTTGATATACATTATTAGATTACTTATCAAAGAATATATATATATATTTGAGGGTTTCATGATTTGTGGTAAAAGTTCACTAGCACCAGGATCACTGTAACTATTTTACATATTGCTCTTATCACATGATTTTACTTACTAAGCTCAAAGCTGTTTGACAGCAGAGTGTATGTTATTTCATAGTTCACTGAAGACTTTCTACTATTTCTGTGGCTCTGTTCATTACGCTCAGTAATGAAAAGGTGAAATATTTTCCCTTAAATCAGGAATAAGATATGGCTTCTCACACTATTCATTTCTATTCAACATAGTACCAGGAGTCCTAGCCACTAGATAAGAAAAAGAAGGCAAAGATTCAAACTGAAAGAGTTGAAGTTAACATATTGCTTCTTAAAATCTCACATATTTGAATACTTGACTGCAACTGCTGGTGCAGTTTGGGAGAGGTTAAGGGGTTGCCATCTTGCTGGAGGAAGGATGGCACCAGGGCAGGCCTTGAGCGCTTGTAACCTTATTTTATTTTCTGTTTGTCCTCTCTTTGCTCCAGGTTTGCAGCTGATGAATAAAACTTGCATGAAAAAGTGGCATAGGACACATAGATCAATGGAGTAGAATAAACAGTACAGAAATAAAGTATACATTAGGACTACTTAACCTTGAACGAGGATGCCAAGAACAATGCTGTCAATAGAGATTCTCTTCAATCAAAGATGCCAGGAAACTGTGTACACAAATGACAGAAGAATGAAGATTCACCTTCATCTTGCGACAAATAAAGACAGCAATTGAAATTGACTAAAGCCTTGTTTGTAACTAAAACCATAAAACTCCTTACTGTTGACATGGGGAGAGCATTTGTTGGATAGAGCAAATCTCAAGCAACAATAAACAAACAAACAAACAAACAAACAAATGGAATGGCATGGCATCAATTTTAAAAGTTTGTGTGCAGCAAAGGAAACAGTTAACAAATTGAAAGGTAATCATGGGATGATGGTAAGCCATCCATCTAATAAGTGGTTAGTTTGTGAAATATATAATGAATCCATAAAATTCAATACCCAGAAAACAAGTAACACAACTAAAAATGGGGAATTGACCTCCATCATCATTTTTTTCAAAGATACATGAACATCTAACTGATTAAAAAAAAGGTGACCAATATTACCAGTCATCAGGGAAGTACCCATAAAAATTACAATGAGCTATCACCCTGCAAGCAATGAGAAGTGTTGGTAAAGGTTAGGAGAAAAAGAATATTTGACAAAAGAAAATGAATTCATTGGAAAACATATTCAAACCATTATTTGCATCCCTCCACCCTGTCTTGGGGTCAGGAAGCTGCTGAAGAAGGTGCTGACAATGTAAGATGTAGGTGATATGGGGAAGGGCTGAGAAATGCCATCTTCTGAGCATGGCAGAGCCATGGCAATCATGAATCCACACCAGGTGTGATTATCTACATTGTCCAGAACAATATGAACCCATCAACCATTAGTCAGGGTACCAGAAGGCCTTGTGTGGCTCTGCTTGTCCATGATGAACTTTGAGGCACTGATGGATTTGGCCAAGGGTGAATCTTTAGTTATGGAAGTAAATAGTCAAGAGAAAGGCAGGTTCCCCCAGGCCCATCTCCTGTGACCGTCCTGACTCAAGCCTTTGAGTGCAGTGATGCAGATGCTCTGCCTGATCTTCCTGCCTCTCTTCTTGCCTCCATAAACTCTCCTCTTCACAGAATTCACATTTTAAATCCCAGAGGTGAGGCCTTATGTTTACAGTCATCTAAGGACTCTCCAATGGGCTTAAATTAACAGGTTTATTCTTGCCCTGCAAGTTGCCTTGGCAACTTCTGAGATTCCTTTCATGGCCCGTCTTTATCTTCCCACTGGACCACATGCTCTGTTCTCTCCAGGATTCTTTCTGGCATACAGCACTCACGGCAGGTTAACTTGGCCTATTCAATTCTTTTACCTCCTCCTGAAAAGCTCTACTCTCAGATGGACTTGCTTCTTTTGCTTTTGCACCAGTCAATGCTAAGCTAAAATTCAGCTCCTCATTGACATGACCTGGAGTAGTGACTGTTCCACCTACTTGATACCCATCACTTTACTGACAATATCTGGCAATTCATTCATACAAAAAGCCCCAAAAGATGCCAATAAGAATAACGGGACTGACCAAGCTTCTGAGCATTATGCTTATATAGAAGCTACAGACTTTATAATTAATTTTTAAAAATAGCAATGATTAAATAATGTTGATTCTTACACAACTCTAAATATAGTAAAAGGTTCTAAATTTTGTACTTTAAATAAATGAATACATTTTACAGTAAGGATGGTATATTTCAATAAAACTATTATGTAGATAGTCACAAGATGTAGTATTCTTCCAGTCCTACTTTTTAAATTATATCACATTAATTATTCAATTTAATTTAGTGGGGTACTGGAAGCCTATTAAGCTGTTTCTCCTCCATAGAATTGACTCCATTAATTAGATCTCACATCTCTACCCTCTCAGCAACGCTTCTTTGTTTGAAGAGTCTCTCTAGATTTCCTCAGTAGAAGCCACTATAGATATATTCTATCCCCTGGGAAGCTTTTCGTATTTTGCATACAATGTAATCTGTTATATTAGTTTTCTAGGCACTTGAAGAAAACTAATTACATCTTCAAATTCCCTTTAGAGAGAAGATACTTATTTACCAGGAAATAGTGGTATATTCTATGAAGATGGAATTCACTAAAGACCTTAAGCACTCTTTGTACTCAAAGGGCTGTGCTGTCCATGGGTGGCATCCACACCCAGTGATGCTGATGGTGGTGTCTTTACCATTAGGTCTATAACTTTGTTCTTTCCTGTCTCAGAGATCTGTACATGTTCCATATGTGCTATGTTCACAATTGCTATGGACAACCCAAACCCGATTATTCAAACTGTTGGAGAAAATACATACTGTTGTGCAGAATTTTAGGAAGAAGCCCCAATTCAGAGAACTCTGCAGCCACCAGACATTGTTCTGAGCAGACCGTTGCTCTCATTCTCCTGCATCTGTTTTTCAGGGACGGTTTGCAGCCCCTTGAATACCTGGCAGTAAATGGTGCCAGAAGGTATTTGACCAAGACACTGAAATCGTTGAAGTAGTTCCTTCCTAGAGAGAGATGAGCCTGCTTCATCTTAAATAAAACACAAAAATTAGAAATTAGGTAATGACTTCAAAAGCAATTTTCACTGCCATAGAAAAGGATAAATATTTGCAGCTAAGTCATATAGCAAGACTTTAATGATAGCTTTTAATCGAAAGGAGGCGTTTCTCTGTCTACACACACACACACACACACACAGAGAGAGAGAGAGAGAGAGAGAGAGAGAGAGAGAGAGAGAGAGAGAGAGAGAGAGAGAGAGAGAGAGAGAGAGAGAGAGAGAGTATTTACTTCAGATTGTAACTTTTCATCATGTGTCTTGATTATGTCTTTCTGGATAGATTAGAATCCACAATACTGGAGTCAAACATATCATATTAAGTGACAAAGTTTTAGGTGAGAAAATTGTGATAGAATATGGGAGCTGATTTTTAAACCTGGCACTAAGAAGCAGCAGCACTTTTCTTTGTTTTCAAATGGTGCAATAATGATTAATCATGGTTATTATTGGTAAGCCAAGTACTGCCTTTTCTTCCATTTTTCTGCATGACATCCTAGGTGTAGCGCTTTCACTTGAAAGCTAGAGGATTCTAATATGTTAGTTATCACTTAGATCTCCAAAGACATCCAGTTTATAACAGACTCCATTTCTCCAAATGAGAAATGGAATCTGGTTCCCAAGCTTCTGGATTTCAGACAGAAAACCTCAGAAATAGAGGGTTATAAAAATATTACAATAATTGTTCTTATTTTATTTATTCTTTTTACATCTTGATCGATCATAGCCATCTCTCTCCTCTCCTCCTGGCCCCATCTTCCTTCCCTCTTTCCCCTATCCACCCTCCCCTACTTTTCAGAAAAGGGGAGCCCAACAATAGCAACAAGCTACCACAGCACATCACCTTATATCAGGACTAAGCACATCCTCTTCCCTTGAGGCCAGGCAAGGCAGCACCACAAGGGAGGGGTTCATGACCAAAAATCAGGCATCAGAGTCCATGTCAGAGACAACCCCCATTCCCCTTACTAGGGAGCCCACATGAAGTTTAATCAGCCCATCAGCTACATATGTGTAGTTGGTCTAGGTCCAGTCCATGCACAGTCCTTGGTTGGTTCCATAAGCCCCACTTGGCCCAGGTTATTTGACTCTATTTATCTTCTTTTAGAGTTGCTGTTCCCCCTAGGTCCTTCTATCCTTCTTCCCACTCTTCCACAGGGCTCCCCGTGCTCTGCCTAATGTTTGACTGTGAGTCTTAGCATGTGTTTTGATCCCTTGCTGGGTGGAGCTTCTCAGAGGACAGCTGTGTTAGGCTCCCATCTGCAAACATAGCAAAGTATCATTAATAGTATCAGGGGTTGGCTTTCTCCTATGGAGTAGGTCTCAGGTTGGGCCAGGCATTGGTTGGACATTCCCTCAATCTCTGCTCTAACTTTATCCCTGCATATCTTATAGGCAGGGTAAATTTGAGGCCAAAGTTTTTGTGGATAAGCTGGTGTTCCCCTCCCTCCACTAGAAGTTCTGTCTGGCTAGGAATTGGCCTCTTCAGTCTTCATGACTTCCACTACTAGGTGTCTTAGCTAGAGTCACCCCCATATCCTTCCAGGAACCTAAACCGAGATGTCCCTCAACAGAAGAATGGATTAAGACTTGATACCCTATGAGCATATACAGGGGGAGGAGGTCCCCCTCAGTCACAGTCATAGGGGAGGGGAGTAAGGGGAAATGGTAGGGAGGGGGGAATGGGAGGATACAAGGGATGGGATAACAATTGAGATGTAATATGAATAAATTAACAAAATATATTTAAAAATGAAATAAAAAGAACAAACAAAAATAAAGAAAAGGAAAATGTGGTACATTTATATAATGTAATTCTAATCAGCTATTAAACACAGGACATCATGAAATTTGCAGACAAATGGATAGAGGTAGTAAATATCATCCTGAGTGAGGTAACCCAGATTTAGGAAGGTGCAAATGGTGTGTACTCAGTTATAAGTGGGTATTAAACATATAGTACAGGATACCCGTATGACAATTCACAGATCCAAAGCAGCTAAGTAACAAGGAGGGCCCAGGGGAGGACACTTAATTCCTACTCAGAAGGGGAAATAGGCTAGACACCAGAGGTGAATGAAAAGAGGGAACAGGGTTGGAGAGGGACTGGGGAGGGTGGGGATCAGATGTGGGCAGGAGACCAGAGGGTTTCGAGAGAGAAGAGAAACCCAGGGTGGGGGCATCTCTGAGAAATATTCTAATAATTTTAATTTTAAACACACACACACACACACACACACACAAAGGGGGTGAGGCTCCCAGATTCTTAGTACATAGCATTATATTTAAAGTGATTTTATTTGATAAGCACATGCAAATTAGTTCAGGGTATTGGTGAATCAGAGCGGTGGAATCTCTGTCAGGAATGGAAACAAACAAAAATAAAACCCAGGAAGTTGTTGTGCTCTACCAGAGAAGCCTGCTAGGGTCTCCTATAAAACAAATTTATTTTTGGTTTTCTTGCTCTCCTTTTCCATTGCTCACTACACACTTCAGTGGATTCCTCTCATCTCAACCACTGATCTGATTTCTTTTCTTGCAAAATTAACATTCTGTAGTTAAGCATCTCTTTCAGGCTCTTCTCTCCTGTTCTTAGCTGCAGCCCACCTGTGGCGTCTGAGCACACACCTCTGCTGAGATTTTGATAACAGACACCTGTGCGGTCTAAGCAGCTCTTGACTTATTTCTTTCAGAATGTGTTAATAATTGTGGCCACATTTATTTTCCTCCAGATGTGAATTAAAAAAATACCATAAGGACCAATTTCAGTGGAAATTTGGAAGTGGATTGAACTACTCCCTCTCCATCACTTTGCCCACACACCATTTTACCATCCTCCAAGCACTGCGGAGGACTTGCTCATCAATCAGAGACATGCTGGGCATCCCAGGAGCACACTGCAGGTGGCAGCTCTCACAGCACACACCTCCAAGTGCATCCTTACCTCACTGCTCAAGGCAGTAAACATTCTGCCATTTAGACAGCAGCCATCATTTCATGCAAATACAACAGTGTCAATTGACAAGTATTCAAATTGGTCCCCAACGTAGCTGTCACAGGATAACAAGGCAGGCTGTAATCCACTCTGCCATTTATATCCTTTAGAAACAAATTTCAATCATTTTCAGCCTTTCTCACATTTCTCTTCCCTTAGCTTAATATTTAAAATATCTAGTCATTAAAGTAAGATATTCTCAGTTTTCAAATACTCTTTGCCGTGGCCCACCCTATCTACAGGGCTGTCCTTACAGTATATATTTTTAAGGGTAGTTTATTTTTTGCACACAGCTTTGCACATTTTTATCCATGTGAGACCAGATCTCCTTTTACAAGCGAGCTCACAGCCAGAAATGCTATCGATTTTGAAAGCTTGTAAGGGAAGAAATTCATAGAAACAGCTGGTAGTTAAATGAGAAGTTATGTTCTGCACAGTGTTGTTTAAGCAAAGTCAAGAACTGCCATTTACCTTTCGTCTCACATTGACTCACACACGCATGATACTATAGTCCTCACTGCATACTCATCTCCATGCATGCATCCGTTAAATATCAAATGCTAGGGGGAAGCACACGAACATGGGAGTCATAGAAAAGCCTTAGTCACTAGCGGATTCGTGAACAGCACCGATAACAAAGGATTAACTGTAGCATTGTTTGCTTCCTTTTTCTTTCTTCATTTTTGCAGGCTTCTGCCCTTTTCTTACTAAATGACCTCCCTGTAAAAGGAAGGAAAAGAGGAACTAGAACCCAGAAGGATAAATTATGTCTCTCACTCAGAAGTGCTAAGTACTGTCACCCTAGCTACTTAGTCTTAGACCTTACATAAAAATTATAAAATATAGAGTTGTCCTAACTCCACTTTGTCTAGGATAGACCCTGTCTCTGCTCCTACAGCATTCCGATCTTGTTGAGTGCCACTGCAGACGCCTCTTCCATTGACTCTCAGTTCCTCTGAGACATTTTTGTGTCTATTTTGCTGTTCGTCACATCTCAGAGTCTGATGGTAGGGGACCTCACTCCTACTGCAGGCTACCAAAAGGGAAGCGTGGACATCAACCAACCAACATCTAAGGAACTGCTCAGCATCCTCAGCCATCAGGGAAAGGCCAAACAAACCTACACTGAGATTCCATCTGGCACCTGCCAGAGTGACTAATGTCAGTAACACAAGGCAGAGCTCATGTTGGGGAGGATGTTGAGCAAAGGAAACTCTCCCTGATGCTTGTAGAAGCATTTCCATGGAGCCACTATGGAAATCAGTACTACAGTTCCTCAGAAAGACAGAAATGGATCTACCTCAGGATCCAGTTAAACCACTCTTCAGATTTACACAAAGGATGCTTCATCCTACCACCAGGACCCTTGCTCAATCATGGTCACTGCTGCTCTATTAGTAATAGCCAGAAAATGGAAACAACCTAGAGGTCTCTCAATAGAAAATGGATAAATAAAATGTGGCACATTTACACAATGGAGTATTACTCAGCTCTTTAAAAATTGCCATCATGACATTTGGAAGCAAATTGATGGAAGTAGAAAAACTTATTCTGGTAACCCAGACTCTGAAAGAAAAATATGTTATATATTCACTTAATCTGGATATTAGCTATTAAATAAACAATAACAAATATATAATCCGTGGTTCCAGAAAAGTTAGTCATAGAGGAAGAGGCTGTCGGGGGGGGGGGGTAGGGGGGCGGATGACACATAGATCTCCTTTGGAAGGTAAGTAAAATCGATTTTATGATTTTATGGGTAGACTGGAGCCAAAGGGGACAAGGATGGGACAATATAATAGGAATTTTGCCCTATAGAGTTATGGTATGAGTTAAGACACAGGAAAAACAAAAAATGACAGGAGAAATATACAACAATAAATATGATTTCTTTCTTCAAAGTTTCTTCCATAAATCACGGAAGAAGACTTTCCCACTCTCAATGGTCCCCCCTTCTATAAGGTGAAATTTGCATAGTCAAAGAAGAGAAAATTTTATTACCTGTTATTTAATCTCAAATCAAACCATAACAACTCCTCTCAGCTCCTTGCTAACATTACCTCTAAACAGAAAAAAAAAAAAAAAAAAAAAAAAAAAAAAGAGTGTTAGGCAGGTGTTTAGCATTTACAGGGCCATAGGTTTAATCTTTACCAAAAATAAAATGTATATTGAGAGACCTGAAGCTAATTGATGAAGGACATGTCCCTGGTAGAAAGTCACAGTCTGGAGAGATAGCTTGGTCATTAAAGGCTAAACTCACAAACATAAAGCTCCAGAGACAAACAAACAAACCACAAAATCTGATAGAACTTGATCTTATAATATGGCAGTATTATTTGTAGTAACTGTGAGTTAGCCAGCCTATTGCCAGGAAAACTGAAAGGCACATCTTTTAAATACATCTCTGAAATTCTAATTAAATAATCATTCATTAAACATATTCAACTTCAAACTTTAAAAGAGCATTTGTTTGTTATTATTAACTTCATACTCAGAAAATATATACATACAAATATATATATATTTCCCCATGAGATCATTGTCACAAAAACAGATATAAATTTTACTTGTAGTGATTCCTGGCTTTCAGACATGTCACTTCTATTTGTGAAATGTCAAATTTGAGTTTAGGGTGAATCAATGAGCCCAACTAAAGCTCCCAAAACTCTCAGCTTCCTGAAGTTGTGTCATTATCCAATGACCAGAAGTCCAAAGAAAGTATCCACTTCTAAGTATGATTTACTTGTGGCTCACAGGGGACCTTTAGATTCATTTCTATGCTTTTCCATTTCCACATATTCTTAACATATAGTTTATATATTGCAAACAGAACAAGTATGCATTAAGCCTTCAAAACTAATGCCTCCAATTATTCTTCCCTTTATCCAATATCTGAGGTTATTCCTGGAAAAGTTGTAGAAAACTCTATATTTTACACAATTTAATATACTAAGAGACAGAAATAAAGTCAATTTTTGTCTTACAGATGAGACCTAAGTTATACCTAACTTTCTTTAATGGGCTTATTTGAATAAAAGAAATGAGAAATGAATCAGGGCTTTCTGCCTCCTCTATTATTTTGCAGAATGTTAGGTGTTTCATAGATATTCATTTTTTCATAGAATCTTATACATTATTTGAAAATTACTTTACTTTGTAATAATTGTCTGAAATTTAGTGGCTGTAGTAATATGTGTCTACCTATGGCCTCCCACCATGCAGGAGCTGATTCAAGAAGATTGCCAAGAGTCTAAGGCCAGGCTGGGTTACAAGGCAAGACTTCCCTCTTTCTTCTTCTTCTTCTTCTTCTTCTTCTTCTTCTTCTTCTTCTTCTTCTTCTTCTTCTTCTTCTTCTTCCTTTGATGTTTTTTGAGACAAGGTTTTTCTGTGTATCCTTGCCTGTCCTATACTTGCTTTGTAGACCAGGCTGGTCTTAAACTCACAGCGATCCACTTGCCTCTGCTTCTGCCTCCCCAAATACTGGGATTACAGGCATGGGACCACATACCTAGTTTGACAGATTTTTCCTGTCAACACTTTTTTGAAAATAATTACTAATGAACCTCTCTATGAGAAAGGCCTTGAAACTGCTCAGTCTTTCTTGCTAGGCAGGCAAAACTCTTGTCAATTAGTACAATAGAGTAGAAGGGGGAGGCTAGCCAAAACTTTCACATTTGCCTCCTGTTGTCACAATTCAAAAATTTCCAAGGTCTCTTTAGTGTTATTTTGCAGTTTCATTGTTCACATTTCAATATTAATGCCAATATAAATGAAAGTAGTGATACATGGCAATGGAGGACCATAAAGACTTAGGATTGTTTGACTTTAGTCTTAGAAAGTAGAACATACCACAGCCTCAGTATTGTAATGTGAACTCAATGATCTGATTAGGGTAGACATAGCACTAGTAGAGGCTAGGGAAGGCCTCACACATTCTGCTCAGAAATGCACACACACACACACACACACACACACACGTATATTCAAATTGCCACGGTACTACTAAGTTTATGGATTGCATTTGAGAAAAGCAAACATTTATATCTTTTGTAATATTAGACAGTTCTTAACTCACACTTATTATTCTTAACTCAGACTTATGATTCTTTATTAGTTGTGACTTTTTTTCTGGCATGAAAGAAATGAACATGAAAAAGAAACCATACCTTCAATTTTGAATTTCAATATTTATGATGATAGTTCCCCTCTCTCCTAGACAGATATGAAGATACATAATCAAATTTTCATTAGTTGATAAATGTACAAAGAAAAGTATATATATATATATATATATGTATATATATAATAAAGTTTCAACCTTGTCAGGAGTATATTAAAATAAATAAGATAGACACAGAAAAACATATTATTACATGACTTAATCCATATGGAAAAATTTCAGAGTTGAACTTGAGCTTATCAAATAAGAAGGTACAATGGAGGTTGCCAAGGCCTGAAAGAAAAAGAAGGAGTAGTGCAATTATTAAGAATCCAAAATTTTGGGCCAGGCATGGTGGTGCATGCCTTTAATCCTAGCACTTGGGAGGCAGAGAGTTCAAGGCCAGCCTGGTCTACAAAGAGAGTCCAGGACAGTCAAGGCTACACAGAGAAACCCTGTCTCAAAAAAACAAGAACAAAAACACAGAATCCAAAATTTCAGCTAATAAACTGAAATAAGTTTGAGAAATGCATTGTACAACAGGGTGACTATATCTACTAAGTATAATATTCTTAAAAATTGCTAATAGGTGAGTATATACCATGCATGACAGGGGAGCCTGCAGAAACTGACACACCAACCAAGGACAATAAATGAAGAAAAACTAGACCCTCTGTTCACTTGTAGCCAATGGTTGCACGGGAGGGGTCAGCACTGCTGCTAAACCTCTGACATCCACTCTAGTGCCCATGATTTGATCACTGCCCCATGGCAGTGCGGCCTTACAGGAACAGAGGAAGGGATGCAGGCTATCTTGATGAGGCCTGATGGACTTTGGCCAGATGGTAGGGGAAGGGGGACTCTCTGTCCGAAGCCTGGGGGAGAGGAATGGGGCAGAAGGGGGAGGGAGGGTGGGAATGGGAAGAGCAAGGGGACACCAATTGGGATGTAATGGGAACAGATTGTAATAATTTTTAAAAATCAATTAAAATTGCTAATAGGTGATGTTTAAAATATGTTTATTACAATTGAGTGTACAGCAGTATTTAAATTAGCTCAATTGAGCCATTTTACATCAACAGATTGCAAAGCAATATACTGTATATAGCATATACATTGTGCTTGCTAAGTAAAAATTAAACGCTAATGAAATTATTAATATATAGGAAAAAGGAAAGATTTAAAAATGAGCAAAAATAAAATTATTCAATCTTACAATAAAGCTACATGTCCAGTAACAGTATTGACAGAGCTCACTGTTGTTGAAGAAAGTTTAAAGTGGACACATATTTTACTTGTGTCAATTACAATTTTGTTACAACACTATATATATATAATATATATATATATATATATATATATATATATATATATATATATATATATATTTCTCTATCTTGAACTTTTCATGCACAGTAATGCAGCAATTGTTAATGGCATTAATGTCTATAATGGTGAAAAAGACATGGAACAGCTCATCACACCAATAGGAGGACAAGACAAACTAGTTACGACTCATATGCAACAAAACACAATGCAGCTGGCTGAAATCATATTTTTTATTCTAATTCAGTTCTATGAATATTTTTGAACATATGGAGAATAATAGACAATCACATTTATTAATTATATTAGGACCATTCTATGTCTCCACACAAAATATCACAGAAAAGACAAATTATAGTCACCAGAAGCTTGTTCAACATGGTTTTAGAAGATGCAACGTCCAAGAGCAGGATGGCAGCATACAGCAATGGCCTTTTCCCTGTTCATAATGTGATGGAGGGCATCATTCCAAGGTGAGACACAGAGAGCATTCACCTGTTGTTTGACCTGTTCTTAGAAATCCCCTACTTCCATCTTGTGGGGTCTCAACTTCATGACATTGATTCCTCCCAAAACTTTACCCCCAGATATTGGACTATCAAGTTTCTATTATATAAACCCTTCTAGAGATATATTCAAACTACAACATTGAAATATACAAATGGAGTGGAAAATAGTTCACCAGAACAGCAGTGATGGTTTTCTATGCAAAGAGAAGGGTCTAAATAGATGTAGCTGTTCTCCCACACCTTCTGCTTTTCTCTTCCCAACACAAGCTTGGCCATCTTCTGAAAATTCATGAAATGTCGCTTTCTATTTGTCTTCAACTCTGAATAGGGAAAGATCTGAAAGTGAGGGAAAATGTTGACAGGGCAGTAGATCTGGACACTCCCATCCCCCAAGCATCCTGATTGGAATGTAAATAGCAATTTATAATATTTGATTACTATAGAAATAAATACCATGAAATAAATAACCCCCAAATTATGTAACGAAAGTTTGAAAATCCTGTCTTGGAGTTTCCAAGACCTCAAAAGTTGCCAAAGTATGCTTGGTTGAGGTGCCTTCCATGCAGTGTCTACCTGAGTAGAGGACTTTAAGTCCCAGGGTTGGTGCATGGCCTTCATAATGCACCTTGGCTCTCCAACTCTCAGTTTTTCACTTTCTTCTGATTTATCATGTAATTTATATATGTTTGTATACACACACACACATATATATATTAGACTGGGATATTATTTATATGAAATACTCATAGAGCATAGTAGGCATTTAACATTGTTCATTTCTTGAGAAGAGATATTTATGGGTATGTTTAATCCTTCAGAGCTATACCAGGACGTGTTGCCCTTGAAGAATGGATGTTTCCATCTTGCATCATACCAGAGAGTCATTTGTTTAAGAAATCTTCCCAGACAACAGTAATTCGCCACCCAGAACTATTAATGATCTGAGAGCTACCTCTGCATTGTTACACCTAATGCAGAAATTTGAAGCCTTTTTATTCTTTGATTCTGAAGCTATATCTTCTATTTGTTGGTTATAAAACCTTCTGTATCTGAGAATTTCTCATTGTCTGGCCTTCCATTTTTAAAACCAGACCTTTCTTTCTTTCTCTCTTTTTTTCTTCTTTTGGACTACCATGGGTCAAACTTTTAATTACTTTATGTTATGAAGATCTCTTAAATACCAAGAAAAAGTGTCACATAATTCCATCTTGTTTGTGAAACCTTTCTTATTCACAGTTAGAAGTCTTTACCATAGAAAAGGGCAGCTGAGCTGAATAACTTATAAAATAGGGCTTTGCTCTCTTTGCTATGTGTAAGGTCCTTGAATTGTCTTTCATAGTATGGAAGACATTTTTCAGTAGTCTTATAGTGCTAAACATCATTTCAGGTGGATTGGGGCCCAGGAGGGTCGGCTCAAAGTATTGTACTAACCAAGAAGATCGAACCCCTACTTTGATCTACCCAATGGACAGGACATTTTCCACAGTTATCTGGAGAGTGGGGACTGACTCTGGCATGAGCTCTGGTGTCCCGCATTTGACCAACTCCTCTTGGTGGGGAGGCCTGATGGCACTCAAAGAAAGAATAAGCAGGATACCAAGATGAGACTTGATAGCCTATGACCGTATAGTAGGGGAGGATGTCCCCCACGGTCTTAGACCTAGGGGAGGGGAATAGGGTGAAAGAGGGAGGGAGGGAGAAACGGGAGGATATAAGTAACGGGATAACAATTGAGTTGTAATCTGAATAAATTAATTAAATAATAAAAAATGACATTGGTAGAAAATGTTTGTAAAGACAGCTTTGAGTTCCTAAATATGCTTTCTGAGAGACAGCAGACATTTTGTTCTTTGCCTCTGTGAATCTCAGTCTTGCCAGCTCCCTCTCCTCTTCCTTCTCTTCCATCCTTATTAGTTTTGTGTTTATACCAAACTTTTTACTGCACCCTACTTTGACCTTTCTGTTTGGAAAAAATACTTATGTCATTATATTTGATATTTAAAAAAAAATCTTCATAATTTTTTAAAAGATGAATGTTTATTTTTTCTTTTTTATTAAATATTTTTTTTATTTTTTAATATACATTTATATTATTACACATATGTACAATAAACTACCTACAGCAAGAAGAACCATGACACAATCTGTAATTATATGAATGTTACGTTCTTAGTGTTTTGTTTACTTGTATTTGGCAGCCTTGAAGAAAACATCTTTCCTATCTGGGAGAGTTTAAAATTCTGAATTTAAATCAGTTCTATCATATCTCATCATCGTCACCTTAAAACATCTATCCAGACCTAAAAACATTGTAACCCCTAAACAACTAAGCTTAATTGTAAAACTCAACTATCTGGTCTTCAACCCCATCAGAGACTTGAGAAGGATTAAAATTAATTACCTGGGTATACAAGGTGTGTATGTTAGCAGCTTCCCAAATGAGAAGATGACAGACACAATTTGCTACCTGAGCAGTCACCCAAAACTCTCTATATTTAGTGAACTAGCCTCTAGTGTTTATTCGTTTGCTCAGTTTTTGTATTCTGAATCATCATTATCCTTCATTTCTGCATTGTTTTAACTTATGTTGAGTACATAAATATACACACATGAAGATGCTATATTATTTGAAATTAGTATTTATTGCAGCATGGATTATACAATTATAAGAAAATAGAAAAAGGAATTTATGTGTAAGACAAAAATGAAGCATAAGCTTTACAAATACAATTGTCACAACTGTATTCACTGATAACCAGATTTTGTTTTAGGTTTGCAAAGCAAACCTGTGTTTCATAATTTCGGGTAAGAAATCCAGACATATATACAGACATAAATCATTTAGAAAAATATTTTATAGGAGATTTTTTAAATGAGAAGAATTTACAGGTAGTGGCAGGGGGCTAATCTTGTGTAGGCTGTGCATATATAAAATCCTTAGCCACAGTGAGTAAGAATCTCCTTAGCTCCAGATGCAGGTAGAGATATTACCAACTAAGAAGGAAGAAAATATTTCCTTTTAATGTTGATAATTCTAATTATGCAAACCATTTCCCAGAATTCTGTTTGTTACCTCTCTGTCACTGAGACACAATATCCAGGATAAATAATTCAGTAGAAGAGAATTTATTTTGTCTCACAGTTTCAGGCCGTGGTCTTCAGTTTAGTTAAACCTGAGCCCACAGTGAAGCAGAACATCATGTTGGCAAAAGTGTGTGGGAGAAGAGACTGTCACCTTGTGGTAAACAGGAAGGAGAGGCAGCCTGGGAGGGTTGGGATAGCCTGGGACAAGATCCAGCCTGAAGGCTATCCCACTATGCCCTATTTCCTTCAGCTAAATCACCCTTCTTAGAGGCTTCTGACCCTCCTGAAATTGCACCTTCACTTGAGAAAGGAGAGTTTAACATCCAACTCTGGAGGAGAGCTCACACTAACAAATTTAACGTTTATTTTTGGAATTAAGTCAGTCATTTAAGCTTGCTCTAAAGGGGGGGGGGGTAGCAATTTATCAAAACATCCAGGTTCCTATGCCTGTAGTTAGGTTGATAGAAGCCCGAGAAGGCATGCATTTCACAATGAAGTGATAACAAATGTGTAGGAAAGCCGTGGGGTCTGAGATATGCATCACTTGCCTTAATGGTAAGTAAGCATCTTCACCTGTCTATCTCGCTCTTTGAACACTAAGCCCAGGGGGAGCCACAGATATTTTCACAAAACTTAGAAAAATAAATACCATTAGCTAATAGAATAATTGCATTTTCTCACATCTAAACACAATATCTGCACCACTGGCACCAAACTAAAGCCAGAACCCTTTTGTGGGAAAGTTATATCCAAAACTTATCAGTAACAATTTGTGTCTGTTTATGACTAAGAAAAATTATACAACAATTGGATAAGATCATCTTTTGTTTCTATGGATAAATGAGGTGCTCTTATACATATTTCTTATCTTGCATTTTTGCACTGTAAATTGATGGTCTGTTTAATTATGTCTGAATTCATGTCAAAATTCTGTATAAGTGCTTGTGAGTGACACCTGTATGAGGAGTTTATCAGGATTCATGGTATTAGAATAAATACTAAGAAAATTAACTATAATTTGGTCATTATTTTATTGTCAAACTTGAACATTTTTCTTTTGTACTATGGTGTTTTATGAAAATCACATAGTTAGGTCTTAATAGATAGTATCTTACACTGCCAGAAATTAGTGAAATACTAAGAAAGAGCACAGTCACTTAGAAGTTGGAAGACAGTCTACATTGCATGCATTGAGAATATTTGAGCTTTGAGGGGATAGTAGGTGTCTATTTTAGGTGGGTTTTGCCAGAGAAAGCAGTAAGATATAATTGTGAATGGAGAAGTATGTATGTATGTATGTATGTATGTATGTATGTATGTATGTATGTATGTTTATGGTCAAATGTTACATGACATAGACGGAATTTACTAGGGGAAATGTGCACATGATGATGGAGACTGTTTTAGCAGTAGAATGAGAGAAGAGGCCTCATTTAGCTGTTCAAGTCTGAAGTCCTTAGAACCATGGAAGTCAATGGCTTGACTCTTGCTTCAAGGTCAAAGGCCAGAGAATCCAGGAGTCTTCTATTTATAGTATATTCCAAACTAGAATGACTAGGCAGTCAGGGGTTCTGATACTAAAAGGTAAAGACAAAGGGAGCTCAACCTCAGGAGAGCAGGTGTGTATTCTCCCGTTCTCTGCCTTTCTGTCCTGTCAGGGCTCCCACTCAGTGTATGGTGCCCACTCGGCAGAGGGCAGACTTTTCTCACTCCATCCCTGGACTCATATGGCCATCTCTTATAGAAACAACCTCATAGACCTACCTAGGAATACTGTACTTCAAGCAATCTATTAGCCCCTTAACCAAGCAAACTGACACTTCAAGCGAATCCTTGTAGTTACATTGGTTCATTAATAGCATTATTGAATACATTTCTGTGTTATTCCAATTAGCATCAAGTCTACTGTGTCAGAAGCAATGAGCATGGGGAAGGAGATTTAAGAACAGCCAGATTGTTCTAAGAACTGCAGTGATACAACAGGTCTCTCAGGGTGAACTTGGGATCAGATTGCTGAACTTAACCTCTCCTATGTGGGATGTTGGGAGTCACCATCCATTGCTACAGTGTAAGAGGACTCAGAGGGTTTAAAGTACTGTGGCATGGTAGTGCACTTGTCAATAGCTTGTGCAAGTCAATGACCTGCATTTAGCTGCTATCACTATAAGAGAGAGTGAGCAGGATGACATGGATACTTTCTCTAATATTTTGATGAAGACACTTCAGGAGTACCCACCAACTGCATATTTAGTATTGATTTTATCTGAACAGAAAACAATAGAAATGATAGGAATGCAGCACTCTACACTGTGCTCTTCCTTCCTGCCTGCCTCCCTCCTCCATTCCTTCTTTCCTTCCTGGTGTTTAAAAACTTTGTATTCATCCTTTGTGAGTTTCACATCATGTGTCCCCTCCTGCTTATCCCCACATCCCCTCCTATTTGCCCTTTTCCCTTGCAACCTCCCCCCACCAAATAAAATACACACACACACACACAACAACAACACTCTCCTCACTGCCACAGGTGGTAGAAGGGAGAAGGCATCATGAGCACACCCATGCCACCTCATAACAGCTGAGTGGTGGGGGCCAGCTCTCCCATGCTCTTGCCTTCAGTCATAGCTCACCTGTGTCCCAGCCACCAGGGTCAGCTCTGCTGTGCTGTCCAGGAGAAGTACAGGGCCCACTCTCTGGAGTGCTATAGCTGGTGAGGGGCAGAAGTAGCTCTCCTGAGCTCTTGACATTGTGGGCAGTTTCCTCACTCTGTTGGAGGTGGCAAGTGGCACAGGGTGGGGGTGGGGCATCACTTCTGCCCCTGTGCCACCCCCCACGGCAGATAAGTGTCAGGGTCAGCGCTCTTACTTTCATGCCCTCCAAGTTGGCTCACACACACCCCATCCCCGGGACCAGCTCCACTATGCTGCCTTTGGGAGGCACAGGATCCGCTCTCCTGAGTGCTGCTGCTGCTGGTGAGAGATGGGGCCAGTTCTCCAGAGCACCCCAGGCAGTGAGGGGCAGGGACAGTTACACACAGACCTGGGACATCCATGTGGTCCCTGGAAGCTGTGCCAACCAGGACATCACCATGTTCTCTAGTGGTAAGATGAGCCTCAAATATCAACTCCTGCCATGGAGTCGCCACAGCCTCAGACATGACCCTCAGAGGCAGCTTGGGCTGGGACTTCATCATGGCCCCAGAGGGCAGTGCCGGCCCCTCACTGCAGGGTATTTCTCTCCACCCTCAAGTCTCCAGTTCCATCTTGGTTCATATTGCTTAATCTGTTCCACTTCTCTTTCTCTCTCCTCTGACACCACATAACTAGCACCCTGTGGTGGATCCTGCTGAAGGCTGACCTCCTGGCTGGTGGGCTCCTGGGTGACACCCTCCACCCATGCTGCATGGTGTGGCAGCAAGTGGGTGTCTATGCCCCCCCCCCATGCCATGCACTGGAGGGCAGGTCTGTGTGTGGCATGGTAGTCTGCAGGTCACTGTCTTCCTCTTCCCCAGCTGTGCTGCTTGGATATGATTTGATTTGATTTGATTTTTGCGAGTCCTAGGCATAAGACAGCTTTGCCCACCAAGCCAGGATGAACAAAGAACTTCCAGGTACTCTGCTCCTGACTGATATAAACAAACAAACAAACAAACAAACAAAACCCACCAAATGTGTCTCTTTGCTCATTGCAGAGGGTGAAGGGATGGGGGAGGAGCAGTGTACATCCCTTAATGTCTTTTACTACTATTTATTGTAAAAGTACATTTTGTTCACCAGAAGTAATTGTCCTCTTAGAGGCTTTACAGTCTCCATATGCTATCCTAGGCCTAATCCTGGAAGCTTCTAGTCTCTCAACAGTACATATCTAGGCCTAGAATATTTTCAGCCTCTGAGACTTACTGCTGAATATGCTCAACCTTTCTAGCTCTTTCTGAACTCTGGCTGGCTGGTTTAACTCAATTGCTCTGGCTCAAACTCCTCTCCAAGCTAACTGATACAAACTGGCTTCTCTCAGTTTCTCACTGAATTGCTCTGCTTAGCCTTAAACTAATTCTAGAAATCTGTTCTTATCTTCTGACTCCTTCTCATTCTCTTGGCTCATTCTGTCTTCACCTGTGTCCAGCTTGTTCTCTTTTCAAACTCTCTCTGTAAAACTCTCCTGGTAAACAAACACTGCCTCTAAATTGAACAAACCGAACTTCGACAAACTCAACTCACTCTCAGCAAAATTACCTGATTAGCACTGATTAGAACTCAGAAATCCTGTTTTTTAAAAGCTGAGTAGTATTCCATCATGTAAATGTACCACAGTTTCTTTATCCATTCTTTGACTGTGGGATATCTAGGTTGTTTCCAGTTTCTGGCTATTATGAATAAGGCTGCTATGAACATGGTTGAGATATGTCCTTGTGTGGTGGAGCACCTTCTGGGTATGTTCCAAGGAGTAGAATAGCTGAGTCTTGAGGTAGCCATAGTCCCAGTATTCTGAGAAAGTGCTAGACTGATTTCCAAACTGGCTGTACAAGTTTTAACTTCAACCAGCAATGAAGGAGTGTTCCCTTTTTTCCACATCCTCACCAGCATGGAATACTACTCAGCTATTAAAAACAGGAAATCCCAAAATTTGTGGACAAATGGATGGAACTAGAAATGATCATACTGAGTGAGTTAACCCAGACTCAGAAAGACTCACATGGTATATACTCACTTATAATTGGCCACTAGCCCAACAAGGATGTCCCCTTAAAGTCTTCATTTACCAGGAGATTGGAATAGATACGGCGACCTCCTATTGGGAATCTAGGTGAGAGAAGTACAGGAGAATGGGGAAATAGAAAGATCCAGAAGGTCCTAGAAACCTACAAGAAGAACATCATGATGGGCGGATCTGGACCCGGGGGGGGGGGGGTCTGCTCAAACTATTGTACTAACCAAGGACAATACAAGCAGTAAATATTGAACCCCTATTCAGATCTAGCCAATGGACAAGACATTTTCCACAGTTGTGTGGAGAGCAGGGACTGACTCTGACATGAACTCTGGTGCCCTATATTTGACCACTTCCCCTTGCTGAGGAGGCCTGGTAGCACTCAGAGAAAAAAATAGGAAGACTACCAAGATGAGACTTGATAGGCTGTGACCATATGGTGGGAGAGGAGGCCCCCTTCTGTTACAGACCTAGGGGAGGGAAATAGGGTGAAAAAGGGAGGGAAGGAGGAATGGGAGGAGACAAGCAAGGAGATAACAATTGAGATGTAATCTGAATAAATTAATAAAAAATTTTAAAAATTTAAAAAAAAAAGTCAGAAATCTGTCTGCCTCTGTCTCCTGAATGCTGGGATTAAGGACATGTACCACTATACCTGAATCTAATCTTTTTTTTTTTTTTTTTTTTTTTTTTTCCCTGAAGCTTGCTCTATACCAGGCTGGCCTTGAAATCAGAGATTTGCTTGCGTCTCTCTCTCTCTCTCTCTCTCTCTCTCTCTCTCTCTCTCTCTCTCTCTCCTGGATTAAAAGTATATCTGTATTTCAGCTGGATCACACAGACCTAGAAGGTGTGTGGATGTGATAAATTGCCAGAAAACCATGTTCTAAATTAAAATTCCTCTGCAATTCCTTATCTATTCTTTTCTACTATTCCTATCCCCTTACCATTACAATAAACAAACAAACAAATAGAGAAAGGAAGAAGGAAAGAAAAGGAGTGGAGAAAGCCTTGTGAAAATGTATAAAGCATGAGTGAGTTCCTGAGTGAAAAATATACATATTTAACTATGCCAAGGACAAAGGCTTTGTACTCATGAGGAAATTGCCAAAGTATTTTGGTAAAATACCCCAGGTGAGGCTTGGAAATGCAATGTCTTCCTCTGATTGGAGTATAAAAGTTTGCAAACGATTGGACTGTGTGTGCAAAAGCTAGAAGCTGCAGCTTTCCTTTCCCTGATTTCCTAAAGACAGCTCCAGAGACTGTTGATTCCCTTTATGCACACACACACACACACACACACACACACACACACACACACACACACACACGGTGCTGCATCTTATAACATGCTGAGATTGTGAGTTGGTGTGTACTTAGAGGCACTCCATTAAAGTCTGCATATCTCACCAGCCCCCAGCTCTTCTGTGTATGAGTCTCTTCTCTCGTCATTATTGCTATTCTTTTCTACATTCCCTCACCATCCTTACACAGGTTAAGACCCCAAATCACATAGGTCATTGTAGACACTCACTAAGAAAATATACTGCAAGAAGAGTGATGGGGTACCAGGAAAAAAAGGATGCCCATATACTCTCTAAGTATTAAATGATTGAGTTAATAAAATAACTTAAAAATGAGTACATAAACAGGAGAAAAAAAACATAAAAATATGCAGTTATGACGGGTGAAAATCCAAGGTATTCTAAGGTTAACTGCAAAGACAGAGGTAAAGGAGAAAGGTAAGGAAAAATAACCAGTTAGACCCTATCGGTCAAAGCCAGTAGAAGTTGATCCACATTTTAAAATTCCTGTTAAAATCTTGAGCTAAAGTTCTGGTCCCTTGTTAAATACCAACTCCCTTGTTTATGTTTTAACATTTTGGGCTATACACATCCAGCCAACCCAGAAGCATCATTTAATGTAATTTATGACTTTCTGAGCTACACTCCCAGGTTGAAAATTACCTCAGGACTCCTATCTACAGACAATATAAGTTTAATATTGTTGGGGGTTGGTCTGGTTGCTGCCCAAATGAGCAGGCTCATGTACCCCAAAATGTTTGTAGCCTTGCCTAGGAACTAATTCCTGTTTGACCAATAAAAAGCCAACACACTTGGGCAAGACAAATTGGCTCGGCGTGGCTACGTTTCCCTAGCTTTTGGGGAGAGACCAGAAGGAGGAGACTGAAGGAGGAAAAGGAAGAAGGAAGGCCGGCGCCATGGATTAGGTGGAGGAAGAAACACATGGAAGATGTGGATGCAGACTCAGCCCATATAATGATACTTAACAAGTATTTGGGATTACAGATGGGAGGTATCTTAATAGAAATTATTAGAAGCAGATGGCATGAGATTGAGGCAGGGTATAGGAGGCAGTTTAGGGGATTAATATCTGCCCTGCCCCAGGTGAAGCAAGGCTATTTTGAAATATCACAGGTGTCTGTGTTTCATTGATTGCTAGCAGGTTAGAAAATACTGCGATAATAGTAATAATTATAAGACTAAAAATAAACATTTATTAGACCATACTGTTACATTAACCCCAGTATAATATAAGCAACCTAGGCCGTTCTTCTCTAAGTTTTCAACATTAAGATATTTAGATGTAAGGTCTGGAACCTATATTTCTACTCGCTGCCCATCATTGTTGCTTGTAAACGAGGGGATTGATTAGGGCCAGCATGTTCCAGGAGGTTCCTGTGGCAGATGGTGAAGCCTTCTGTTTCAGAGAATCCCATCTCAGTGGTTATGATTTAATAATTGTGTGAATAGAAAGCTTACAGGAGAGAGAAGTGAATATTCCACAAATTGGTGAACTCTAGAAGCATCTATACGCACTTGTGTGGACAAGAATATGATGATTTAGAAAATATAACATGGAGTGGATTATGTCAGGGAGAGGTGGGTGGCAGAATAGTCTACAGACAACTTAGGTTAAGACTGAGCTTGGTGCTGACCTCCTGTCTTGTCTTCTGGAATAGGAATTTCCTTCTTCCTCCTTCACAAGGACCCTTAGGAAAAACCTCAGAGCAATAAAGTTCCTTTGAGAGGCACAGTTTTCAGGTGCATCCGGTAATTTTGGATAAACTCCCACCCTACATTTGCTGTTCCCTAACAACTCTTGGTTTTCAGTGATCTGTGTTTAAAACTGGCATATTTGGGTGTGGCCTATTCTTAACTCCTTCAGTAGGAAGCCAATTTGATAGGGCACCGGGTTCCCTTCCCTGCTGCAGGTAGAGCAGGTTTGTTCTGTTTTGCAGCTCATCCTTTTGTGGAGGAGAACGTAGAACTTCATTGGAAATGTATCGCTAGTCAAGACAACATTTCAAGTGAACATGTACAATCATTAGTTCACATATCCCCATTCTGAAGAAAACATAACTTGTTCTACCAAATGCCCTTCACAAGACCCCAAAATCAAGTCATAATGAGACAGCCTGTCAGAGTAGAATCGACAACATTCAGAATGAAATTTTCTTCCATGGCACCACTGAGAAAAAAAAAAAAAAAACTATGCAAATTCTCCAGCTTCATTAACTTTTAGTTGACTTGAAAAACTATTAATTTTTGGAGGCCATGCGAGTAGGCAACATATTCTTAATTTGCCACGATCACTCCTGTAGGTCACACTCATAGAGTATGGACTATTTGATTCCTTTCCAGGAAACCAAAGCTTGTTTTACCTGAAAACAGTGGCTCTTCACTTGGATCTGCAGATGTCTGTTGGGTGAACGAAGCTGAACGACTACCACGATGCCCTTGTCTTCATATTGTCTCTGCCTCTCTTTTGCTGGCTTGGTCTTTGTGTCAGACCCTACCTGACTCTGTGTGCATAGATGTTGAACACTGTTAGAAAAGCGCTTTCTTCCAAACTGGTAACATCATACCACAGGAAGAGTGAGAAGAGGCCACACAAATGCTGTTCCCCTTGATCAGCCCTGTCTCTCTCTCTTTGTTCTTTCTGGCTTCTATCTGTGACACGGCAAGTCTCCTGGATCAGAGAAACTGGTTTGTTAGCAAGGCTTTCTCTTCTCCACTTGTGACCACTAAATAAAACCTTTCTTTTTTCCCAGACTCCTTTTCTCAAACATTGTTCCTTTCAGGAGAAAAGCTCCAACATCTGGGTCCAGAAATATATTGTTATTTATTTATGTCATAACTTATGGCATAACATTTATTATTTCATTATTTCAAGTTATGCGCACACACATTTCTCTCTGTATACGTATCTGCATGCATCTGTTCAACGTGTTTCCTTGAAAGACGAAATATTGGCAGTATTGAACATTTATATATTTCTTTTTTAGCATCATTTCTTGAACAACCTAGAACAACAAGACTAATATAGAATTTGCATGGCATTGCGGTTATAAGAACTTACTCTATGTGAATTCAGGTCCATGTGAGGATGTGTGTTGTTTCCATACATGCATTCACTGTCTTAAATAGGGGACTTGACACCCCAGAGTTTGGTATCAGTGTGTGTGATCAGTGTGGGGATCCTAGATTCAAGGTTCATTGAATGACAGCAAATATCAACTTTCATTCCCTGAATATTCTCAATACATGGCTAGTTGAATCCTTTGAAATGTAACTTATGGAGACAGGGAGCCAGTTGCTCGAATACGTTCATATGTAAAATAAATCAGTGACTGTTCATTAAAGTAGATGTGCACTTAGAATATGCAACTTCATTTCCTCAAGCAAAGCTATTTAAAATAATACAAAACTATATTTAAAGTAATTTGGACTAGCACAGTGAGCGGAGGGAACCAGCATGCTACCAGTAAAGCAGAAACACTAAACAACACTTACAAAACAGAGGGTAAATTGATAGGTTTATCACACTAGAAATAACTTGAAATTTTGCAAGTCTAATGTGTTGTTTTTCTTTTACTCTATTGGTTCAACTAATAGAAAACAGTACACTGTGTCACTCTGTTTAATTTTGTCTGCTTCGTTGAGTACTAGTTAATGTCAATACTTTGTTTCTAATTGCTATTCATTTTATTTCATTGATTGTCTATTGATTTCTTTTCCTTTTTTTGTGAAAATCATATAGCAAAACAATTTTATGTTCACATCTCATGTATCTTTGTTCTTCATATCACTAAAACATGCTCTAAATGATTTTATTGATATATATTAATTGTGTATAATATATATCCAAATATTTGCTTTTCTCTGATTATTGTATCATAAAAGAACAGAACTTATTTATTTACAAATCACAGACAATTATATGTGTGTGTGTGTGTGTGTGTGTGTGTGTGCAGCCATTTTTCAGTTTTCTATTTGCTTTTAAATTTTATTTAAGGCAGTGTTTCTCAATCTGTGAGTCATGGCCATTTTGGGGTTGAATGACCTTTTCAAAGGGGTCACACAAGGCCATCTGAATATCTGATATTATATTAGGATTCATTATACATATAAAATCATAGTTACAAGGTACCAATCAAAATAATCTTATGGTTGGGGTCATCACAACATGAAGAACTTAATTAAGGGTTAAGAATCACTGACTTAAGGGATCTATACTTCCGATGTGTATAGTGATGGGAAAAGCCTTGGGTATTTACTAAGTCCATATCTGTGCTATTGTCAAGACTTTAAAATACAAGTAGTGAAACCCTTCACAAATTCAGCATGGGAAGGTATGTTATTACTTCTCCATGTACACCACTGCAACATTAATAGCCAATGATAGCTAATGATGTTGATTATTATATTTGATTTCTAAGAGGTATAGGAAGTTTGAATCGACCATCCTCTTTAAACCTTTTAAATTGTATGCTACCATTGAAACTTTGAATATCTCATACATCATAAGTGAATACATTTAAAACATTAGATTTTTTTGGACCTTTAATTTGAAAGTATCTTTCATTTTTTTTAAAAAATGAATGCAATTATCTTTGGTTATGAAGTGTAATAATTCACTCAAAATGTACTTTGGAATTAAAGACGTTTCAAGTTAGTTGTAGGAAGCTCATTGGATGGAGAGGTGGGATGTTGATGTGAAGTGTAACTTAATTTAGTCATTATTGCTTGAATTATTCACATAAGCTTATTATTCTTCCATGGAAAGATGTATGGTCCCAGCCCACTGGAAAAATCGAATCAGGGTTCACCTGAAAGAGGGAGTGGGGATTGAAAGTAGGACACAGAGACACGAGAAATAACAAATCAAGTCAGGAAATTTCTGATCAAGACTCCCTTTAATGTCCTACTAGTAAGAACATATATAGAGCAAGGTCAATAGGATCTATTCTAATCTCACTCAACCCTGGCCCCCAGGCAAGAATACAATAGCCTGTATCGCTCCCTGTAGAACTTCCTAGTTCTCTGAGTAGTTCCCTGTAAAAACTTCCTTGATCCTCTGAGTGGTTCCAAGTTGGGACTTCTCTACTTCTTTCAAAGGTAAATAGCCCAAGGATAGCCTGGAACACAAGACCTCGTGAGGCGAAGGTCACAGCATGCAGCCTAAGCACAGGATTTCTGACATGGCAGAATTTGGCATGGCTCCCCACAGAAAGATCTGTAAATGCTTTCAGCATTCACAGGGGGGATTGAATGATAGGTGAATGGCACATTTTCACGTAGAGAAAGGTTTCACTTGTCTAAGAATGGTGCAGCATTCTTTTGAGTGATGCAAGTACAACCAAGCTAAATGGTCAACAACTTGGGTACCATACCATGATGAACTCCAAATCCCCACTATTCTTCTCGAACTATGAGAATCCATGTGACAAAAAGATTACTTGTATTCTTGGACATAATACTCATTTGTTACGGAGCTTCAAGTGAATCAATTAAGCAAATATATTTCTTCATGTGTTAGTGACAGAGTAAACATGTCACTTCATCCTTTTGTAAGACTTCAACAGTCTAGAAAACAAGTTTCCTATATTGGTATATCTTGTTCTGTTCAGTTATTGAGCTAGTTTTCTGCTTTTTTTTTTTTTTTTTGCTAAAATAATTAAGCCTTCTTAGAATATAAGCAGAATTGGTTGCTGCATGCCTTGATTCTGACTCTCAGTAGTGCTGTGGTGGGTTGATCTGTTTCCATTTCTTCACTGTCTTTTCTATGTTCTGACCCTTTACCAAAAAGTAACATGGTCAAATGGTTCCAAACAGTACGTAACCTGCTTGGCAATGTTGGAGTCATGAAACACTTCAGGTCAGAGCTTCTGGAAAAACATTGCAGGAGAAGACTTGAATCACGTGTCTGCTTATAAATAAATCAGCCAAGGAAAGCAAAGGGATAGGAAATTCAATTTCCACCAGGCATTTCTGAATCCAGAAATGATGTCATGTGAGGAGAGAGTGGGTTCCCTGAAGAACAATTTAGGTTCTGTTGTCACAGGGAGAAACACTGTGAGCAATCAATCAACCGTGTTCCGTGTAACCATCAGACACCAAGGTGCTTGTGTCTCCCAGGTGTAAGCCAGGATATCACTGAGATTTGCCATTAAGGGGTAAGTTTTGCATGCACCTGGGTCAGGGGACATGACATTTGTCTTTTGACAAGTCAAGCCAACCTTTAGACTATACCAACACTAAGGAGCTGTGTCATGAATGCTCTTCCAAGGCATCCATCACTCTAGGTGTGTAAGGAATTAGAACGAGTCATTTACAACATATTTTGTCACAAATATAAAGCATGGTGGGAAGTTTTCGCACTCTGAGAAATTGTGTTCAGTTTTAGGAAGACTGACCCGTGCATATTATGTAAACTTATCAATTGGATTGCATTGTAATATGTAGAAAACACATTAGTTAACCTATAAAAATTACTTGGGCTGTGGAGGTGGTTCAGGGAGTAAAGTGCTTGATCTGCAAGCATATTAGAATCTGAGATGGTGGCCTGGTATTCATTCATAAAGTTGGGTAAAGTAGCTTAAGCCTGGAGTCCCAGCACTGGGGAGGCAGAAATGAGAACAGGTGTGGCTCTGGGACTTGCAAGGCAGCCAGTCTTGGCTAGTCAGTGTGCCCCAGGTTCTGGGACTTGCAAGGCAGCCAGTCATGGCTAGTCAGTGTGCCCCAGATTCTGGGACTTGCAAGGCAGCCAGTCATGGCTAGTCAGTATGCCCCAGGTTCTGGGACTTGCAAGGCAGTCAGTCTTGGCTAGTCAGTGTGCCTTGGGTTCTGGGACTTGCAAGGCAGCCAGTCTTGGATAGTCAGTGTGCCCCAGGTTCTGGGACTTGCAAGGCAGCCTGTCTTGGCTAGTCCGTGTGCCCCAGGTTCAGTGACAGCCTGTGTTAAAAACTGTGAAGGAGAGCAGTGGAGTAACACATGAGAGTTTGATCTCTGGCCTCCACCCACACACATGCATGTACACAATACAAGCACCAGCACACAGATATGCACTCACACAAAAGTGTGAGCAATGCACTAAATTGATAAGACATTTGTACTGACCTGCAAGTTTCTGGAACTGGAGTTTCGGTCACAGTGAATTTGGGAACTTAAATTTCTAAATGACTTGTGTCATCAAGCCTTCTTTTCTCCCCTGAGCCACCCTGACTCCTCCAAGAATATCCACTCTGAGAATATATCCGAGAGCAGCTTTCCTGCAAATTGCTGATTCTCTGTCACACGTTTTTCTTTTAATATGGAAATTGTAATTCATTAGCATATTCTGTGTCACATGTCACACAACCCTGATAATATCCACATTGGATCCTGATTGAATGCGGTGAGAAAAGAACCTGCCCATCCTTGTCACATGAGCTCTCTCAACCAGGCAGTAGGGTGTGTGCTTAGTGACCCACTAAGAACCCATTACTTCTTAGAGTAGAGCTTCCGGTGGTGGAGGGGACTAAACTTTTTAATGGATTGTTGTATCGATCATACCAGACCCCACCGCCCCCAATTTACCAGTGTCTGAGCTTTTATTTTGACGGTGAAAGCTGTTCTCAGAGCAGCCAGAGCACGTTAGCCCTTCTTTACGGGCCATATTATTACTTTAAGTTACCATATAAAGACCAGATTCCCCAGTGATATTTTAGTTCATCTGTTTTATTTTTCTCATGCAATAAAACATTAAATAAAGATTAAATATCTCTTTTTCCATAATGGTTTCTAGAATGATCGAGAGGAAAATCAATCACACCAGTTTAGGCTTAACAAACAAACAAACAAACAAACAAACCAAACCCTGTCTTTATTGTCTATCAACTTTCATCTCTCCAGTCAACTGAACGTAGAGAAGGATGATGGGACTCTACCATGGCTGCCTCATGAGCTTCTGAAAAATCCTGATCGAATCTATGTTCGTTCTGCATCTTCTATTCATCACAGGCTCAATTACAAATGTGTTTCACCTTCCTCACCACTAGACAGCTAATGGGACAAAATAACTAATAACAATAACTGCAGTTAAAGTTTTAAAATAGAACAATTTATTATAAATCACACATGTGTACCAGTACTAATGGTTAAACGGCTTCTGTGAGGGTTAGCTTTGTGCCAAATTGTTTAGCCTGAGCTATCTTTCCAGGCGCCTTTCATAGGTTTCTTGTGTGAGTGGCCGACATGAGAGGCTTTGCTATCTTCTTTCTCTGCTTTGTTGCGACATAGGTATTGAGATCCCAACCACTCCCCTTTATATTACTCTATATTTAGCTTACTAGATTCTTGAGCTGGGGATAGGGGTGGGGTGTGTGTGTGTGTGTGTGTGTGTGTGTGTGTGTGTACAATAAAGGAGCCTGACAAGGCAACATTCAACAAAAACTGACAAAGCCTTTGGTTTCCCAAACAGATTTCATGTTCTTGTTGGGGATTCTGACCTACTCTTGTCTTTGCCTTATCTACCCATTTCCCCTTCCGCGGTCTTCGTCTTGGGGACTTCAAATAGCCACACTAGAGTTAGAAACAATGATTTTTCAGCTCTCACAATTGTCCAAGGGCAAATCCTTATAGAAATGCTTGTCTGTGCATGTTTCTATATTTTCTTATTCTGCATCATCATCTTCATCTCTCTCACTGCCTTCCTATTGCTTAAGCTTAAGCCATGACTAATATAGTTACTAATGTGCCAGGGACTGGAGATGATTCAAAGTCACATCTGCTTGATTCTCAAATCTGTTATCTGTGCTTACTCCATATTGTCTCCTGAACTGCATATTCGTTCTACAAAGTATTTATAAAACAGAACATTTCTGAATCAAAATTATATTACCATGATTCTACTAGCTCCTGCCAAAGCATTTTACATGTTGAAGCACACAGAAAAAAAGAAAAAAAAACTGATGGAAAACAAAACACAAACAGCAGAGTATTTCTCCTCCCTAAGGTCCATCTAGGAACTTTTCCAACATGAGCTTTGAGAACTAGGAGGAATTCTGATTGAAGCACTGATTTTAATGCTCACTTGGGCTCTTAGAATTGGAAGTCTGCTCTTCAAGATGCCCCTTCACAAAGCCACACGTCTGTAATACCTCCACTGCTCTTGGGAAATTAAGGTAGGAGGATCAGAAACCAAAGGTCATATTAGGACATATAGCAAGTTCAAGGCCAACCTGAGATACCTGTCTGATATGAATAAGTAAAACTCTTCTTTGATTGTATAAAACACTAGCCTCAATTGTATACCCTCATTAATTACACCATACTGTGGCTTTTGACCTGAGATGGTCATACTTGATTTTAAAGATGTATTTGTTTCTGAATCTTCACTTTAAAAGTGAAATACCTTCCTTTTTTAAATAGTGATGAACTAACATTTACACCTAATGAGACATTCAAATTATTTTTGTTACATGACCAGACAACACTCCTTCTCCATCCATATCTTCACTCAAGTCCGTATTATAGCGATCCCTTTGCCAGCCATAGGAAAACCTGCCCAGGAGGACAATAAAGTCTTGCGTTGAACATATTTATTAGCATACAGTTGTTCTTGTCGTCATCGTTGTTGTCGTCGTTATTATTATTTTTTTTCTTATTATTTGACCTTACTTTATACCAGTCATGAGAGACTTGATCTCAATCAAATATATTTTGAATCCCAAAGGTCCTTGGTGAGTTCTGTGTTGACCCTCTTGAAAATGGCGATTTCTATATATGGTACCCTCCACTTGGCCAGCAGAGGGAGTAAAGAGTTCTTTATAAAAATTAGCCTTTCCTTCTTGCAAGGCCAGGTCAGTGTCACACAGATTGGCTTGTCTAGGATCAGTGATTTTCCTCCCAACTTTGTGATGAAGACAGCATAGCCTCTCCTCTTTCTTTCAGTTTTATGGACCAATGTCTCCTCTATACAGATATTGGAAAGCACAATTCACCATGAACTGTTCACATCTTTCAAAGCAAACTCATCTTTTCACAGTTTATCAATAATTTATTCACGCAATCGCAGACTCCTTCATTTGTTCACACAGATGAGCATTTAGCAAAGGCTTATGAGCCTGTAACTGTGCAATTAGAAATGAGTCACGTTTTCAGGAGTGTTAAGGAAGATTAAGGAAAACAAAGGACTACAGAAATTCAAGGGGTTTGATATATCCTTTAGATGCCAGTTTGAAGTTAGCTCCAGAATGATGCTAACAAGCCATTTAATTATCTGACTTCTCATTAGTGATAATTCATTAACAAGCCAATATTGGGCCTGTCTGTTAATCACCTCCTGGATATGGCTCCCTCTGGAGGACCATGGAATGAGAGTTTTAATCTTTCAGAACAGCTTTCAATTTTTTCCCCTTGTGTTAGCTAAACAGCTTATGCTTCTCAAAGTGGTTTGGCACAGTCACATTTGGTACTTATGGTGATCCTGGATGGAAACGCTTCTTACATGAGTTCTCCACCATCCGTATAGAATAAGGATGTTTGGGTTCAGGCAGGCACTGAGGAAAATGGAAACCAGAATATATGTTACCAATTTCTAATACAATCTTTCAAATATATTCTTCAAAATTCATGAACTAGAAACTTAGTCCTAAAACTCATCTTGATGGCCCCTGGAGGTGGGACCTTTGGGAGGCACTTGGGATCAAGTGGCAGATGGAGCTTCTATGGTAGGATTAGTGGCTTTAGGAGAAAAAGAGAAATTAGAACAAGGTCACCTCATTCTCTCACTCGTGGTGCCCTCTGTCATGCTATGACATCTGAAAAAGGTTTGGAGTCTTGAAATTTGACATGGGACTTTTTAACTTTCAAGACTGTGGGAAACAGGGTTATTTTCTTTATAAACAAGCCATTCCGTGGGATTCTGTTATAGCAGCAAAAAGTGGACAGAGTCACCCAGCCCTTATCGATTAAGAGAGCCATGGAATACTTATTGAGCTTTCATATAGAGTGGGCTATCTAATTTCTTGTTTGGAAATCAACAGGGTTTAAAAGGGGATAGAAAAAGGTACTCATTCCATATTGTGAGAATTTATATATATTCTATTATATTTAGCCTTTTTCATCAGTGACATGTACCACTGTAATGTACAGACTTGAAAATCTTTCCTGTAGTGTGGTTGACATTCATGTGTGTAGCCATGTATATTCAGCTCCTATGAAGAGGTTTACTCAAAGACACAGTGAGACCCATTTCTGAAACTCACCTTGAAACAGGGCAAAGAAAATTCTTTCTGTCCCCTGTACTTACCTCTGAAGACTCTGTGAGGAGCAAAGCAGTATGGATTAGGCAGAGCTGATTGATTCAATTTGATTGCTTTTATAATCTATTTCATTTGCCTTATTCTAATCATTTCTTATGTAACTTATTATATTGTTTATTGCATGTTTGAAAAACATAATAAATTTGATGTGACATAATATTGAAAATATCAGTGGTCCCATTAAAGGCACCTCCTCATTGGTCTACTAGAAAAGGTTCAATTAAGTACTTAGAAGGGAAGATACTTCAATGGATGTGTTATAACATTTTCCATCAGTGAGTTTTCATTTCTCTGGCTATTTAGGAATTGAGGACAGCAGAGTGCTAATGGACATTAGACAGTAGGTTTCTTGCTTGGTTTTCAGGAAATCTGCCATTAGAATGGAGAAAGGAACATTTCATCTCCTGTTGACATCTCTGGAGACTTGACTCTAGGCCAAGCACTTCATTAGCCACATAAAATTTTCTCCCCACACATGAACTCAGAAGCCTTATTGTTGTCATATGCAGGAATGGAAGAAGAGGGGTGAGAGGAGAGCCATGCATCCCGGATAGCAGAGGACTACTCGGCTAAAGGAGAAGAGAAGTAGGATATGATGTCAACAGAAGACAGATGCACATGGCATAATGTAAGGTTGTCCATGGCCCCTGGTGGCATCACCACATCCTGTGCTGTGGACTGCCTGGTGGAACTGTCATAGTGTTGGCTACATATTTGAGTGTCATCTCAGCTTCAGAGTCATGTTGCAAATCTTCCTCAGCAGTTCACCATCTTGGCAGCTACAGGAAGAGCTCTGAAGAACACTAAAGAAACAAGTCAGGTCTTCAGATACATCTCCTTTCTCACTGTCTTTTAGCTTCCTACTCTAAAATATAAAGGATAGCTCCTTGATAGGTCCTAATGTTTAGTCTGTGTCCAAAGCAAAGTTTCTTTGACATGCATTTTCTAAATATAAGCATACAACCGAGGAAGAGTGAGTCCTTCACAATGGAAAATGACAGCGTGCTTCCCCTCATATGTTTATATGTTTAGGCACTTATTGCTTGGGCACCACACCCAGTTTTCAGGTGCTGAGTTAGGTTCTGGGGCATATAGTGAGAAAAAGCACACATAGGCCCTGGTTTAGGTGACTTCGGAATCTAGGGGAAATAGTGGAAAAGACACCATGGTCTATAAGCCCAAGCAAATTTAGCATGGACTTATGGGACTGCCCTTCCTGTTACATGGAGCTCCACATGGTGCCAATGTTCCATGGCGAGATTCTGATGAGTTTAGGGAATAAGGCTCTATATGGGTGGTTGTAATGAGATACTTGCTCATTTTCATCTGGCAGAGCAATGGGTCTAGCTAAAAATTTTCATTACAAGTCTTCCTCATGGGAAGAATCACCCATTAACTCTAGCAAGTTGGTAATTGAGTTATGACTCCAAGTTGGGAGATGTAAGCTAATTTGTTCCTGACGTATAGGCTCATTAACATTTGAGCTCTAGTTAATTTGAGGACCTTTTGTGACTAGCATTTAGAGCAACAACAACAAAAAAATGCAACAGGAGATAAAGGTGGGCCTTCTATTGTGAATAGATAATAGAAGACAGTAAGACGAGACACGTGATAGCACCTGCCCTATCTATGTACTCCTCTTAAATACATATAAACCAGAATCCTTATTATGTGGTGGAATCATTTGTCCATTTCCACCCTTCTTTTCTTGCATTTAATAACTGAGTTATTTATTTCTTCAAAGTTGAACTGTGTCAGCAGTCTTTGACTTTGGCGAAGTTAGGATTGAATGACGTATGAAGAAACAATAAGGAATCTGTGTTTCTAGTTGAGTCTCAGCAACATCTGTCTTCAGGAGGTGGGAGCAGCAGGAACAGGAAAAGGGGAGAAAGAAAAAAAGTCATTTATCCTGTCTATTAATTAATAGAGTGTTATTAGATTGCATATTAAGATACATGTATCTTTACATACGTAATTTCCCTCTTCATGTGAGTGTGGCAGCTACAGGAAGAGCTCTGAAGAACACTAAAGAAACGAGTCAGGTCTTCAGATACAATCTCCTTTCTCACTGTCTTTTAGCTTCCTACTCTAAAATATAAAGGATAGCTCCTTGATAGCTCCTAATGTTTAATCTGGGTCCAAAGCAAAGTTTCTCTGACATGCATTTTCTAAATATAAGCATACAACCGAGGAAGAGTGGGACACATATATACATGCATGTATACATATATTAAATCAAAGATAGATAAAATATTGACAATAAAAAGCCTGAATCCTAAAGAATGATTTTGAATTTTTTCAGGTACTTGAAATGGTAACAGAATCTGAAGATTTATAAACGTACGTTAAGAGGAAATACTCATGAGGAACACTAGATGAACAGGACATTAGCAGCAGCCCAGTCAGACCCAAGGAATGAAAGCCATGTTCTTGGATACATATGTAGACTTTATTCTTACCACAGTGGTGACTTTTTAAATACCATTGTACCAGCACTAGAGTGGCCTATTATGAAGACTAATTGATAACAGCTGACCAGAGCATCCTATCTGTTTGGTTGTTTGGCATCTCACCTGTGACAGATATTGCATGGCTACTGTAAGTATTACCATGAGTTATTATAATCTTTGTGCTTTATCCTGGTCCTCACAGGCCTACTATACTTCTCTCAGCTGGATTCATTAGCCTTTATCTTCTATCCTCAAACACCTGGATGACTAGTGACCCCGATTTTTATCCTTGAGTCTGAATATATTCTTCTCCCTGTACAGGAAGAGTAAATTAGATGCAGTAGCCAAAGCTTTACACACTTGATGCACTTCATCTCATACTGCCTTTTAGTTTAGCTTCTGAATGCACTGTCTAGTACCACCACTCCGTTTCTGGCTTGTATGCCTTTTTGAAAGAAATCACCCACAAGGCAGTCTCCCCTTGTTAGGTGGTTAAAAGCAACTCCTTCGCCACATGGACATGAGGACCAGGTGAAACAGAGGAGCTTGTCTAATAGTGATCCCTGATGTGGGATCTGGGCCACTTGGTTGGTTGGTTGGTTGTTGTTTAGTGAACCCAAGCATTCTCCCACACATACAACGTTACTTGTTTGCTTTAGAGGTAGTATACCAATATTTAACTTGGGATCCTCTTGCTTCTATATCTGAGGTACTGTGATAACTGTCACGCATCATCACACCTGGCTGGAACTGTCAATTCCATTTAAGATCTGGTCGCTTTGACAGAAAACAACTCATGATGACTAATCATGTTTAATACTTGTTGACCTGCTCACCTATTTATCAGTATTCTTCTATGGCTTTAGGGCTCAGTAACATTGACATAACTTTTGCATCTTCCCTGAGATATATTATCTCAATACTTAAATCACCTCTAAATTATTTTTGATATCTAATGTAAGCTAAATGCTATCAAAATTATTATTATAGTAATGACAAGATATATATATATATTCAATAGAGGTATGGTTCTCCTTGTTAATTTTTGATCAGTATCTGAATAGATTTATGATTGTGGATACTGTGAATGTAAAGATGGGGTACAGTTTGTTGTGGCCACTCAAACCAACTTATATGTTAGTGACAACCATGCATACATTAATTTGTATGGCAATTCTCCACAGCAGCATCTTTTTCAGGGTCTGTTATTCTTATTGCTATCATTAAGTCCAGGTAGATCATAGCATCTTCTCTTTCCAGCCTTGCCTATAAAGAAGAGCCTTCACTGAGATGCTCTCTGTGGTTAAATGAGTTCCTTAGGGCCTTCCTGCTAAACTATCCAGGTGCTATATTCCTCATCCTTAAAGATGTAACCATCCTCATTTGCCATTTCTCGCAATCTCTTAGTTCTTTATTCTGCCTCCTACTCTTCTAGGCATGGAATATTTACCTCCAAAGGCCTAGAGGAGTCACCCTAGCATATGTTAATAACATCTTTCGAGTTTCATACCAGTTAAATCCTATGTCATAAGAGAATGTGCAGACATCAATATACTCTTCATTATCCTTTCCTAGAGTCTGCCCTTATTGATCCATTACCATCAGGATCCAATCCTATACATATTTCCCTGACTCTTTTTGGCCCATGTTACAATATTCTATAATTCCTTCAAGTTTTAATCTCACTTTTCCTTTAGATGACCCAGCACTTCTGTGACCACGTTATAAAGTAATGTGAATTATTCGTAGTCAGGAAGAGAGGTAGACACATATCCTGTAAGGCAGTGAGCTCTAGATTGTCTTTAAGCAAAAAGAGAGTTCTAGCTACTAGTAGGGGATAATGAGGCACTTCCTCCCAGAGGGACTTTAGAGGAATGTGGTGCTTAAAGGTATTTTGAATGTTCAGGTGTCCCTATGCCAACACTCAGGGACGTTTACATAATGAAGTAAGCCTCTTACCTTTACGTACTAGGTCAGCTAAATTTGACAACCCAACATTCTCTGGAGTTCTACTGCTCTTCACACTAAACCTATAATTTGTCTTTCAACTTCTCCTACCTTCAGGATAAGGAGCAGTGATGCCCTTGGATGCTCACACATCACCCCTGATTGGTGGTGGCCACAGTCAAACTCAATATCTTTCTCCAATGCATAAGAAGAATGATTAAAAATCAGTTGAATTATCTTCTTTTTGCTGTTTCTATTTATCTGTTTTCCCCTATTGCCCCTGAAAGCACCGCTCTCTTCCAGTTATGGTCTACAGTATGCTTAGAAAGTGTTAATAATTGAATCACTATATCATGTTATGTTTGGTCATTGCTTCAGCCATCACCAAGGCCACCACTATAAATTGTTCACTTTTAACCCCAACTTAAGAGTTGTATTTGGGGCAAAGCTGGTGTTGTTTCTTTCAAATTATTTAGTAGAAACAGCTTTAGAAAGATTTGAGTGCAAGAGGTATATAAGGGCAATTACTACAGAATGTAAAGCCAGTGTGCTTGGGCAGAAAATGGAGTCTCTGTGTAGTACATCTGCATCATAACACCAAGATCCTGCTTCATGAGTTCTGGAGCAACCACTAAGGAAGGAATATGTCTCGGGACTGTGTTTCTTTGCTGCTGGGGAAATGCTTAGGGAGAGACTCATCCGTGAACAGTCACTCACTCATGGTGTACCAGGGACAGGAAGGCCCATCTCATTTTTAAGGATACTTTTGGCAGTATGTACTGGCATCATCTCTGTGTCTCACTCACTTGGCAATGTGTTTAAGAAAATAATCATCCCAACTTTGTAAAGTGACTGAAAGGATGAGATAATTTAACTTTGCCAACGTTCTTACTAGGGCATAGAAAACATTCATGAAAATTTTGGATTACAATAAAACATAGTAGTGTTTTATTTATCATATTAACTATAATGAATCTGAGTAAAAACTACAGGCTTAAATTGGTGCTTGGCCATCCCATGCTTCATTAGATAATCTTAAATGATTCAGTTTGTCACCTAAGTCAATATAAATAAGTAGAATGTCAGTGAATATTACACCAAAATTTTCCCTTCATTAAGATTTTCTCTTAAACGTGTGTGTGTTTGTGTGTATGTGTGTGTGTGTGTGTGTCTATGTGTGTGTAAGAGGAGAGAGAAGGGCCAGTGACAAAGTCGAATAGACAGAGAGACAGAATAGACAGAAAGAGTTTATGGACACCACATTTAATTACTACAGGTGTCTACAGAGTAGAAGTATTGAGTCCCTTGCAATTGACGCTACATGCATTTGTTATATGGTGGATGAGAACTAAACTCAGGTACTTTCTAAGAGTAGTAAGCAGTCTTAACTGCTGAGCTGTCTTTCTAGCCCCAGTTAGACTTCTTGGTATCATCTTGCCAATTGTCTATTAGGCACTTAGAGAATAATATTGTCTTAGAATAGCCTAGCATTATCCTTCAAAGTGTTATTTTCAAATTGTCTCCTTTTCTGGGCATGGTTGTACATGCCTTTAATCCCAGGACCTGAGAGGCAAAAGTTGGAAGATTTATATGAGTTTCAGTCCAAGCTATTCTACATAGCATCAGAATTGCCAAGGTTACATAGTAAGAACCTATCTCAGTTATTTTTTTAACACATTGAATTTAAATTCTGTGGCTAGATAAGTTGTAGGCCCTAGCAAAGAAACATCACTATTATTATGTTAAATGGATATAATATTAAACCAACTTCTGTAGACTTGTTTTATTCATAGATAAGTGTGTCTTTTGACTCTCATCAGAGAAGTTTCTCTTTTTTGTAGATGGCAATTGGCCAAAGACCCACAGCTGGTCAATCTGCCAAAAGTAAGAGATTTCTGAGTACACAGCCTTAAATTAGACATCTAATCACTTGCCTTCCTCCAAAGGCTCAGGGATTACTGCACAAGATGGCCCCAAAACCAGGAAGAAGAGCCAGTAGATGACTACTATGAAACGGTATTTTCCAGACACAAGAGGACTATTTATTGTACCTATGGCTGTAGCTGCCAGTGCATGCACAGACTTGCAAGACATCAATTCAGAACACCACAAGCATGGTGGAAGGCAGTGAGGAAGTCCACTTTTAGCTGAGGAGGTATGGCAATTGATGATTGCCACAGAAGTGGGAGAGAGAGTTATTTGCACCCTAAAGATGTGGCACCTGAAAGTCTAACAATGCTTCAACAGATGGCCCTGCAAACATGTACATACTAATAGCCCTAAGTGGACACTGCGGCTTTAAAAAAAAATAGTGAGCATATGAAATTGGGAAGGAATAGGGGTGTTAGGGATAGGGGAACAATGGAGGGAGAGGAATAGGGAATAGAAGAGCAAAACACACTGTATTTGAGGTCAGAGCAATGGCTCAGCAGTTAGGAGCACTAGCTGTTCTTCCAAGAAATATGGGTTCAATTACCAGCACCCAGAGCCATCTGTATAACTCCATTGCCATGGAATCTGATGCTTTTTTTCTGGTCTCTATGGGCCTCAATTATGCATATAATACACAAACATACTTCAGGTAAAAATACTCATATTCATAAAATGAACACACAAAACAAAATTCAAAAACAGCTCTTTGGATACATATATGAAATTCTCAATCAGTGAAATGCTTTCTTCTTTAATGCATTTATTTATTTGTTATGTGTTTGTGCAAGGGGGCATAATATAATATTATTGGTGATTAGAGGAAAGCTGATGGGAGTCAGCTCCCTCCTACCTGTGGGTCCAAGTGACTGAGATTCAGTTCTTAAAGCATGTCCTTACTCATTGGGTTGTCTCACTAGTCACATAGGGCTGCCTTCCTATAGTTGATTTCCAACACGCAGTAATAAAGAAGCCAGTTCTGGGTTAAAGAAGAACACAGAAAGTTGAGGGATCACAGAAGAACTAAACCAAGGGAATCAGTGCAAAGGGCTAGGCGGGACAAAGGCATATTGGCCCACATTTATTAGATGGAGCAAAGCACAGGTGCCTCTGGAGACACGTAGCCTGTGGTGAATTCTCAATCAGCTTCAGAGGCATAGGAGTTGTCGTCATTGTTATACCTTTATAAGTCAAACCCTTAAAAAAATAGAATGAATTTTAACTCAATGTAATTTACATCGATTCCACTTTCCTTTGTTCTTTCAGCCCTTCCCACGTCCACTTCTTTCAATAGCTACCATGTGCCCCTCACTTTCAAATTGAGAGACTTTTCTTCTTTGATTGTCATTGTTAAATACATACGTATCTAATATACACATATACATATATATATTCACTTCCTGTCTTAGTCACTGCTATATTGCTGTGAAGAGACACCATAATGAGGGCAATACACATAAAAGAAAAGACTGAATTTGGAGCTTGCTTATGCTTTCAGAGGTTAGCTTTTTATCATCGTGACAGGGGACGAGATGACATGCATGGTGCTGGAACAATACTGAGAGCTACATCCTGATCTGCAGGCTAAGGGATTGATGCTGGACTCGTGTGGGTATCTGAAAATTCAAAGCCTGCCCATAGTGACAAGGTTCCTCCTTGCAATACTTTTAATCCTTTGCCAATAGAGCCACTCTATGAGGACTAAGCATTAAAATATATGAACCTATGGAGGCTGTTCTTATTCAGACCACCATACTTCCTAGATGGAAAGTGGGATGCTATAGACTCTCAAAGCATTCATCTAGAGATGTACTATCTTCAACAAGGCTGCTTCCCCTAAGCCTCCCCAGACAATGCCACCAACCAGGTACCAAGTGTTAAACTAGCTGAGTGTATGAGGGACATCCACAAGTACTCATAAAAGTTCATAGGAAATGGTGAATATAAGTACTTATTAATTGTTAGAATTATTACCAAGCATCTGGAAAGAGTGAGAATGTAGGCTAGGGGCAGTAATGGTGACAAAGATGAGTGACATTTCACGAGGAACAACTAATCTAGATTTTGTTCTCAGGTATTGACCCCGGTAGAATAGTGCTTTAAACAGTCCTGGGACTAAGCTTTACAACCCATCACAGACAAGCTATAAACCTGCAGTCTAGCAGAATCAACTGATATACTTTACTCATGAAAGACATTTAGTGGTTTGCCTTTTAGCCAATTCTTTCTAACACCTATGGTTCTGTTCTTGTTTATCTCTTTTAGGAAAGTATTAAGACTTCCCCCTCCCCCTTTTTGTTAATGACAGGCAGAGCAAGGGCATGGCATTTCCTCAAGTCCCAGCTAAGATTTGTCGACATTGAGCTGAATTGGATAATCCATTCATTATTTATAGACCTGTCCACATAATAGAAAATATCTCTCCGCCTTTTCTCTTTTTTAAAATCAGCTACACAATAAAAATGTTTAATTAATGGCATGTTCAAGAGTTAAATAAAGATTTACTTTCTTTATGGGTTTAGCAGACTCGTTCAGCTTCTTCCTCCCAGATGGTGACATGACTGTATTAATCTGCTGATCTAGAAGCTCCCATGTATTTGGGTTACTTCCGAAGCATCTCAGCAATCTCTTAAGAAAAGGACTTGATATCGTCAACATTTCACCCATTACACATAGATCTTCCCGGAGGAAGGTCAAGTTCTTAAAAGAGAAATTAGGTAAGTAAGCCCTGGTCTGCTGGAACATAAAATGTGGTGCTATATGTACATACAAAGTAAAATTTGCTTTTAATATTTTTACTCATTTAAAATATTTCTTTATCCTCCTCTGAGTGCCTTGATGCCCTATGAGCATATAAAGGGGGAGGAAGTCTCCCTCAGGCACAGTAATAGGGGAGGGGAGTAAGGGGAAAATGGGAGGGAGGGAGGGAAGAAGGAGAGGATACAAGGGATGAGATAACCATTGATATGTAACAAGAATAAATTAATTTTAAAAAAGGAAAAAAATTCCTTATTTTTGGTTGAGCAAGCCCTAATATTTATTTGAAAATATCTTTTCACAGAATGAGTGTCTTGTATTTAACTGGTGATGTTCATTATTCTAAAAGCAAGGACCCACATCTGCATTTTTTTTTTCTTATGTGGGGAGAAGAGGCATTGAGTGTCAAGGAGAAAGAGTTCTGGGATGAGTCATGTGTTTATAGTTGTTCCCTGTTGGCTCTCTTCCATGGACTTTGGGGTGAGATTTCTTCACTCACTTTCCATGAGGACAATCTACAAGACTTTTACAGGCCCAGGTTCTAAGACCTGAGTCAACTTCACTACTTAAATGTCCTGCCAAGCGTTGCTAACAGCCAAGACAGATTTGTTTTTTATGGCTTCGCTTCTACATGTAATATATTTGTTTTTTTCAGAAATATACCTGATGTAAAATATTTAACTGCAGAACTATACAGTACCATATGGTACCATATAAATTAGGAACAAAATGTATCTAATTCACTGTTAAACTTTCTATTGTATTTCAGCAAGGAACTTATCCGAAGTGTATATATATTAACACATGTTATGTACATACTATATATTATGTTACATATTATGATGTGATATACCTGGGCATGTAAACAGAATTTCCCTTTTATTTTATGCTATTTTATACAATATAAATGCATATAATCTTGTTAAATTAATGTTGCACACTATTGAAAAAGAAGAATAATTAGCAATTTTAACTATTTCATTTATGTTTTGGAGAAGTGGGGGAAATGTGTCCACATACAAGTCAGTCAGAAAATGATTGATAGTTTTTACATCTTCTGTGAATTAGCAAATGAACTCATATAAAATAGACTTTTTTCACTTAGTCTGATTCCACAGTCAAGCTAGACTTGAGAATTTAATATCTATCACTCAGAGTTGAACATATTTTATTGATTCCAACTTTAAAATGTCTTTCACATGAAGCCACCAATACACAAATAATTAGGGGAAAATCTTTAACTGCAGAGCAAGTATGCCAGACTCAAGAACATTCGTTCTAACAAGATTCTCTGGAAATTATCATAATTTCCATGTCTTGTTTTGAGTCAGTTCTGTCAGTCTTCAAATTCTGCATTTGAGGAAATGCATTTAAACAGAAACAAGACATTCTACATGGTTTAATGGAATGGTAGGATTACGTAACTCAAGTTCCATTTTGTAGCTTTGCAGTCACTTCCTGTACACACATGCACACCGTGTTAATCTTTTTTTGTAGCCAGGCTGCCCTCAAACTTGTAAAGAGTCCTTTGCCTTCACAGCCTAAGTGTTGAATTTCAGGCATAAGCCATCATACCAGTGCTATTTTTAAAGGCATTTAATTTTTATTTTTCAGTTTTAGTAGCTGCATGTTGGGGCTTAGCGATGCCAGGAGAGCGTGCTTCCATTGAGTTACATTTCTATCCCTGAATTCGTGTTTAACTGCAGAAATATATGGTGCCTTAAGGATCAGGAAGAAAATGTGCCTACAGCCAAATTAAACGTTCTACTGAATTTCAAACAAGGGACTAATGCAAACAGGCTGGAGGGATGACTCAGCAAATAAGACTGTTTGCCACCAAACCTGATGACTTGAGCTCGGGCTCTGGGACCCACGAGGTAGAAACAGAGGAGTGACTTTCACAAGTTGCTTTTTGGCCTTCCCTTGTATGCCATGGCATGACTCTTATGCACAATAAAAGTAAAAAGTACTAAAAGAGTGCTGATTTAGATCTTACAGACATGCATACACACACATTATTATTATTATTATTATTATTATTATTATTATTATTATTATTATTATTATTATTATTATTAAATTTTAGTTAGCATCTCACTATATAGTTTGGGCCGGCCAGGAGCCTGGCAGGGCCCATGTGAGTGTTAACTCAGGGTGATCTGCCTCAGCCTCCCAATCACATAGGACTACTTTTGCATACGCCACAGTAAGCATTGCTTAATTTTAAATTCATCAGTAACTGAGCAGTTGTTCAGAATTAGGACCAACAAATGATTGCTTTTTCCAGGTAAGAGTATGTTGTCACTGACATTGTTTAAAATATTCACTAGATGATAATTATGTGGTTCAATTATATTTTAAGATTCTCTAGAGTGAAACACTCTTGTCCCACTCACTGCGGAGTGTGGACCACGCTACCTCCTACTCCTGCTGTTCAGACACTGCTTTCCTCTGGGGTTTCCTGTCCCTTCACCTGAGAACAGTTTCATACAATCCTCGTGTTCTTGTATTATAGCAGAAATGCAACAGGACTGACGTGTCCCATTTTGAGACATTCTCTATACCTCCTGGTAGCTTTGTCAAACTTAGTAACCATGGAGGGGAATTTTAATGTTTTTAAATAAATGAAAGAAAAATGTCTGAAATTGATAGAAGGTGACACATCTTAACAATAGACTGGAAGGTCCAGGCTGCTTCAGCCAGTTCTGTCAGAAAGGTGTAAACAACTGATGCAGCCTGTTACATTTAATGCATCCGGAGAAAGAGAAAGGGGCTGGGACATGGCTAAGAGGCACCGACAAGTTTGTACCTTTCATTTTATCTCTGAGACAAAGAGACTAGGTCTCTAAGCATAGGCCCCGCCTTACTTGTCTCACCTTGCTCCAGTGCACACAAACAACAGACACAGGCCGTCATGAGAGCATTGTGGGGGAATCTATAAAGAAGGACACTTTTCTAAAATAATATAAATGCAAATATATAAAAACGGATTTCTGTAGGGTGGGGCACTGAAAAAGCAAACACTACCTTTAAAATTTTTGAATTCTTTTTTTTTTTTTTTTTAATTTTTTTATTATGTATTCAATGTTCTGCCTCTGTGTATGCTGGAACGCCAGAAGAGGGCACCAGATCTCATTATAGATGGTTGTGAGCCACCATGCGGTTGCTGGGGATTGAACTCAGGACCTTTGAAAGAACAGACAGTGCTCTTAACCTCTGAGCCATCTCTCCAGCCCCCCCCCCTTTTTTTTTTTTTTTAAGATTTATATATTTAGTATACAGTGTTCTAGCTGCATGTAACACCTGCAGGTCAGAAGAGGGCAACAGATTTCATTGTAGATGGTTGTGAGCCATCATGTGGTTGCTGGAAATTGAACTCAGGACCTTTGGAAGAACAGGCAGCGCTCTTAACCTCTGAGCCATCTCTCCAGCCCAAATTTTTGAATTCTTGAGGCATTCATTTGATACTTGGCTCTATTTACCCCTTTCAACAAGACAGAACAGCCATTGGTAAGCATTGCTGCATGAGCTGAAAAACACAGCATGAGGCAACTTGTGTGTGCCCAAGTCTGAGTTGGGCAGGCCAGAAACCAATATTGGATGGCTTCCTTGCTTGATCTCCATCATATGTTTTCAGAGATTAGGTCTCTACCTGAAATTGGATCTCACCAATGAAGCTAGTTTGTCTGTCCAGCAAGCCCTTGGGAGCCTCCTGTCTCTGCCTCCTCCTCCATACACATTCCTATACCTTGCTTTTAAACGAGCACGCAAACATTTCACTCACTGAGCCATGTCTTTATTGCTGTTACTAAACTTTTAAAAAAGTTATAAAATATGATTGGTATTTTTTTCTATCTGACTAGACCCAAGTAGTTCTAATTCCTTTATGTTCCATCAGTATTCACTACCTTCATGTTCCAGTACAGAACCTCTCTGCTGTCAAGAGCTTGAACATTTTGTGTGCAAACTATTTCTTAAATATAAGATAAACTGAGTACAAAGAATCTTACAGAAGCATACTGTTTTGATGGTGAACCTGGCACAAACAGTCTAATGCTGCGGAAAACCAATCTGACAATAAAGTCAATGAAGCCAGGATGCGCTTCCTGGGTGTTCTCTTATTAAAGACTGATCATTTGCACATGTTGGCAGAACACAATCTTCGGGTACAGTACAGAAAGTGTGCAAGTCTATAATGTGGCTCAGATGAATAGTTGAATAGCCATTCTAAAAAAATGATTTATATAGAAAGCCAGTCAGCAATTATCATAACTTTTTCAAGATGAGTATGTGTATGCCTCTTTGCTGGCTTGGTACAAGTCTTAGATTAGACATGTTACAGGGTTTGGCTCAAGTGCTTTCAAATTCTCTTGTCTGATTGCCACCAAAGTGTCTTTGATGACCCATCAGGATGAGCACCAATGTGTACTCTCAGACTCCTCCTGGATATTTCTGTGAAGTCCTCCCATGTGACTTTCTACTGTGTTTCCAAGACCAGCCAAACTGTAAGTCTGTGCCGCTAAGTCTGCAGCAAGAGAGTGTTGTTTAGCTCAATTTTTTTCATTTTGTTTTTTATTTTCTTTGTTCTTGTTTGAAGTTTTGTTATTAACTTTTTGTTTCTTTTGCTCCTATTGATTTGATAGTTTGCTAAGGCTACACTGTATATAACAACGGGCCCTTTAAGAACTTGTTGAGTAAAGTGAACATATTTTCATGAATAAAAGAGTGATCTCAAAAAATGATCTATGCATCAGAGGTAGTATCTCAAAGGTTTTCAGTAACATAATGCAGATTAAGAGTTCATTGATTTTCAAAGTAGCTCTTACCGAATTCTCTGATGTACTACCTAACATTGGTAGTAATATGCATACTATGTGTACAGAATTCTGGGCCTTCAGTAGGTAGGAGATGTAGGATTTGCTGACTGACCTTTTCTCTATCCTCTATTACATAGTTTGGCATCTACAAGACCTCATGGAAGGACATGAGTTATCATGTTGTCTTTTGGAAACCCATCATCTACATTGTTGGATTTAACAATGTTTGTTGAGGCAAACTAATGTGATGCTCATTATAAATGCTTTATTTATTCTTCAAGATTTATCTTCATGCATGTGTATGTACCTGTGTGCATGTATACAGGTATCAGCAGAGACCAGAAGAGAAATTATGATCCTCTAGATTTGGAGGTACAGGTAGCTGTGAGCTTCCTAAAGTGGGTTATATTTTTTACATGTAAATTTATATCATTACACATATATACAATAAACTGCCTAAAGCAAGAAGAACCATGAAACAATCAGGAATTATATAAATATTACATTCTTTGTGTTTTGACTTATGTGGCAGCCTTGAAGAGAACATCTTTCTCATCTTGGTGAGTCTAACATTCTGGATGTAAATCAATATCTATCATATCTTTTCATTATCAACTTAAAATTTTTATCTAGACCTAAAAACTTCTTAACCTCTAAACAACTAAGCTTAGTTTTAAAACTAAACTATCTGGTCTTCAACCCTATCAGAGACTTGAGAAGGAATAAAATCGATTACCTGAGTGTACCGGGAGTGCAGGTTAGTGGCTTTCCAAATGAGACAATGACAGAGACAGTTTGCTACATGAATAGTCACCCAAAACTCTCTATAATGTTGGAGCACAGTCCTCAGCCTTCTGGAACTATTGAGGACTTGCTTGCCCTGTCTTGGCATAGTTTGATCATTGACTCTGCCTGCATCCAAGCTTGCCATTTTTTAGGCAAAATTCTGTCTGTGGTAGAAGCAAGGACATTTTGCCCAGTGGCTTGTTTGCCACATTTGAAGCCATCTCCGTAAGGAGGTTCTTTGATGCTCATCATTCTCTCTGAAGTAGGCTGGGTGTTGCCAGGAATTAACCTATCTCATTGTCAGTGAATCTTTAAAATAATAAAAACATCTTTAAATACCATATTCTGTATGTCTCTGAGGTTTTTTAAGACCTTGTCTAACTGTTTTACCTCATCTTTCTATAGAATCCTGTCTATCTGTTGCACCTAAGATGTATATTTTTCTAATAAAAATAGGATACTAATTGATATGACCATGATTTGATCAACTAACAATTAACTTGTATAACTTATTTATCTTAAACAGCTTGTAATAACATTTTCAAAGTATTGGATATAAACCTTGTATTCTGCTTGAGTGTATGGGTACAATACCTCATATTAGAGTAGAAATTATATAATGTAATGTATATTATATTATATATATTATATTATATATTACATTTGAATTCTATACTACTATGCCTAAAATTTAAACTTATTTTGCATCTATATACAAACTTCTATACCAGTGAATTAAAAGTAAACTTGTGAGTTGCAATTAAGTCATTAAGTTAAGGAGTAGATTCACTAATCTATTTTTTTGTTCTATCTTCCCTATATATTTCTATATTCCCACTTCTTTCTTTTCAACCCCTTTCTCCAAACCTAAGAATGGAATATAAATGAAAAGAGAGACATACCTGGGTCCAACCTTGTTTTCTCTCTAAATAAGACCTATAATAACTTATATCCAACTCCCACTAAAAATAACCCTCTATAGCCCAAGATTGCAACAAAAAACCTACCTGACCCACCTTAAAGGAAATAGAGCATCATTCTCTGTTCTTTTAAGGTTTCTTCTGGCTGATTTTAGATGAATAATACCTTTGTAGGGGCCCAAATAAAATTGAGGAAATGGTTAAACAAGCTAGGAATATAAGTTGTGGTCCAGCTTCTAAATGTTGAGAAATTCCAGGCTTAATTAGAGTCCTGTGTGGGGCAGTCTGAAATGGTGGACCAATTGGAATTGGATGCTTTCTTTGAAGCTGTCTTGGGAGCTGTCTTATTCGGATGAGGAACAGCAACTGAAGCACTTTGTCCTGGAACATGAAGGATGCAGGACGTCAGTGTCCAGCATGCTGAGAGGAATGCATCCTGTCATGTCTGATCCAATGTCAGTGTCCAGTTCTTTTGTTCTGGAAACATATAATTTCTCACAAGCATTAAACAGTCCTAAAATTATAAATGTATATGGTGTGTGTAATGCACAGATCAATTAAGGCTAGTTCTCTGCTCTTTGTATGAGCAGAAAAAGAGACATATGTAAACCTTCATTTATGCCATTTGAAGAATGGCATCTAACAATAATTCATAGCGATTCTGTAGCGAACAAGAATGATTGTCTATGCCCAGATACTCATGTCTCGGCCAGTCTCAGAACTATTCCCATATAGTGGAAGTAGCAATATAATGTACCTGCTTGTTCTACAGTTTAAATTCTTCACATCCTGATAATATCCCCCTCCCGAAGCCCCTCCTGATCTCCCCTCCCTCCCTCATCCTCGGTTCTCAGGATTAAAGGGTGGTCACACTAGGTCACTGCTCACTCCTACGTCTGAGCCATCTTCCTAGTCCCATCATTATTAATCTTTTAAATGAGGATTGATAATATACACTCTAAGACAAGAAGGTACAGCTGTTGAAACAATTGAACAATCTGAAATTTTAAACATAGACCTGATAGACTCGGGTTATGCAAGGTGAACTTCCTTATAGTGTAGATATGATTTGTTATGCTCAAAGATGAGACTTTCTCATAGAAATGATAGCTCATTTTTAAGGAATTCTGAAATATCAACTCTTGCAGCAGAGTATGAATGAGATGAAGTCAGCCACCTAGAAATTCCTAAGGCAATGATAGCTTTCTTTTCAATTTTATTTTATTTTTAATAATATAATATAATTACATAATTTCTTCCTTCCAAGTCTTTTCATATATACTCCTTGCTCCCTTTCAGATTCATAGCCTTTCATTAATTAATGTTGTATATAAATGTGTGTATATACAAACTATATATAATTAAGCTATATAACTAAATATAACTTTCTTATGCTCTGTGATGTGACTTGTACGTTTTCAGGGCTGACCATTTGGTACTGGATAACCAATTGTTTTACCTTTCAAGACTATTCTTGCCACTTTGTGAATTTGTTTGTTTGTTTTTCACTCTGAACTGTTGAAAATTTTATTTAACTCTCAATTTGATTTTATATGTAAATGCATCTGTATATACCTAATGAATTGGATGCCCATGGTACTGTACATATTATTATTGTGACAATGATTTTTTTACTTAATACATAAATAGAAAATATGATCAGATTGTATATTCTACACCCAAAAAAAAACCTATTAAATTCTTTTAAATGTCCACGTATATACATATATATACCAGAGTTATTGTTTTCGCATGATTAAATTGTTATATACTTAATGGCCATAAGTGAGCAAAGGTAATCACTTACTTTTCATGAAACAATTAAATATACTAATTTGTCCTATGTATCATAAGAATGGCTCTCACTGCAGCAGATGATAGAAAGTGTCATAAAAGCAATCACTTTCCTTTATGTTCTTTCCATTTTAATTTAAATGTCACTTATTTTTAACTAACATTTAAATTATTTTAATGTAAAAAATTTACATCTCTTATAAACTAGCTATGAGAATTTTCTCTTGAACTATAGAATTAAACCACATTAATCACTTATTAAAGTTATGTTTTTGAAGTAAACACTGACCTTGAAAATATTCAAATTAAAGTTCAATATTATAGAATAAGGTTTATGAGGAGACAATGCAACAGGAAAATCTTTAAATCATGCACACTGTTTAGTTGCCTGTAGGGCTTTGCACAGGGTTGGCCCTTCCTAGGCTTTCCCCACCTACATCATGATGTCTGTTGTTCCTGTTCAGCTCACTTTCAGGAAGTCTTGTTGGTGAGATTTCATAGGTGTAGCTATTGATATGACTAGGAGACACAATCTCACAGCAAATTGCCAGACCCTCTGTCTCTTTCAATCTTTCTTGCCCCTCCTTCTGAACCTTGGGTGCAGAGGTTGTTTTCTAGATGTATCCATTGGGACTAGGATCCACAATTCAGCCTTCTGATTGGCTGTGGTCACCTACAATGGTCTGTTACAAAGATAGATCTCCTTGATGAGGAATAAAGAATATATTTACCTGTGGATAAATACATAAGAATAAATACATAAGTGTAGTTAAGTCTTATGGTGGTTTAGTAAAGTGGCAATTTTAAGTATCTGTCCAAGATTCATGACTTCAGTAGTCCAGGGTTTTTGGCTAGGTTTTTAGTACCAGGCCTGATTTTGTTCTTGTTGAGATTCCTTAAGCAAAATTAGAAAGCTGTTAGTTACCATCAAGGTTTGCTTGCCACATTTAAAAAGTGTATTCTTTTAGAATGTCATGTATTCTATTTTGATCATATTCATTGCCTAATCTTCGGCCCTCCCCTTTATAGCCACACAACTTTGTGTCTTCATTTTCTTGGAAGTAGATTTCCCTCTGTCACTGAATTATTCAAGAGTCTCCCTGTAAGCATATTCCAGGTGGCAGTGCTTGTCATTGTTCTGGGATAGGGCATGTGCTGATGGCTGTTGGAAGCCTGGAGTCTGACATGGAAACATGAAGACTGTCACCAGTCACTATAATGAACAGTAGTTATTTTGATCTCATTAATGGTCCACAGGCTCACAGCTGGCGTACTGGAGAGAACCCTGTCCCTATGTGTGGCTCCCTGACTATGAACTAATCCTGTAAGGCTTATTTCACAGGGAGAAGCCCTCAAGCACCAATTATTGGTGACCAGAATAAGGCTATTCTAGACACATATTTTGAAACCAGACTTAAGTGTAATGATATCCATGTGAACATCCCATTGATCTAATCTCCAAATACAGACCAAGTGACCAGAAGAAACACTAAATGTAGCAGACCTCTGTAAACATAGCAGTCCTTACCTAACCCAGCTTACATTGTTTCTGATAACCTAACCCAGGTTACATTGTTTCTGTTGACCTAACCCAGGTTACCTTGGTTTGATTGACCTAATCCAGGTTACGTTGGTTTGGTTGACCTAACCCAGGTTACGTTGGTTTGGTTGACCTAACCCAGGTTACATTGGTTTGGTTGACTTAACCCAGGTTACATTGTTTCTGTTGACTTAACCCAGGTTACATTGTTTCTGATGACCTAACCCAGGTTACATTGTTTCTGTTGACTTAACCCAAGTTACATTGTTTCTGTTGACTTAACCCAGGTTACATTGTTTCTGTTGACCTAACCCAGGTTACATTGTTTTTGTTGACTTTACTCAGGTTACATTGTTTCTGTTGACTTAACCCAGGTTACATTGTTTCTGATGACCTAACCCAGGTTACATTGTTTCTGTTGACCTAACCCAAGTTACATTGTTCCTGTTGACCTAACCCAGGTGACATTCTTTGCGGTGACCTAACCCAAATTATGTTGTTTCTGACTAACTAACCCAGGTTATGTTGTGTCTGTTGACCTTATTCAAGTGACAATTGTTTCTGGCAACCTAATCCAGATTACATTATTTCTGGTAAAGACACCTTTGCTGGAGCCTACCAGATGATAATGGTGTCTAGCCTGCCATGCAAAAGCCTGCTTTTTTTTTTTTTTTTAAAGAAGATTCCTAAAATATCAGATAATAAGCATATTCCTTGCCATGCTAAAGTGTCTGGATTACACAGGCACCAAGGAACCTCTGAGCATTCTTACCTCAGCAATTGCCTAGATTTATGCTGTACAGGAGCTTAGCGGTGGTAGTGGATTAATTAGGAGCTTCAAAAACTATGTATATGTCAGATCCTTGGAATCTGTTCAGCTTATGTTTATCCCAGGCTATGTGTATGGAACCTAAAAATTCAGTGAAAATTATCCTTAGACAGAATCAATGCTGTGATGAATGCATGGTGAAGATGTAGTGACTACAGTTAGTATCATTCTATCATATCTTCCAAATTTCATAAGAGAGTAAGTCTTAACTATCTTGTTCTCAAACAATACAGTGGTAACTATGTTAATTAGTGAATGAGTTCATTAGTTTGATTGTGAGAATTGTTTTATATTGAATAGATATATCAAATCACCATATTTTGTACGTTAGGTACATACTTTAGGTACATATTAATTAATTATAATTTGATAAAACTGGGAATTAAACAGAGAAAGCATAACACAGAATGTGATTTGACAACACAGAAATGAGATATGACTAAAAGCTCTGAGATCTAGTGAACACAGAAGCTTGTATCTAGGTGAGGAGAGACTGCTGTAAAGCCTCCAACTACAGCATTGTAACGCATTAGTTTCCAGCACTTAGACTCCAGACTGTGTGGATAAACATCTCTGTTGTTTTAATCCACAAATATGTAAGAGCTTCTTGTAGTAACCACAGAAGCTTAATGTACTGCTGACAACACCAGGCTGTGTTTTATATATGAATACACTTCCTAAAATAATCTTGTGCTAACTAGTTTTGTGTCAACTTGACACAAGCTGGAGTCATTGGAGAAGAGAGAAACCCAATTGAGAAAATGTTTCCACAAGATCAGGCTATAGCCAAGTCTATAGGGTATTTTCTTATTTAGTGATTAATGTGGGAGGACCCAGTCCATTGTGGATGTGTCTTGGGTTTTATAAGAAAACAAGCTAAGCAAGACATGGGGAACAAGACAATAAATAGCACCCCACCATGATCTTTGCACCAGTTCCTGCCTCCAGGTCCTTGCTCTGTTTGAATTCCTGTCTTGTTTTCCTTCAGTGATGGACTACAATGTGCAAGTAGCAAAATAGACCCTTTCTTCTCCCACTTGCTTTTTGGCTATGGTGTTTCATCACAGTAATATAATGCCAAAATAAGACAGATATGGAAGAAACTATAGTTCCAGATCATATCTAGAAGACTGCAAAGCAAATGTTAACTTTTTAATTTTTAAATTTTTAATTTTTTATAATTTATTCACATTACATCCTGATTGTCACCCCCTCATATCTTCCCATTCCCACCTTCCCTACCTCTTCTGCCTTGTTCCCCTCCCCTAGTCCTTGACAGGGGGGGGGGGCGGCTCCTTCTTTTAATAGGGAGAACTTGCTATAACTTTTCTTCCTTATTTGTATGTTTATTTTATTGCCATGTGTGTGTGTGTGTGTGCGCGCACGCGCGTGCGCACTATTGTATAGTGTTAAATAAAATAAAAACAATCCAACTAAGATAAAAATATTTAATTACAAAAATAGGAAGGGGCATTGGAAGGGAGATGTTCCGTAATGTTTTGGTCTATTTGCTCTATTTGCTTGTTTGTATATTTCATCTGCCTGACAAAACTTTTCAGTATGCTTCCTATGTGCTAGATGTTTATCTAGGCATAGTGGAGCAAAGCAAAGAAGAAATACATGCCTTGTGGATCTTATATTCAAAGAGAGGAAAATCCCATAGTGGCGTAAGTAGGGTGTGACCTATGGGGTGTGATGTTCTTGTGAAGAACTTGAAGTGCACCAAGTGGAATGAGGCTTTCAAACTACCCAGCCAATGTGAAGCTGTGTTTTGGAAAGGTATACATGTGGTATTTGCTGGGTCCAGATCTGAGGCTGAGACTCACACTAGCACAAATGGAAGCTAGGAAGCTTAAAGTGGAAAGAGTAATCTTATTATGAGTTGTGTCTCAAATTCTAATGATGGAGCTGAAAATGGAATGTTTGAGATGCACCTGAAGCTCTTTTTCTACAGCTTATGCCAACAGCACATAGCGGGCAAGAGTTACCCCATTCCTATCAGATGATGTGCCCTCTGCCCAGGAATATGGTGTCTTTTAAATTAATAGTTAAGTGAAACCTCTTCACATGTTTATTTTTAAGGTTGGGAACTATCTTCCATAGTTCCCTAACAGAATGACCACAGGGGGAACACTGGGAATATGTTTATGGCTGATTATCAGGATATATTTGGGAAACAACCTTCATTACTGGAAATTGTCCAGCCAACTAAGAGAAGCACTGAGTCAACTACTGGAAATCAGCTGGCCTCTGGTCTCAAAGACAGCAACATAATTTACTGGCAAAGTAGATCCTTGCAAAGCTTTTCTTGAAGACTTTTTAATTACCCAAACTATGTTCTGGAACAGATTTGCTGTTGACTGCAACTTGGTCCATTTTGTACACTATTGCAAGAAAATAAGAACCGTATGTAGAATGCTAGAGAGTGAGACTTTAGAGAAGACAATATGGATCAGGGCACTAATGTGAATGTTTCAGCAGGCAAAGACACTTTGTACTTAGATGTAGTTGCAAGCCTATGACCTAAGGCTAGGTAATATAACTATTGCAATACTGTCCCATTCCAGAAGCCAACATTTTACTTTGTGCTTCAGTTCATTTGTATATGTAAGCATATTAATTATTTTTCTGGTGCTGTGATAAACTATCATGACCAAAGTCAACTTATGGGAAATAGCAGTGGGAAGGCATGGTAGCAAATGGCTCACATTCTAGCAGAAACAGGAAGCAGAGAAACCGCATCTTTATCCACAAATACAAGGCAGAGAAAGTAAACTAGATGTGAAGTTGAGCTATGAGCACTCAAAGACTGCTTCAATTATGTATTTTCTTCATCAAGGCCATACTTTCCCATGACCTTTCCACCAAAAGCTGAGGACTACATGTTCAAATATCTGAGCAACCAGGGACATTTCTCTCTGAATACATACAAGTACATGTCCAAAACTAAGTTTCTTTTTAAATATATCTCACATATCATGTATCACTTGAAGTCTTTTCAAACACCAATTCCTGTGGGTAGGTAATTACCTGAGGATTACCTGAGGTCACCCCGATTCTCTATCCCTACCTCTTTGGAGATGCTTGATCACCCCAAAATGAAAGGGGGTTCTAATTACCCATAGCATCTTTATTTAGGATAACACATTTTAGTTTTCTTAAGCAAGCAATTAAAATGAATTCATGTTTCTGAGAGAGGTAAACCTATATAATTAGCTGACCTTACAAAGAAAGAAACAGGGGAGATGTCCTGAAATGGAGGTAAAAAGCAATAAAGAGATTTTGTATTCACTGAAATGAACAAAACAAGCTAAATATATGCATATAACCCAGACTAAACTAGGAGTAGAGCAAGCTAAATATAGACAGCCCAGATTCTAGGTTAAGGGGTTAGATTCAAGTCTAACAGGCTATACTCAGAAGACTTGCTAAAGGAATAAGGGACTTGTGAGACTCAAACTTTTAGCCATTGGGATTAATTTTAAGGATGATGATGAACGAATAATATCTAGTCACGTGTTCATGAAAGCTGGACCTTGCCAGCTGTCTTACTAATTATAAGTTTAAATGAGAAATTTATCAGTTTAGTTGACACTAGCCCATGTGGTACCTATCTCCTGAAGCCCTTGTGGGAGTCTCTCCTTTTTAAATTATATCCTTAGTCATCTTACAGATTATTGGTGTTTCATAAGGCTTCCTCTTAAATCCTAGGCTTGGGTTTATCCACTGCCTTTCCCCTTTGCCTCTGTCCACATCCTGCCTTATCTAACATGATCTCCTCTTGTTCTATTATATATCACTTATCATCACCTCTAATTGTATTTTATGTGGTTGCAAGATCCTAGGCCCATATGCATTTTCCTCAGGTACATTTAATTTTGGTTAGTTTTCCATGTCCCATCCCCATCTCTCCACTACCTAGTTGAACCTCTTTACCCCCAGTATTCCTTTTCATGTTTCATTTAACTTATGTTCAACTAGTGTCCCTTCCCTAAATTCATCTCCCACACCTATGTTCCGCCTCTAATTTCATAGGATACATGTGTACCTGGGTTAAAAATATGCAGTGAATGATTTTAATCTAGAGCCTGCACATAAAAGGTGAGAAAGGGTCTCTTGGGAACTGGGCAGCCTCACTCAGTATATATTTTTTTCCAGCCCTATTAATTTACATGCTAACTAGGATTCCCCTAATGGAAGATTTCTAGAAGAGGGAAGCGTTCCTTGCATTCTCTTGATAATGTTATACATTTCTCTCTATGTGTTTATAACATTCTAGTGGGTTTGGGTTTTTGTGTTTGTTTGTTTGTTTTGTTTGTAAATTTATAGATACTGTACTTTCACACTTGGAGTCCTACTTTACCATACAGACTATGTTCATCTTAATTTAACAACAGGCAAATGGCTTCCTATGCTTTCTTGTAGAAATTAGTAAGTTGGGTTGTTTCTTCAAAGGAGGAAAAGCTAATATATAGCTTTTCACAAAGACTACAGCAGGACAGTATCTTTTTCCAGATTTGAATACTACAGGTAAATGCAACAGCTAAGATCTACTTGAGGAATTCTATTTACACTCAGTCCTCAAGTTCCTATAAACCATAGGTTGATAATCAAGTTATGATTGCATATGTACACCATAACTTTTTCTAAGTGGATCTTTGAGCCACTCCAACCACCCAACTCCTCATGCAGATGTTCCTAAACTACCCCATTCCTCTTAATTACCTTATCTCAAAGGACTACACCTATACAGAGAGGCAGTCCACAAATCTATAGCATTTATAAAGAACCTTTTTTCCTTAGGGTCTTTTATATAAATGTTAAGACAAGCAACAGATCACTATAACAAGCCAAATTTCTTCCCCTTCCAGTCATGACCTGGTTATATAAAATAAATTCAAAGCTTATGGGCAAGCACCTTAAGGCCATATCTTTCTGTTTCCCTACTCGCAAGACTTTGTGAGCTGGCGGACTTCATCCTTTAAAAGCTTAATAACCTGAAAACCCACTAGGCACCTGGGATATCTCTAGTTTTCAGCCAAAGAGCTTGAGAATGAATGGAGAAGAAATCTAATACACTTAACCCCATCATCTGCTGTTCATAGCCCGTGCTTCCTACTAGGTTCACTCAAAGCCTTACTGAGGCCAGAAAACAATCACAGGCAACCTGATGCCACACATACATAGAATAGCTGTTGTACTGATTCTCACAGGTAATTTGATCCTCATGGTCACAGACTCTCAAAATGACATCTTCAGTTTACACTAGAAACATCAAATTGAATACCACCTACAGGTCTAATGAAGCTATGTTTTTAACAAGCTCTTGAGATGAGAATGAAAATCTCTAACATTTGAGAACCATTGTTTTGGATATTTAGACCAGTAGTATTTTGCTGTAAACCCAGGAATACTATACGATACTAATGGGCAAATCACTAACCTAGCCTCCATAATGTCTCAGAACTGTGGGGTTTAATGACCTCACAGTGAAGGAAGGAGTGAGACTCAAGTCTGTATAGCTGGCTGTGTACATTTGGAAATACATAAAATCTCTTTCTATATGGTCCAAGGAAACCAAAGAAAACCACAGATTTGTTCAGCTGAAGCCTGAGCAAGCCTGGGCCTGGCACTGCAAGGAACGGGTATCTGAGAAACCAGGACTTTTACAGCCTTTACAGTGCCTACCTACCCGACCTCCATTCTTCAAGCTTCAATTTATCACATAGCGTTTGCTTTTCAGTGTTCTTCACAACAAGACATAAAAATGACCATCTAAATCAAACATAAACACAAAACCCACCATGTACCAAAAACACTAGCCTAATTTTAAGGCAATCCACCAAGAACTTTCCTACCATCTGTAAATATATTCGAGGGAAACATTATTTAAAATTCAAACTTAATTCATGCACTTGGCATCCATCCTTGCTGCCACAGCTACATCTTTCTGGGATAATTGTCTCTGCATAATTCAGGATTCCATATTTACTTGGAAAATTGTGCATCTTAATTTTCTTTTAATAGAGGAATTTAAGCTCATTACAGGAACTCTTTCATTTTTTTTTTTCCCCATAGAATCCTTTTAAAATGTACTCAATGGTGCATGTTTTATTTTAGGAATCTAAGTTCTCACCCTAAATTAACATAAACTAAGATTTAATCAAGTCATAGTTTAGGAAGACAGAGACCACATTCATATGGTTGGGAATTTACAGAAATGTTTTCTGGGATTCTACAACTTGAGAAGCAATATAGGCTGGTGTAAATACTCGCTCACATAGACTTGTATTAGAAACTAGAAAATGTAGATTCTCATCATAAAAGTCTACATAATCACTTATATGTTACCATATAACTCGTGTGTGTAAGCTTTAAATGTATATGTGTTTATTTTCTGAGGCGTATCTCCTTACTGATAGGCTGGTTTTTGATCTAGTGTAAAAAGATGACTTGATAAAAAGATTCCAGGCATGGGGGGCGGGGGGCGGGTCTCATTGCACACTTCAGAGGAGGAGACAGGGTATTGGGAGTTCAAGGTCATTGCTGTCTACGTAGCAAGTTAAAAACAAACCAACAGAGGCATTAGAACAGAAAGAAATCCTTTTGAATTCCGGAGACACGTAAATTTTTCATTTGTGGCTTACCACAGTCCATTTCTGCCACCCACATAAATTCCTTCGTTTTGAATTGGCTTTAAAGGGAGAAGATGAACGGCCCACAGACGAAAGCATGGGCCAGAGCTCTTCACCTCCGCTGCTTGACGATTCGCTCTAGCATCTCTGTAGGCCTGTGTGTATACCTGTGTCCATGTGATGTGCCCACTGGGCAAGACAGTTAATCCGAGTTATAGTAATCTGCTGAATTGCTTCTAAAAGAAAGAAAGAAAGAAAGAAAGAAAGAAAGAAAGAAAGAAAGAAAGAAAGAAAGAAAACTGGCATGTTTGAGTGAGCAACTAGTGAAATTACTTACTCTGCAAAGTGATGAGTTGTGTTCACAGCTCAGGCACATGCCTTTTTTGTACTTTTCCCGTACGTATGACCCCCCATCCCCACCCCAAGGGAGGAGGTTTAAATCGACTTTATCCTTTGCTCTTTAGACGTGAAGAGCACCGAGCTGTCGTCTTTCCTTTCGGTTTTTTCTTTGACCACAGGTCTCAAGTTCAGAATCATTTTTTTCCAAGGAGGACATTCCCTCAGCATATTCTATAGCCTTCTCTACTGAAGCAGAAGGCAGATGCGATACCTAGGACTGTCAGGGAGAGGCTTACAGTAAAGTGAAACACTAACCCTGGGACTGGCCTCAGAGCCTGTCATACTGAGCGCTCAGTCCTGGACGCACCAGGAAATGATTCATAAAGCCATGTTTGAGCGGCAGGAGAAGAAGGATCTGGCTCTATACACAGGATGTTGCCCCCGCTGTTCCCATTCACAACCTGCTTCTGAGTAGACAAAAAAAAAAAAAAAAAAAAAAAAACCACGCATGAGGCTGTGCGCAGGCTCAATTATACATTCAAATTGCCTGTATTTAAAAAACCCTAAAAGCTGTAATGACTTAATTAAGCTGGTAACTTTATGGCATGCTTCTTCTCACAGCCTAATTGCAAGCCTTTCCGTTCCACTGAGAGGGAAGCGAGGCTACAAGGAGGCAAAGGGAGAGATGTGGCTCCTGGCAGGATCTATACTCCCTGCGGTAGCAGATGGTCTACGGATCTCTAGCCTTTTGGAGATCATAGAACAAGGCTCTGAGGAAGGAGCGAGGATTGATTTAGATCTCTGGAAGAGTAGGGTGAATTCTCATGTGGTGAAGTCAAGCCCTGGAGTCTGTCGACCAAAAGCTCCCTTCTGAAGAGAAGAAACTCACGGGACTAAAGACGATACTGTGAGGAAGCAGCATGGCTCCGATCCTGAGCCATGTCCAAAAGGCATCCTTCCGTTCCTGGCTTTCCATGTCCACATGGTATAGGGTAACACAGTTTTAATGTCTGTGAATGGCCTTTTGTCTTCACACGGAAGTGTTTGGTTCCGTGAGAGGTGAGCACAGGCTTTATTTATAGCAAGGGCTTGTTGAGTTTCAAACATTCCCTGTTAGAATAGTGTGTATTTTGTTGGGTGTTGGTAAAATCTGTTCTTGGGTCCTCTGCTGCAGTCTTTATGTATTTCAAGAATTAGATTCTTGAGAAGTTGACTTATGGGCTAGAGATATGACTCAGCAGTTAAAAACAGTTGTTGCTCTTGTACAGAACGCAGGTTCTGTTCCCAGCACTGATATGGTACTCACAGCCTTCCTAACTGCAATTACAGTTCATTGTCTCCTGACCTCCATGGGTACCTGCCTTGTAAGCAGGTGGAGCACTCATACACATAAAAAATAAGAATAAATAAGTTTTTTAAAAGAAAGAAAATTATTCCTCGTCAAAAGAATTAGATTTTTTTTCCTCTCGAAGATCTTGTGTCTTCGCAATATTATATTAAGCCAATAATTTCATTTTTCTTATGTTAAGCGGGCACCATAATATTAAGCACTATCTCACAATTTTGTTAGAATTTAGTAATATAATATACATTAGACATTTAGTACACTTAGAGCCTAGCACCTGATTCTTAATCACTCACAAACATTAGTTGTTAATATAACAGTAGTCATCATTATTTCATGCCGTTTACCTCCTTCAAAGCTCACAGCTATCGTAACATCTATGAATAATGTATCTGATCCCGGGAAATAAAGTCATATTTGAAAAGGACATTCTTGTTCCTCCGGGTTACACAGAGGTGATGCCTAAGTAAGTCTTAGAAAGTTTTACTTATTTGGAATTCTGGTATCTGTCTGTCGTTTCATTTCTCTTTAGCAGCTGTTTGTGTTAGGAAAAAAAAAAAAAGCTTTTCATTTTGAGGAAGCCACATGTTGTCTGTCTTTAAATTACAGGTGAAAAATAGCATGCCATGGCAACCGTCCAAAATCTGGAGGCCACACGGGCTTTCTGTTTTAAACTCATTTTCTGTGAAGTCAAAACCCATCCTTGAAGTTTGAATGCATGACAAGAGATTAGCTGAGACAGCGGAGAACAGAAAGGAGGAGGAGGAGGCCCCTGGTGGCCACGATGAGGCTTCTCCCTCTCAGGCTTTTAATGCCATGTGAAAGGCGTTAATCCTCACCTTGCATTTCCTATCAGGCCAATAGAAATGTCTGGAGGTAACCTGAATTCCTAGTGATGTAAGTGACTTTCCCAGGCAAATGATCAGAACTCTCTAGCTGGGCAAATTAGGCAGCATCAGCGTTTGACAGCCAGGAGCGTGTCCTTAGAGGCTGACAGTCGGAGCAGCACACAGGAAAGGTAGGCCGAACTGCCACCTGGGAAACCTAGCAGGCCTTGACACTTGGTTCCTGTCCTCCAGCGTGCTGCCTGTCATGTCATATCCCGGCGACTTCTCGGCAGCGGTTTTATGTAAGGAGGAAATCAGATTTCCCAGATGCCTCTCAAGCCCCATTAGGACAAATCAGACTGCTTTGAGTAGAAGTCAGAAGAAGGACGTAGGAGGGGCTAAGAGAAAACAGTTCCTCCTCAGAGACTCTTCATAGTGCTTCTGACAATGCTAATACAGGATTAGAGGGACTGTATAATTTATTCACCGCAGCTAAGTTGTAGAACCAACGTAGGTGTCCATCAACACAGGAATACATAAAAATAAATGTGATATGCTTACACAGGATTTTTTTTTCCAGCCATAATGAAGAACAAAGTCATGTCATTTGCAGGATAATAGATCAGTTGAAGTAATCATATTGAATAAATTAGGTCTATGAAAAAAATATGCATTTTCAGTCTCATTTGTGGTTCCTAGATTTTATAATATAAAAATATTATGCACGTGCATAGGACATAGAAGTAGAACCAAAACCAGAAGGGAAGAGAGGAAAATGGGGGATGTGGCCTAGGGAAGATACTGTTTATATATGGTACTTTCTTATAGGAAAATGCTCTTGTGTAACTCAGTTTCATGTATAATGAATATATATAATGAAGGTTTTAAAAGAATGCTTTTTTAAAGGAGGTTTTTATAGATAATACAAATTATTGTATTTATTTAGTGTGTGTGTGTGTGTGTGTGTGTGTGTGTGTGTGTGTGTGTGTGTGTCTGCTTTGGTGCACATTTGTAGGTCAGTGGACCACTCTGGGAACTGGTCTTCTCCTTCTACCGTGGTGGTGCTGAGGAAGAACTCAAGTTGTGTGTCATGGTGGTGACAAGAGTCTTGTGTCTTTTTCTATTGTAATACAGTGCCCTCACAGAAACAGCTTTAAGAGGCAAATCCAGACTCTAGCCCATCATTTTAGGGACATCCAAGAAGAAACCTTAGGTAGCTAGTCACATTCACAGTGAAGGACAGAGAGAGAAAGGAGGGATAAATGCTTTCCAGTGCTTAGTTCATTTTCTTTTTTTTATTTCTTATATGACCAGAACCCAAATGTAGGGAGTGACACCGCACACTTTTAGACTGTGTATTCCCACACCAGTTAATGGAACCAAGACAACCATCCAACCACATGGCCACAGGTAGAACAGAGTGAATTGCAGCTCATGAATCTGCCTTACCTTGAATAAGAAAGAGCTGCAGATTTTGGTCCAAACCAAGCTCTGCTTGTTCATGCCCTTCTTGACCTGCCTGGCCCTCTGGGGCTGTAACACGTTAATCCTCACGCTGTCTCCTACTACTGCTCAGCTTTACTTAAAACAAAGAGACTTCTTCTTCTTTTTTTTTTTTGTCGTTGTTATTTTCCCAAGAGACTCAGCAACCTGTAGTGTTCAACACCCGCCCTGCTCTCCTCTCTTTATTGTAAACTTTCTTGTCATAGAACTGGCTCCTAGAAAACACGTATTTAGCGATAAGTCATTTCTTTGGAAACGGATTCATCCATTCCATTAAGATTGGCTGACCTCCATTGACAAGACCAGTATACGTGCATCACAAAGGAAAACTTGCTTTGGTTTTAGTTGCTTTTGTTTATAAGTTTTATGATTCCAGTTGCTTTCTTAAAGTGCCATTTGATTTTTTTAAATGCTGGCTATTTATCTTGCTACATAAATCAATTTTTTTCTACTCTTTTCCTCATCAATACTGCTGCTTTTCAATTCCTCCCATGTATTCCAGGTAAACGGTTAAAGCAATGTATCCACAGGTAGAGATCTATCAGATGTCTCCTGCTGATCCAAAGAAGATGAACGCAAGTAATGGATGAATAATAGGCCCATACTGAGGTCAATATTTACCTCATGCTGCAATACATCTTAATACTTTCAAAACTACCAAAAATTAGCTGTCAATAATCTGCAGAAGGATTCTAGAATAGTTTCATTACAATGATACAGAAATGCAGGGAATAAAGATTGCAATAATTCTATGCTATAATTTTTGTACCAAAGAGAAATTATCCTTTAAAATATTCTTTAAGGTAACGATCTCCCTGACTTCCAAGCTTCAGTGTACATGAGAATCAGCTGGGGTATGCTTCGGTAAGGATGAATTCTCCAATTCCACTCACAGAGATTCTCTTAAAAGTCTAGTTGACTCTGATTCAGACAAATTGAACATTCAACTTTGAGAACAATCTTCATCATGTTTAGAGAGTAATTACCTAAGTAACCAATCAAAGAAAGAATTGATATATACTTAGGAAAAGCTATGTGCATAGAGCTAGAATGAGACCCTCACTTGCTTGGATTTTCTTCCCTCTTGCTATTCCTCTGTCCAGTAAGATGGTTAAGTTTAGTCTCTTAGGTTTGATATTGTATATAGTAATACTATGGCTTAACGGCATATTTAACCAGTGAAATTTGTTAAATAAAAACAAACAAAACCCTTTAAAAATGCAATTGCTCACACCAGGAGATACAGTATTCTAAATACAAATGGAAAAAAAAAACCCAAACAGAACCCTATAGACTTAATATAGTACTTAAAAAAATAGTAAGTACTAGCAAACTTGTTGGAGGATATTGGGATCAAATATTTTAATTATAAATACTTATATAATATTTAACATAAAATTAGACATCTTGAGATTAATAAGTACATATATATATCCTAATAAGAAATTTTCTTTCTGTTCCTATTACTCTGCCTAAATACAATTTGGGCAAGAAATGTTTATTTCATCTCACATGTGTAGGTCAAATTCATCCTTGAGGGAAGTCAAGGCAAGAATTCAAGATGGGAACTCAGAGGCAAGAGTTAGAAAAACATTGCTTGCTGGCTGTTCTCTAGCTTGCTCATTGGTTCATGGTCAGCTAACTTTCTATACAACCCAAGCCCACGTGTCTAATGATCGTGCCACATACAAGGGGCTGGGACCTCCTCAATCAGTCATTAATATAGACAGATATCACCACAGGCCAATATGATCCTGGCAATTCCTCACTCAAAGTTCTATTAGATAACTAGAGGCTGTATCAGGTTGATATTTGAAGCCTTTTCAGTAGAATATTTAAATTTAAATATATCAATTATTCATTTTTCATAGTTAGTCTAGACTATCCAAATATATGACTATTATGAACAATATGTGTAGAAATATAAGTATAAAATAAACTCAAACAAACTTAGTTTGTACTATTTTCTTCCTGTAAAAACAGGGAGTTAATATTTTACTCTCAATATTTTATTTTCAACTCTTCTAGGAACCTTGTTTCCCTTGGCTTCCTTTGTGTGTTTGGACTGACTGACTCTCTGTCTCTGTTTCTCTCTATGTCTCTCTAATGGCAGTTAACTGTCATGCAATTGTACAATTTCAAGCATGTTAGAGAAAAACTTTACTTTTTTAGTACTAACATAACCAAGCCACAAAGTTTGTTCGTAATTTCTAAGTACACTTTTAACTTTATTAAATATACTTGACCTCAAATGCCATTGGAAGATATCTAATACTAGTTGTATTTATCCATTTCAATGTAGAAATTCACCATTTATATCAGGCATTTTCTAGGTCTCATGTATACCTACCACCTCCCAAAGGATGGCTATACACATTCAGTTATGTTGGATTCTTTAGCCATTGCTTGTTATTAACTATTTGTGTTAAACTTGTTTGTGTTTCTCCTAGATTTATAAGCCTATTAAAATCTACTGAATATTTCCTTCAATCAACAGTCTTCCTACATTGTTACACACACACACACACACACACACACACACACAAGAAAGAAAGGAAGGAAGGAAGGAAGGAAGGAAGGAAGGAAATGATAAGAAAAAAAAAAAAAACATTTTTACTACAGTAGTGCTAGAGTTGCTCCATTTCTAAGGAGCTTTTATGCACACACCCAGTGCCTCTTGCTTGTCTATCAAGCAAAAGGTCAGCACTGTACGTTTGAGTCTCACTAAATGTTACATTCTATTATTGACGACATTTCCAGATAGACACTCTTTATGCTCAACTGCATGTATTTTATGAGCATGGAGCTGTTCTCCACAGACTCTCATTGGTACTGATGAAAGCATCCTTGACACCAGCCCTGAGCTTATTAAACTATCTTTTTCTTTCCCCCAGACAGGGTTTCTCTGGATAGCCTTGGCTATCCTAGGCTCATTTTGTAAACCAGGCTAGACTTGAATTCACAGTGGACTGCCTGCCTCTGCCTCCCAAGTGCTGGGACTATAGGCCTGTACCACCACTCCCAGTTTATGTCTAAAAACAATCCTAGGAAAGCATTCTTCAATCATACTCTGAGTTGGGTGAGTAGCAACATGGCACATGGGTGAATCAGTTTTCTTTCAGGTCTTTCAAAGGCTATCTTGGATGGGTTTTGTTGCTGTTTTGTGACTTACTTCAGAAACTAGTCAGCAAGTCTGGAAAATACTTAATAAACCATATGAGAAAAGGGAAGAAAAACAATTCAGTGACGGATCCCAACTTTTCAATTAGAGTGTTTCTGATGACATTACAAAAGAATTTTCCATCTAAATTCCAAACTGTCTTTCTAAACAAATGGTTCAAATAATAGTTAAGACATTTCAAAAGCCCAGAATATATATATATATATATATATATATATATATATATATATATATATATATATATATATATAATTAAGTATATATGTATGCATGTATGTACATATATTTCCAATATTTATGTTGTTCTTATTCCTTGATTCTTCACTGTTTGTCATCCTTTACTTGTTTTTCTAGCAGCACTTATGGCCATTGAATATCTTAACATTTTCTTAGGCAAATGATGGTTATTGAATAAACATATGATGCTGCATTTTCATTGCTCTGTTTATTGTATTTCTAAGTGAGCTGTCATATGGAAGGAAATTAACAATACTCCCAACATACCTAAAAATCACCAAGCACAAAATTTACCCATTCAATTGTATGTTGTTCCCGAAGTTTATGTTTAAAAAATGGTCATGGTTCTGTGGCCTAGTGCATGCCACCAGAAAAATCTTGGTAATATCTCTATGAGAGTTGGAATAGAAGAGGTTAGTGGTTGTAAATCAAAACCTTTTATGTCCCAACTCAACCCCACCCACTTGAAAACGACTGTAATTTTTGACTGGTCTAGGGTATTGATGGACAAACACTGAGAAGGTTCTGGAATGATGAATAAATTATGGAGAAGACACCAAAGGTAACATAAAAATTACTTGTGGAAGCTGCAAGTCACAGTAATATTATTTCCTTTCTTTCTGCCAAAATTCTGCCATTATGTTTAGCTTGATTTAAAGGAAATATGATGAAAGTGGATAATGTCCTAATCATAGCTATTAATTATGGAGAACTAAATTCAAAGAAATTTCCTTATTAAAATGTCATAGTATACCAAATATAAGACTTGAATTATAAGGCAACATGGGATTTCTATATTATTATATTTTTATAGAAAGGAAAATAGATTTCTTTCCCACATAATATAACCAAATTGTGATTTCTCTTTTTGCTACCTTCCCAGTTCCTCCCTACCTCCTCTCCAATCTAGTCCTTTCCCTGTTTGGCTAATCTTTTTTGGCACTGTGTAAAGGTTGTCTTTGTATTACTCAAAAGAGTACACAGCAGACTTTGTTATTATTTTATTGGATCGTCACTTGCCTTACATTTTATAAATGTACACTTCCCACAACTTCCGATTGGTTTAATAAAGATTTTACAGCTAGTATCTAGGCAGGAGAGAAGGTAGGAAAGAGGTGGGGCAGAGATAAGAATTCTGGGGAAGAATTCAGAGGCAGGAGATTCACCAGCCAGACCTGGAGAGAGTTGGACGTCCTGGGACTGAGGAGCAGTAATTGCCTACATGGCAAATGTGAAACAGTACAGACAGGGCTAGTTATATGAGCTAGTAGGGATCACGTCTAAGCTACAATAAATAATAAAAGGTCTCTGTGTCCTTACTTGGTAGCTGTGGATATTAGACAGTCTGATGTTATCTCCCTTTCTGACTCTCATTAGAAAAGAACAGGCTTCTAAGAGATAATATTAAAATTTGACAGAATAAAATATAATAAGATAAAACAAGTTATCACATTAATATCGGGCAAGATAGACCAAGGGAAGGAAAAGCACCCAAGGGAAGGTGTAAAAAAATCAGAGACCCACTGGTTTACACACTCAGTAATCTCATAAAAAAATAAACAGGGTCTGGGGCATACCTGTGCATGCTGCTTCAAGCTTTGTGAGTTCATACGAGCTCTGATCATGTTGAGTTAGAAGGCTTTGTTTCCTTGGGGTGTCCTCCAACCCCTCTTGCATTTATACTCTTTCAGTCCCTTCTGCAGGGTTTCCTTAGCCCTGAGCAGAGTGATTGGATGGAGACATCCCATTTAGGGATGAGTGTTCTAAGGTCTCTCACTCTCTGTGTAATATCTGGGAGGGTCTCCATATTTGTTCCCATTTGCTGCAGGAAGAAGCCTCTCTGATGATAGCTAAACAAGACACTAATCTGTCCATGACTATAGAAGAATATTATTAGGAATCATTTTATCCCTAGTTTTTTTTTAACCAGTAGTATTTGGGTTTGCTGTATGCCCCTGGGCTATCTATTTTCTTGTTTTTACTCATTTGAGTAGTAAGGGGTGGCATGGATTCCATCTTGTAAAATGGGCCTTAAGTCAAGAAAGTTATTGGTTGGTTAATCTCACAAAGCCTTGTTTTGCTTTGTGTGATTTTGTTGTTGTTGCTGTTTTGCCACCATTGCCCTAGCATAAGTTGCAGGCAAGACACCCTTATAGATCAAAGCTTTTGTGGATAGCTTGATATTTAAGCTGCTCTTTTGGAAATATGCAGAGTCTCTCTCTGTACCAAAGATGTTAGAACATGAAGGTGAGGATGAAGGCTCTGTGTGTGCACCAGCTCAACTTCTCCATGTTCAGTGAGTTACGTAGGTGTTGTCTTCAGCAATGGGGCCTTGCTGTCAGTTTTTAAGAGCAACCCATTGTTTTTGCAACGGTCTGCATTGTTTTGGGGCTCACATAGAACCCTTTTGCCGAACACCCATTTAGATGGAACCCAATCCAATATACAGGAAGCTTAGTTTGGTGGAAAGAATGGCAGTTGGGAGGTATTCAAAGTCAGGATACAGTCAGGGGATAGAGAATTGTTTACAAGATCAGTGGGGAATGAAGTGTACCAGGGTTAGTACAGCATCAAGTAATCCTCACAGAGTAGAGGCTTTTTTTTTTTTTTTTAAAGATTCTGAGAAACATGGGGGATGACTCCTATAGCTATCAGGGACATGCACTTTTTGTTTTCTGTGCAAAAAGTGAATGCTATTTATCACACTCCAAAGTCTACAAAGCAGTACGGTTAGCATGGATGGGTGTAAAGTTATAGAGTGTGGACATAGGAAACTAAGAAAGGCACTTATCCAGTAGTCACCAGAGACCACAGTAAGGGCTTTGAGTACTCGATATGGAGTCAAATTTTAAAGTTAGGTTGACCCATCTTTATATATTTCCTCTTAGCATTCATTTTCACATAATAGATGTTCTTCAAGTCTTGCTTTTTTTCTTTTATTTATTTATTTATTTTTATTTATTAAATTTTATTATTCAGATTACATCCCGATTGTTATGCCCTCACTTGTATCTTCCAGGTCCCCCATCCCTCCCTCTTTCCCCCTATTCCCCTGCCTTAGACCTGTGACAGAAGGGGACCTCCTCCCTTATCATATGATCATAGCCTATCAGGTCTCATCCTGGTAGCCTGCTTCCCCTTCCTCTGAGTGCTACCAGGTCTCCCCACCAAGGGGAAGTGGTCAAATAGGGGGCACCAGAGTTCATATCAGAGTCCATCCCCGCTCTTACACAACTGTGGAAAATGTGCTGCCCATTGGCTAGATCTGAATAGGGGGGTCTAAGTTTACTGCATGCACTGTCCTTTGTTGGTACAACAGTTTGTTCAGCCCCCCCCCCCCCCGCCTGGGTTCAGATCTGCCAGCCTTGATGGTCATCTTGTAGCTTTCTAGGACCCTCTGGGTCCTTCCATCTCCCCATTTTCCCATGCCATTCTCACCTAGAGTCCCAAAAGCAAGTCCCAGCATCTGTCCCAATCCCCTGCTGAATGAAGACTCTCAGAGGACATCTATGTTGGGCTAGTATCCAATTATAACTGAGTATATACTCTTATCTTTCTGGTTCTGGGTTAACTCTCTCAGGATGATCATTTCTATCTTACAACTTTCATATTCCAGGAAAATCTCAAATTTATACTTTGTTCAACTCAATTCATATTAATCTTCATAACAGATTTGCTGAACAATAAAGGCTTGTTGTTCCTTCTTAAATTCAGTCAGAACTCTATCTTGTTGAATTTGTTTTCTCTGAATACTTCAATTTGATAATTTCTTGTGCACATTTAAATAATTTTCTCTAATTTGCTTTGTTTCTATCATCTAAACATGAATGAATTCCTAACAACCTCTCTTGCCAACAACATATCCATTTTTCAGTTCTTCTAAAATCTCAGTCATTTTGTCTTCACCCTTGAACTCAGCAACAGATGGTTTCTCACTTTTTAAAATACTCAGCACTTAATTCCCATAAGATAGAACCTGTCCTGTCAAATTTTATTAATGAATGGATTCAAGATATATTGAAAAATATCTGTGTCTTATTGTTTTAGTTTCTCCCAAAGAAGAAGAAAAACAAAAGTATACTTGAAAACAGCAAGAGAGTACATTTGAGTGCTCAGTATGTAAACATTAGGTGGGGAATTTTTAGCATTATTGACAAAACCACATTGAATTTAATGGCTGGCGTTTTCTTCATGATGACCTCTGGACACTTAATTTCATGATTATAGATACCGCGGTTCTCCTGTGACTTTCCATGTTTCAAACTTAAGACAAAGAATGTGGGATTAATATAGGAATCCATCATATTTTTAAAGCCACGACAACTAGCTATATCATCAATATAGCAGATCACCCAGCATCATAAATAATGGAAACTCTGCCCTGGGGGCCATAAAAATGATTCATGTTGTGAATTGCTGTTAACCCTGGTTGTTCTTGTTTCCCGTTGATCTTTGCAGCCTGCCTTTGTGCTTGGGAATGACACTTAAAGGAACATATGTAAAAAAAAAAAAAAAAAAAAAAAAAAAAGATTTCAGCCAGTCAAGTGTGTTCATCCATCTGCATTTACAAATGAAGAGGAAAGAGGTCTGATCACAGGTAAATTAGCTCCACAGGCAGAGGTATCCATATTCAGATTTATTTTAATTATTGAAGAATCCTAATGACACTTGACATATAGGATAAAAGTTACACCCCTTCGGTTACATACGTGTAACAGGCACAGGTCCCGTCTATACATTCTATGTGGTTGTTGCTTCTGTCTCTGTAAGCACTCCTGAGCCTAGGTTAGTTGACTCTGTTGGTCTTGTAATGTCCTTGTCCCTTCCTGGTCCCTCTATACCCCCTTCTCTCCCCCCCCCCAACTCTTCCACAGGACTGTCTGTGCTACACCTAATGCTTGGCTGTGAGTATTAGCAGCTGATTCAATTTTTCAATTACTTTCTTGCCTGGCATCAGTGGATGTGAATTGATGTGCTGGGCTGGGTTGTTGTTGGTGGGGACTCCTCTTTTCTGAGGAGAAGCGGAGGGGAAAAGGGGGAAAAGGGTAGGAGGAAAAGAGGGAGGGGTCTATGATTTGGATGTAAAGTGAATATGTAAATTAAAAACAAATTTAAGAAATAGATCCCTTTTGGTTTATTTTAACTTTAATTTTAAATAACGAAAACTATTTTGTTGAATTTCTTTGGCCTAGATATTATAGGTCAGTGGCTTTCAACCTTCCTAATGGTTTCACCTTTTAATACAGTTCCTCAGGTTGTGGTGACCCCAACCATAAAATTATTTTTGTTGCTACTTCATAGCTCTAATTTTGCTGTTATAAATCATAATGTAAATATCTGTTTTCTGATGGTCTTGAGTAAGCCAAGTTGAAAGGGACATCCAACCCCCAAAGGGGCTGTGACCTACTGGTTGAAAACCACCCTTTTCCTACCTTTTTAGAGACAAATATATGAATTTTAATTGAGGTCTGACATCCTCAAAATGGATTTGTTGTTGTTGTTGCTATTGTTGAAAATCTGGTCCATGGAAGTGTCATCCTGAAGAAGTGCCATCTGAAGACTGGATCACCTGGCCTCTGACTGTAGATATGCCACCAATTAGCTTCATGAATGAATTAGTTGATTGTCTTATCGCATCTCTGTTCGATTATATACTATAAGGGAGGGAGTAAGCGTGCAGGACATGAGCTACTCATTCTCTGCCAAGCACTGTACCAACCATGTCAGCCTTCAGTGACATGTCGTTTTGCCACTTTTTATAGATAAACACACTGGAGTGCGTATAAACACATGCCTTTTTCTTAAGGCTATAAGCAATAAGAAGAGAACTGAAACTCCAGTCCGTCTGAATCTGAAGGTTAGAGTAAGGCAAGGTTGCTGTATAAAGTCTTTAGCCTTTAAGTCACTCCAGCAAGAGTGATTCAAAGGGCTTCTCCTGCTCTGAGCTGATTAGTGACTAGTGACTGCTGTCCTAAGTTACAGTGAGCTGAGATTTGATACAGAGACAAGTGTTTGGACTGGACGGAAGAAGAAAAACCTGTTCTTACGCTGCTTCTCAGATCAGCTCAAGCAGAAAAGAAAACTCTTGCCAGACCAGATTCCATTTACAAAAAAAAAAAAAAAAAAAAAAAAAAAAAAGGAGGGGGTGTCGCAATTTAGAATAATATTCTGCTTTCCCAAATTGAAATCATTTGGGGATCTTCCACGGGTCATGTTTCTGCCTTTGAGAACTTTTCACATCTTGTCTGGAGGGGCCTTCTCTTGCATGATTTTTCTATTGGATGTTGCTACTCATCGTGTGCGGACACAGCAACAGAACCAGCATTTCTATCTTGAGGTGTGTGTTCATTTCATGTCATTTAAAAGCATCATAGCCTAACCCCTGTTCATTCAAAATAGTCACACATTTCTTCTTGAAGTCTGTGCTGCCCTCCTGGCCTCCCAGAGCATTTGGTTTCCATTCAAGTTGCTCATGTATCTTTCTTCAAAAACATATCCTTGTGTTCCCAAAAGGGCTTGATATACTAACAAGGATTGACTATGTAGTTAGAAGAGAAAATATTCCAAATATCCCCCAAAACCATGTTTTCAAGGTTATTCTATTTCCTTAGCTCAATTCAAAACAAAGAGGAGAAGAGATTAAAATGAATATATCTTGTGTGTTTACTGTAATGTGTGCACAATTGCTATAAAATAGCCATCACATATTCTGTCTAGATTTTGCACTGTTTTTTTTTTTTTTTTTTTTACATTTAAAAACAAACAAACAAAACCTTATAAGGCTTTACTATTTGAATCAAATAGTTAAGTCAGGGTCTGTACCTGTGGCTCCCAGGCCTGCCCCCTGCGAAATGAGCCGAACAGTAAATAGTGTATCAACAGACAAGAAAGTGAAAGGATTTGTCAATCACAAGAAGTAACCAAGCAATTGGGCATAGCCTGCTCCCAATAAAACTTTCTTTACAAGACAAGGTCATGGGTTACATTTGTCCTATACATCATAGCTGGTGGACTTATGTTTTCAACCAAGAGACCATCTGAGTTTCTTGACTAGAACCTACCATCATTGAAATTCAAGAAGATATTTTCCATGCTCCAAAGACTCCAAGCACAGCACCATTCTTGGAAGTCTTTCCCCCTTCAATAGCATAGATATTCCCATTTCTGAAATGAAAGCAATCTGGCAGGACTTCCATAATTGAGGATTAAATGGTGACAGAAGACAGGAACAATCATAAGTCAATGAGTGCAATAAAAGGTTGACTTTCTGTTGCTCAAGCTTGACATTTGCTGTCATTTCTGTGCCATGGCTTCCGGAAGTGTCTGGCATCATTCTTATTCAACCATAGTGCACACAGCTCAGAATATGGCTGAGCATATCATTTTGATAGAATAGATCATTTGAGAAGCAGGTGGGCATGTGACCTTAACAGTGTCTGTTGATGAGCAAGGCAGTTCATAGATTTAGTGCTCATAGTTTTAGTTATGGTAATCACATCATAACTGGGGAGGATGGTCTGTTGCCTACGAGCCTGAGACAGTATTGTTTTGTTAAAAAATCACCTTTAAAAAAAAATAGAAACCCAATCATTTTTTTTGCTGTGGCATCTAAAGTTCAATATAAGTTTGTGTAATCTAAAAACAGTTTGAGCAGTCACTGATTCTCAGCTGTGTCATACGATCTGAACTGTGAGACATACTGTTTAACCTCTGATCTTCATTTTTTTCATTTTTTTATTATGTTTCTTTTTTAACATATACATTTTTGTTATTACACATAAAAACTACATACAGCAGGAGGAGGCACGAAACAATCAGAAATCATATAAATGTTACATTCATAGTGATTTGACTATCCATATTTGGCAAACTTGAAGTAAACATCTTTCTATCTTGCTAAGTCTATAATTATAAATGAAAATCAATATCTATCATATCTCATCTTTATTAGCTTAAAACATCTCTCTAGATCTAAAAACATCTTAATCACTAAACAACTATGATTAATTGTAAGATTAGACTATCTGTTCTTCAACCTCATCAGACACTTGAGAAGGTAATCACCTGAGTGAACCAGAAGTGCGGGTTAGCAGCTTCCAAAATGAAAAACTTACAGAGACAATGGTTTCAGTGCAGAATTCTACCAGACCTTCAAGGGCGAGCTAATACCGATACTCTTCAAGCTACTCCAAAAGATAGAAATGGATGGAAAATTACCAAATTCATTCTATGAGGCCATAGTCTCATTGATACCTAAACCTCACAAAGACTCAACAAAGAAAGAGAATTTCAGACCAATTTCTCTTATGAACATAGATGCAAAAATACTAAATAAAATACTTGCAAAACGAATACAGGAGCACATCAAAGATATCATTCATCATGACCAAGTAGGCTTCATTCCAGGCATGCAGGGATGGTTTAATATATGGAAATCCATCAATGTAATTCACCATATAAACAAACTGAAAATAAAAAACCACATGATCATCTCCTTGGATGCAGAGAAAGCATTTGATAAAATTCAACACCCATTCATGTTTAAAGTTTTAGAGAGATCAGGGATACAAGGCACTTTCCTCAACATAATAAAGGCTATATACAGCAAGCCAAATGCCAAAATCAAAGTAAATGGTGAGATACTCAAGGAAATTCCTCTAAAATCGGGAACAAGGCAAGGCTGCCCACTCTCTCCATATCTCTTCAATATACTCGAAGTTCTAGCCAGAGCAATAAGACAACAAAAGGAGATCAAGGGTATCCAAATGGGAAAGGAGGAAGTCAAATTATCCCTATTTGCAGATGATATGATAGTGTACATAAGTGACCCTCAAAACTCCACCAGAGAACTCCTAAAGCTGATAAACACCTTCAGCAAATTGGCTGGATACAAAATTAACTCAAAAAAGTCTGTAGCCTTCCTATGCACAAATGACAAGCTTGCAGAGAAAGAAATTAGGAAAACCACACCCTTCACATTAGCCACAAGCAATATAAAATATCTAGGAGTTACCCTAACTAAGCAAGTGAAGGACTTGTTGGAAAAAAATTTCAAAACTCTGAAGAAAGAGATTGAAGATGACCTGAGAAGATGGAATGATCTTCCTTGCTCATGGATTGGGAGAATTAACATAGTAAAAATGGCCATCCTACCAAAAGTAATCTACAGATTGAATGCAATCCCTATCAAAATACCTACACAATTTTTTACAGACATTGAAAGTTCAAATTCTGAACTTCATATGGAAAAACAAAAAACCCAGAATAGCTAAAACAATCTTGTACAATAAAAGGTGCTCTGGAGGAATCTCCATACCTGATCTTAAACTGTACTATAAAGTAATAGTAATTAAAACAGCATGGTACTAGCACAGCAACAGGCTGGTTGATCAGTGGAATCGAATCGAAGACCCAGACATGAATCCACACACATATGGTCACTTGATTTTTGTCAAAGAAGCCAAATCCATTCAATGGAAAAAGGATAGCATCTTCAACAAATGGTGCTGGTCTAACTGGAGGTCTATGTGCAAAAAAATGCAACTAGACCCATATTTGTCACCTTGCACAAAACTCAAATCCAAGTGGATTAAAGACCTCAACATAAAACCAGAGACACTAAGTCACTTAGAGCAAAAAGTGGGGAAGAGCCTGGAACATATTGGCACAGGAGACAACTTCCTGAACAGAACACCAACGGCCCAGGTCTTAATGTCAACAATTAATAAATGGGACCTCATGAGGCTGAGAAGCTTCTGTAAGGCAGGAGACACTGTCAAGAGAACAAAGCAACAGCCTACAGACTGGGAAAAGATCTTCACCAACCCTACATCTGACAAAGGTCTAATATCCAAAATATATAAAGAAATCAAGAAATTAAATACCACTAAACCGAATAACCCAATTGAGAAATGGGGCTTGGAACTAAACAGAGAATTCTCAACAGAGGAGTATCAAATGGCTGAGAAACACTTAAAGAAATGCTCAACCTCCTTAGTCATCAGGGAAATGCAAATCAAAACAACTCTGAGATTCCATCTTAAACCCATCAGAATGGCTAAGATCAAAAGTTCAAGTGACACCACATGCTGGCGAGGATGTGGGGAGAGAGGAACACTCCTTCATTGCTGGTGGGAATGCAAACTAGTACAGCCACTTTGGAAATCTATCTGGTGCTATCTCAGAAAAATGGGAATAGGGCTTCCTCAAGACCCAGCTATTCCACTCATTGGAATATACCCAGAAGATGCTCCAGCACACAACAAGAAAATTTGCTCAACCATGTTCATAGCAGCCTTATTCATAATAGCCAGAACATGGAAACAGTCTAAGTGTCCCTCAGTAGAAGAGTGGATAAAGAAACTGTGGTACATATACACTATGGAATACTACTCAGCTCTTAAAAACAAGGAATTCCTGAAATTTGTGGATAAATGGATTGAGCTAGAAATGATCATAATGAGTGAGTTAACCAGAAGCAGAAAGAATCAAATGGTATATACTCTGCATACTAGCCCAAGGGGCATGTCCCACGAAAGCCTTCACTTACCAGGAAACTAGGACAGAGGGGAGGGCATCCTATTGGGACTCTAAATGAGAGACGCATGGGAGAATAGCAAAATAAAAGGATACAGAGGGTCCTAGAAACCTACAAGTAGAACAATATGATAGGCCGAATTGGGCCCAGGGGTCCCGCTCAAGCTAAGGCACCAGCCAAGGACAATACAGGAGGTAAACTTTAAACCCCTTCCCAGATCTAGCCAATGGTCAGAATAATCTCCACAGTTGCGTGGAAAGTGGGATATGACTTTCTCACGTACTCTGGTGCCTCACATTTGACCATGTCCCCTGTAGGGGGAGACCTGGTGGCACTCAGAGGAAGGACAGCAGGTTGCCAAGAAGAGACTTGATACCCTATGAGAATACACAGGGGGAGGTAATCCCCCTCAGGAACAGTCATAGGGGAGGGGAATAATGGGAAAATGTGGGGGGGGGGAGGAATGGGAGGATACAAGGAATGGGATAAACATTGAGATGTAACAAGAATGAATTAAAAAAAAAAAACTTACAGAGACAGTTTACTGCCCGAATCATCATCAAAGACTCTCTATAACATTGGAGCATCATCTCCAGCCTTCTAACCCAATATATTGGACAGACATACCTGTGAGACAGGAACTATTGAGGACTTGCCTACCCTGTTTTGGCACAATTTGATTGTTAACTCTGCCTGCATTCAAGCTTGCCCATTCTTTTTTTTTTTCTTTAAATTTTTTTATTAATTTATTTATATTACATCGCAGTTGTTAGCCCTTCCCTTGTATCCTCCTGTTCCTCCCTCCCTCCCACTTCCTCCCTTCTCCCCTCCCCTATGTCTGGGATTGAGGGAGACCTCCTCTCCCTATATATGCTCTTAGAGTATCGAGTCTCTTCTTGGTTACTTGCTATCCTTCCTCTGAGTGCCGCCAGGCCTCCCCATCCAGGGGACGATGTCAGAAAAGGGGCACCAGAGTTCGTGTGAGAGTCAGATCTCACTCTTCACTCAACGGTGGAGAATATCCTGTTCATCAGCTTGATCTGGGTAGGGGTTCGAAGTTTATTGCCTATATTCTTTTTGGCTGGTGCCTTAGTTTGAGGAGGACCCCAGGACCCAGATCTGCCTGTCACAAAGTTCTTCTTGTAGGTTTCCAGGACCCTCCAGATCCTTCTATTTCCCCATTCTTCCATGCTACTCTCACCTAAAGTCTCAATAGGATGTCCTCTCCTCTGACCCACTTTTCTGGTAAGTAAACTTTTTCATGGGACGTATCTCTTGGACTAGAGTTTTGATATAAGTGAGTATATACCATTTGTCTCTTTTTGGTTCTGGGTGAACTCACTCATTATGATAATTTCTAGTTCAATCCATTTGTCCACAAATTTTGGGAATTCCTTGTTTTTAATAGCTGAGAAGTATTCCATAGTGTAAATATACCACAGTTTCTTAGTCCACTCTTCTACTGAGGGACACTTGGGCTGTTTCCATGTTCTGGCTATTATGAATAAAGCAGCTATGAACATGGTTGAGCATATGTCCCTGTTGTGTGGTAGGCCATTTTTTGGGTATATTCCAAGGAGTGGGATAGCTGGGTCTTGAGGAAGCCCTACTCCCATTTTTCTGAGAAAGCGCCAGATAGCTTTCCAACGTGATTGTACTAGTTTGCATTCCCACCAGCATGACGCCAGCATGTGGTGTCACTTGAGTTTTTGATCTTAGCCATTCTGATGGGTGTAAGATAGAATCTTAGTGTCGTTTTGATTTGCATTTTTCTGATGACTAATGAGGATGAGCATTTCTTTAAGTGTTTCTCAGCCATTTGATAGTCCTCTGTTGAGAATTCTCTGAGAGATGGCTCAGAGGTTAAGAGCACTGACTGCGCTTCCAGAGGTCCTGAGTTTAATTCCAAGCTTGCCCATTCTTAAGCAGAATTCTGCCTGTGGCAGAAACAAGGACATTTTGCCCAGTGGCTGATCTGCCACATTTGAAGCCATCTCCATAAGGAGTTTTTTTTGTTGTTGTTGTTGTTGTTTTGTTTTTTTTTTTTTTTTTAATGCTCATCATCTTCATTGAGGTAAGCTGGATGTTTCCAGAAGTTAACTTGTCTTGTTGTCAAAGAATCTTTAGAATAATAAAAACATCTTTAAGTGCCATATTCTGTAAGCATCTGAGGCTTTTGAGGACAATGTGTAACTATTTTACCTTGTGTATCTATAGAATCATATCTATCTGTTAGGCCTAGGATATATATCATGTGGTAAAATTAGACTACTATTTGACAAGATCATGATTTGCTCAACTAATAATTAGCTTGTATTACTCAAATATCCTGAACACCCTGCAGCATTACTTTCAGGGATGGAAGTAAACCTTGTATTATAATTGAGTTGGCTGACACAGATAGGCTGAGGTTAGATGTTAAGGGAGGAGGTCTCCCCTTTATAATGACTAGGGGAGAGAAGAAAAGGGGATGAGGGAGGCCGTGGGATGCAGAGGTGATGAGGGAGGGAGCTGCAGTCAGGATGTAAAGAATTCAAGCTGCAGAAGCAGGAGGTAACTTATATTGCTAATCCCACTACATAGGAACAGCTCTGAGACTGGCTGGGATACGAATGTCTATGCACAGACAAGGCTTCGTGTTGGTCACAGATTCCCTGTGACTTATTATCAGACACTATTCTTTGTATAGCATGAATGAATATTTGCAGGTGTCTTACTTCTGCTAATACAAAGAGCAGAGAACCAGCCTTAATTGTTCTGTGCATCCCACACACCTCATGCAATTATAATTTTAGAACTATATAATGCTTGTGAGGAGTTATGTTTTCAGAACAAAAGAACTGAGCACTGAAGCTGGATCAGACCTGACAGGATTCATTCGTCTCAGCATGCTGGATGCTGACATCTGCATCCTTCGTGTTCTAGCCCCAGGCTCCTCAGTTGCTGTTACCCATCAGAGGAGGGTGCTTCCAGGACAGAATTGTAGAAACCTTCTGATCCCAATTGGTCCAGCATTTAACATCTGATCTTTATAAAGAAGCACATTAAGGCTTGGGAATATATGGAAACCCAAAGAACATGTCTCTGTGATATGAATGTGAGGACAAGAGAGGGTGGTTCCAATACTGGAGGCTGATCTCAGCTCCTCATAAACTCAGCTCCAATCTATCTCTCAGAGCCTAGAGAACTGCTTACAATAACTGATTAAAACAAAAAACTCAACAAATTAGTATGATCCTCTCCCTCCTCTCCCATGCATAATTAAACTACACATAGAAAAGGCACTAGCTGATCCAAGTAATTATTTATTTAAGTATATATATTTTTCAATAGTAATGTTTAGGCACCCTGATTTGGAACTGAACAAAATTTTGCAACATCAACACAACACTCTAGAACTCTTTCTTCCTCAAGGTAGGAGAACGGCGGCATTACTGTCTCCATCCAGCTGCTTCAAAAATACCAGTCCACTGCTAAGTGAGCATATACCGTGCCTGTTTTTCTGGGTCTGGGTTACCTCACTCAGAATGATCATTTCTAGTTCCATCATTTATAAGTGGATATTAGCCCGACATAGATGTCCTCTGAAAAACTCCACCCATCGGGGGATCCAGACAGATACTGAGACTCAAAGCCATACTCTTGTTTAAGAGCTGTGAGTTGTTTGGAAGAGATGGGGGATGGAATGGGGCACGGGGCAGCAGTCATGAGCTCCATAGTCATCAAGGCTCGTGGATCTGGACCCACAGGGACCTGCACACATTGATGCACCAACCAAGAGAGAGTGCAAGCAGAGACCCCTGATCAGATATAGCCAATGCATAGCTCATCTCCACATGGGGAGTCTGGGGAACAAGGGACTGCCTCTGACAAGAACTCTGGTTCCCATAATTTGATAACTGCCCATTATGGGAAGGGCCCTATGGGAACACATAGCAAGGGGATGCAGGCTATCCAGATGAGACCTGATATTCTGTGGTCAGACGATTGGGGAGTAAGATGCCCCCATCCCCATCCCCATCAGAGGCCTAGTGGAAGGGAATAGCGCAGAAAAGGGAGGGAGGGTAAGAACAGGAAGATAAGAGGAAGGGGATTACAATTGGGATATAATGTGAATTAATAATAATAATAACATTATTATTGTTGTTATTAATGTTAAAAAATAGCAGACCAAACCCAATCAGTCTCCCTGGTGCATTACAGCCCAGGCATCCAAACATAACCTTTCTTCTATGCGCAGGCTGACCCTCTTCTTTACCATCCTCCTTCTCCCTCTACCTCAGGGAAAATCAGATGAAGAGGAGTTTGGACAGGTAGCACTCATGCATATCTATAGGGCTGTGTTTGCTGGACACTGATTGTTATGACCTTAGTGCTGATCAGAGACCTTCTAGTACCTGAATGACTTGGGATTGCATTGAAGTCTTTCATCTGTCCCCTTGCCAGAAGAACACTTGACATCACGTAAAACCAAACAAACAAACAACAAAACGATTTACTGGAGCAATGACTGTGGTCTGTGGGTTGCTCAAAGGGTTCATGAATACATTGGGTGAGGATTGCAAAACGTCTTTAAATCTGTGACGTTTATTTCCTTTTTGTGTCTCTTATTATGGAAATTATGGTTTAATATGCTCTGTGGTTGCTGTTTTGTGCTTGACACAGAAACAGACCACAACTGCTAATAACAATATCAAGGTCTTCCAGTCCAGATTTTCTGGTTTTCCAATTTGTAAGGTCTAATTAGAAATGATAGCTGTCTCTTCCAAAGAGGTTTTATCTACACCCCAGAGCCTGGGTGAGGACAACCTACATGACTGGCTTTGCAACTCTACAACTGTAGGGAGTTAACTCCTCAAACACACTGCATCAGTGTGTGATTAAAGTACGACTCAGACCCGCTCACAAGCGGTGACAGAAATGAGATGCCGCTGCCCTCTGTGGCCTTGAGCTCACATCCATTTCCATCACCAGAATGTGGTAGAAAACCCAGCATTTCTTGATAGGAAAGATTTAAAGAATGTCCTTGCAATGCAAGAACACTGACTGTCATGAGGCATTGTCTTATTTAAGATACATATGAGCAGCTTAAACCATCTAAAGGAAATATTCTATAAGCAGAAAACCAACCAACCAACAAACAAAGAACTCCTGAGAAAATGAATCAGGTATAGATTAAGAAACAATGAGCATTTATTTGGGAAATAATCAGAGTTTAAGAGACACAAATATGAAATGTGCTCCAGCTTACAGATTTTGAACAAAATTTAAAGGCAAAAAATGTAAATGAGAAAGGGGATTACCTCAGTTTTTTTTTCAAGAATTTAAATTCGCACAGACAAGCGTGTAGATATTCTTGTCCAAAAGCAACCAGTGAGCTTAAAAATATATAGACACAAGGCAAATTTTGAAAAAGGAGTGAAGAAAGGAGCAGAACAAAGGGATTCTTGGGACATGAAGAGCAAGATGACCTTGTGGCTCTCTGTAGGACTAGAGTGTCCCCTTCTGATGAACGTCACAGCAGGTTGGCAATGGGGTGTTACAAGTTCAAGCATTTATTTGAACATGAATGTGACTGAAATCTTGTCTCTCAGGTCTCCTCAAACTAGCTAGCATTTTGGGGTGACTCCATCTTCCTTTATCTATTCAGTTTTATTTTTTCTTTAAACCAAATGACACTGAATGAGTTATGACTATAGGGGGTGGACCAAGTCAGACATCCCACTGCATGCATGCTCATTTGGTGACTTATGTTCAACTCTTAACCAGGAAGCCAGTGGGAGATGGATGCCCTGTGTAGTTGCTGTAAAGAGCAGCAAAGCTGGAGAGGTCTTGTGTGTGTGTGTGTGTGTGTGTGTGTGTGTGTGACTCCTTTGATTCTTATGCACTGATACCCTTTTCTTTAGTAAAGAAACTGCAGCTACTTGCTTGTGCATTTCATAATCTGCACCTTGCTCTGTGACTTAAGCATTTGTTTCATATATTTGAGCATCTACTTATTACAAAATCATAGAAGGAGGATATTGTTAAAAATCTTCAGTGCCATTCTTAAATGGCTTTCAGTGTTTCCTACATTGTTGTATTATACCATCTTGGTACAATATTTATATCAGAAGCAGCCTATTTGGAAGCAGTTTTAAAATACAACTTAAACTCCAATTTTAAATAATGCTGTTGAAAATGGTTTAACTTTTAAAAACATTCACATCGATGTAGATGGTTTTAAAGGCACCTGCGTCTCCCCCACCCACAATTATCTCGTGTGTCTCATTAATCTGCCACACAGCAATTAAAAATGAAAACTAAACTCCGCAGTTAGGATGCCAATTTTCTACAAGACTTTTGATGTTTTCCATAGTGTTGTTAAGGTAAAATGCAAATGTTCTTATTATAAAACAGAGAGGGGGGTGATATTTCAGGAAGAGGCAAGTTGCTTTCTTCCAGAAGAATGAGCTCACGAAGCTGGAGAAATGGATGTCCTGTGTGCAGGCTTACCCTGAACTCTGCCACTGACATCACGGAATTACTTTTGCTTAAGCTGTTCTCTCATAGACAACCTTAATGTGTAAAATCAAAAACTTTGTGCTCCAGGTTAAATAACAAAACCCTAGTGATGCTTACAATCAAAATGTACTAATATAAGATAAAAGGAAGAGGAAAAATAAACACAGTATAAACAAGCAAGATATAATGAAATTTTTAATTGAACCATTGCATTGGCCAACATCAATGAGAAACTATAATAAACCTTTTATTTAGAAGGGCCCATCTATAATTATAGACTTAGGAATAACATTTTTGTAGTAATTAAAACCAATTACCTTTACTTCAGTATCAAAACCAAGCATTATTTACTATACTTACATACACTAATTTCCATAAGCCTAACATTCTTTAAGTTTGCGTATTAAGCAAAAAGCTCATAGTTAACCCACAGACTAGGAAAATAAAGCAAAACTGGGTGCTGTGTGGCTGTCATCCTCAAAAGCAGCACAATGTGGGCTGATGATCAGGTGGAGAATAATTGGACCTTCCTCTTCTGTAATTAATTTGGGTTATCAGTCCCAGAACTTCAATGAGGGAGAACTCGAGCTGTCATTGGCAATATATTTTGACTAAAAAAGTATTAATGTTTGGCCTCAATATGACAAGCTGGCACAAGGGGTTTAATATGCTTATTTTAGGCCACCCCCATGCTCTTCAAAAATTATTGATTTTGGCAAAAGTGATGGATGTCTACAACTGATGTTCAGGAGGTAGCTTATGCTAATTGTGTGGCTTGCTTTGCTATATCAAAGAAAGACACCAGCCAGATAATGTTCTGAAACATTTTTTTGTACACATGCTACATATACCATTTATATGACTATTAAATACCCACTATGAAATCATAAATCCTTATGATCCAGAACCTTCTTATCAAATTCCTGGGTGATCATATCTTCCCTTAGAACAAGGGCTTGGATCATTCAAAATTACAATATCAGTTGTGAATATTATGTTCTTATATAATGATTTAATGGGCTGGTACACATGGCTTTGAAATAATAATTTATTGGCTACAATCAGGACCCTCATTTAGAAAACCAAATGATGATCTTAGTGTGTAACTCTGGGAAGAACTTCAGAGCTATAAAATACGAGTAGCAACTTTTTGTGTGAATTCTCTCCCCCCCCATGTCTCTCTGTCTATTTCTTTCTTTCTTTCTTTCTCTCTCTCTCTCTCTCTCTCTCTCTCTCTCTCTCTCTCTCTCTCTCTCTCTCTCCCCCTCTCCTCTCTCTTTCTCGGTCTCCCTCTGCCTATCCCTCTGCCTGTCCCCCTCCCCTCCCTTTCCTCCTCCCCCCCCCCGCTCTCATTAATTAAGTTTTTTATTTACTTTAGATCACCATCAAAGCTTCCCCTCCCTGTCTTCTCCCAGTCCCTTCTTTTCCCCTCTCCTCTCCGTTGACTCCTTATTCTCTTTTCCTCTGAAAAGATGGGGCTCCCATGGGTGGATATCAAACAGCCTTGGCAAATCAAGTTGCCAACGAGGAGATGGAAGCAGAAGACTTTAGATGAATTTTTTGAGCTCTTCTGCCTGCAGCATGATCCAGAACTTGAATCCAGAGCTTGAAAATTGAATTGCATTTCAGAGTTCTCTCCTTCTGACCTACTTTGGCTCCATCTGTTTTATAGAAGCAGAAAACATAAGGCCACAGGTCATGGCAGTCTTGAGTCCTAGAAGAATGTGGACATTTTATTGCTTGGTTGAGCCCTTGGGCAATTCTGAGTGACTTCCCTAGAGTAGGCTTGAGGGAAGATTGGTCACTCTCCCTTTAGAAGAGAAGCCTAGGCCTGTGATTTGCCTGTTACCAGTCTTGCCGACACTCACAGTATAATCTGCAAAGCGGCCTCACGTGACTGCTGACTGGCCCCTCAGAGGGAAACACACACTGAAAGAGGGATCACAATTCTTCACTTGGGGCATAGAATTCCATTGGTTCTCTGGATGCCCTTCTCAACAATCTTAAGATCTAGTTTTTGGACGATTCAGAAACACAACCTGTCGCATCAAATTAAAAGCTAATGATGTTTCCACCATTTTAAGCAGGTGTGGATGATCTCTACCTAATTGATTTTGAGGAAGTCTTACATGCTCAGAAATTACTTGTGGAATGTGTAGAAAAATTAATGATCAGAATATGGATGTTCAAGGTTAGAAAAGCAAGATAGCTTCTTGTCTTGACAGTCCTTTTCCTACCGTAAAGTCATGCTAAAGGAGTCTCTCTAAAACAGAAGTCGTCCTAGTCTGTGATCTTTGACTATTATTCGTCTATAAGCATGCCCGTATAAGTTGCTGGAAGATTTCTGTCTTCGCAATTCAAACCACTCCTTCCTTTCTTCCCACTTAAAAGTTTGTTCGTGAGGATTACTCTCTAAGAATGAAAAAGGTACTGCAGGTAAACCTCACATTATTTGTGGCTCGAAACTACATTCCACCATCAAGACTTGATGTAACAAATACTTTTTGGAAGAATGAAGCTATCAGCCAAATGCCCTAGAGGATAATAAAGTCCCGGGATGTAGCAGAGTGTGTATATGAGATGATGGATCTGTGACCTGCAAAGCAGACACTATAAATTTCAGCCATCAACATCACTGTAGGAACAGTTCTCCTTCCCTAACGAGCTTGGTGCCCTCTAATGAAATGGCTGGTCCTGCCAGCCCATCAAGTAATGTAGGGGCTCTGAAAATCTAGTTCAGTGGAAGTAACTCACCCACGAGGCAGAGGAGCTCCTGGGAAAATATAAAAGGACACATTCGAGCTAAGAAATCTCAAGAGGCCATTACCGAAGGAGAAGAGGTAGCTGTAATTGGAACTGTGGAACTAGGGCACAAAGGAGCTGCTAGGTGCCCTTAAAGAATTGCGTAGGTGGTGGAGGTTGTTCCTAATTTGACTGTGATACTCAAGACAGGAAACAGGTGTGTATCAAATAGATACATTGTATAACCTGAGCATATTCAATATTTGTCAGTGCAATATTTTAAAATAAAAAAGGGTTATATGACTTAAAACCTATAAGGTAGAAGTGATGTTCATAACTGATTTATTTCATAAATCAGAAATGGAAATTTCTTCACTATTAATATACTATATGAATGTTTTATTTCAGTTAGCTTTTGTTTTATTTACCTGGAACAATCATGAAAGTGTAAACAAATTCAAAATTGCTCCTTAAAAATTATTTTTATATTTCATAAAAGAGATAAAAGAATTTGAAATTTTCAATCAGAATTTTTTTTTATGAATTTATTCTTGTTACATCTCAATGTTTATCCCATCCCTTGTATCCTCCCATTCTTCCCTCCCTCCCATTTTCCCATTATTCCCCTCCCCTATGACTGTTCCTGAGGGGGATTACCTCCCCCTGTATATGCTCATAAGGTATCAAGTCTCTTCTTGGCAACCTGCTGTCCTTCCTCTGAGTGCCACCAGGTCTCCCCCTCCAGGGGACATGGTCAAATGTGAGGCACCAGAGTACGTGAGAAAGTCATATCTCACTCTCCACTCAACTGTGGAGAAGGGTCTGACAATTGGCTAGATCTGGGAAGGGGTTTAAAGTTTACCTCCTGTATTGTCCTTGGCTGGTGCCTTAGCTTGAGCGGAACCCCTGGGCCCAATTCGGCCTATCATATTGTTCTACTTGTAGGTTTCTAGGACCCTCTGGATCCTTCTACTTTGCTATTCTCCCATGCTTCTCTCATCTAGAGTCCCAATAGGATGTCCTCCCCTCTGTCCCAGTTTCCTAGTAAGTGAAGGCTTTCGTGGGACATGCCCCTTGGGCTAGTATGCAGATATAAATGAGCATATACCATTTGATTCTTTCTGCTTCTGGGTTAACTCACTCATTATGATCATTTCTAGCTCAATCCATTTATCCACAAATTTCGGGAATTCCTTGTTTTTAATAGCTGAGTAGTATTCCATAGTGTATATGTACCACAGTCTCTTTATCCACTCTTCTACTGATGGACACTTAGGCTGTTTCCATGTTCTGGCTATTATGAATAATGCTGCTATGAACATGGTTGAGCCTCTTATGTTATTTTCTATTTTAAATTATAGAATACTATTATAATTTAAAAATACATTTATATAAAAACTGACAAAATCCTATATTTAATTAATGAAAATGAACATTACCAGAATGTTAAAGTCACATCTTTCTCTTACTTATATTAGGAGTGGTTTGCATTGCGAAGATAGAAATCTTCCAGCAACTTATACGGGCATGCTTATAGATGAATAATAGGCAAAGATCACAGACTAGGAGGACTTCTGTTTTAGAGAGACTCCTTTAGCACGATTTTACAGTAGAAAAAAGATTGTCAAGACAAGAAGCTATCTTGCTTTTCTAACCTTGAACATCCATATTCTGATCATTTATTTTTCTACACATTCCACAAGTAATTTCTGAGCATGTAAGACTTTCTCAAAATCAATTAGTCTACCTCCCATCTGAATTTCATGTTTATTTTTTTGAAACACAAGAATTTCTATATGCATTTGCTATAATATATACTATTATTCTTATAAAGGATGCACATGTGAAATAATTTGCTCTTGGCAGTCCTGAGTAAATGACTGTCTAGTTTTCTACCTTGGGAATTATAGATGCACTCATGTCATCTGGAACTATTTAGTGAGTTCTGTATATCCATGCTGATGTGTGTACACTTACCTATTTCTTTTCACTTCTTTCCTGAATAGAATTGGATGAACTTTCTGCAAAATGCTTGTCTATTGCTATTCTTCCATGAGAATCCATTGCTTGTTTGTAGTATTTCTACTTTGCCTATAGGTTGCATATTTTTAAATGTGCTAGTGCAATATATATGTAACTACTATAAAATGGTATGAGGCACACATGTCTAGAGTTTTCTTAGATAAACATACAAGAGCATAACTATGTAAATGCAAGGTGCATGCACCTTCATCTAAAATGGATAATCTCTCCTTTTTCCAAGACATGAAGAAACCACACCAGCCAGCAACTTGTAATGATTTCCACCACTCTTCAGCCTTACCAGACTTCATTTTTAACTTTTCATTTGTGCCAAGTTGATGCATATAAATTGCTACTTTATTTTGATTTTCCTAATTGATTTTTTCATTGTTATGAATACATTTGATCAATTTTCTCTGTATTCACTCACTCAATTTACCAAATGTTTCTTCTTGTTGTTCTGTAAGACCCCTTGTCACATGTGTACATGACTGAAATTTGGGTTTCCATGGTTTTATTTTGGTGAGAAGGATGTACTTTCTCTTGGTGATCTAAACTCTTTAGTGATTTGAAGTGTGCTTCTGTGTTGCTTATACTGACTTGATTCATAAAAAACATGCTAATATTCTGTATCTAGTAAGAGAAGCCATTCACCAGGAGAGTTGGGGTTATTTTTGGCCACTTGCTTTCTAATATATCTTCTAGTCTTTTTTCATTCCTATTTGTCTACCAATGTACATGAGCAGAGATAAAACATTAATTACCATTCTGTCAGAAACAAATCTAACTGTAAGTAGTAAAATTAGGCAAGTCAGGATTGTGTTGTAGTACTTCCTAGAATGCAGAGACTGCTATTGAAGGAGATAGGGTCCAATCCTTTCAGCTACTCACAATCCTTCAGATGTTGATGAAGTATTATGCTGCAGTGAGGCCTCCTGCCATCGATAGTTGTTAGCAGAGAGAGAGTCAGTTTTCTTCAAAGGATTCAATAGAATGACAGTGGGTATACCAACCAGACTCCAGAGCAAGTCTACTACTCAGGAGAAGGAGTAGTTGACCAACACAAGATGGACTTCATCTTCATGGTCTTGTGTGTGTGTGTGTGTGTGTGTGTGTGTGTGTGTGTGTGTGTGTGTGTGTTTTATATATGCACCTGTGTTTTGCTTTTTTATTTGTTTTGTTAGAAGAGACAAGGAAGGAGGACTTGGGAGGAGTTGGAGTAGGGAAAAATATGATCAAGTTGTATTGTATGAGAAATTTAAAAAGAGAAATTGAGTGTTTTCTATTGTTATTTTCCCTTCGCTGTATCTAGATTATCATTTGAAATTAGTCTTATAAAATAATATAATCACAACATCCACCACCATCCATGAGTTAATGGGTGCTGATTCCATAAGTTATTGGATACTAATGATTGTATCTATTAGTAGAAGTAAAGGAACTATTGTTCCCTGTGAAAAGTGGAAAAAGGGGAAACTGTCTGGGTGTCTTAGTTTGGGTTTTATTGCTGTGAAGAGAAACATTGAATTGGGCTTACAGTTTCAGAGGTTTAGTCTGTTATCCTCATGGCAGGAAGCATGGCAGCGTGCATGCAGACATGGTGCTGGAGGAGCCGAGAGTTCTACATCTTGATGCACTGGCAGCAGAAGGAAACTGTGTGCCACATTGGGCATAACTTGAGCATAGGAGACCTCAAAGTTGCCCACATAGTGACACCCTTCCTCCAACAAGGCCACCTCTAGTAGTGCCACTCCCCATGGGTCAAGCTTCCAAACACATGAATCAATGAGGGCCATTATTAATCAAACTATCACAAAGGGCTCAATTGCAGCAGAGTTATACCCTGCATCAATTCAATTGCCGGTTCCGTGTGCAGTGCTTCAGTGAGTTGGCATTTGACTGGGGAGAAGGCTTCTTAAATAGTTTCTGAGCCAGTCCAGTCCACTTGGTACAAGAGGAAGAATAGAGAACTTGAAATGACTTCATCAGAAAAGCTCTGATCAGCTGTTGTGTTTGAAAAAAAAAAAAAAAAAAAAGACACTCTTGTGGTCCCAGCCAATCAGCTCAAATTGACAGCTTTGCATGTGGCTTAGTTCAGCTGGCTTACCTAACTGCAATATTCCTTATATAGGAAAGGTAGTTACTGATTACTGTTCCTAGACATTAATTGGTACTGAGCACTGAATGTGGTTCATGGAGTAAAAGGAAAAAATCTTTGTAAGAAGATTTAGGGAAAAATATCCATGGACAGAAGAAGGAATAGCATTTTTGATGTGGTCAGGTTGCAAAGAAATTCTTGGCAAAGGGAGCAGACTATGAGAAGTGCAATGTAAGAATAGAATGAAAGCAAAGGAACCCTAGCAGCAATAGTGGAATATAGCTGGCCAGGTAACCACAAAAACTTGTTGAAGTACATTTTAGATGATATGTGAAGAGGACGCAGTTGAAGTGTTTATATAGGACATTTAGATCTGTATTTAAGAAAGTTCAGTTTGATATGGTTTGAAAATGGACATAAATGAATGGCAGTATGGGAGGTACAGTAATAGACTTTAACGGGGGAGAAAAGGATCTTAGATTGCCCAGGTAAGCAGAAGGAGGCATCAGGGAGAGAAAATCTGAGAACATACCCAACTCTTGCTGGATTTTATGATGGCAGAGGGCAGCTTCGAGCATGAGAAGGCATGTAGCCTGCAGAAGCAGGAAGAGTCATCAGGACAGACTTACCCAGTAAAACTTGAAGAAAGGAAATAGCATTACCAGAGTCTTGATTTTAATCACGTGTGACTATGTTAGACTTATAATCTACACCGTGTTAGAATATAAAGTTGCATTGTTTTAAGCCACTGAAATTGTGGCAATTTATTTCAACAGCCAGAGACAACTAACACAGATGGCTAACCTGCTGGCAGAGAGATAAATGAGGAAGCCACTGTAATCCATATCAAAGTATATATTTTATGGAAGGTGGTCATTCATTCTGACAAGTGTAGAGTTTCCCTAGAGAGAGTAAATATAGATAGAATTTGCTCTAATGATTAAATCTTCTATAAGGACATGAAACATAATTTTCTTTGAACAAAGATGAATTGCATATTGCAGTCAATATCTCTCAAAGAAGAGCAATGTCCTTTTGCCTCCAGGATGAATGGGGCACAAGAAAATATGTGGCAAGTTCTCTAGGTCTTACAGCCCAGATGAAAATCCCTTCTAATTAAGTTATTCTGCAATTTACCTGGTATCTTGAGAATATAATTATTTAAATTATCTATTAATCAATGCCATTATTAGTTTATAATCAGTCTCTGAACGACAGTCCTTTCTCATAGCCTGACTTTAATGGAGCTTTCATGTAGCCTCTTCTGTCATGGGTCACAAGTTACTAATTTATTTCTTTCAAAGACTATTTTATTGATTGAATTTATAAAGTCTCAAGAGACGAATAATTTGGCAATTCTGAAAACCTGTATTCCAGTCTTCACTTTCTTATGTAGTCTCTGTGTGATCCTTAGCATGGTGGCTGGAACCTCAATGTGTGCATCTTCCTTCATAAAATGATGAAAGAGTTAGAAACTGTGTTGTGTGTGGCTATGTGGCTATCAGTGTTAAGATTGTTCAGGATAGCAGATGGCATCATATATTGCACATGTAATATGTTTTCAGTAACAATAGCGACTACCTTCATGATATACTTTTATATATAAGCACACAAAAGTCAACTACAAGGTTGATGTACTCTCACCTGCCACACTGAGTTTTTTTTGTCTATGTGAGGCATGGCTCCTTTCACTACTCAACTGTGTATTTTTTGTCTACCTGCCTGAGAGACCACATGGCTTCAGTTTGCTGGAGTAGCCAAGAATAGCGAACATTTTAGATGCTGGTATTAAAAAAAAAATGAAGGAATACCAAACCCCTAAACCAAGATGCCTAGAATTTTGTGATTTGGGATGTAAAGGTAATAAACATTAAAGAATAAAAGAGAATTTAACTGGAGAAAAACTACGCTATCAAAGAAATGGCAGAATTTCATTAAGATGAAAAGAAGAGATGGAGCTCTTAGCTGATAGATTCAGAAGGGATGGTCTTCCTTTGTGCTTATGTCAAGGGAGGACTCACTGGTTAGTTGGTGTTCTTTTGTATTATTCTTAGTATCCACTGTCAGGTAAGATGGGAGGTAAGACGTTAAAGATCATTAGATTAGGAGAAAAACAGCAATCCACACACAGTTGCCATTGTTTGCTCTTCAAAGCTAGAGGATCCTTTACTGAGCTGAATCTAGAGGTCATAAAATATAAATGTGTTTATTAATGATGGATGTAGGTGAGATATTATGTAAGTAGAAAAATAGCTTTTATCTTAGGAAAGAATTCTAGACATTAAAATGCTAAGAAAAATTTAAAATAAGGAACTTGATTTTTTCTATAGAGAGAAGGAAAGTGAGATGCCAAATGGAGTGGGTCAGAAAACATCATTAATGTACGACAATTATGCAACCATTTTAATAAATATTTCTTGGAATACTGGTGAGGAGAATGCTCCTCTTTAAATTCTTATAATAAAGTTGCAATTGGACTTTTAACAAAAACATTATTTAACTATAGTAGTGTGAAACGATGATTAGGCTTATTACTAAGGAATACAGACATCCAAGTCTCCTCACAGGCAAAGAATTTAGATATAGCAAAGTCTCTTGTTTAAATAAAAAAGAATGCCTAAACATTACTGTAGAATTAAAAGGATAACTCAGGCAAATTTGAAATTATTCTTGATCATAAGAACTGATTTTTGTCAGCACATGTCTTTGTAGCCATATGGGAATTTCTATTTCTTTGTTTAAAAAAGGTAGGGAAATTATGCTGTTTATTTAGTCTGCCCTATCTAAAGTCATCTGCAAATGTTTACTGTACAAAACTTGACGCTTTGTGTTCTGCTATCCAAATTTCTTGACTTAAGGCACGTAAACAATGGGCTGCTGTGGTAAAACTCTGTTTGGAAGCTCAGTTCCTGGCATGGACTTGTTGCAGTAAACTCTTTTACCTCATAGATACGACACCTGCAGTCCAGGTGCCTACACCTGCAGCCCAGGAGCTTTGTTGCTGTGTTCTAGCAACAGTAGGGTTAGAATCATAGTTCTTCCAGGAAAGTTCTACTCTACAGACTAACAATCTCTTGTGATTTACAGACATGATAATGAATTATAAAATAATTAAGATTTCTATTTCCTTATGTATCTGTAACTATGGAAACAGTCATACCTTGCATACACATAAATTCTTTTCCACAAACCTACCAAGTCAATGGCAACACATATCATATAACTACAAAAATGCCCTTTGTGTGATGTTAGCATTAGTTCTCTGGGTCTTGTCTATCACATTTACTGAATGTCAGTCTACTGTTGCTGAGCTACAAAATGATAGCCATCCTCAAATCTTATCACTTAGCCCCCTTAAAAATGTCCACAGGGCAATTCTACTATACCTAGCACTAAATTAAAACAAACAAACAAACAAAAAACCTTAACTAGAACACCAGAAAGAATCCATCAAAGAAATGTGAAAGAAAGCCATTTATACCCTCGAGAAAAAAATACATGAAAAAGAAATCAGAAACAGCTAACTAAATGAAATGTGATGTTTTCCTCATCTGTCCCCTTCAGGAAAAAAAAATGAAATGTTCTCTTTCAGAAAGCAGCTTGGTCTTTTTTTAATCCACATTTTTACACACAAACAGCTATGAGTCATTCGCTTGACAGAATCCAGAGAGTGAAGAGGATGGAGAGGTCTCTGGGCTCATGAAGGTTGCAGCAAAGCAGGGGCAGGAAACATCATTAGAGTGTTGGGGCTGACGACTTCCTTAAATACTCTAAGAGAACCTCTTCCCTCTGGGATGGCCTGAAAAGCACTTCTCCTTTACCACTCTCACCAGCTCTCTCCTAGAATCTGACTGTAGGAATATTTCCTTTCTTGTGCCCATTGCTGAGCAATATATATATATATATATATATATATATATATATATATATATATATATATATATTTATTTATATATGAAACAAATTTAAGTTTCTTTCCTTCCATAGGTAAGGTTCTGAGTGTTTCAAGATCGTTTTACAGGTTAGAAACAAGTTTGCTTTACCAGTGGAAGAGTTTTTTTTTTTTTTTTTTTGATGGAACTTGTATCATAGTAATAAAAAGTCTGTAATAAGTATAGTTACAGTGTCACTAAAATGAGATGCCCATAGCAGCATCTTTTCGGAGACAATCGCAAAGATTTTAAAGGACTTCTTTCTAGCTTTGTACTTCATCCAGGTTTTATAGTAATAAATATGCTATATTTACAACACTATTCCTTCCTTTTACTTGATGTAATCCTGGGAACAATTACCATATTTATGCAGTCTCCTTAACAACACAGGTTTCTGGCATCATAAGAATACATATAAATGAATATATTACTTTTATATAATGATGTGTAACTGCACTGATCTAGCACATTATTGAAGTGCCGCGGTGACCACCTTAATATAGAGATGGTGCTGAACATACATCATAATAAAAAACACAGCAAATGCTCTGAGCACCTTTGCATGATATTTCAATGCATTTTTAAAGTACCTCTCAGTGTCTATAAGGCGGCTATTGATAACCGTCTGGGAAAAATACCAAATCAAAAGTACGAAGCTTGTTTGAAGCAGAACCTGCCACCCAAACGTTGGCTTTGTAATTCATCATTCTGGGTCTTTCTCTTTGTTTTCCATGAAGACCACATTTTCTTCTCTCCACACCTAAAACCCCAATCACATACACATCTGTAACACAGTTCTCAACTTTCACACATTCCATACTTTTACTTCCAGCTCCCTGGTGTGTTTTTCCTCTTCTCTATCCTTGTGTGGTTTCACATGTTGTCCCTCCACTGCAGAACTATCTTTGGTCCTCTTCTTCTTCTCTTTCCTTGTGTCATCTCTCCCAAACCTCTACTGAACTTGTTACCTTTCTGACAAGTCACATTGCAATCCCAGCAGATTTAGTGTTTTCAATACTCTGTTTTCCCTTGAGTGGTTCATTATCCCTTGGGTTGCATGGCCAGGCCACTGTCCTTCATCAGTCTATCTTGCCTCTATAAGCATCTCTCCATGGTCTTTCTTAGATTAGAATATTCAATAACTCACATGTTCTTAACCTTGCCATATAGGTATGGTACATTACAACTTAAGCACCTTATACGAGCCCAGACTCATCTTCTTTCCTCCCATTCTACCAAACAGAATAAGGCATTCACTAAACTCTAATGACTTTATCAATGTTGAGTCCTCAACATTCTCAATGGCTATGTATGTTTTAACTTTGATTTCTTTGTTTCCTCACTGGCAAAATTACACTCCTCGTTATATCACCAACCCATTGTCAATGAAACTTTAAATTTTCCCACTCAGAGTGTTAAGACGTTTATATCATTGTATAATCATGTACTAAACTACAAATTAGAATCTCTTTCAACTACTTACTTTCTATTCTATTCTCTATGTACTTATTTTCTTCAATGACAGAGCCTATTTTAGTCATCCCCATGAAACTAGCAGGAGTCACTGTTACTCAATACATAGAGCGCTCCTCATAAACTACTATAGTTCTCTATATAGACTTTTTATCTACCATGCAAAACATAATTCACCATAATCTGGAATACTTGGGTGTGGCAAACTTTTTGTTGTCCATAACAATCTGTTATACAGACCTGGTAGAGAGAGTTGATCCTGTCTCAGAACTCAGTGAGCTAAGGCAGGATGTTACCAACGAATGTCCAGGACACAAAGGCTGTGTCATCCCTAAAAACTGTGCTATTTTTAATGGAAAAGGCGTCATTTGGGCCAGAAAGTAAATGAGAACAGAGAGTTCTTAAACCATCACTGCAGTTGCTTTGTGTTTCCTCTACTCGTGTTTGATTTCTCTAATGATTATGTCACATATTATTGGAAGAGCTCATTTTGGTTTTTTTATTCATTTTATACAACGTGTGTATATATGACATGTGTATATGCACAATGGATGGCATGCGCATGCAGGTAAGAGGGCAACTTTCAGGGTTCAATTCTCTCCTTCAAACATGTAAATTCTAGGCATGGAACTCAAGCCATCAGGCTTGTATAGCAGGATTTTGATCCACCAGGCCAACTCCTATTACCAGACTTTCCTTTGAAATTAAATTTGTTGGGGACACACACCACACACAAACATACACATGCACACACGCGCATGCACGTGTGAATCTTCCTAGGCAGTATATAATTTCAAATAAAAAATTTGAAGATGTTAAATTCCTGTTAAAAAAAATCTCTTCTAGCTGTGCATGGTGGTGCATGCCTTTAATCCCAGCACTTGGGAAGCAGAGCCAGGCCAATCTCTGTGAGTTCGAGGCCAGGCTGGTCTACAGAGTGAGTCCAAGACAGTCAAGGCTAACACAGAGAAACCTTGTTTTGAAAAAAAAAAAAAAAACTCTCTGCTTTAACTCAAATTTCTATGTATTTATATCTCTGTTAAAAGACAAAAGAAAAAATAATCTGAATTACATGCCTCACCTCTTATTAATTGAATTTGTGATACAACCCTACAGGCAGCTATGAACTAAATCTATCCAGGTCAGTGTCTGTGGGTCCTAGAAGAACAGTGTTTAAGGAACCTTACTTTTTTTTTTTATAAGTTCAAGGTTTAAGAGGAGTTTGGATGCCGTCTTTCCAGTATTTCCCTCCTAAATTAACATTCCATGAAAAGTGGAAAGTAGGTGGGCCACCAGAGGTCATATTCTCTTGATTATTTGTTTTTTTTTTAATTTTTTTATTAATTTATTATTGTTACATCTCAATGTTTATCCCATCCATTGTATCCTCCCATTCTTCCCTCCCCCCCATTTTCCCATTATTCCCCTCCCCTATGACTGTTCCCCTGTATATGCTCATAGGGTATCAAGTCTCTTCTTGGCAACCTGCTGTCCTTCCTCTGAGTGCCACCAGGTCTCCCCCTCCAGGGAACATGGTCAAATGTGAGGCACCAGAGTACATGAGAAAGTCATATCCCACTCTCCACTCAACTGTGGAGAATGTTCTGACCATTGGCTAGATCTGGGGAGGGGTTTAAAGTTTACCTCCTGTATTGTCCTTGGCTGGTGCCTTAGTTTGAGCGGGACCCCTGGGCCCAAATCTGCCTATCAACATCCTTAGTCATCAGGGAAATGCAAATCAAAACAACTCTGAAATTCCATCTTACACCCATCAGAATGGCTAAGATCAAAAATTCAAGTGACACCACATGCTGGCGAGGATGTGGGGAGAGAGGAACACTCCTTCATTGCTGGTGGGAATGCAAACTAGTACAGCCACTTTGGAAATCTATCTGGTGCTATCTCAGAAAAATGGGAATAGGGCTTCCTCAAGACCCAGCTTTTCCACTCCTTGGAATATACCTAGAAGATGCTCTCTTGATTATTTGTAATTGATGATCATGCTTTCTTCCTTGACTTCTTTTAATTATTCGAAACAAAGTAGTTAAAAGTTCACTAGCAATGCTGGTCCTAAGATCTGTTGAAGGATAAAGAAATAATGAAATCACAACATAAAATAAAATCCATTGCAGAATTATAAACATCGGGGAATTTTCTGTTTTTTTTACATAGTGAATAAAATGAAAGCTAGTTTGGGGATAATTAAAAAAGGACATATAAATTTGAGTTGATTAATTATAAACTAACAATATTAATAACTAGATAAAAGTGTAGCAAATTAACTATAAAATTTAGGTTTTAGTCTTATACCAAACATAACTTACATTTGATTAAAATATTAATTTTCAAAACTTAAATTATAAAAGTGAACATAATATTGGAAGGCAGTTTTTACCAAAGTTGTAGATGGATGACAACATTTGAGAAAATAAATCTTAAAGGAAATACTTGTAGATTTTAATAGTTTGCATTTAAAACAATTATTTTTAATAAAAACAACAAAGGAAAATAAGAGAGATGCTAACAACTTAGTGAAGATAGTCTAAACATGGAAAATAACTTATGTTGATAGTCTACAAAGACATGATTGGACATCAACATGAAGGAACCTCTAAAGAACGAGTCAATGAGTAATAGGTACAAATAAATTATATGAGAGGATATGCGACTACTAAACAGAAATGATGTGATATGTTAATTTCTATGCTATATCACAGAATCCATACCACTCCTATATGTAGTGAAGTTATCAGAAAATGGCCTAATATTATTTATAACAGATAGCAATATTCAATCTATAGTTAAGACATTAAGTTATAACTACTAATATATTCTTTATAAGATAAAGCAGGCTTAGTTTATGAAATCCAGGGGAGGGGGGGAATCCCTTTCACTCATAATGTGGTTAAAGTCAAAAATTTCAGGCAAAAGAACTCCACTCACTTCCAGAAGTCACAGGCAGTTGGGGACTTGTAGCCTTATACCCTTCTAGCCTTATTATATCCTTCAGCTAACCAAACTCTTCTTTTTTATGCTGGTCTGTACAGAACTCTGCAGTGTTCTTAGCTTCTCCAAGATCCTTGTCTTAGGGAAGCATTTTCTTCTTAAGACAAAGGATAGAACTCTAAGTCTTAGTGTCCAGAATAAAGCTCAACACGTGGTCCTTTTTAATCTAATGAGCTATCTTGTCAGATGAACTGCAAAGCTGGCTCATTATCTTGCCCGTTGGGCATCAGCAATCCTGGATTGATTGCTGGCCAATGAATAAAGCTTCTTTCTTTCCCCTAATGATTATGTTTATACTTCCAAATAGGAATATTACTTGAGCCATCTATCAATGGAAAAGCAAACATGAAGTTCACCCAAAACCAAAAACAGGCAGTTAGCCAGACAATTGCTTCATTTTCAAAATTTCTACATTGAATGTAAATGTTATTTGAGGTTCACTGCCATTCAGATTAAATTGACATTTAGAGGGAAAATATGCATTCTCTCCTAACCTTTAGAAATGACATAGGATGTAAGCACTTCAATCTTGTTTCTTTCTCTCTTACTTGTGTTTCTTATCCATTTATTCAATGTTCAAGCAATTGTTTCTTAACCTTTGATAGAAAGTGATGAGCTATTCGAAGAGCAACAAGTATTAGAGATGCCTCCAGATTACAAGAGACCTGCAGAGAATCACTCCTTATAATTTTATCTATCTCCATTTTTGAAAATAAATTAAAATGCAAAGAACCAAAGGTCACTATTTTTGTAAGCCAGAAAAGAGCAACAAGATTCAATGTTTTCTTAGGTAAGACAAACTTTTAAGAACCAAATAAAGCCGACATTTTAACACGTGTCCAGTAATATCAAGTTATTCTTCCTAAACTTGGCAGAGCATAGATAGAAGTCAACTTTTGTTTACTTGAGATGATAGCACGTGGTCATGGTATTCCCTGGGCAGTGGTGAAACCATAAAATTGAATGTGGAGAATATTGGTAAGTGCTTCATCCAGAGTGAGCCTGGAGCACTGACAGGGTCAGCACTTAGGTCTTCTGCGAGTCACTGACAGGACATTGCTGTATGAGATTGATAATGTAGCAACCACATGGCCTGGAACCCGTAAAGAGGAAGGGACATTATGTAAGAGTCAACGACAGTGGACCTACAACTCGAGAGCCCACCCGACAGCCATACGCAGTGATTCAAAGCCTTTTTTCAAAACCTCCAAAGCATAAAGCCATCCTGTTTGAAGGGGATAAATGATAAATTAAAAATAATGGAGTAGATGAATGAGGAAGTGCTTTTGAGGAAGCCCTACTGACTTCTTCCTCTTTTGAAATATAGCTGAATAGGAAATGGTCCAGACTAACACAAAATTAAAGTAGAAAGTAAGGTTCAGAAAAGCTGTGTTATGAACCATATGATTTTTGGGGGTCCTGTAACAAATCTTGTGTTTAAAAAAATGGCCATATACACAAAGCAGTTGGTTTTTTTCATTAATTGTTATTGTTGTTGCTGTGTGTAAGTACCTAAGTAAGTAAGTTTAACCAGCTCAATTAGGGTAATGTTACTTGTATATATTTTAAGGGTTGACTACTTGGCATTGGATAGGCACTGGGTGTGGCCTTCCTTGAGTAAAGAGTGTTTATCCTGCTCCCAGCATTCCTTATTGCCTGTAGTTCTTTGTCTAAGGCTGAGTCCTCCTGAGATTCCACTTCTATATTATTATATTATATTATTATATTATTGATGTGATCCTTGATCAGATCCTGTTTAGGAAGTTATATTTGTGTGTGTATTTGTCAAAGTTCTCTAGTATAACAAAACATATAGGATGAATTTCATAGCAAAATCAATAGATGTTGTCAACCCTGAAAACAAACCTAGCAGGTTGTACTTACTTATTTACGTATGTACACAAAACAATAACAATCACACACACACACACACACACACACACACACACACACACACACACACATATATGAACTTCTTTGTATGACTTACAGGCTGTAGTTTAGCTAGTGCAACAATGGCTGCCTATGAAGGGAAAGTCCAAGAATCGAGTAGTTGCTTTGCTTAGTTCGTGTGCTGGATGGCTCAGCAGGACTTCAGTGTATACTGGAATCCCAAAGAAGTGGGCTCTAACACCAGTGAAGGAATGAACTTACCAGCAAGAAGTGAGCAAGCAGGCAAAGAGAAAAATCTTTCTATGTCCATGCCCTTATATAGGCTTCTAGCAGAAGATGTGGCCCAGATTAAAGGTAGGTTGTCCTAGCTCAAATGGATTAAAGTTGTGTCTTCCCAACCTAATATCCAATTAAAGACTTGTATTTTGCCAGCTCAAATTTTTATCACAATTAAGGAGATATCTTTATACATCAAAGATACTGATTAGAAGTGGATTTTCTACTTCAAATTAAGCAAAAATCTCTCACAAGTATGTTCTTTATTTTAACATTTTAGTCAATTCCAGGTGTAGTCGAGTTTACAACCGAGACACCGCAAGTCCACCCCTCCTCAACTTGACAGCAATCAACTCTCAGTCTGCTGTGATTAATTCCCAAATGAAAAGAATAACCAGATCACAATAATGCTTAAACATGATATAACTATGTCACACACAACTGCAGGGCATTATATATTTAACTACTTTGTAATTATACCCAGCATGATACAACTATCCCTTGTACAACCTGAAATGCATTATGAATTTAGAATAGGTGGCAACGACCCTTGAAGGACCTTCTTTTGGTATCTCAAACTTAAATATGGTAACTATTGATATTCTCTCAGCTGATTTTATATCACATGATAAATTGAGTAAAGAAATTACAAATATCTGTACAAATGTGTTCTTATCAAAATACATCAGAAACACCCAGGTAGATTAGCCACTTTTCTGTTACTGGTCAGGTGATTTTAGCTCATATATATAACTACCTTTCTCTAGTACCTTTCTGTATTTCCTTTTCACTTGTCAAGAACCTCAGCAGGTCTTGGCTCTTTTCCTGGAGGAATAGCCCATACCTTGATTCCTGATTGGTCTGTGCCCTTTGTGTGCATGGATTAGGCTGTTATGGTTTTCCATTGACTTTAATCACCGGACACGGTAGCACCAAGAGACCCCACAAAATGTCTTCTGTACTCCAGACACAATCTTTTTTACCTCCACTGTGAAGAAGCAGTCCAATTTCCCCATGGTAATCTTGATCAATCACACTTCCTAACACTGTTATTCCTTTCTTAGCTTGTTGCTTAAAGGCCTTCAGAAACACAAAGTGGCCAGGGCAAAGTCTGAGTCTCCAATGTTGTGGCCATTGCAGCTTCTGGTATTGCTCAGAAACACAATCTCACAGAAAAGTCTGTTTCTCAGGCTCTTACAAGCTTTCCATCTCCTATTTGGTGCAGAGGACTGAACTCACGATGAAAACAGCCTATAGGTTGGTAGTAAACATGGAAATGACTGCCTCTGATATATAATTGGAATTTAATGGCTCATGCATTGTGCACGTAGCTGTGGTGTTGTTACTTTCACTAACTATATATGTTGCTGTTGTGATGATAATAAATATTGACCCACTTAGCTCCTTAGGTAATATGCTAGACGTAAGGAAGCAAAACTGTTTTAATAATTATTTCTTCATTTATAACCTCAGGGAAAATCTGGGGGGAAAACAAAAGCAAGATTATATATTTTGTTCAACCAAGAAGTTATCTATGTACATTAAAATATTTGAAGATTTTTAATTGTCAATAATTTGGATTTGAGGAAGGCAATCTTTGTTGTGTAGCTGGTATATATGAAAAAGTCTAATAGAAATCTGTCATCTGCGAGAGGACCATGGAATTTGTATGGGAATAGTACCGATACAAACAGATCAAGTTCACGTAAGGATCATTTTATGACTTGCCACTGAAGGAATTTATAGCTTTTTATTTGTGTAAGTGCATGTGTGTACATTATTGGCCTCCACCTCCACACAAGCACATGTGCACACACACACACACACACACACACACACACACACACACACACACACATACACACACACACACCAATGTATTCATCCAGCGGTCATCATTTATTTGAGTGCTGTCTACATTTTGACACAGGGTCTTTCATTGTACTAGAGCTTGCCAATCAGGTGGCTATCTGGCCAGGGAACCCAGAGTTCCATTTCCTTCTGCCTCACCAGTACTGGGACAAGAGCCACCACACAGTACTTAGATTTTTTATCTTATTTTATTTCATTTCATGGGTTCTTGGGATCAAACTTGTGAGGGTCTCCATGTGAACTACGTTACTGCCTGGGTGTCATCCAAGCTCCCAAATTTTTGTATCTAAATGCCAGTATCTAAAACTAGGAATCCAGAATGTGGTGTCCAAATTTATATTGCTACTAGCATGAAATATTACCCACATACAATTCAGACACCGGAAAAACCTCTTTGCAACTGAGGACTGAGAAAATTCCTTTTTGGTACAGGAAAACAGGTAGAAATGTTCTCACCAGCATGGTGGAATAAAAAGGTGAGTATAGTCCAGTCAGGAAGGTTTTCAAATGGAGTCTGTTATGTAATTTCATAGAGGAGTAGTTTGGGCTGTTCACTGACCTTCCTAGATATACTATCTTCCTTTGTGAAGTTTGGAATGATAACTATGTTTAAAGGCACAAGGTGACAACAAGGACTCCTCAGGAATATGGAAATAGAAATAAACTGGACCGCTGAGAGTTAAGCAATGAAATGTCATAATTATAAAGATGTTAAAATCTCCAGCTGGGAGGCAGAGCTGGTTTGTTTCTCTGACTGTTCCTACAGCATTCTGTAGCTGGGAGAATTTGTAAATTCATCAAGACCTGCTTTATGATTTGTGAAACAAGGATTAACACAAAGCAACTCTCTCAAGGGTTGTTGAGAAAATTAAATTTTTAAAAAGGAAAATGCTTGGTGCAGTGTTTGGTTTATTACTACAATAAATAAAAACTCATGTTGTTGCACTAGTTCACAGCAGAGATATTTAAAATTGACTGCCTTATGAAGAGTATTGTCCAGAAAGGTATGTGAGGCTGAAGATACTATCATACAGAGAGAAAGGCTGCATCAATCACAAGGAGAGTAGGTCATCAGTGCTGATAGAAGCAAGCTTAAAATAAAATACTGGCCAGGGGACAGGATGCTGCCAAGAAGTGATGTCAATATCTGGGGTACCTGGCAGGCAATTAGAACACATAGCCTCAATTATAAAAGCATATTGTAGCTGCAGGTTCCTTTTGTCTGGTTCTGATTAGTAAGTGTACTGGTACTTGGGGGTCTATGTAACTAATATAAAGGCAGACAATCTCAGTGATGCAATTGTTGTTGACTCCTTCAGAATGTTAAATGGCTCCTATAAGACTAGAAAACGATTATTCTAGTTCTACACATCTATTTCTGAATTTGTTTCATATCAGAGTAAGCTAGACTCATTATATGCAGTAGACTCTGGGAATCTAGAGAGGCCATCTGTGGCAGCAGCCAGGTTGGAGAACCTTCAGCTTTGACACATATGTTGGCCTGTATTTATTGGAGTGATAGAACTCTGAACCAAGGCAGATATAAAACAATCAAATGTGCATCTGGAGATATGGTTCAGTTGGTAAATTGATTGCAATGTAAGTCTGAAGACCCAAGCTTAAAGGCCCAGAACCCATATAAAAACAAGGCAAAGTGCCATGTAGTGGGGAGAAGGATGACTGGAGGATACCCAGAGATGGTAAGCCAGCTACTCAATCATTTAGCTTTCCATCTCAAAATATAAGATGAAGAGTCCAGGAAGAATGAGATCTAAGTTTGACCACTGATCTCCACGTGCATATATGCATGCTCACTCATATGCACATGAGCTTCCTCCTCCATCATGCAATTTACCTACACACACACACACACACACACACACACACACACACACACACACACGGATGTGACTGAGTATGTGGTGCTATAAGAAGCAACAAAGAAGCTTAAACCTAAACATGGTTCCTGGAAAGGTGCTACATATCTGGAAACAGTTAAGAGACTCCAGGAATTGCATCTTCAGGAATAAACATCAACTGAGAGCACAAAAACAGAACAGGACATTGACTAGGGTTTTCTCGTGTTATACACTGTGAGTAACCTTTATTTCATAGACTTTGATGCACTTTATAAAACAGGTGCAAAAACAGAAGTGTTGCCTTTCTTATATTTCCATTGTTTTATGTACATGGCAATTGTGTTGATGATTTTCTTCTTGCCAAACCAGAGAAGCCAATTAGCAACATTGGTATATTAATTATGATTTGTATTCATTGTGCATAATCTCAATTTTCAATGTCAACTGAAGTTTTTCCTTGAAATAAGATGGAACAAATTTGCAATGAAAGATGGCTAAAGGGGCCTGAAGAAGTCAATTGAATTTGTTATCATCAACACAGAGGTGTCAGGAATACATAAAAACAAACATTAGATATAAGCTAATGAAGCATTTAAATCATAGGCAAATAAGGTAACATCATCTTTCTGAATAATTTATGTAACTTAAAAATTTACACCTAAATTAGAGACTTGAGTAACTGATGTGAGTCAACTGTAATTCCCAGCTATTATACAACTTTGGGTAACACTGAGAAATTTCTCCAAGGATATCTTGTCACCATCATTTCAAGAGGTACCGAATCCATTGGCATCATTAATCTTGCCTTCCAGCACATCAACACAAGAGATAAATAGAGTGGGTAAAATCAGGAGCCATGATTGATTAGACTAGGCCATTGACAGGAAGACCTTGAGTTGTGGTTGTGTTTGGAACCCTATTCCTCATATATAATTTCTAAATTATCCACACACTTTGTTCTCCCTGATTGATTCCTTTTGCCACACAAAGAACAAGCCATTCATGCATATGATTTGGAAAACATCAAGAATACTCTAGGGATGTGCCTGTCACCATGGCCATGTTGATAATTAAGCACTGTCATGTGGAACAGGTTCTAATAAAGCAAAGCAGTTCTCCAATTAAAATTTAACAACAATTCCCAGGTTCCAGAGATGCTATAAACCACAAATTAGAGAAAGAAAAGCACTTGCTGGCTGTTGACAAGGTTGAGAGGAAGATGTGGGCTTTGTCCTGATGCTTTAGACATCGATGTCACTAAGACATATCACTCAAGGCAATTTCCTAAGAACTTAAATGTAGAAGGAATGAAATAGCAGTGTGTTGTTATTTTGTTATTGGTAACAATGTTTATTACCACGGGGATGTCTTGCTCCATTATTAGAATCATTTACTCTGTGATGATAGTGTTGAAAAACTACTAATGCTGAGAGAAGTGATTGAACAATGCGCTCTCCTGCGCCATTTTCTACAGATGCAGAATGAAGAATGGGTCTTCCATGATGAAGACGAGAAGAGACTCCACCAACCAGGCTAGGCTAGGGACAGAGCAACTCTCTCTTGTCTAGCTACCTTTCTGGGGCAACTTAAGGGAGAAAGTGTTAAATTCGGCTTACCATCCTAGAAAGGACATGTTGTACCATGACAGGGAAAACATGGCAGCATGAGGATGACACTGACCTTGCATCAGTCATCAGAAAGAAGAGTGTGAATAGGAAGTAGGGTGGGGCTGTAATTCCTCAAAGCTTTTGTATAACTCCTCCCCTGATGCTTCACCCCTAAATGCTTCTTGAGATATAATTTTTTGTTGTTATTTGTTTTGGTTTTGGTTTGTTTGGTTGGTTGCTTTTGTTTTCTAATGGTTTTTTTGAGACTGGCTTTCTCTGTGTATCCTTGGCTGTCCTGGACTTGCTTTGTAGATCATGTTGGCCTCAGATTCAGAGATCTGCCTCCCTTTGCCTCCTGAGTTCTGGGATTAAAGTCATGTGCCGCCACCACCCAGCTCCCTAAAGGTTTCTTAACCTTCCCTAACAGCATCTCCAACTTGGGACAAAATATTAAAAAACATGAGTCTACAGGGGGCATTTCATATCAAACAGTAACCACCTAGGAGTGAGGGTAGACCAGTGCAAGACTCTTGCCTTCCCCCACCATAAGCAAACACTATGCAGCATCACCTGATAAAAGGGTGACAAAAGCATCTGCTGTGGAGATGTTTAATTTCAACTGAAAGATGAGGGACAAGCTCAAAGAAAATCTTCAGTCAGAACCCCCTTTACAAACAGCAGGCATTATTAAGATTTGAGATTTTTGGTGACTTTACATAGACTAACAATAATCTAGGCATGCAGTCACATAGATGCAATCTAAGATCTTGGGGAAAAGAAAGAAATGATTATAAAAGCATGGTTAACATGGACTACATAAGTAGTTCCTGGCCAGCATGAACTGTGCAATGATGTTCTGTCTTAGAAAAAGGGAAAGGCTCTGCTCATAGATTACTGGTAGAAATGTTTTTTCATCTTCACAAGGCCCTGATCTTGATCTCCCAAATCACAAATAATAAACAAATACATACACAAACACATACAGAGATAAATAGTAACCAATAGAAACTGTGCTGAAGATCTAATAAAATTGCTACAATTATATGCAGTGATGGAGAAAAACAAGGTTTCCATAGCATCACTATCTATCTCATTGTCTAACACATAGCTTGAGATATTACAATATCTAATACTGAATTAAAACTACAGTCCAGAACAATAAAGTAAAGCAAGACCAACTGCTAACAAGTACCAAGAAAATGCTAGCAGAGATGGAAAGGTACAGCTTAATGAAAGAACACTTGATCAGCACATACAAGACCATGTGTCCAATCTTGAACAACTAATCTACAGATAAAGAAAAGACCAAACTCAAATTTTTTTCTAGTGAGGATTATAACTACTAAATAGACTCCATAAAATAATCAATATGGTCAACTTTTAAGGAAGCATTTAGAAGTAAATTTATAACATTCATAATAATTTGGGAAATTTTATCAGATAAATGGAAGCCTATCAACTAAATCTATACATTATATAAAAATGTATTAATAGATTCAGCATACTTGAAAATAGTGATATAGGATATATGCCAAAAAAGTTACCTAATTTGTAATACCAAGAAAAAATGAAGTGCATGTGGAAGGAGAAAGAAGAACTATATGAGCTATTATCAGCGATAAATGAATACATATAACAATTATTGGCACTGTTATGAAGCTACAACTCATTGCTCTGACAATACTGAGTGTTCCTCTTCATAAATATGCATGTATCTTAACTTAATTGAACTTTTTCTGTTTTTCTCCAGTGAGTTTTCTCAATGGGTGTATGGACTCATACCTATAGTCCCAGCACATGAGACACTGAGACTGTGAGTTTCAGGATAGCCTAGGATACATAGGCACATAGTGAGTTCCAGGCCATCCTGGGCTAGAGACAAGCACTGTCTCAACTAAGCAATCATAAAAAGAAATAACCTTTATAGCTTCTTACATGTAGATCTAGTACATGCGTCTTTAATTCATACCTAAATATCTTTTGGGAGTAAATTAATGTAAATATTGATTCATCTTGTAAATAAATTAAAATTATTTTTGATTATGTATAAAAACAATAGACTCTCATATATTAATGCTGAGTTTTGCAACTGTGTTATAATCACATAATAGTTTCAAGAAGTTTTCCATGATGATTCTTAATAGTGGCATTTGTGAACTATGATGGCTTTCTTATTTCTCCCACTGTATGCTTTACATATTTTTCTTGTTGTATTACATTATCTAGGACTTCTTTTGTCTAGGTCTGATAATAGTAGGAACACAACAAATTTCTCACTGGTATCTGGGATTTCAACTAGTTTCTTTGCCAGTGTCCACTATCAAGGTGAAGAAGCACCTTATTCTCCCTTGTGCCTGAGTGTTTTAGGATAAATGATAATCAGACTCTCTCATATTATTTTTACTGCATCCATTAACATGGTTATAAATTGTTTTAACACAAACAAGCTTTGAGGTAAATCATACTCGGTCATGGTTTATAACTCTTTTTTAACACCGTTTGAGAATATTCACAATCATAGTAATAAGATACATTGGTCTGTAGTTTTCTTGCAATACATTGGTATTATGAGTTTTGATGTTAATATATACTGATCTTAGAATTAAAGTGTGTTTCTCTGCATTTTTTTTACTGAAGTAGATAAATTCTTGCTAAAATATTTAGTAGAATTCATCAGTAAAATTTTCTGAGCCTGGCTTGTGTTTTTAAGAAAATACAAATTAGTAATTAATTTAAAAATAATGTAGACTTATTAGGATTATCGTTTTTCTTATATGTGATTTCATAGATTATGTCTTTCTTGGATAATATAGGTTATTAAATTTTGAGGCATAAACTCAGTTATAATAATACTTTATTATATCAATATATATGATATCAGTACTGATACTCTCTTAATCATTTACATTATTAATTTACACACTCTCATTAATCCCTGTTCTTGTTCTTATTTTCTCTATATTTTTGGTTCATTTTTTAATCTGTGTAGCCATTTTTCAATTTTATTGATATTTTCAAAGAATATGACTTTATTTTTATTGATTTTTTTCCTATTCATTTTCAGTTATTAGATTCATTTATTTTTTGTATGTTTTTTCTTACTTCTCTTTTACTTGGGATTTAATGCTCCCAAAAATCTTTCCTTAACTATGATGCATATTTTGCTTATATGGCAGAAAGTATGTTGGCTTCCTAAAGTTGTCTGTCCACTGACTGCCACCAATGCATCATAGCATGCGTATGTGTATGTGGTTCTCAGCCACAAAAATTATCTTAATTTATATGAATAAGGGAACCCCTTGATAAGTTGTGGTTTATAAGCTTGATGTGAATTATATCTTCTTGGACTAGATTAAAATACTGTTCAACCTAGCTTTTCATATCCTGTAGTCATTGTGGCATCCACTTGACACAGTTATTCTTTATTTTTTCACTACCCTCCCCACACACATGATGAACATGATTCTGAAAGTAGGTTCAGAACACAACAAAAATGAGCACACTTGGAAGACTTATGAATACACTGGACTAATGCTTCTCCCAATCCAGATTGCTTTCCTTCCAGAAGCTTTCCTATTCTTAAATGGCAGCCAGGTGCAACACAGTTTGTCAGGTCACCGAGGAGAGGGGTGCGGCCATCTTCATGAGCTAAAATGTTGTCCTTTGATTCACTAGAATCAATAAGACAAAAAGAAACAAGACCTTGCCCCATACTTTGATGTAGTTATATTGGGGTGACGTTAGAAGGTATCAATGCGTCATATCAGAGTCTGCACAGCCAATAACACCACTCCACCTTACAATCTTGTCAATCCAGCTTGCAATTTATTACTTCAATTTTGTCTCACCACACATCTATTTTAGGAATATTTCCCCCAGTTTAGCGAAGGAGAGTAGCTAAATCAGCAGCCCTCAACTTGTATGCAAATGACTCACCTGTAGATTTCTTAAAATGGAGACTCAGACCTAGTGAATTCTAAAGTTGACACACAAGGTTGTGAATTAGAACTCCTAGGTGCTATGAAAAACTATCACTCTGCCGGCACTTAGATGGTCATTTCTTTCCAAGTTCACCTTACCTCATTTGCATATTGTACAACTCTGTAATTTAGTTCACGGGGGCAGAATTGCCATAACAAAGCTGTTGGGAATAGAGTCTGGGTCTCAGTTGGATCATCTACTATACTTGTTGGAAGCTCACGAATCCTTTGGTCTGACTTCGATTTTGTGTTATGGGAGTGTAAACACGAGACTCTGCCCCTTCTTCTCGGATCCGTTGTCCTGCTTATCTACCCCCAAACAATGAATTGTGATGTTCTCTTTTTAGCAGTTATATCTGATGTATTACTTTTTCTGCAGGTAAGATTTATTGTCCTGGGGCATCTATCTACTACTCCTATAAGAATAATTAAGCACTTTTTTTTTTTTTTTTTCCTCTGAGAAGTTCTACCAAGTATTGTGTAGAATGTACTTCAATTGTCGGTCCAATTCTTCTCTCCCAGGAGTACAATAGGGAAGCAGAAGGCAGGAAGAAAATAAAAGGATGAAGTCAACAAAACCTTATGGAAAGGGAGAATTTGGAAATAAAAGCATGCTTTGAAAGCGGAACTGTGAAGGGATCCCAGTCCAGCCATTTGTTAGGTTTAAGATCTGCTGTGAGAATTAATGAGTCATTTTATATATGTGCATTGCACCCGGGTTGACACTCTGCAGGTTCTCAGCCCATGGCAGTCCTCTTTTCCTGAGTGGGCACTATTATGGTAGCATGACAGAGTGGACAAAGTTATCATGTAATGAATTACATATGAGTTGATAGGGTTATGTCTCATCTAGCCTGGTTTCTGATAATGGAGGAATGTTCTACATCCCTCCCAATTGTCAGCTAACAATGAAATAGCTCTTGAGGGGACAGCTTTTCTCTTCTGAAATAATAAAACGCATTAGACAACACAATTACCAATAGCTTCAATGTGTTCACTTCCTCAGATCTATTAACTGAAATTATCCCTACAACATGATAATGAAGCAAAGACTATTTTACAGTCAGTTAATGGACGAGGAAACTGAGGTTAGAGAGATGAAATGATTTATCCAAAGATAGATGTACAAAACTTTAGCACCAAATGCAAGCTGAATTTGCTCAAACGTTGTCATGTCACTAGAAAAGGGGACAGAGCCACATCTGTAATCAAGGTGCCCTTTGATATAGCCTCCAGTATGTTTGCTGAACATGTTATTCTCAAAAGGCACCTTGGTGTCATAGTGTTATCTGTAGGCTCTAGAAATACAATCTGGGTGAGCATTTGAAGATTCCATTATGTAAAAAATACCTGTATGATTCTTCCATTCTTATGAAGGAAAACATATAGAACCTTCTTTGTTGAGTCATCTGGATTTTCAAAAGACGGGCATCAAAGTCAGACACTAATTGTACTTCAGCTATGATGATAGTTATTGACCACTCGGAAATCATCATTCTCTGTCTCTCTTTTTTAAACAAACCTGTTTTGGGGAACCATGTGGCTTCAGAAAGACTCACTATGACTTGAACAATGAAGAAACACTAGCTATATCACCATTTTCTTCTGAACCATAATTGTCATAGTTGTTTTAAGGTCATCAGAGGAGCTGTTGATGTTTTTTCAAATATTCTGTTTCAACTCACAGTTACTAAACATAAGAATGAGTAAATTTTGCAGTGTATCAAAAGTGCATGTCTTAAAAAAGGGTCCTATACTATAACTCAGTCAATTTTCCCAGGATAAAAAGAGTTACCTAAAGCCCAGCCAGGTCCCAGCAATTGAGGAGGCAGAGGCTGGTGGATCACTGTGAGTTCAAGACCAACCTGGTCTACAGAGTGAGTCCAGAACAGTCAACGCAACACCGAGAAACCCTGTCACAAAAAACAAAGCAAAACAAAATGAAAAAAGAAAGGAAAAGAAAGAAACAAACAAAGGAAGAAAGAAAGAAAGAGAAAGAAAAGAAAAGAGTTACCCGAAGATGCTAACCTCCATTAAGTATATTGATTGATTGTGTTTAATAGAAATATATATTTAAAAAAGCACAATATTTAAGTGATTTGGGGGGATTGGTAGTAGGCTATTTAATTCTGTATGACAAATAACTACGTCACATGAGTGCATACAGCGAAGGCCATCTGTTTCTGAACCTAGCATCTTCGCATCCTCTGAATGTTGTCTAATTTGGCTGGGCTCAGCTCTGCTTTGCTGAGTTCTAAGTTGCTTTAGTTCTGCTCCACGTGTCCTCACTCTCCCCAGCCAGCTCATAATAAGGGTATTCTCTTCTCTTAGCAGAGAAACAGCAGTTTAAAAAATGAACAGAAAGAATCTGTTGAGTCTATTAATGCTCTAAGTAGAACTATAGCTGCATTTGTCACCTTCACATACACTTCTCTTCATAATCATATTCTTATGATGGTTTATGAGAAGATTTGGTATTGACTCAATACTCTATTCCTTTATGGTATCTGAGTTACTATTTTCAGTAGAGTTCTATTAGCTTCCCTTCACTTAGATTCTAAGACACATTGTTTTTTTTTTTCACATAACTTTTTCATACGGTATATTTTGCTCATACGCTTTCCCATCCATCAACTTCTCTCAGACAAACTCGCCTTATTACCCATTCAAGTTCTTGAGCTTGGGGCCTGCCCTAGAATATGAAAGATACATCCAGAAACTGAATTTTCTTTTCTAGCAGGAATCCATTACAAGTAGCACCTTGGCTAAGGGTGGCACTTTGTGTTCACTTCCCTTCTCCCTGAAAGAATTTTTGTCTGCTTTAAACTTGTACATGCCTGGTAAATAGTGTCACAATCTTTGTGAGTTCATACATGTATCTCTGTGATACTCTTTTGTTGGAATTTTTCAGCATCTCTGGCTCTTAGACTCTTTCCACTTCCTTTTTCACATGGATCCCCCAAACTTGGAAGGGAGGGTCCAATAAACAAATTGCATTAGGAATAAGTGCTCCAACATCTCTCTTCCTCTGCACACTGTTAAGTTGTGAGTCTCTGTGTTAATTAATTGTCATCTATTACAAGACACTCTCTGATTAGGACTGATGACTGCTCTGATTTAGGAATATAGCAATATGTCATTAAGAGACTTTGTACTGCTCTAGCAAACCAATAGCAGTAGGTTTTCCCCTAGAGGTCATGAGGTCACTTTAATAGTGTCATGGATGAGCTCCATCTCATGTAATGAGCCTTAATTGCAATTGTGAAGTAGTTGGTTACTGCCTTGTGCCACTGCTGCATCAGTATATCTTACAGCAAATGGCTGTTGTAAGTTTCGGGGTTTATAGCTGTATGATATTGATTACTTTCTGTTCTTGCACCTATTCAGAACTGTGAATGCTAGTCAGCAAGGATAAAGCTTTTAATTGGGCACTGGATCAATTTCTCCATATTAAATAATATAAGTAAGTGATTGAAGGCAATTCTTTTGTGCTCTTGACCAATTAAATGAATTAGTATATTCATAGAGTTTTAGACAAATCAGTAGTATCCATATTTACTGTTTTATCTATTCTCTAAGATAGCTGTACTTATAATAACTAAGGATGCAAGCCACCAAGGACACAGGAAAGGAGGTGTTCTGTGTACTTATCAGAGTTATAAATGAGAACATTGTTAGTGTTTTAAGCAAAAGTCATTGTAGTCAATGGATCCTGGGATGGAGGAAATTGGTGAACTTAGAGTTTAAACAACTTAACCCAGGTATTCTGTCATTTAATAACATTACCATGACTCTGCTATTACCTTTGTAAGCTTAGCAGTTTAAATATAGCTTTAAATACATGCAAATGGAATTAATGTTTTTATCATGGAAGTAGGTAAATTTGCACCTCAATGTGAATGCTATTTATTTAGGTCCTTTACCTTGTCTTTATTCATCTTTGACAAGTAAAACACATACTCAATGAAAGCTAGAAAGGAGTCTAGCAAGCTTAGAATTTATGCCAAGTTTAAGGAAGTGTTTATGATATAATATATGACATATCTCTCTCTCTCTCTCTCACACACACACACACACACACACTCACACACACACACTCACACACACACACAGACGCCCTAAGTCAACATTTGTATTATCTCATATAAGTTTATAATGTGCATACATAAATCTTCTTCCCAATGTTTAAATATAAAACATTAACTTTGTTCACTATAATGCACAGTCTTTCTTGAACTAATTATTTCTATCTAGTTGAAATTTGTGTCTCCTGACATGCAGTTTCATAGTCTCCCCATGCCCCAACCTCAAGTCCCTAAAATTTTTACTTCATGTAAACATTTTTAGCCTCCCCATAGGTAAAATCATGCCATTCTCAGGTTGGCCCCATGTTGTTGTAATGAAAGGCTCTCCTTCTCCTCCTCCTCTTCTTCCTCCTCCTTCTGGTTTTGTTGTTGTTGTTTTAAAGACAGTGTTTCTCTCTTTTAGTCCTGGCTGTCTATCTGTCCTGGAACTCACTGTAGACTAGGTTGGCCCAATTGCTGAGATTAAAGTCATGTGCCACCACAGTCCAGTGATGTTTTTTCATTTTTAGGGTTCTATAGTATCCCATTTTATATGTCTATTAGATTTTTCTATATCAATATATCTGTTGACATACAGAGAATATTTATTTTTCTTTGCTCTTGTAATGATTATTTGATAAATAAGGAAGTTGAAAGTCTGTTTCACTACTGAACTCACATTCTTTTTATATATTCCAGTGCGACTGTTGAGTCATATCCTAGTTCTATTATTAACTTTGATGATCCTTAATAATGTATTCCATAATTGTTGTACTACATTGTGTTACTATGAATAATGTAAAAATGTTCCTTTTCTTTAAATCCTTCAAACATTTTTCTTCCTTCTTTTTCATCATTATCTATTCATATTATTGATTAACTGGAATTTATCTCATGATTACTTATGATGAAAATTTCTTTCATAAGCCTGATGGGTAGTGTATACCATTCTGTTGGTTTGTTTTGTTGTTGTTTTGAAGAGAAAAGTTTCTCTGTGTATAGCTTTGGCTGTCCTGGAACTCACTCTGTAGACCAAGCTTGCCTCGAAGTCACAGAGATCCATCTACCTCTGCCTTCCAAGTGCTGCGATTAAAGGCATGCTGCACCACAGCTAGGCTTTTATACCTTTTCTAATGAAAAGGCTATTCAATGTTCTCCAACTCATGACTCAAACACACACATACACACAGATATATGGGTATGTATGTATGTATAGTGTGTGTGTGTGTGTGTGTGTGTGTGTGTGTGTGTGTGTGTGTGTCCTGTTTAGTTCATTTTGTGCTGCTCATATGTGCATGTGTTTAGGGTGGCCACTGGGGATAGGATAAGCTATCAAGGAGCTTATCCTTAGAGGAAACTGATAGTCCCTCTCTCAGCAACCAATGACTGCCTATAGCTATTCATCTAGGTGTATGGCCCTGTGAGGTTTTTTCTATCTACAATGACATGTTCTTTGGAGTTGTCACTACACAGGTCCTGCTTAACCAGCCATACAGTTAAGATTTCATTGGTGAAACGTCTGTGTTATGTCTAGAAGATGCTATCCTACACTAGATGGCCTGGCCCTCTGACTCCTACAACCTTTCTGCCCCATCTTCTTCTGTTTTCTGAGCTGTCAGAATATCAGGTATGTTATTGGTCTACCAATTAGGGGTGGGCACTGCATTGTCACTTATTCTCTGAATTTTGATAGTTTGTACATCTCTGTAATAGTTTTCATATACAGGAAAAATGTAGGATAGACATTCATAAAAAAGATGTTCTACACTTTACAATTTAGTCCAAAGTGACAGGACCTAATGAGGCCAGAAAGCTTCTGTACAACAAAGGGAACAATCACATGAGTTGAAACATAAACCCAAAGAGTGGAATAGAATCTTTTCCAGTTATATAACCAAAAAAGAACTAATATCTAGAATATATAAATAACCCCTCCCAATCAAATAATCAAGAAAAAAAATGATCCAGTTAAAAACATGGGCTATAAATCTAAACCTAGTATTTTGAAAAGATAAAATAAAAAGGCTTAGGAACTATCTTACAAATTGTTCAACATTCTCAGCAAATAGGGAAATGGTGGTCGGATTGGCTAGGTTAAAAGAAAAATCAACCAACAACAAATGCTGGAAAGCTTGTGAGGAAAGGGAAACCCACATTCACTATTGGTTGGATTAAAAACTGGTGTAACCATAGTGGAAATCAGTATGGAGAGTTCTCAAAAATGTTAACGTTGATCTGTCCTATGGCCCAGCTTCCTACTCCTTGTAATAGGCTCGACATCCTACTTCAGAAATTCATGTCACGCTAGTCACAATAGCTGGGAACCGAAAACAACCTAAATGCCCTTCAGCTGATGAGTGGAAAAAGAGAATGTGGTGCATACACACAGCTGCATTCTATTCCAAAAAAAAAGGAAATTGTGAGATTTGCCGGTAAGTGGCCTGAACTGAAAATATTACAGTGAGTGAAGTAACCCAGCTCAAGAAAGACTAAAGCCACATGTTCTCTATTATTTATGGATCCTAGTTCCAAATTTGTATATGTAGATGTATAACTTGAAGTAACTGTAGAAACCAGGAAAGTATTTCTCTTGAAAAAATTGTTCTTAAAAGTGAACATGGTAAGGAGGTCTAGTGAGATACAGTGTTTATATTTAAGATGAGAACAGGATGTAAATACAGTTAAAGTCATCTGGGACCTATGTAAGTAGATGGCTGATATATAGGAAACCAAGAATTATCTCTGCAGGCTATTCTGAATTTATTAATATTGTTGAAGTTTCTGATTCAGAGCTTGCAGCCATGTGTACCCTATGCCATAGTGTGAGGTTCCATTCCCTCTGTTGGCCTCTCAGCTTCCCTTGACTTTATATCCAGCTTTAGTAGAAAATGCCTCTAAGTTTTCCCAGTGCCATATGTTATAAGCTGTAGATTTAATCTTGTACAGTTCAAATTGTTTTGAGGTTCTGCCATCCATTCTTCATTTGTTGAAAGTTTTAATCATGAAAGAATGTTGAAATCGCTAAAAAAAAAACTTTCTTCTGTTTATATTAAAATTATCGTATGCTTTGTCTGTTATTTTTATTAATGTGATATATCACATTTATGAACTTTCATATTGTGACTCAATCTTGCTTCCCGGGGAAAATATTTTTAATATACTGGTGAATTTGGCTGGTAAATGTTTTCCTGGGAATTTTGTGTACTTTCTCATCAAGAATATTTGACTTATAATTTTCTGTCTCTGTGGCACAACAGAGACAGATCTGAGCAAGAGCTGTGCAGTTTTCTAAGATTTTTTACTGGGGTTTCTGAGATCTGAGGCAATGGTGGGCCTGGTGGGTGGGGAATGGGCACATCCCTTACAATCTTGGTAGCAGTCTGTGAAGCCTAGGTGTGTGTGTGTGTGTGTGTGTGTGTGTGTGTGTGTGTGTGTGTGTGTGTGTGTGTGTGTGTGTGTGTGTGTGTGTGTGAGTGTATGTGAAAGCAGGTCCAGGGGAAAGTCACTGCTACTGAGATACTTTCTAGTGTCTGGTCTAACTAATTCTAGCTTCAGTACCAGGGACGTTGGAAGGACAGATGCAGCTTTGGGGCAGGATTCTAAAGCACGGTCCTGTACAGAATGCAACTCAAGACTGGGAACAGCGTTGGGTGGTGGCTGAGCTGTTGCTAGGGGCCTGAACTTTCCAAATAAGAGCTTGGCTTCTGGACAGAATGGACACTGGGTCATGATGGTGATAGCTCCAGTTACTGAGATGTAGGAATGCTGAGGGTAGCCGCAGAGACTCTGGTCACAGATACTCCTAGAGCAGCCTTGGTTCTAGAGGAAAGTGGCAATTCCTCTGCTGAAGTGGCTCCCAAGAGTCTACTTGTTAGGGGAGGTGAGTGTGGCTGTTTCATGTGCTCCAGGACTCCTCTAAAGGTATGACTTCTCACTTCAATGACAAGAAATGCTGCTATTTTCTCCAAAACAACTTGCTGGGTACCATGGTAACTGGTACCAATAGGGTTTTTCTTGTTATTTTGCCCTTTAAACTCGGGGATGTTTTGGCTTGTAAATAGTGTTTATATTTGTGGAAAATTTTCCCCACAGGGAGGGGTATAAGAAGTTGATTTCTTTTAGTCCTCCAACTCGATGACATTATTCCCTGCAATCCTATATCCTTAACGACACATGTGTATATTCCTCATTTCTATAAAGGTAGATGGAGGTGTATAGAAAAGGAAGACTGAAATATCTGCACTATATATAATGCTGACTGGAACAAGTATTATATGTCATGCCTTGGGGCAAATTAAATTCCAACCCCTTTTCCCTCATCTGATTTTGATGCTCCTCAGTCCAATTTTGGTGTGTCCTGCAGGAAGGAAAACATGAGATATTCAGTGTTAATCCTGACTTGACTTAGTGTGCTTGGGTGTTCCAGGGAGAAGATAGAGGAAGAGAGAATAAATCAATGTTCACTGCCACTTATGTGCTTGTGTGCTTGTGCGTTTTGATTGGCAGTGCATATTGAATCCTGTGGTTACACTGAACACAGTCTATTGGCATATGCACAATAGCATGCAACTGTGGGCCTCTTCCAACAAATGACTCTTACAAATTCCTTTTATGCTTGTTTCTCCTCATTTTGGTACCACTAATGTTTTCTGTTGTTTTGCTGTCTTCTGATCATTTAGGGCAAGAAAACCCCAGGGTGAATTCTAAGAAGCTCAAAAAAAAAAAAAAAAAAAAAAAAAGAAGAAACTTTTCTCAGTGTACAGAAACTGGAGCTATCCATCAGAAATTGTGTATTTTCAACATCCTTCTGGCAGTAAATGGAGTCATTCTGCTTGTCATCAGGATGTACGTGGTGCAGACACAGCATTCATGGGATGGCAGCGTCATTTGGCAGGCATCACAGATCTGTTTACTGCCGTTGTATCTTTAGTTTGTGTTCGCTTTGCCCTTTAGGGGAAATCTGTCTATGTTAGCTCTCTTCTTCCAAGAACTAGAGTTTCGGCCAAATCAAACACTGGAGTCTTCTTTTACTCTTGCTTACACAGGTAGTTAGATTGTTCAGTTCTCTAATGCAAGGTTTAGTTCTCTAATGCAAGTGGACAGGGCGAATTACTAGCCCAAAAGTCAAAGATAGGGTTGGTGGACAGAAATGCCTAATATGCAGAAGTGTGCTCCTGCTACTTTGAAGCTCTTCTCTTCCTAAGAATTAAATCCAGAAATGCTTACTCCATAAATATAAAAATATTTATTTTTATATTTATGTATTATATATTTTTATTTTATATATTTAATATTATATATATCTAATATTTTAGAAACACTATATTTATATAATATTTTAGCTATATGATATATAAAATAATAATATATAATATAATGAATAATCTTATATATTATCTATGTTTGTATATTATAAAATATGTATTCTTATAAAACTTAAAATATTAGAGACATACCAAGAGGCTCTGTGGTCTAGAAAAAGAAAACATCTAATTCTAGGTTCATGTTTGGCATGCTTGGTTTTGAGGTGTTACAATATCTCCTGGAATCTCATGTAAAGTGTTCTAAACTCTTCGGCATAGACTTTACTGCTCCTCACAGCTAGATTTGCTTCCTTCCCTTCATACTCACTTTTAAAAGCTCATACTGTGACTATAGCTGCCATTCCTCCAACCCAGCAGGTGTTCACTTCTCACTCTATGTATGCCTTTACTGTTTTATCTTAGAAAAATCTGAACCTCTTTGCAGTGCTTTCTGCCTGTCCAACTGAGAAACTCCTACACAATCCACCACACCCAGCTCAGTGCTATTTTATTAGATTTCTGCAATAGAATGTCCCCTCCTTCATCTAAAGTTAAACTTAATTTAAACCATAGTGAGACTTCCTGGAATTCGTTACTTGCTCTGATTGTAACTTATAATGGAGGCATCTGCACCCTTTTGACTCCTTTGCTACCTTGTAGGTTCCATAAGGACATGATCAGACTCTGGTTCCAAGAAAAATGCAGTGACAGATGCCTAGGGTATACTTAATATAGGTTAGCTGAATTAAATCAAACGGCCAAATAATAATGTCATATAAAGTGGTGCATGGACAGGTGAATAATTACTGCTGAGATGTGAGAATTTTTAAATCCCAAGAGGGCCAGCCACTTCACAGGCTCTCCTCTGCAAAGTGCTTTATCAATCAGGGACCTATTTTCAATTGCATCATGACAGGTTTACTCTCCGGCTATAACAATATGAAATATGTTATATGTATAATTTATTGTGGTTCATAAAAAACTGAAGCTCAAATTCCTGACAACAAAAGATACATTCACAGAGCATCAAAGTGGCTAATATGAAGGATGCTTACAATGAAAAACTTCAACGCAGGTGACGGTATTAGAGAGCTCTAGTTTGTTCACAAGTTCTGAAGCTGACATAAATACAATTTTAGATTTTTCCAAACTTTTAGATGAGAGACAAAGTGTTGTAATTTAGCCTTGATGGAGGACTCAATATCAAGGGATAAAATTCAAGTTCCTTAATGGTATATTCAAATTTCCACATTGGCCAGAGAGGAAAAATGGTAAACTGGTTTCCCCTTAAAGTCAGCATGCAAGCCAGCTTCCTATTACCATAATGAAATATCTGGAATTTGTTACAAATGGAAATGATGATTTTCACTAGCAGTGTTAGAATTGTAAACCCCAGACTGGTCAGAGCAGTTGTGTTACGCTTCTGATGAGGATAACAAATAGCAAAGATGTCTGTGTTGGGGGTGGAACCAGCTGCTCATTCCATGAACAGGGAGCAGAGGGAGGAAGATGCTGGGATCACCAACTTTTGGTAAAAAGACATTGCAATATCCAAAGAACCTCCCCATGTCCTCAAGTCCCCAACTCCACTAGTTTCCCCCAAAATACTATGCTTGGGAGCAAATCCTTCAAACATGGACTCTTAAAAGGTCTTTATCCAAATGCAGACAGTTACTGAAGAGATTACATATGTATATCTGTTCCTTGCCTGAGTTCCAGGTTACCTGCATTTTCTCCTAAAAGAACATTTTGAAACTCCTAGAGGGAACTTTATTATGTTGGATAATTTTTTCTCCTTCCTAGCTCTAACATCTACATATAACCTTTGTGTGTGTTGCTAGTCCCATAGTAAACTACTTATTGCTAACTCGGCTGGTACATACAATTACAAAGAACATACAGAAGAGTGATTTTCCAAAACTGATTCTGTCTTCCTGGTGAGCTCTAGTTCTGCTCCTTATGTTTGGTATGAGCCGAGAAACAAGATCTCACATCTTCTGCTATAACATGATGCCCTGATAGAGCATTGTGTGCATGTATGCGTGTAGGTGAATGTGTGCTTGTGCCTGCACATGTGCATGTGTGCATGTGTGTTTATGCTGATTGCATTCAGCTTTTAAGAGTTCCTCTTCATCCTAGACTTTATTTTTAAAAAACCTATGGGAAATAATATTTGATTATAGAAAGTGTGAGACTGCTTTAGCTTATGGATCAGAAGAAGAACATGCGATCTATTATTTTCCTGGGTATTGCTAGTATAAGCCAATCTCTGGACACGAGTTTGATGAGGGACAACTAAGGTGTCTATCCTATATCGTTTTCTTTTGAGAATTCTATACATTTATACTGTGCATTAGGTTGACATCCACCATTACGTCTCCCTTTCCCCCTGTGTGTGGTGTTGTAATTTGAATGTGCCACAGAGAAATTCAGCTCCTATTTTCTGGATATATTTCCCAGTTGTTGTTGGCACAACCTAAATTGTAGCACACTGTCTCTCTTCTAACAACCTGGGCAAATGTAAGTCTGTGCTTGTCAGCGTTAAAATTCTTCAACTACTTATTTTCTTTGGTGCTTTGAATAGGTGCTCACTGCAAACTCCATCACCTTTGCCATGTAGACTATCCTTGGAAATATCGTTGATCTGTGGCCTCTCTATGCCTACTTATAGGTTTTTGTTTATTTGTTCATGTTTTATTTTGTTCTTGTTTTTGTTTATTCACCTCCACAAGCTGTTTCTGAGGCACAAGATCATTTTGGTCACTTTTGCATTCTTCTTCTTTATCTTTTTCTTTTTAGAGAAATAATAGTTTTTTGTTTTGTTTTGTTTTTTGCTTTTTGTTTTTTGTTTTTTGGTTTTTTTTTTTTTTTTTTACAAGTGAGGGGATAACAATTGAGATCTAATCTGAATAAGCTGCTTAAATTAAAAAAAACTTTTAAAAGAAAAAAGAAATAATAGTTTTGATGTAGAGTCTCACTGTGTAGTCCAGGCTATCCCAGACCTCACTCTGTAGACTAGGCTGATCTTGAACTCATTGGAAATGATCCTGTCTGAGCTTCCAGCCTGGGAGATTTACAAGTGTGAGGCACCATACCCAGTTGGTAGATTACTTACATACTACATGGAGGAAATTCCAACAAAACAAAAACAATGACAAAAATACAACAAACAAACAAAAACAATAGTTTAATTCCAGGCTGCTGGTGTATGTACATCTGTGTGTGTGTACATCTCAAGCACAATTCAAGGTACCTTTTCCTGTCATTCTCTTACTATAGTGCCAGTTAAATAACCATTTAGACCTTCAATGGAAAGGACCTATACATAAGAAATTCATGCTATTTTTATTATGTACTAGTAGAATTGTAATTATTTTTGTATTGCCTCCAGGAATTTTTTTTCAGATCTGCTACTCTACTCAGAAATACTTTCTGTGATATTCCTTAAAAATGCATTAAGATGAAGACCAAGAAACATATAGAGAAGATTGACGCCCTACATTGGTGTGATGACACATATTTTGAGATATCATTTTCAAAAATCCAACTGGTTGAACTAGAGAAAAAGACTAGGAATAGGGGGAGGATTTTGACTTTTCATTACCTACCATGAGGCTGACATTCAATTTCAAAAGGGCAACTAATTAGCAAACTCCATTTGATTTGAGATTAGAAAGGCTACCATCAGTGACAAGGGTGCCCTAGCGGATTGGACATTCCTTTACCATGTCAAATCATTTGCAGAATTCCTGATATTTCCAGTCTCTGTTTCTGTAACCGGTGTCGTGCCGGTTTTGAGCAGCCTTCTGCAGGGAGCTTGGTGTTTGTAACGTGGGCCATGTGTTCTGTTTCTCGTATTTCAGTCATGGTATCTTTATCAGTGTGACTTCAGGTGACTCTTGGAACCCTGTAGTACTGACATCTGGGTCTCCCAGAATTGTCTGAAAAAATAAAAAATAAAAACAAACAAAAAACAAAACAAAACAAAAAACAAAGTAAATGTAAAAGCATCCTTGACTGATAGGTAATTGAAACTACTAGAAAAAAATACTTCATTGTTGCACCTCTGTAGAGAGTTATAAATATAATGTAAAATCCTGTTAATTTTTTGGAATAACAAACACCAGTTGTACCTTCCTATTGTTGCTTTTCATTTAGTTTAGTGTAACTTCTCTCCCTTGCTCCAGGTGTTTGGTACCAGTCTTTCCTCCAGTGTGGAAAAGGAAAAGGCAAAACAATTTTCATGCAAGTGTTTGCCTTGGGCTCTGTTTTGTGTGAACCTGTGCTGAAGCCTAGACCCATATGCAACAGCTTTCACGAAAAAGAACAAATAAATAGTTCTTGTATTACCATTATTTGTTTTTACACCTTGACAGGTCCTTCACTTTAAGGACTATTTAGGGAGATATTTTATGTCTTTTATTTTTGTCTTTAAACCTTACAAAGGTTTTTGTTGGGCTGCACTTATCAGAGATGGTGCTCATTGCTAAGGTTATGTTGACAACTGTGTTCTTTCTTCCCAAAGCTGCATCCAATTCACGTTGCCATGGGTTCTGAGTACATTTGTATTGAAATTAGATTCTGCTTCAGAATGAGATGCAGGAAACTTCAATTTTTGTAGGAAAGTTACCTTCATCAAGGTCATCTAGTTACTGAACCATCAAAACTTTTCTATTGCATTATCTTGAAAACAGTTTAATAGTTTGATTCTGTATCTTTGAAATTTTATATTTCAAGAAAAAAATGTGAAATCACCAAGTGCATTTCCTTTATTCTTGATGGGCTTAAATCTAAGGCCAAATGGAAAAATCACAGAAAAGGACTGCCTTAGCTGGCTCTTACTATATTAAATCTGAGGTGAGTCACATTTACTTAATGTTTTTGGAAGGTAAACATGAACATGTAGCTTGGTGTTAATACTCTGTCGTTTGAAGCTGCTATTGTCACAATACATCATACTAAGGAAAGATTGGACCATACTCCTCTTCAATAACTTGGACACTTAATGTCCTGTGCTTTCAGGGTGGCTGGAATAAGCACTGTATTTTAAAGACTGAGATCATCTTATATAAAAAGAACAGGGGACATCAATTTCTCATGCTCTGTGTTCTAGTCAAATGGTCCACATGGGCCAATTTTTATAGCAAAGATGAATTAGGAACTTTCTATTAAAATGACATTTAACCTTGAATACATTTATAGAAATTTAATTAGGAATGTACAAAATACTAATGAGAAAAGTTTTTAAATGTTCATAAATGAAATGATACGCAAGTTTTTAGACATAAAAATAATAATTTCAGTTTTATTCGTAACTAGTTGACTCAGAGTTTCAACACACTCTCACTCATTATATAGCAATTCTCTTCTGAAATATCAAGGTCACTCATATCGGCCGGGCAGAGAGAGGGCTGTAGAGCTCAGGGTCAGTGTGTCTGTCTGGTAAGTCAGATCTAAAGCCATTAAACATATGAATTTTCAATCAATTTCAGTCCCAAGATTCTTCAGGGGCCTTGAGTCAAGAGTAAATTCTCTCTTGAACATAGAAATGCCTACCTATTCTACACATGAATATACATAATTAAGGATTGTTGACAAAAGGAATATGATAAAGTAAGTGAACAATGAGATGAAAGAAATGGAAAACTAAAATGAAAAGAACAAAAAAGAGTAAGGTTATTGAGCCTTTGAGATGAGTAGGAAACAGGTGCTTGCTACACGTGCCTGAGGAACCAAGATCAGCTCCTGGAATCATGCTGGAAGGAAAGAGCTGATGCACTGATGCCAAAAGTCCTCTGATGCTCACATGCACCCTGTGCCATGCGTGAGCCTGAGCACATCCCTCGGATAAACATATAGTGTACACAGATAATAATAATGACAACAATAAATATGTTTCTAAAACCAAAACTATTGCACATTTATGCTTTTCTGGTGATTCTAAGTAGAAATTTTTTTTTCAATCTACACCAAAATATTATAAGGCATATTCTTTTATTAGTCCTATATATAAGCATATGGAAACTGAGAACATTGCTCAAATTGTATTGCTTCTAAGCCTCAGAATTGATATCTGAATGGCCTGTATTGGCTCCTAGATTTCATGCTTCTAAGCTACCCATTGCTACATTTATACTATAAACCTCACAAAGAACTTTTAGGTATTGATTTATATGTGCAGATTTTACCCTTTTAAAACATTTTGTTTGTTTGTTTGTGTGTGTGTATGTATGTTTTGCCTATACCTATGTCTGTGTAGCGCATGTGTGCCTGGTGCCCATAGAGGCCAGAAGCTCTCAAGGGACTGTGCTTACAGACTGTTGTAAGCCACCTTGTGAGTACTGGGCATTGGTCCTAGCTCCTTTGGAAGAGTCTCAAGGGCTCTTAGCTTCTGAGCCATCTCTGCAGCGTGAATCTTATTCTTTATAGATAAGGTGACTAAAACTAAGCAAAGCATATTAACTTATCTAAGATTATAAGTCAACAACTTCGCTTATAAGTACAAATGTTCATATCTCGCAGCCTCCATCATTTGTTTTTCTAACTTTAGCACTGAAGATTCGTCCTTTGGTTTTCATTGACCTCATATTCTGCAGCCTCCAGACTTTTCTTAGAAGCAGGAATCTAGTCCCTGAAGGAGTAAGACCTTAGCTGCAAGCTTCTGAGCAGTGACTAATATGAATTTATATTGTTTGGGAGTGAACAGCGTACTAACATTTTTTTTTTTTTAGCAGAAACACTATGCAAATTTAGGAACAGGGGAGTTTGAAATAAAAATGCTTAGTGTGCATCAACAATCATGAAGCTTTATTTGCTGCTTGCTTTGCATCCTGGGGTCAGCACAAGGAGGGTTTGCTCTTTTGAGCATGCACACAGTCCCATCAGGAAGGTGTCTGCTGCTTGGTTTCTATGAACCAATTAATCCTCAGTCCACTCATCTCAGACCCCAAGAAGGCACATTTCATTTGAACATTATATTATTTTCTATATGTGTAGTTAAAGCAAATGCATTGGGATTTAGGCTACTCTAAGCTAGAAAAAGAGAAATGCCCTTATATTTTGGTTTCTGTGTTTATTCATCTATCACATAGAGATTTGTGTCATTTAAGGAAGCAGGAATCAAATGTCATGGTTAGTTTTAAGCTCAATGCCAGTACTTTTATACAGTTAGTTGGCAAGTGCTTTGGTCACCTCAAAGAGACATTCTGATTGAAAAGCTCCCCCAGAGGTTAGGCGACGGCAGCAGCTTCTACTTGAGTTAAAGATCTCCCAAAGTAGGTTAGTTTGATATGCAGGGGAAGTGGAGATCAACATAAACTAGGGTGTCACAGGAAAGCACACACATGGACCCAGCAAGCTTCTCCATCCCGTCTAGAGGGAAGCTGCTCTGCTGGGAACGGAAGCCATTGTTCAGCTGGGTTCTACTATTGTATTTTCCTTTGTGGTTAAGTCCATATTCATAATGCCTTTGAGTGCACAGGAAAATCGGATCAAGCTCCACATTCCGGCCTGGGCTGTGTTCACAGGTACATTGAAGTTTCCATGAATACTCGATTTATTCCCATAAGCGATTTATTCAGTGTCATCAACTGAAGCTGCACACGCTGTGCCAGCCTTACCCAATTACATCAGTAATGCTCCACTCTGTGCACCAAACAAATCTATTTTTGTGATTTTTGCAGAAAGGCATATGTCACTTAGAGAAAAGGATTCATAAAACACTTGGCTTTCTGAATCCAGCCCGGCGTCTCTTTAAATTGCATTTTGGACAATCTCATGGGGGGGAGGGCGGGCAGGGGTGGTGCATAAATGTAGAAACAGACCCTGGAAATAGGCATTTGATGGGCTCTTTCTGCCATTATGTTCGTGCTGTAATTATTTTCTCAGAAATAAAACCCCCATATTCTGTTCCCTGAACACTGCCTGCTAATTTGGATCTCTATAAAAATATGTACCATGGTTGGTGACTCATGGGAGAACAGAATGTTCAAGAATTTCACATCAGATTGATGGACTTAGGGAAGCCCGAGAGAGTACTCAATCTCTTTCTGATCACTCAGAGATGGAGAAACAAATGTCTGGAGAATTCCAGAGACTCATCTAGCTAGCATACAAAGACAAAAGCAGATCAGTTCTAAGGATCAAGATTAATAACTAATAAAAATGATGATTTTTAAGGATAATGATGTTTGCTAGGTAGGGACCTTGATAACATGACAATCATAAAATTATGTGTACTCAAGTTTTATTACTATTAATTTATTTTAGGTGTTATAATATCATACAAACTAGGTACTATGAATAAATCAAGAATGTGTATAGAAAATTAAATCTCGTGCCCCAGAACACTTTAAGCACCTGAAGCAAGAAACTGACTTGGTGAACTGGCAAACTCACTGAACGCGTTTTTGTGCTTTTCTTTGTTCTAAACTTTACTATTTTTTAAATTATACCAAAACATTTCTCAAAATTCATTACTGAGCAGTGTCAAAGTCAAAATGGATTGCATTTCCAACCTTGGCTCCTTATTTTCCCACTTTGCTCTCTGCTTGTATTGAGTGGCATTTCAAAATGTAGGCTGTTTTCTTTCTTATTCTCATGGTAATTTATTTATCTTACATCCCGAATGTTATCCCCTCAGTTGTATCTTCCCATTCCCACCCTCCCTTCCTCTTCCGCCTTGTTCTCCTCCTGCAGACCTCTGACAGGGTGGGAGGGGTTCCTCCTCCCCTACCATCGGACACAGCCTATCAGGTCTTATCTAGATAGCCTGCATCCCCTTCCTCTGTGTGCCCACTGAGAAATGAACCACGCAATGAGTCAACATGACACTATACACTGCAGAAACCTTGTACCTCCTTGAAGTAACTCAACAAACTATATCCTGGCCTTTTAAGATAATTTATAATTAGTTTAAGAACCTTGTAAACCCCTCTGAGAGGTCATGTTATAGCTCACAGCACACTGGGGGCATCACAGAAGTCATGCCCTAATGCATGGAGAACAAGCATATTCTCTGCTGAAACCAAAGACAGCTTCATGTGTCATATTCTCTTTACTTCATCATTCTAGCTAATTTACTTCTTTGGAAAATAGACAAGCACCTAGATTGTGAGGTAAATTTAACTTCGTTTTTTTCGGTTGGTGAAACTATCTGACTTGCATGTTGTCCCACCGGCAGTACTCCAGAGACTTAAGTCTTCCGAGGTTTAAGTATTCTGTCACTAGAGACTAACCTAGTTGAGGCTCCTCTAGTTTCTATAAAGAAATACATGTGGATATATATTTTAAAAGTATACCTATGTTTGTATTTACTCCTCCAAAAGATAAATATATTTTTTAAAAATTTAAATCAAATTGGATGATAACTTTATTTTTCAAGGTTTTTTCCTCATGACTATATGGAAAGAAATATACATTTTCCCCTTTCAAATTACAGGGGATAATCTCCTCCCTGTCGGCATGAATCATGCAGAATCTCTCTGCTATTCTCTCAGAAGTCATTCATCTTTGACATTCTTTTTTTCAGCATTCACAATATTTCAGATTTATGTTTCCACATGGATCCCTACTGTAGATTATGGGGGGGGAACCTTATTTTTATGTTCAACATAAAAAATGTATCTGCCTGCAAATGTTAACTTCAATAATACTGTGATGATGCTGAAGGTGGTAATTCCTGTTCCAAGGAGACACTCAACCACACAGCGTTGAATCAAACAATTCACATTAGCTCCAGATTGAGTGTTGACAGCGGTGCCGACTCCCCTGTTTCCCGGGGTCTTTCCGTCACTGGTTTGAAGCACCCATCACTTACATGACTTGGGTTCACTGAAAGGCTAAGTGCATTTGTCATTTTGCATGCTTTACCCAATGGAGTCAGAAGGGAGTTTCACTTCAAATGTGCAAGAAGACACTGTGTTTTCAAGGCTCATTATAAGAACTATGAAAGAAATAAAACATGCGGGACTTACAGACATGGTGGATAGAGACTTTAGCTTCTTATCCATGTTGTATTCCCCGGAGGTATTATAGTTTCCTCTGCCTAATGTAGGAGATCAACCAACTCCATCAAAAGTGATTTAAGTCTACTGTGCAAAACTTCATTTTTATGGCTCTTTAAATAAGGATTTATCCTAAGAGCTAATACTGAATGTTTAAAAATATCTCATCAGCTAAGAGCCACCCATTTCTCGCAGCTTTCAGGTAGATATACAGACTGAAGCTAATTGTGAATCTGTCACCATTGTCTTAATCATGAGGGAATCACACTTTCAGTATTTACCTATTAGGACACCAGTAAGGCTTTTAAAAGTAGAGGAAAAATATCTCTTACATAAGATGTGTCTCTAGAAAAAAAATAACCAATTAGTTGATATAATTTATTTTTATTTCTTCTTCTTTAAAGAGTAGTTTAAGTGAAAAACTCCAGGATGAAGGCAACTGTATGGGAAGGAAAGCACATGCATGCTTGAGGGCAAAGTCCATATATTTATTATAATGGAAACAGGAGACTTTTCTTTCCTAATTTGGCAGAAGCACCAGTGCCTACCTCTGCAGTCCCTCTGTCAGCCTCCTGTACCTATGCCTGTGTCAGATACCATGCTTGTAGCATACGAACCCGCCAGACTGAAACCTTCTGAGCTTATGGTGGTTTTTATTCTGGGTGTCTCAGGAGCTAGATAGCATTTATCATAATCATAGTAAATGTTGACAGAAAGGAAAGAGAAAGGGATAGAAAAGGGGGAATGACATGGAAGAACCAGGGCAGAGACTGTTAATGGCTTGAATTTCTCAAACATGGAAGCCAGGATGTAGCTCAGTATGCAGATAGCTCATTTCATACACCAGAAGCCTTGTGCTTATCCCTAGCACCTCATAAAATGGGTGACAGAGATACGCAGACCTGGGATCATAACTTCAAACATATGCTCAATTTCTGGCATTTCTAGGCTTACCTGGGATAAGTTAGACCCTGTCTCTAAACAACAGAACAGACATTGCATATCTAGAAAATAGTAATCACAGTATCTAAGTAGGAAATGTCAAGTATTTGAAATACATGGCTATAATAAACTGGTGGTGAGTAGTCATAAAAATATATTCTTAAGATTACAGAATAAAATATTTCTCATTTGCATATCTAATAAGCACTTCTAGACTGGAATTGCTAAATACATACAAATTAGCAGAGAATTTTAAGTCATCAATTTTATTTTGACTAATATCAAGGAAAAATTATGATAAATAGGAACAACCATGCTACTGTGTTTTTCTTGAATCTGCATTTTCCCTATCTTATTCTATATTTCTTTTCAAATTTACAAAATATTCTCAACAGAAGAAAGACGGAATTGTGATAAGTTAATGAGGACATACTACTTCATAAAATTAATCTTAAAACAGTTTTCTCTAGAGCCTCTTTAGACCTTAGTTTTCATGCATATTTAAGTGTCTATTTAGATATTTTAAAGACATCAGATAGCACAAATATTTTTGAAATATGATACTTAAATTGAAGATAGCATGTCATTTTTTAAAAAAAGTTTCTTCCCAGGGAAGAACATAACAATTTGTTGTTCAATACTAAATCGTTAGTCCTGAAAACATATAAACAAATGACATTATACAGACTGAGCAGGTTATATTTAAGAATATCTATCTAGCTATCTATCATCTATCTTTCTATCTATGCATATAACAGCAATTAATGAAAGAAGAGGCCATGAATTTGACCCAGTGGGGTATATGAGAGAAAGCGAAAGGAGGATAGAGAAAAGAAATGACGTAATTGTACTATAATCTCAAAAACAAAACGGCTCTGATTTTTATCACAGTAGAAAAGCTAAGTCTGACCACATCTTGCACAGATAACAATGACTTCATATAACTTAAAGCACACAGCATGACATTTGCAGGCAGTAGAGAGCAACTAGACAGTGAAGTGGAACACATTTGTCCTGTCTACTTCAGCAAACATTACAAACAACAGGCTGAGTGGCTTAAACAGTGAACCTTTATTCCTCACAGTTAGGGATGCTGAGAGCAACTTCATTCTGAGGCTTCTTTTATTTGAGGGTGGTTGGACCTCACCTTGCTGTGTGTACACATAATTTTGTTGTACACTGTGGAGAATTTGTGATGGGATCACTGCATCTTCTAACAGAAATATGAGTTCCTACATTTTGGGTACCACCATCATGATGGTGTGTAAACTTAATTCATTCTACTGGCCCCTCCTCCTGATATCAGCAAATTGAGAATTAAGGCTTTAATATAATTCTTTTGGGAGTACACAAGCATTCCATCTACAACAGCAACCATGAATCACAAAATTTTACCTGTTCTTGTTATTTGAGTGTTTAATGAGGATTATTTTCCAAACACCAATGGTTGGGGTCAACAGAAAGGTCCACCAGCCTTACTGGCCTACAGCTTTAGAGGATGCAAGCTAGTGCTTATAAAACTGACTAGAAGTTATTAGAATTCCAAGAAAAAGACACATGGCAGAATTCATATAAAATCTCTCCAAATTCATCATCTGACAATATACATCTATGAAAAATACAGTGAACAGAAACCAAGAAACAAGGCATCGTCACAATATAGTATAAAGCTATAGTGATCTGAATGAAACCCTGCCGTAGCAGCACAGGAAACTTTAATCTAGACATAAACTTCTGAGCAAATTCTCTTGGGGAAAGGTGCTCTTTGTATACCGTGAGGAAAGAAAAAAATATTTGCAACAAATGGTTTGAGGAACAGTGGAGGCCTACAGGGGACTCTCTCCTCTCCTCCTAGTCCCATTCGTCCAGCCCTGCCCCCATCTCCAATGGATCACAGAGATCTTCTCTTCCTAACTTTGCTCCTCTCACTCCCTACATTATCCGAGCCCCACCTCCAACAAGCAGCCCCCGGGAGCGCACAGGCCACTCTAGACAAGTAAACTAACAGCGTATCTTCATCTCTACCTCCTTCCATGACTCTAATCCCGAGTTCTGTAGCAGGCCAGGTACTGTGCCCTCTTCTTACTCTTATTCTCAGGAGACAAAGTAGATCTTGGTAAAACACCCTGCTTTCCTCTCTCCTGTGGAGCACCACCAACTTCCCTTTCCATAGCTCATTCCTACTCTTAAATATGTGCTCCAAATACTTAGAAAAACATTTTACTTGGAAACTCCAGTGACCACATCTATCACGACCTTAGAAGAATGTCTACAGCTACCACACTTTCCTAAGAACCAGAGATGAAACAGAAACCAAGGAAGAAAACACCCTACTCACAAAGACAAGAACAGATATCAGCTCCTAGAATCTTCTTCCCAAAGCCAGACATCTAGAGAAGTGTTGCTAAAATGTGCAGGAAAGAGAACGCCTAAATAAACCAGAACTGCTGTTCTAGAGCACAGTGGAGAGTTGACTATATGTACATTCAAAGGATAAAACCTTGTCATTTCTTCTCCTTTATGACATGTATTAAGACGGGACACATTCTCTTCAGTGAGGTAAGTCATGTAGAGAAAGAAATGTTATCTCCACATGTAGAAATTGATATTGCAGAATTTGTGTGTAAATGGTAGTTATCAGAGTGCTGGAAGATGTCCAATGGTTTAAATGTGATTTGAAGGCATTGTTATCATCTGATAGAATAAACAGTCATTTCTGGTTGTATTAAACAGTAGGCCAAACCTACATAAGGAGTAATTGCTGTATGCTCCAATATAAGCTAAAAATAAAGGATTCTAATTGTGTAAGCCACAAATATTTGAATTAATGTATATAAACTTACTCTGAATTCAACATAGGTAGTTGGGCCTGTAATCGCAGAACTAGGTGTCTGCAGAAGGATAGAGTTCAAGGCCAGTATGTACAGCCTGGTAAGACTTGTCAAAAAGCATGTACTGAAAATACATAGTAACCCATTTAAAGATCACATGGTAATAGATATGTGTTGACAAAAATTTGTTGTTAAGTAATGGGATTTAAGGACAGGCACTTTCCTTTTGACTCTTCATAATTACCACTAGCATCTGCCACTTTAAATCCTTTCCCTTGCTCACTCACTCCAGAGGCAGTGACAGATCCGTTAATTACCATCTTTAATGCACAAACATGAAATGTAAGAAAGGCATTTTATCTTTCTGCAAATGCAAGCCCTAATCCTCTCCCTTGCCTCATGCTTTTTCAGAGTTAGCGCCAAGATTAAAATGAGATGCACCTTCTTCTTCATCGTCTCACAGTTGCTGACCTGCTAAGGCCAAGTTCATCCCAGCAGTGAATTAGAATATTTTCGGTTTCGGCTCAGAGTAGATTATCCGGGATACCTCTGTAACTAGAAATAATTACTTTGATTCTAGCAAATCCTAGAAAAATGCAGTTTACTTTACTACACAAGTGTGCTTTCGACAGGACCTTAACTGCATTATTATGAGACCTGACAATAGCCCACTGAGAAGAGATTCTGTTAGGCACACAGTACAAATAATGGGTACAAGAATCAAAGGGCTTAGATGAAAAGCAACGCTTTAAGTGGAACTGAGCACACAGTTTGATACAGTGTAGGCTAAAAGGGATTTAAGGCAGAAACTTCTAAGATTTACACAAGCAAACCAAATAGAGCAGTTATAGATATGGCATTCGACCAAAAAGTTTTCAAGATTTCAGAACAAAAAATTTAGGCTTGTCACATGTAGTTTAAAATTTTGATTTGTTGTTTTAAATGATGTGTAAACTGAATATTTTCCCTTTTATTTCAAGTTGACTTCAAAGTTAAGTAGGCTGGTGTGTATGGGTTATTTGCCGAAGTAGTGTGTCCATTAAAGGACATAGATACCTTCAATTCATTGGAGTACTGATGACAGAAAGTAGTGAAATGTTCAGGGTGGTCCTCAACATGAGCCATTACGTCTCAATTTTCTGAAGATAAACCTGATGCAGATTCTATTCTTCCCCCTTCCAGAATTTTCACTTCCAAATCATCAAGAGAGTGAGCTAAATTTGTGATGTGACCGTGCAAGATGCTGTAGATGTGGGTTGTTGGTAAGGCAGTTGTCTGTTTCTGGAGGAAAACAAAGAATCACTGGGTATCTGTACATATGGTCTAACCCTGTTTTGTTTAGTTTGTTTTTGAGCCCAGACCTTCACACAAACCAGGAAAGAAGTCTACCACTGGGCTGCTTCTCCTTCCAGTGTTTTATTTTTATGCCAAGACAGAATCTTATTGTGTTTCCCAAGGAGCTTTGTAATCCAATCTGTAGCCATGTAAGCTTCTATCCTGTGGTTCTCTTGCCTCGGCCCACATCATATATAAAAATACAGGTCTATACCATCTAGAAACATGTCATCTATTAATTATGTGTTTGTTTATTTATGGTTTATCATTCTTTTTTTTTTTTTACATTTCAATAATAACTTTATTATTAATGGCTTCAATATCCCAATCAAAAAACACATAGTAGCAGATTGTGTTGAAAACAAGATCCATCCATTTGTTGCCTTTTAGGAAACAGACCTTACCACCTCAGACAAACACAACTTCAGGATGAAAGGATAAAGAAGGGTATTCTAAGTAAATGGAAGCTGAAAATAAGCAGGTATCATTGTTCTAATATCTGACAAAACTGACTTCACACCAACAATAGACTAGATAAAGTAAATTTTTTAAAAGTTGCATAATAATCAAATAATATATGTTCAGCTATATAAAACCTAAAGTCATGAAATTTTTGTTATGTATTGTTTGATGTTGTGGATAAATATTCTTTAGCAATACAATTTGTAGGTTTTTTTGAAGTTACATTTATTTATTTGTGTGTGTGTGTGTGTGTGTGTGTGTGCGTGCGTGCGCATACAAGGTGTCAAGTTCAGAGGACAACTCGTAATTGTTAGCTCTTTTTTTCACCATGTAGGTCACAGAGATCGAGCTCAGTTTACCAGTCTCATTAACATGCACTTCTACCCACTGAAGCAGATTCTCGTCCTATGATCCTTTCATTTAGAGTTGTTTCCTTCCTAAATAAAATGCCATTTAGAGATAGGAAGAAAAAGGCATAATGGGCATAAAAGAGGTGTTTTCAATGGGTTTTAAACTCTTTACTCAGGGGGCTGGAGAGATGGCTCAGTGGCTAAGAGCACTGCCTGCTCTTTCAACGGACCTGGGTTCAATTCTCAGCACCCACATGGCAGCTCACAACTGTCTGTAACTCCAAGATCTGACACCCTCACACCAACACACATAAATTAAAATTAAATAAAACTCTTTACTCAGACACAAGTTATAAGAGTTCACACATTAGAACAGTATCATTTACATTAGTTAGGGCAGTTTTGAGAGTACATAGATGAGTGAGAACAAAATGATAAAGTGTGAGTGATATCAGAAAATGTTCATATTTCACTCCATATATGTATGTATGGAAGCATTCAAAAATATCTCATGACAAGCTAAGAGAAAGGAGAAACTCAAAAACAGCAAAAGTATTCCAGGGGCTTTCACCCTGTGATAATACATGATGGAACAATCTTATTCCCTAAGACCCATGAGTACTACTGACGAATATGCAAGTCATTACAGAAAGGAAAGGGGACATTAAAACCTAAATAATATTATTCTGTTGTGGTAAAAAGAAAAGAAGAAAGAAAACATCTTTTTTGAAAAACACTAAATTCCTCAACCTTGCCGTTTTCAAACAGCTCTTTCAATAGTATCAGAGATATTCACACATTGGAAGATGTACAGACCTTCCGAGTCTCACAGCTAAAACTCTACACTCATTAGAAAGCAGTTCCTCCTCTTCTCTCCCACATACCTCTGGTGGTCCTGTCCTGTTGCAGTGTGTCTGGTCACTTAAGATATGGCAATGGCCCAACCAGGATGTGGACACTAATGTTTGTACATCCGACCCCTCAAAACAAAGCATTTGTCAAAACAACTTGCATCTTGAAGAACAGTCCCTTTTTGCCAGTGTGTGGATATGTCCATAGTTGGGCTCTTAGGGTGTGTTCCAGTCCATCCAGAGTCCATCTAGACAATGAGGTCACTCTTCCATTTTATCTGAGAGAGCTGTAGCCTCCATTAAACTTCTTTTTTCCCACAGTCACTTCCAGGTTTCTGAGTCCTGCCTTCTCCATAGAAGTTATTACTTCATTACACATCTTGGCAAGAATAATGGCATCTTTCTGCTTGTAAGGACCTTAAATTCCAATTAAAGTAATGATTTATCTGACGCTTGAATACCTTCAACAGCAGAGTCTAGGCTGATCCATGTGCAGAGGTAGCCAAGTCATATTCTATTTTTGCACATCTCTCACTGGGTGTCTTCTTTATTGGGAATCAAAATCTACACCATTCTGACTTCTATTTCATTTAGGTCAGTGCATTTGTGCCACATGTAGTGAGCCTAAAGCTAAAGCCCCTTTGTCGAATGTCCTTGTGAGTCTGATCTTTCTCTAGCTAAACATCTTCCATTTTTAATGAAGAATTTTCAAGTTTTTTTCTGCTATAACTATTATATTAAAATATTAACAAATGCCTTCTCTTTAAAAATAAAATAACATTCAAAATTAAACTGGCTGGTTCTGGAGGCATCGTCTATTTAGGATTATTAAAAGAGAACAACATTAAGATCTTAGTCTTATTGTGACTGTTTTTATCATTTTGGCATCATTGCTCTTATACTTTGTCTATAAGTTTACAGCTCTTATAAATTGATAATTGATGGCAACTCCTACATTGGTGCTAAGCAGTCTGTCAGACTCACTAGATCGGGCCTTTCATTTTCTTTTGTGTGGTTTTCTCTTTGTTTTAAAAAAAATGTATACTTTTGATATGTATGTCATTCCATTGAGTAAATGTGGTCTTAATCTGTGGAGGGATAAACAATTTTCACAAACCCCCAGCACTAGAAAAGAATGGAGCAAACTCAGTCTGCATGTGTGGAGGTTACAATATCCAATTACTATCAGCTGTTTTTAAATTTTTCCCAAGTGGGGAACCAATTCATAAATCATAACAAATTGATACCAATTTTGCAAGCTTTTCTTGGAAACATACCCAAGGTTGAAAAATTCTTCCTTGTACTGAAAGTAAGAATATTTTAATGCTTCTCCCAACTAACAATTCCAGGAACTGTGTCATTAAAAATATTTATATGAGGAAAGTACTTTTTATGGTACGAACCAGGATGAGAAGAGATGGCACCCTCTGTCTGTTTCTGGCCCTTATCGAATCCCTCTGCAATGAGGCAACAATTAACCTCTTCCTTTTCCTCATTTCATGAAAAAAAATTAAAGCTACTAGAACATTTATAACATACAGATTGTGGGGAAGTCCTCAGTATATATAAAAAGTACTGTACAGAAATAAATTCCAATATTTAAAATAACAGAGTCACAGAAATTCAAAAAATAAATTGATAACTAGCAAAACAAATGTTATCAGTAGTTTTTACCTACCTATATAACAATGAAATATTTATTCTAAAATGCTCCAAACATCTTTCAATCAAATATTAACAGACATACTCCTTTTTAGTTTATACTTTTCTCTTTCATGACAGGATAAGCCTGAGACAACAGGATACTATTTACTATACGCAGTAGTTGGTTTAGCAACATAGCACTTGTGACTGGTGAAATTCAGAATTAAATGCTTATTAGCTGTCTCCTAATCTCCTAAATTCAGAATCACGGGAGTCCTGACAATGCAATGACAAATCAACTCACCTTGCATAAATGAGTGTGTGACCTATGTTTGCTTTGAGACAAGAGTCATTGTTGCTGCAGAACCATGCTCAAATTTCGTTCTTGAGTTTTGTTATTTGTCCAAAATGTCCAGGCAATCTCAGGTCAATCAGTGTAGTTGATTTCATGTCATCCATCATAACCTTTTAGCTATTTTTTTAATCTGTAAGCTTCAATATCAAACTGTAATCATAGAATAATTGGTCTTGAATGTTCCAGAAAGTATCCTTGATTCTGAATGCTTCTTTAGTCTTTCAAAAAATAACCAAACTCTTTGATTCCTTCACCCCTGGAAAGAGTGTTTTTAAACAAGTATTTGAAGGGCTTTCTTTACACTATATTAGACTAAAATATAAATGATTGCTTCCTCTTTAAAAATTAAAGAAAATATCCAAATAGTCAAGACAAAGCTAGTGTTTCTTAGTGGAATATTTGATGTAGAACTGTTATCAATGATTAATTACAGAAAGAGTGAACTCATAGATATCACCAGAGAACAGGACTGAATTTCTTTAACATACCAGGGTGACTATAGTTTATAATGTTTGCATACATTTCAAAATAATTGAGATATAAACTTATCAATGCATAAAAATGTTTGAAAAATGAAAATTCTAGTCCTCCCAATTTGATAATTACACATTTTATGCTAGTATAAAATTATCACACTAGGCTTTGCCAATGTGAATAATTATCATATTTGTCAATTAAAAATGTCTTGAAAATATTTACTTGTCAAAAATCACCAGCCAGTAAAAAGGTTTATCTACCTCTAATTTGAAAATAAATTATGAGATCTACCTCTCTGAATAGATAAATAAACCTAGATATGCCCAAGGACATAGATATTTAAATTAAAAACCAAAACAATGTAACAGCACGGTCTGGTGCTTTGTATTTGATTGTTGACTATGTTGCTCCCTGAGGCCTGCTTGCTGACACTCAAGTGCCCCAAGTTTTGCTGTGTAACTCTGTCTCCCTGGTTTGCTGAATAAAAGGCCTACAACTGATCAGGACAATAATGAGGGGCAGAATTAGCGCGCTGGGCCTTAGGGACCTAAGGATCATGGGAAGGGAAACAGGTAGAAGAGAGGAGGAAGAAAGAAGACTAGGCTGCATAGGGTAGCCTGGAGAGAAGCATGCGGTCTGATCTGCGTGGATGGAGGAAAACAGCCTAGATGAGGAACATGTGCAAGTATTTATGTAGTGTGGGTAGGAAGTAGCCCAGCTAGGAATGATTAGAGCAAATGGCATAGGATGTGGGAACGGAAAAATAAAGGGTAGTTTAGGAGGTTAATATCTGCCAGGCCCCAGGTAAAATAGGACTTATTCTAAAATCTATCAAGTCTCTTGTGTCTTTTACTGATTACGGTAGTGGGTTAATAATAACCACCATCATATTGAAATTTTTAATAATAAACATATTAGTTATCTTTTTTTTTTACATTTACTGTAACAATGTATCAAAAGAAAAAAACACTCTTAGTCATGGGCCAGAGAGGTGGCTCAGTGAGTGGCTCACCTGTCTTGCAAGCTTTACAGTTTGAGCTCAATCTGCAGACCCACATCAAGGAGAGACCTAATCCCACAAAGTTGTCCTTTTGTCCTTTGATTTCCACATACTTGCTGTGGTATACAGTATAACCAAAAGGATGGTACTATTCTCCCTACAGCCCCTGTCTCTCTCAACCTACTCTTATATGTACAGATCAAAATGTCTGACATTCATGGAAAATACAATCACAGTATATGTTACATTTAAGGCAACAGATAATTGGAAACGCATGTTATTCAATCCTTTGTTCTATGTAAGCGGAATCTAAATCATTTGAAGCTTTTGATACAAATGATCTAGAAAATTTTCTAATTCAGAGAAGTCAATTATAACCATGTCTCGGTGAATTTAAAGTTTGCATTATGTTGACACATCAATGTCAGTGTCCCTACACACTGTGTGACAAGGAATCATACTAACATCAGGTGGCTCTCGATTCTGAGTACCCATTCTTCCTTTTCTTATGCGTTTTGTTCAGGGGGAGTACAGAATGGCACCTTACACACTGCAAGGATTTACATGTGTTTCCTTTCAACTTTAGCTTTCTGAGATTCATGGAAATATTCCCCTTTTAGATAAATTAACAATGCATGGGTGACTAGAGGTTGGTTGGGACACAAAGTAATTAATGTATATAGTTTATTTGTGACTTAGAGAAGAGGAGTGATGCAAAGATAAGAGGAAATAGAACTGGTAGAAAGAACGCAGTTGGAGTAATGGGCCATTCAGAGTCCAGAATAGGATATGGAGTAAATGACACTAGCAGTTGAGACAGTGGGATGACATTGAAATAAGTGGGACATTACAGAAGGATAGTCTTTCTGTGTTCAAAGGAAACTAAGTGGTGAAGGTTTGATGAGCGCTAAATATCTTTGTTTTATCGAGCCTGGCACAAATTCCGATCTACCAAGAGTTCTCTAGACAGCAACCATTGATTGATACAAGTATGGTGTGGAGATGAGAAAACAGGCAAACAACTATTTGGTTTCCATTCTTAAGTGGAGACTCTTGGATGCACAAGTTTCTGCCTCTCAGGACAACCTGCTTAGTCATTTCTCAGTAATGGATGTCTAGTAGTAGCATTTGAGAATTGAGATGTGATTGATTAAATAAACAGAATGAGGTAATTGGCGTTGAAGCTATAATATATAAATGCAGGTTTATTAGAAACGGCATGGAAGGGGGAAGGGAAGGGAGAGCATGCACTGGGGGTGGGGTGGGGGAAGGAAAGGAGAGAGGGTAGGGAGGTAGGGGAAAAAAGGAACCCTGGAACCAAAATGTCTGCTTTATATAGTGAATCTCTGAGACAGTGGAAGCCCTGCCCTTGGTTAGAGCGCAGGCCATGCCAGCCACGCCCTGCAGCAGGACCTAACAAGTGATTATAGCTACATGCACTCCTTTATATGAAAAAATAATAGTACCACCATAAGATCTGCACAAATCAAGAATGTGACTCATAGGATATTTGAGGGAACCTATTGCATTGTGACAACATTTTATGTCACCGATAGGAACATGCGTGACACCAAAGTACCAACTTATTTAGCTTCACGAAGTAAATTTCGTCTGAAGTGACTACTGAAAGTGACACATGTTGTAATCCACCACAGCAGTGTCAGTTAAGATGATATTCTTGTCCATAACACAGCATGGCTTACCATCAACTCCACCAATGACAGAGGACAAATTTCATCTAATTAGAAACAGGTGCTGCTCACACAGGGTTGGGAATCTCTTGTTTACATGAGTTAACAGCTGTGAGTTTTCTGGGTGCCCATCACTCAAGCACTCCCTCAAAGTGATGATTCAAAGTGAGTAGTGGGTAGCAAGGTAATAAATTTTCACTGTACAAATATTTGTGGTTTACCATGTAAAAGCCAGAGTCAGAATCTTTGAGGGAGGAGGATTAGAGCCTTTGTCTGTGCAAAGATAAAAGTTTATAAGCACCAATTTTCATATTTATTCATTATTGATACCTTAAGACAAAACGACTCCTGAGGACCAGTTTTCTCCTAAGTTTTATTGGCATGTATTGCTCAGAACGCTTCTGATAGTTGCAAGGCTTCTTCCCCACTAAGTTAGGAATGATGAATTAGGTGACAATACTCTACACTTTTACAGTAAAATCTTAGGTTTTCTGACATATGACTAGTATTCAATATATACGTTTTAAATAAATCAATAAAATAATTAAATGGTAAGCATTTGTATGTACGTTATTGACACAAGCATAAGGGAAAATTGAATTGCCTCTGAGTAAACAAGTCAAGAATATTTTCAGGAAGCATTTAAAAATATTTATTAAAATGCATAGAGCTTTATATTTTAATGTGTGAAATTATAAGTTTACCCAGACTTAAGCATATTTATGCATTGCATAAAACGGTGAGTATGCCTTTGAGCATTTTATTTAAGGCTTAAAGTAAAGATTATTCAATTAGGTGAAAAATCATGGGGAAAAGTTTAGGTGCAAGAAAATAAGGCAGGCAAATAAAATAGCCCAAACTATCTATATATCTGTATGACTCTAGTCTGACCAAGACTAGTGAAGATAGGCACACAGAAATAAGTGTTGGGCCCAATACAGAAGAAAGTTCTTAATCTACAGAAAGTTATGGTCAGAGCTGGTATAGGTTGTAACATCCTATTAATAGTTTTAAACAGCAAAGAAACTATAGGCTGCGAAAGAGACATAAAACTTTTTTATTATACTCACTGTGTATCTGTCAATGGAAGGAGGGCATAAGCTCCAAGTCAAAGGACATAACAAGAAAGCGTTAAATTAATTGAATGTGGAATTGATGCTATAAAAATCTAGCAATACTTTTTTTTTAAAGTATCAGTTGACTTTTTTTTTTTCTTTAACAATTCTTACTATGAGCTGGGCATGGTGATGCATACCTTTAATCCCAGCACTTGGGAGGAAGAGGCAGGTGGATCTCTGTGAGTCCATGGCCAACCTGGTCAACAAAGAAAATTACAGGAGAGCCAAGGCTATTAGACAGAGAAACCCTGTCTCAAAATCCTCTCCCCTCCAAAAAACAGTTCTTACTATGTGTCAGAAAATAGAGAATTTTAGGCCAGAAAGAGAAAGAGTACTATGATATTTTATGCTAATGAATAGAGCAGCGTGAGTAAGCATTTATTATGGAAACTATACTTTTGTTTACTTGGGATGCTGGTGCTTAAATGGAGGATTTTTAAAATATATTTTATTTATTTATTCATATTACATCTCAATTATTATCCTATCCCTTGTATCCTCCCATTCCTCCCTTCTTCCCATTTTCCCCTTACTCCCTTCCCCTATGACTGTGACTGAGGGGGACCTCCTCCCCCTGTATATGCTCATAGGGTAGCCTGCTATCCTTCCTCTGAGTGCCACCAGGCCTTCCCATCCAGGGGACGTGGTCAAATATGGGGCACCAGAGTTCGTGTGAAAGTGAATTTTTTTTTTTAAAGGGAGAATCCACCATGACAATTCTGAGATGAAAACAATGAAGGGTTGGCAAGAAGCTAGATGTTTAGAAGAAAACTGCCATAAGCCAGAAGGTGTGCTTGACAAAAGAAAACAGAATATTTGTATAACTGTACATAAGTTTCATAAAGTGCAAGGTGAAATGTCAGATTGTAGTCTTACAAGATACACAACAGGCTGTTGTGACAGAGTTGTCAGACACTAAGACAGAAAGCCATTATGTTAAAAACCTTACTGTGGACATAGCTATGTAATCACATAAGATATAAAAAGGAGGCAGAAGAAATTCTCTGCCACTTAAGGAGAGTGAGCCCAAAGAATGTGAAGAAAGGAAGGACCTAGTATTTCCTAAGTTGAGATAATAAAGAGAAAATATTTACTTTTGAGCAAAAAAAAAAAAATTCTAGAAAAAATTTAACTGTCATCAACAACAAAATATTAGTTATATCTAGTAAAAGTATAGATTTCTAAAGTCATTGGTATAAGGAGACCATTTGTTCATAGGACAGGTAGATGTTTGTTACTCATTCTTTTACCTTTTGTACTATCACTGTTAATTTAATTGACAATCCATAGCATTTTAATATGGCAACACACCGTGGAATGATCCAAATAAGCTAATAAACACAAATATCACCTTAGTTCTATATCACCTATTTGCTTTATAAGGTGTGATGTTTTGAAATTTTCTTTTATACTAAATTTTACTTAGTATTTTATTCCTTAACAATTTCATCTTTGTATGTACTGAATTGTTGTCATTTTCGCATACCCCTCCAGTTTCTCTCATGTTGAAAACCTTCTTTTCAATAAGACCTCTTCTACACTGTTGTCTTTTTTGTTCATCACCCCCCCCCCACTGGGTTTAATTATGATTGCTTGCATGAGTAGGAGGCTATTTGTCGTTGACTATTCCACTGAATGAAAATATACCAGATCCCCGGCATCATTAACTGCACATAGACCTGAGAGGTGGGTCCCATAAGCCTTTTATTCATGCATGATGAAATGGTATTGAGGCCAATTTTGTACAAGTCTGATGTGAGTAAGCATGATCTCATGTGTTCAATGACCATGACATTTCCATAAGACATCCTACTACAGAAAACACCACAATCAGGTTGTAGGAATGTGAGAAAGCAAAGTAGATCAGAGATGGAAGATTGTTCCTTGATGTCTAGTTTTCACACAAGCAGAAGGTGCTCTGAAAGCTATAGGGGGAGAAAACAGTTCTATTTAGCTGTAGAACCCACAAGCTACAATAACAGCCTACCTGGTAAGATATGTTCAACAGTGCATTTGGGGATTGAATTTGTGTCCTGCTTCCCTGGAGAACTCATAACTGGTCATAAGCCAGGAGGTTCTAGAGAGGTTATGGGCACTTATGGAAGAAACTACTAGTGGTATTGGTTTAATCACTATGGTGTCAAACTACCTTCTAAATACTTAAATTTATACTAGTAGGTTAGTTTTACTCTTTGCTTTTATCAAAAAATATACTTTGTTTTGCAATGAACATTGTTTAATTCATTACTGGCCAAAGTGAAAAGAATAAGTTGACTGTGGACTCATTCACTCTAAACAAGACATTCACTCAACCCTGTTCAAGACTCAGAGAAGATGTGAAAGAGAGGATACAAGGGATGTAAGAACAGGAGATGGAAAAGGCTTATCATTATTCACGTGTGTGCGTGCATTTGTACGCATGTGCATGCATGAGTACTTTTGTTTTTGTGGGGGAGGCATGCAGGTGCACATGTATCTGGACGCCAGAGGGACCATTCTGGTGTTACTTGCTGTCATTACTCATGTGACGTTCACATTTTGGTTTTAGCCAGGATCTTTCACTGGCCTTGACCTCACCAATTAGGCTAGGTTCACTGGCCAGCAAGCCTGAAGCACCTACCTAGCCCTACCTAGTAATATCTAGTTATGGACATATAGGCATTTGTCACCATGCTTACCTTTTTTTATGTGGGCTCTTGGAATTCAAGGCAAGCACTTTACCATTCCGGTTCTCTCTGCAGCCATGTCATTTATTATTTTAGCTATACAACTATACAATTTTACTAACTGTATGACTATAGTCACCCAGTTGTACAATTGGTTCAAAATTATATTCCTCTTTTCTGACACTTAACATTCATTGACAAGCAGCCTTATTTCCTTTCTTCTTCTGGAAAGCTCTCATGAGAGAGTGATAGAGTAGGCTAATATACACAGGCACACACACACACACACACACACATGCTGTTCAAAGACAGATGAGATAATGCATAGTTGATCAATAGGGATAGTACATAGATTGAGGGATAGATTCTCATCTTTATATTGCCATCAAACTACAAAAGTTTGATGTTTCAGAAATCACTGGCAATTCTTATGTGCGCCCTAAAGTAGGAAAGCACATACAAATAGTATATGATTAATTCATTTTGCAATTTTTCTTGCATGTTTTCATGTCAAAAACACTTGAAATGAGACACAATTTGAAGGGAGAGACATTATAACATGTCTCTTTAACTATATGTGTGTATATATATATATATATATATATATATACATATATTAAAGAACACTATAAATAAAGCATTCCATGAGAGTATCTTGTTTATTGATTTTTAAATCACTTTGAATAGCATTGCACATTTTTGACAAATGAAACACTTAGGGAATCTCAACAAATAAACCAGAATGACCAGATGTCGATCTGTTATAATTACAAGTAATTGCCGTTCCTTTCAGTATTTCCCTTACTTACATACCCAGGGGGAATACTAGATGACTCTGTGGAACTCCAGATCTGAAGAACACAGATAAATACCCATGATCCTTTCCAAAACTTTACATCTTTGTGGAGAGCAGGCCCAAAGAAGTCTGATTTTAAAAATATTGTCTAGTAAAACAATTATGACCACAATACAGGTGCCACCGTTTCTAAGCTAGTGTCTATTTCATTGCATCAAACTAATTCGTTGTCTGGGATGCCCAGGCCTGGTTTAAATGCTGAGCCAGTGAATAAGTGTATAATTCTATTGAAGAAAAAAAAAGGGTGGGGGTAGCTGGAATAGATTCTGAAGACTGGGCATGCTTACTAGAAAACAAACAAACAAACAAAAAAATAAACTTGGGACCCAGAAAATCATTAATTCTCCTTAGAGTTGAAATACTAGACTCATATCATCTTTTGACTTTGATTCTCACTACGGTTGAGACTTGTTCAGGTAGTCCCGTTGTAATTAGTGCCACGTTTGATGCAGAGATGTCCCAGGAACTTTGGAGCTCTTGCCTGAAAGTCAAAAGTCTACCTAATGCTGTTCTTTCTTCTCATTGTTGCATCCTGAGTGAACGTAGAAGAAGCCAGTGCTGCCACAGCTCTACAGTGAATATGAAGACCCACATCCCTCCTCAAGCTGAATAAAGTGGATAAGGAGCTCTCTTGATTTCTGACACGCTTATGTGATGTCGATAAACAGCCTTCAGTGTTTAAACTATGATATTCGGAGTTTGGGTTATTACTACTGGTGTTTAGATGTGGACACATGTATCGCTGACAGGAAAAAAAATGTTTCTATTGAGTTTCCTCTTTTTCCCAAAGGAAATTGCACTATGAAGGGATGTCCTGCAGTTGCCAATGGTAATTGTGCTAGCATGTTCCCTAAAGGAAAAGGCCCCTTATGGTACATGTCACCTGCTTCGGTTTCAAGTTACAACTCCAGTATAAATGTACAAAATCATTCATCATTGACAACCTCTTATGCTCACATTAAGCATGCTATTTCTGGGATTTTAAATATTTTATTTACTTGTTTTCTATTTTTTTAATGTGTGTGGAGGAGAGGTTAGATGTCTGTACAGACATGCATATGCCAAAACCACTCTCATGAAAGTCAGAAGACAACTTATGGGAACCTACCCTCTTCTTTCAATATGTGAGTTTCAGGAATAAAACCCAGACCTTCAGGCTGAGCAGAAAGCATCCCTACAATTGATCCATCTCATGGCCTTTAATTATTTTCTATGATCCAGAATTCACTATACATGCTTAAAATTTGTTATTACTCTCAGTAAACAGAAATGCATTGTATTAAATGCATTTAATGTTAAATATATATTAATATTAAATATATAAATATATTTTAATATTAACTAAAGTTTTGAGAATGAAGTTTTCAAACATAAATTATAACAACATAAATGTTAAATATAAATACATATTAAAAGTAACTTGCTTATTAATTTTTATTTTTTTAAATTTATATTAAAATATAAATCTGTCCTTATACCATAGGCATTTCCACTGCCTAAAAGGTCAGAAGAGGGCCTATACTCCTGGAATTGGACTTATGGGTATCTATGAACCACCAAGCGGGTGCTGGGGATTGGTGGGGGACTCGGGAAGAGTAGCCAGTGCTCCTACCTTCTGAGCCATCTCTCCAACCTTCTGCGTACTATTATTGGTAGATTAGTAACACAAATCTTGACGTAATTCTTTTTTTCTACAACAGCTATTTTTATTTGCCTCCATATTAAATATATAGTTAAATCTTTCAAATATACTATGCTTTAAGGTTTTTCTGGGCATGTAGATATTCTTTCTAGATCCGTTGTAGGCATTTCCAACAGAAGCTTCAGAAATGATAACTGCATTACTCTTGGGCAAGTTGTCATTTGATAAATCCATACCATTGTAACAACTTCTCCTGGCATATTCTTCTGTCATTGTATTTAGGAAGTTTGCTATTAATTGATCTTTCTTTCTTTAAAAGTGTTCCTCAAGCATATTTCTGATTAAGAAAAATTCCAGCTCTCACTGAGCCGATTGCATTTCCATCCACGTTAACCCATGATGAATATACAACAAGCAAAGCTTTTTATTTGTTCAAGTGCTAATTCTGATGTGGAAAGCTCCCCATAGTCCATAGGCTATTGCTAGTTGACATTCCAAAGGAAAATTAATTTAGCAATAATGAAGATTAACTGTAAGTCGCTGCCTCAGAACTGACTGAATAAGGCTAAAGGAAGAAAAATGCAAGGATTTTCACTTATTCATCTGATAGAGACTTCCTGCTCTAAATAATCACACATGGCCATATTGCTATGAATATTCAAAGGTTTTTAATGGCTTAATAATTTCTCTTCTTTTGTTTTTAGGAACAGTAGTCATAACACACACTGAAATAGAGGATAACAGTTGTCAGAAGCAAATAATGTAATGAAGAATTTGACAATCTCATATGCACACACACACACACACACACACACACCCATCAAGGAAAAGAAACTCCCATATGACTATTAACAAATAAATAGCTCATGTAGTGTAAGGTCCCCTGATTCGATTTGAACATTGGAAGGGTAAGTTTCAGTTACCAGAAGCCGCCTATCAAAGAGTATCACATATCTACTTTTCATAGACAATATTATCTGTAGATGGCCTAACTATATCTTAGTCAGTTTGTTCTTTGAATATATAGAAATCAATAGTCATTAAAGACTTTGGAGGAAAGATGGTACTAACTTTGTTCTTTGCTTTTTTCTTGTTTGTTTGTTTGTTTTTGAGACTGGGTTTCTCTGTGTAGCCTTGGCTATCCTAGACTCACTTTGTAAAGCAGGCTGACCTAGGACTCAGAGTTATCTGCCTGCCTTGGCTTCCCTGAGTGCTGGGATTAAAGGTGTGCGCCACCCAGCTTTGTTCCCTTTGTTTTTGTGTCTCATAAGAATGGTTTAAGTGGTGATATCGCTTTTTCTTGAGATGCCACATTCTGCCTTTATCCTGTGTCTTGGGAGACAGACCTCTACCTACTGTGCCCTCAGGGCTTCCTCTCTGGCATTTAAACATCAGAGACACCAGTGGAAATCTGATGGCAGGAGATTGGAACTGAAGACACACAAAGGGGCCTGATCTTTTATTCTTATATTACTTCACAAATTATTTGCATTTTTTGGACAACAAGGTAAAAATAAAATTAGAATTCCTATAAAATGGTTCCACTTGTATGACTTGCATTTGGTGAAATCTGTGGTTTTATGGCACTGTCTCTTCCAACAGGCTAGTAATGGCATCGGCACTTATAATGGTTTAAGTAGCCATATCCACATTTCTGTAAAAGTCAGAGAGAGAAGGGGGAGGGAAGGAGCGAAGGAGGGAAGGAGGGAGGGAGAGAGAGAGAGAGAGAGAGAGAGAGAGAGAGAGAGAGAGAGAGAGAGAGAGAACAAGAGGGAGGGAGGGACTATCAATAAGAGCCCTAGGAAGAAAGAGGCTGCAAATCCACTAATCAGCCCCAATAATCACAAAAGGATCTTAATTTTTGTTTATTTCTTAAGAAGCAGTATCACATATTGCTTCTCCAGAAAAATCACATTTCTTGGCGCTTATCACTAACTGATAGTCTTCCTTTCTGCCTTTGGAGAAAGAAAAACATAAAATGTAAGTGTTCTTCCACTTATTTTGGCCATTTATGATACTGGATGTTTCAATGGTGTGAAAATATATATTTAGTAGAAACTGTGCTTTGAATTTTGACCTTCTCCTCAATCCAATAATATGTGATCAGACACTGCAGAGCGGAGCATCAGTACAAGCTCCAGCCATCCACAGAGTCACAAAAACAAATAAGCAATACAGCACCGTGTGCTGTGCTGTGTTCCTCGGCTATGATGTTTGGTAGGCACCAATGATTTGTTTTAACTAATGATATTTTTAACTTACGATGGATTTATTGGAACATAACCCTACTGTTACTAACAGGTCATCTGTACAAGTCAGAAATTGTAATAGTATTTTCTTGCTATATAATGTATACATTTTATCCAGGCAGTAGTGGTGCATGCCTTTAATCCCAGCACTCTGGAGGCAGAGGCAGGCATATCTCTGTGAGTTCAAGGCTAGCCTGGTGTACAGACAGTTCCAGGACAGCCAGAGATACAAAAAGAAACCTTGTCTTCTTGAAAAACAAACACAAAACAAAAAACAATAAGAAAGAAATGTACATTTTACACTAGTCATGTCTTCTTTTATATATGTGTGCTTGTATATATATATATATATATATATATATATATATATATATATATTTAATTTATTCATATTACATCTCAATTGTTGTCCCATCCCTTATTTCCTCCCATTGCTTCCTCCCTCCCATTTTCCCCTTACTCCCTTCCCCTATGACTGTGACTGAGGGAGACCTCCTCCCCCTCTTTATGTTCATAGGGTATCAAGTCTCTTCTTGGTAGCCTGAAATCCTTCCTCTGAGTGCCACCAGGCCTCCCCAACAAGGGGACATGGTCAAATATGGGGCACTAGAGTTCGTGTGAAAGTCACTTCCTGCTCTCCAATCAGCTGTGGAGAATGTCCTGTCCATTGGCTAGATCAGGGTAGGGGTTCGATGTTCACTGTATGTATTGTTCTTGGTTGGTGCCGTAGTTTGAGAAGAGCCCCTGGGCCTAGATCCGCCCATCATAATGTTCTTCTTGTAGGTTTCTAAGACCCTCAGGATCCTTCTATTTCCCCATTCTCCCATATTTCTCTCACCTAAAGTCCCAATAGGATGACCTCACATCTATCCCAATTTTCTGGTAAGTGAAAATTTTCATAGGGCGTCTATGAAGAATTACGTACCGTGCACCTGGGGTAAGAATTGTGCTTTCTTTCCCTCTTCAAGAAAGTATATCCTAAAATAGGTGGTCACTGTCTGAGAAACAAACTGATAATTTTCTTTACACTCAAAGGATGGTGTCTTCAAACTCTATTCGGGATATCCTAAGACTTGCCGAATGCCAGAGCCTCTTTGTGGCTCACCTATGTTACATCTAAAAGTAGTATTTCTGTAGATGAGAATAAAAAGACGATATGTAGTACCCAGATTGCCCAGATTGCGAGACCCTCCAAAAGACCACCAGGACTCGATACCGATGCAACATACACAGGGTCCTGTATTGTGGGCTCTAGCTCAGACCACAATCCTTCCTGATGGAACAGGATAGGAGCGTACTGCTGAAGCCTCAAGGGTAGTGGGTTTATAAAGGGAAAAAACCGGTAAACTGGGTTGTGGGTCAAGGGAATGTCGTCGACCTTTAGGCGGGTTGAGTGGAGCCTGGATCACAAGGAGAAGTTGTGGGTCACAGGAGTGTCGACCTTCAGGCTAGTAATGGCATCGGCACTTATAATGGTTTAAGTAGCCATATCCACATTTCTGTAAAAGTCAGAGAGAGAAGGGGGAGGGAAGGAGCGAAGGCGGGAGGGAGGGAGGGAGGGAGGGAGGGAGGGAGGGAGAGAGAGAGAGAGAGAGAGAGAGAGAGAGAGAGAGAGAGAGAGAGAGAGAGAGAGAGAGACAAAATAGCAAAATAGAAGGGGAGGATACTAGAGCAAAAGGATCCATAAAGACAAGAGCAAAACTGGGAACGGGGAAAGTCAAGTGAAGATCCTGTCTGTAAAGCTGTCACTACGGAAGTTACTTTTAAGCATAAAATTAAAGCTGGGAATGTTATCTTAAGCAGCCACACCCAGATTCCTTCCATTTTTATGGATAGACAGAGCAACCTTTAACTGAAAAGTGTTCCTTGATCGTTTGATGAATCCAGGTTTAGAGTGAAATGTGTCCAATAAATAATAAGAATTAATATTTAAACAGGTAGAGAAACAACAGCAGTAGTACAGCCATCTGTTTCAATATCTGAAACACAGTTTCAAAGAAAAACTGGATACATTATCTGAGTATTATTTTGCTAGTTATGAACACACACACAAAAATCTTGCAAGTTTTGGGCTGGAGAGATGGCTCAGAGGTTAAGGGCACTGACTGCTCCCCTAGAGGTCCTGAGTTCAATTTCCAGCAGCCACATGGTGGTTCACAACCATCTACATAATGTGATCTGATGCCCTCTTCTGGCCTGCAGGTGTACATGCAGGCAGAGCACTGTATACATGATAATAAGTAAGTAATAAATCTTTTTTAAAAATATGCCTCACATTTGACCATGTCCCCTGGAGGGGGAGACCTGGTGGCACTCAGAGGAAGGACAGCAAGTAGCCAAGAAGAGACTTGATACCCTATGAGAATATACAGGGGGACGTAATCCCCCTCAGGAACAGTCATAGGGGAGGGGAATAATGGGAAAATGGGGGGGGGGAGGAATGGGAGGATACAAGGGATGGGATAAACATTGAGATGTAACAAGAATAAATTAATAATAAAAAATATAAATAAATAAATAAATAAAAATAATAAATAAATAAATAAAATTATGTATTCAAAAAAATCTTACAAGTTTTATATTTCAACTTTAGAATAATATTTCTTACTTTCATTAAAATCACAAAGCCTAACATTTATACATACAAAAACTCTGTGCTTCAATATTTATAGCATTAAAGGACTCATATTATGCTCCAGGTAACTATTCAGACTTGTACAAACATTTCCTCACAAATTTAATTCTACCATCTGTTAACTATATTGTGATTAATTAACAAAATCTTGACATTCAACAATTGGAGACATTGTGGAGACATTCACAGCTATTTAAAGAACCAGATTTTTATTGTGTAAAGTATCTAATGCTAACAGAAAAGTTTTACACAATGTTCTTTGTCTTAATGTCTTTGTCTTATCCCTCACTTTGGCAATAAAAAGAAAATGAAGATCTTATAGAATAATGAACTGAATTAGTTGATGTTGCTTACATGTTTCCATATTGAAGGTAAAAGTTTCATATCCCAATCCCATATGTCAAGAAACAATGACTTTAGATACAAGTTAGTATTCTTAGCCTACTTTCAGACAAGAAACCTGTAGTTTGGAAATACTTAGTCTTGTGAAGTCACTGACTTGGTATGTAGTCAAGACTTTGAACTGTAGGTTCACTTCCTAACTAACCAGTCTTTCCCAACTACAGTGTAAGAAACAGCTAAGTCACTGTAATAGAAAACAAAAATTCAACACATGAAAGACTTTATCCAAGCCAGCAATGACTGACTTATATAGCAGAATTCAAAAGCATTCTAAGAACTTCTCCCTGCAAGGTGCGCTTGGTGGTCACAAGCATAGAGGAAGTGAGCTTCATAAGTACCTGCCTTGATGATGGTTTACAACTGACTTATTGGGAGGGGTGGTTTGATCAGTTGACAGTCGGGAACTAGCTGAAGGCCAGCTATTGTCATTGGCTAAGGCTTGGACAATTGTTGGAAAACATACACTCAAGGTAGGTTATTAGTCCATTTGTTGCCAGTTAAGAATATTCACTTGAGAATAGTCTTTTCATAGAATGCAAATGCAGTTATTTAACAGTTATACAAGCAAAGAATGGCAGAATAGAGTTGATAAATCCTTACAAGAATTTAGCATTCAGCATCAGTTTAATTTCAGAATGGAATGGATTAAGTTATAACCTTTTCTGGCCCCAGAAATGTCTTTCAGCAAAATAATCTTGAAGGAATGCAGATTACATGAAGATTTCCTCCCATGACTTCCCAGGATCTGAGTCAATGAGTGAAAAATATACAGTCCAGGAACAAGCTTGTTTAATGTCCATACCTCATGGCAGGATGCACGGATTCTAGGCAAAACTAATAAATGCTGTCATGACATTTCAGATTTCATGTTCATTATCTAAGACCCACAGTATTTACAATATAAATAAATCAGGTGAGCTAATTCATCACCAATAATTATCATTAAATCATATCCTAAAATGTATAATTTAAAAGACAGGCTAAGAAGAGACTGAGGGCCAGTAAGAGCTTTGGAAATTTAATAGACTGGTTCTTGCAGTTAACCTGGTATGCCGCCAAGAGGCAACATGTTCTGTTTATGAGCATATCATGGTTGTGGTGGGAACAGCTCCATCTGCATGCTATTGACTTAGTTGCAAAAACAGTCCAAGTTGCTTTCAGAATCATCTTTGATTAAGCTTGGTCCAAACAATGTTTTTCAACCCCTTAGAGCATTTCTAGCACACTGAAAAAAAATCAAGATCAAAGAATTTGGGTGTGAATGTGATATAAGTGTTTAGAAATGCAGTGACTCAGAGATGCGCCTTTCGTTCAGACTGAACACTCATTCTACATCACCGGAAGAAGCCAGTGACCATGTAAACACAAAGAAAAATTGTTTTTCTCCAGTGGAATCTCACTGGGTATGTAAACCACTCTTTATAGAAGATCCCATACTCAGCAGAGGGTGGCCAACATAAAATATTCTCAATGGTATTTGGTAGTTTGTTTGTTTGTCTCACATTGCACTATTTGGGCATTTCTTTTTTAATATTTCTGGTCTTTTGCTTGTATAAATGGTTTTCAGTTTTTATATATTATCAAAAATGGGTTTTGGCTTTGAGTTATATATACGTTTGTCTCTGTGCATGTGTGTTTCTTGAGTTTTTATTTTAAATCTGGTTTGCTAGTTTGTTTTTATTTGCCTGTTTGTTTTCTAAATAGAAAACATATAGTAGGGTGAATGGTGAGGTGGAAAAGGTCTGTGAGAAGATGGGAGAGTGAAAATCATGATCAGAATATATTGGATGGACAAATATTTTCATAAGCACACAGATAGACGCAGGCATACACCTGTACACACATATGCACACGTGGGCACATGTGCCCTCCCCTGTCACACACACAGAATTTATGGGCTGCAGAAATTAGACTACATGAGTTATTTTTTAATGTATTTATTTTATTGTATGTACATTGATGTTTTGCCTGCATGTGTGAGAGAGTTGGATCCCCTGGAACAGGAGTTACAGACAGTTGTGAGCTACCATATGAGTGCTTGGAATTGAACCTGGGTCCTCTGAAAGACCAGCTGGTGTTCTTAACCACTGAGCCATCTCTCCAGCCCTACATGGGTTATTTAAAATAAAAAACAGATTGTAACCCTCTTCCCCGCCATATGACCACAGCCTATCAGGTCTCATCAGGATAGTCTGCATCCCCTTCCTATGTGTGAAGAAAATGTCATCTACAAGAATTCAAAAACAGAAAAAATAAAAAAATAATAGAAAAAAAAATAACAGAAAAACCACACAAAGTTGGAAGGGAAAGGAGGCAATGTGAGTATCTGTAAGCAGTTACTGTTGGGTGAGGGTAAATAGGACCAAGAAATTTTGTAATAAATGCACAAAGAATTAATAACAGTATTACAATATAAAAATGTTATCAAACTTCAGTATAGTCATCAAATTATCTAAAAGCTATTAATCTACATTTTTCCTCACAATTCATTTTTACATTAGGATTCTTTTTTAATATGAATAAAAATAAAGAGAATAGAACAAACGCCTTGGAACACAGGGCCTTTGTGTTAGCTGCTAAGATTGAGGAACCATATGTCATGTGAGTGTTTCATCAAAACCACATTAACAAAATCTAAAGGATTTTTTTTCCTTCAAGAGAGGATCAAACACAACTGTTCTAAGTAATTTCTTGAAAAGAGAATATAAAATACATATTGGGTTCTAACCTACACAAAAGAAAATTAAAACCCCATGAATATCAAAAGTCCTTCACTCACCATCTCTTAAGCCTGTGATATCATCCAAACAATGGAAGAGGGATAGCTTTCCTTGAGGTTTTATCCAAGGCTTAAGTCTCTTCCCATGCACGGTATGCTGAATATATTTCCCGGTCATAATTCTTTGATCTATTGTTCAAAAATAAAGGCCAACATAAATAGCTGGCTCAAATCTAAGGTAGAGAGGGGTTATATACCTTATTTTCAGTGAGGTGGAGGCAAACGGCTTTACTCCACTTTTCATTGCCTGAAATCCCACCAATCATGACTAGTACTGTAGAATTCACCAGTTTCTATACACAGGAGATTCTCTCTACAGTTACAGGATACAAATGTGGACATGAAGATAGCTTGTCAAGCCGTGGGCATATAGTACTCCTCACTGTGGATGCTATTGTAATCTGCCAAGTGCAAGTTCTGTTGGACAATGTCTGAGTAAGATTAAGCAATGAAATTCCTCCTTACCAGAGAATGGAGGAATGCCAGCCTGGCCTGTCCCAAACACAAACATCATCAGGCTACTGATGAAAGCCAGAGTGCATAGAGTGGTGACTTGAATAAGAGTGTCTCTGATAGGCTCATAGATTTGAATTTTTGAATACTTGGTGAAAGTATATAAGAGAAATTAATAGGTGTGGCCTTGTTGGAGGAGGTGTGTCACTGATGGTGGACTTGGGGGTTTCAAAGGCCTGCTCCATTTCCAGTTAGCTCCCTTGGCCTCATGTTTGTGAATAAGTTTTCAGACAGTACCCCAGCTCCATGCCTTCCTGCCTCTTACCATGCTTCCTGCCATGATGACTGTAGACTAATCCTTTGGAATAGTGAGCCCAAATTAAATGCCTCTCACTAAAAGTTGCTTTGGTCATAGCATTTTGTCGTGGCAATGGAAAAGGAACCAAGACAAGCCTTGAGAGAGTATGCTAGAATACATAGGACCAAAAGTACCTATAAATATTATGACAATGTAAGCTCTAGGAAACACTGTTAGAACAATATCCACTACTGTGGTCTCAAAACAAAAAAAGACCACTAAATTCCATGAATAGGCACAAATGGAAATAGGTCTCTGAATTTTATATTTGTATAAAGTAAACATTAAATAAAGGTCTGGAGAGTTCTTAATAGCTAGAATCGCAAGAAGCTAATTGAGTGAGTGTGTCTTTCTATCTTGAATTTGAGTTGGTTAATGTGCAAGTACATAAATACTATAAAATACATGCATACCATAGTTTCAGATAAGAATCATAGATCTCTAAATATCAAGATATTTGACTTTTCTCAAGATAACTCTTTTAATTTATCCTATAGGCAAATTGTGCATGTTTCCAATGTTAGAGGTTAATATTTGCTGCTTATGCCAAGAGAAGCACATTTTATGAGCCATGATGGATTCTGAACGATCATTCACATTTAAGGATTATTTTCCTCTTCATAGAGAGTTTTGACTCTTATTTCTTCTAAAATTGAAGTATTTCCTGTATGGGTAGACCATGTGCTCCATCAATATTCAAATGTTTTGGCCTGTCTACTCTCAATTTGTGACAGTTTTCTCAGTGATCTGTCTCAGATATAAAAAAATTTTAAATAAATGTTAAATCAGTAACAAATTATTTCTGTAAGAAGGTAAAAATAGGTAAGTAGGTAGTTACATACCTATAAACAGATGCTTATATTAGCCAATTTTCCATTATTATAAAAAGTTACCTGAACCAGGGTAATTTTGTAAAGAAAACAATATTATTTGCATCCAAGGTACAATGACATTTCACTAGCATGAACTCCCCTGTAGTGGAAGATTCACGGCAGATGATACCACAATCAGGGACGATTATGGGAAAGGAGGAGATGGCATACCAGCCAGAAAAAAACAGCTGGAGACTGGGAACTTAAACTCTCTCCCAGAGCATGCTCCTAAGTGACCTAAGGACCGCCCACTGTGTCTCATCTCCTGAACTTCTGTACCACCCGCTAGCATTGTCACCCTGAGACCAGCTTGCAAACATATGAATTTCTGAGGCAAAACTCAAACTTCATCTAAGCAAAGCAACATTTATATATATATATATATATATAAAATGAATGTAGGGGAAAATCACTTAAATATCAGTCAAGTAAGTAATAACAAGGACTGATAAAGAACTAGCAATGAGATTATATGGGAGATACAAATTACTACAAGGCTTTGGGAAATAGTGTTGAATTGTTTGGTAAAGTGAAAATGAATACATTTTGCTGATCAGTGTGTCTACTTGGGCAACAGAAGAGAAGCTTTCCTTTAAAGGTATGGAATGTGGAAATGTTTGCAGCACAATTGTTCATAATAGCAAAATCTAGAGACAAATCAAATGTCAATCATGAGAACAGGCAATAAGTTTAGATATATTTTGATATAACTTTGGCAATGAAAGAACCGTGTCTGTTGGCTTCAACATGAAAAAAAATCACATCCCCAGCATTTCTTAATAAAATGAAATTGCAACAGAATACACACAGTCAAAAGCCATTAATATCAAGTTCCAAAACATAAAACCAAAGGGAATTTCATGTGGGGATGCTTGCCTGTGCTTTATAACCATTTTTTCAAGTAACAGAATAATAAATATATATTCTGAATGGTGATTATCTCTGTGGGGAAAGAAGAGAGGGTGTGACAAGGGTCTGACAGGATTTCAATATTGTCTTATTTATTGTAAGCTGCGTGTCAAATGAACTAGCTAGTTTGCTACTCTTTCCCTTACATAAATATTTTCATATATTTATGTATGCATGTATGTATGTATATTCTGATGACTTCAACTTTATCCAATTTATAATATGATGGCAAAGATCAGTTTTCATTTGAAAACAAAATCTAAACAACTTTAACTGAAAACTTGATTTAGAACATGGCATAGTAATCATGTTGTATAAATGGCAGAAGCCAGATACTACTGAGAGATGAAGCAAAAAATAATGAGTGTGGCTTATAAAATTATGACAATGTGATAAGATGCAGAGTGAGAGCCGGAACTCTGGCATGTGACAGACAATGTACATTAACCATTATCCTTTCATAAGCATCAGCGTGGGACCAACATTTGATTTTGGATTGCTTAATACGAGACACGTGCTTAAAGGAGAGCTACTCCGAGAAAGCTTGAGTCTGATAGCCTACCCAGGTCACTAGCTCTGTAATGTGCCATTTACTGTATTTTTTTTTTATCTGAGATGGTAATATTTCTCATTGTTACTGTGAGAAGTAAAGAGAAATGAAAATTTCCATGACCCAGCCACCGTGTTCAGATTTTTAATGGTAGAAATACCAACACGGTAGCTCTATTAACATTCTGAACCCTCACACTCATGTTTATAAGCAGCTTATCAAGGCTCGAGCTCCAGAAGGGAGCATGTTTATATGCAGACTTTCGTTCTGAAACAATAAGAATGTGATCATGCCCTCTTGATGTCCATAGACACAGTCACTGCAACCACACCAGTGTCTTATCTGTCAGGCTTTCGCCTGCAGCAAAATATTCTTAAGCCAGAAAAAAGAAAAAAGAAAGAAAGAAAGAAAGAAAGAAAGAAAAAAAGCATTTTCAAAGCATGTGTTGTGTTGTCCTCGTCCTGTCTTTAATTATGATGCTAAATTTCTGTTACTTTGTCTCTTGTTAACTTGTGCACCACCATGAGGATGAAGAGAATTGAACCCTGGTGCTCTATAAAAACAAGGGGTCTTAACCGCAGAGCTGCTTCTCCATCCTTAGTAGATCCTTTTCATATATGCATGTGTGTGTGTGTGTGCGTGCGTGCGTGCGTGTGTGTGTGTGTGCGTGCGTGCGTGCGTGTGTGTGTGTGTGCGTGCGTGTGTGTGTGCGTGCGTGTGTGTGTGTGCGTGTGTGTGTGCGTGCGTGCGTGCGTGTGTGTGTGTGTGCGTGTGTGTGTGCATGCGTGTGTGTGTGTGCGTGCGTGCGTGCGTGCGTGTGTGTGTGCGTGCGTGCGTGCGTGTGTGTGTGTGTGCGTGTGTGTGTGCGTGCGTGTGTGTGTGCGTGCGTGTGTGTGTGCGTGTGTGTGTGCATGCGTGTGTGTGTGTGTGTGTGTGTGCGTGTGTGTGTGTGTGTGTGTGTGTGTGTGTATCACTCATACTATAGTTCATACATGTCTCTCCTTCCCTAGCTCACTGGTTTGCTTCCTTTCCCCAAACAGACGCCCTTCTTCTTTTATGTGACACATCAACACATAGTACATATATTTGTGATTAGATCTTCATTCTGCATAAAATGAAAAGGTTTTTTGTCTTTACTCACTTCTAGTCCTCATCTTCCCTTTTTTGATATCTTCCCCTACCCTCACATTTCCTCTTTACTTCCATGTCATATACATGTGTGTCATAGACATATGGCATATATATATATATATATGCACCTGACACACACACACACACATATATATATTCATATTTAAATCTAGTTTTTACTTATGAGAGGAGACATAAGATTTGTTTATCCATGTCTGGCTTATAACAAATGTCATCCTTTTTCTTGCAAACAACATAGTTTTGTTCATTTTTAAGGCCAAATAAAACTTCTGTTATGCACATATAAGCTGCATTTTCTTTATCTGTTCTGTTCATCATGGTCAGTTAGGCTGACTCCACAGCTTTGCCACCGTGAGCAGTAGAATAATAAATATGATCATACATGAGTGTCTGCAGCTTCGTATTCTTTTGCATCTGTTCCTAGTGAGGTATAGCTGGATCATATGGTAATGTTGTTCTTACATTTTTTAGGACCCTCATTTTAAATTACACAGTGGCTGCACTCGTTTATATGCTCCCAGCAGCATGTTAGAGCTCCATTTCTGCTCCTCATCAGCATTTGTTCTTGTGTGTGTGTGCGTGTGTGTGCATGTGTAAACATGTGTGTGCCTGTGTGTGCATGTATGTGTGTGCACATATGTGTGTGTGTGTGAATAGGTACTCTGACTGATGTGAAATGGAATACGAGTATATTAAATACTTCAATTTGCATTTCCCTGGCATCTAAGGACATTGACCAAGTTTGCATGTATTTATTAGTCATTCCTATTTCTTTGTCAGAGAACACTGTTCAATTTATTTGCCCATTTATTGACTAAATGGTTTGGTTTTTGGTGTTTATTTTTTTCTGAGTTCTTTAGGGATTCTGGTTAGCAATCCCGTGTCAGACATACAGTTGGCAATGATTTGTTGTGGCCAGTTTCTTCAGTCTACTAATTGTTTCATTTCCTGTGCTTTGAGACCTTGTGCAATTCTGATTGTCAATTCTTTCAAACATCATCTGACATATTGGAGTATTTTCCAGGAAGCCCTTGCATACGCCAATATCTTGTCTTTACCTTGTGTTTCTCTCTAGCACTTTTAGAACTTAATAGCAAGACCTTCCATCCATTTTGAATTGAATCTCAAATAGGGTGAGAAATAGAAACATGATTTCTTTTTCCTACATGTGTATACATCTTTGCAGCATCATTTGTTTGAGTTCTTTTTATCACATGACATGTTATTTTTCTTTATCTGTAGCAATGTCTGTCTTTTCTTCCAGGTCAATGTTTGTGGACTTGTTTGTTCTTCTATTTATCTCATTTCAAAGCATCTGCATTATTTATTGAACTTATTATGAGCTTCATAAGGCTCATTTTTAGAATTTATATTTATCTTAATAATCTTTATATCTTAAATAATGCATTGTTATATAATACCAGTATGTCCAGTTATATAGCTGTAATCACGTTACTTTTTATTTGTTCTATTGAATGCTTTGCCCTAATTCTTCCTTGGACTCAATCAATAGGAAACACTTATTATCCTGATATTCTCACTATTTCTTCATATTTATGCATTTTTGTTGTATTTCTTTCATAACTATTACTGAAATCACATCATAGGTCCTCATGTTAACCTCAGCTTTGTTCCTTTATTATTTCCCAGACAATGCTTAGATGTTAAAATGCTTCTGCTTAATTTACTATGATTTCTATTCAGCTCTTTTCAGAGAATGAATCTTTAATCAATATTCTTTTCAAACACATTTGTCATATTTTAGGCAATATTTTCTTAAGCTTTTTACCATATCCATAGGTGATCTATTTAAAATCTTTATAAACTATGTCCAATATTTCAGCTCCTTCTAGGACAATTTCTGCTGCTTTTAGATCAAAAGCTTAGTTTCGATCACTGTCGTAAATGTAGTTGTCTTCAAGAAGGATTTAATTTTCAGTTTCTTATTCTACCAACAAGATTAAACCTTAGTGCATCTGTATATGACTCTGAATTACATCAGATTTGGCATATTTGCAAATTCAAAGCAGAATTGTTCATGTCTGAAGATCTCAGCTCTTGCCCATGTAGTACCCACCTGAATATGGTAAGTAAAATGAAAATAAAAGGTACATCAATCTACCCATTGTTAAAGAGCCTACGTTAAACATAGCAAATCCCGGAGTTGGAAAGAGCATGCATAGTCGTTGGGGTTGACAACCTGTTCCTTCACTATAACCAACAGTTTTGTTTTTATTGAGAGTATAGGTTGGATTATTATCCCCTCCTGGGTTACCAAAAGGAAAAAAAGAAGTATGGAAACATTAAAGAAATAACTATCCTGATGATTTTATGCATATTGCTGAAATTGGACTCTGTGTTAAACGTCAGATCTAATTTAGCTTGTATTATGTTACAACAAAATATTATTCACCAAATATTCTCTGTGTCAGAAATCAGGAATCTTCATCTTGGATATATCTCATATGTGGTCCTTTGTAACAAACAGACCCACCTAGTGTCAACTTCAGTAAGCATTTTAAATACATAAAAATCTCCCTCAATAATTGGATGATTATGTTTTCATTTCCCACCATTATTTAGCAAAGCCCTTTGCAATCCTTTGAAAATAGATTAGGAGCTAATAGATTAATAAATTAGTTTGGAATAACACTTCACATACCACATATAAATGTTATTGTATGGTACATAAGCATTTCTTAAGTTGACATTTTAGAGCACACTATTAAAGTATTGAAAATGAGAACAGGAAGATGAGAATTTGCCTCGTTAGTAGAGTGTTTGGTTAGCATGCTCAAGATCCCAGATTCAGTCCCCAGGCCTACCAAAAATAGAAGAGAGAAAAAGAGGAGCACAATACAAGCCCTATGCCTGATATCTTCCAAACCTATGTAAAATATTTCTAAACTTAAAAACAAGGTATTGTCCTAACGTTGTGATTCATGGGCCTCTTTACAGGAGTCGGTTTTCTGGCAGAATACTGTTTAGTTTAAGTGATGCCTGAGATGTCTCTCAAGCAGCCTTGGCATAGATGCTCCTATGAAGGGTATCATTTGTAGATTTCCTTGCACCAATAAGTCATAAAGGTAAAGACAGGGGTAAAACAGCTTACTAAATATATCTATGTATCTATATATGTATGTCTGTCTGTCTGTCTATCTATGTATCTATGTATGTATCTATGTATCTATCTATCTATCTATCTATCTATCTATCTATCTATCTATCTATCATCTCTCTCACTATGTATAGTATGTGATACCAAGATCAATACTCAGACCCTAATAGAAGCAAATATAATGGCATATAATTGTTGCATGACCTGCTACTTTGGCTTTATATGGTCATTAAAATGACAGCATTGGTTCCTGAAGTCAGTTCATTGGGCCACATTGTGTGAAGGTATGTCTCTGTATATTCAACTGTTGATTGCTAAACTGGCAGAGAGCCCAGTGCTAGCTAGATCCTGCTATTGTTATTTCTATGGCCCTTCACTCATCTCATATTTTGTAAATATTCCTTCTTCCTCACTTGCCTATTGAATGTAATAAAGAGCTGATGGCCAACATCTGAGCAGAAAGTAGATGGTGGACCTTCTGGGAGAGAGGGGGATTTGCTAGAAAGTAGTCTGAGAACCTGCGCAGCTAAAGCACCTAAGCATTAAAAGATTTAAAAACCCCTGTGCCATCATTTGTATTACTGACAGGTCCAAAGTCCCACTATACATTTCACTCAATACTCTAAGCTGGTTTGGTCCCCTTAAGGTAGGGCCATTTATGTCATTTATGTCCATCATGCTGAGAAGGCAAAATAGCCACATGTCATGAATGTCTAAATTTATAACACATTTTCAGAAAAGGCTGTTGACTCAACTTAGAAAAACAGCAAAGTAACAGCCCAGGAACTATCACTGAAAAAAAAGGTTGCAGAGAGCAAGCAAAAACACCCCTCTTCATCTCTGAACGTGTTCTTCACTGTGATGGTTTATAAGGCCTCTCATTGACTCCCTGCAGCTGTAAGTAACTGGCTTTGTGGTCAGTGTTAATCCTGTGCCCATGAGTTCCAGTATTAAACACTTTGTTGTCTCTTCCCCTAGTGCTCCAAGCCACTATTACTGTGTAAATGTTAACTGTTTCCTGAAACACCATGTTAATAATCTGGCATATGTTGTGTTATACATTTACTTGTGTTCTGCACAATGTTCATTTCTTGGCCTGATTCTGATTTCAGTCTCTGTTTTGGAAGATATTTTCCTGCATCTAGAAAAACTTCCTTGCAAATGATTAATAGCGCTCTCTCTCTGTCTGTCTGTCTGTCTCTCTCTCTCTCTCTGTCTCCCTTTGGGGCATTTTCCTGTAACTGGGGAATTGGATCAGTTAGCATATTTCACAAAGCTCTAAAGCGCAGAGGAGGCAATTCTTTAAAACTTGCTCATGCTTACTGGTTTAGATCTGACTCACTTTGAGGAATTCACTTAGTGCTTCTCAAGTCTATCAGGAGAATTGGCAATTGAGTGTCTTGGCCTCACTAGATTTTCTTTGAGTACCATTCTTTAAATGTGGTCTTGGCCTGTCCCCAATGACATAACTCCTCCAACAAAACTACACATCTCAATCTTTCTCAAACAGTTCCACCATTTGAGCCTATGGGAGCTATTTTTATTCAAACTGCCGCATTCTACTCTCTGGCCTGCATAGGCTAATGGCCATACTATAATGCAAAATGGATTGAGTTCAGTTTGAGAGGTTCCCATAGTAGCCAGGCATGGTGCCACAAGCCTTTAATCCCAGCACTCTGCAGACAGAGGCAGGTGGAGCTCTGTGAGTTCTTGGCCAGCCTGGTCTACAAAGCAAGTCTAGGACAGTCAGGAGTATAAGAGAAACCCTGTCTTAAAAAAACAGAAAAAAAAAAGTTCCCATAGTATGTCACAGTTTCAGTGTGGTTTATAAGTCCAAAGATTCTTCTGAGACCCAAAGAAATCTCTTAATTGTAAACCTCCAAATAATTAAAATCAGGTTGCATGTTTCTAATATGTAATGGCACTAGATATACTATTCCCAAGTAGGGAAATGGGGAAATAGTGAGGAAATATTGGAACAAAGCAAGGCCAAAACCCTGAGGTGCAAACTCCATGTCCTGTAGCTCCATGTCTGGTATCAACGGAATTAGATGACACTGCCATTTCTGCTTTGCTGACTGAAACACTCGTCTCCCTGTCCGCAGCTATTCTTGCCAGCTGTCTCTCAGCTCTGGCATCTACAACACCTTGGAATTTCCAATTCAATCCAGGATTCCCTTTCACAGCTTAACACCAGGACCTCTCAGGGCTCCGGGCTGATTCTTCCTGGCCATATACCTTGCCTTAACCAAAGAGGAAGGTTCCACAACTCCTTTGCTCTTGTCTTCTGTTCTTCGTAACTTCAAAGCAAGAACCACATGGAGGAAGCTGCCAGATTTGGCTTTCTGCTTGAGCTAGAACTTGTATGAGCTTTCCTTTGTAGCTCCCCTTTTGGGAAACTAAAATTCCCCAGTTATTTCCTTTTTATTATTAGGAAGCTTGATTTGGCTAGGTCCTACCCTCAGAACTTTCCCCTGTCTTTATTCCTTTTGAATCTTCAGTAAACCCTCTCCTTAGTCGGCTCAGCCTGTGTTTGTCTCCAATGTTTTTTCCTCAGGTGCTGTTGTTTCCCCTCATATCTTTTGTTGTTGTTGTTGTTGTTGTTGTCCTATTTGCTCTTTTTCATGGTAGACCCCAGTTAGGGTGATTACCAATGACCTCATGATAATATTAGGAAATCTAAAACTTTTCAATTTATCCTCAGGCAGATTTTTAGGACAAGGCGAGAAAGTAGCTAAAACATCACAAGAACAGCCTCTATCCTAGTTTCAATTACAGTCCTCTGAGACCTTGTCTACATGGCTCACAGGTTTGTTTTTTTTTTAATCATCCGAGATGCTGGTAAGATGGCCTGCTCAGCCCTGCTGGGCCTCCATTGTCCACATGGTTCATAGTTTTATTATCTTCCACAAAGCTGCTAAGATGGCCTGCTCAGCCTTGCTTATAGTGTTCAACCACCTTCCTAGTCAAAAGCCCCAATGTAAAAAAACTATCATGGTCAGGCCTGTAACAGCAATAGATCACTCCCTGGTACCAATTTCTTTCTTAGTTACTTTTCTATTGCCTTGACAAGAAACACTTACAAGAAACAATATCTTATAAACAGGCAATGGCACAAAAGCTTGAAATTCTTCCTGGCACAGAGAGGCTCTTACATTGAAATGACAAATGCTCAGAAAATTAGACTCAGAGTTCACTATTAGAAAAGCAACAAAGGAAACAGTTTCCAAACTCTACAGTTAGCGCTTTGTGAAGTCAGGCACGTACATGGGAATGTCAGGTTTGTGATCAGAGTATAAACTAAGTGCCTGAGAAGATTCCTGGAGACCTTTTGTGTTTGGAAGAAGCACACCAAATGCAGCTTTAAGGTAAGATGACTTTTGTATAAGGCGACATTGGCACCATTAGAAAAGCTGATGTCCACCTGACCTGTTTACTGTCAACAGAACTAGAAGCAATCAGCTAGAGGAATTTTAACACCTGAAGCAAGGGCAACAGCAAGTTTTATTTTTTAATTTTTTACATATACATTTATATTATTACACGTATATACAATAAACTACCTACAGCAAGAAGAACTATGATGCAATGAGGAATTTTATAAATGTTACATTCTAAGTGTCTTGGCTATTTGTATTTGACAGCCTTGAAGAAAACATCTTTTCTATCTTGGTGAGTCTAAAATTCTGAATGAAAATACATATCTATCATAGCTTGTCATTATCAACTTAAAACATCTATCTCAACTTAAAGAGATTCTCACCCCTAAAAAACTAACATTAACTGTAAAACTAAACTATCTGGTCTTCAACCCCATCAGAGACTTGAGAAGGAATAAAATTGGTTACCTGATTGTGCTGGGAGTACAGGTTAACAGCTTCCCAAATGAGAAGATGACAGAGACAGTTTGCTACCCGAAGAGTCACCCAAAACTCTCTATAATGTTGGAGCATCATCTTCAGACTTCTGGCCCAATATATCTGACAGACATATTTGTGAGGCAGGAACTATTGAGGACTTGCTTACCCTGTCTTGGCAGAGTTTAGCCATTGGCTCTGCCTGCATCCAAGCTTGCCTGTTTATAGGCAGAATTCTGTCTATGGCAGAAACGAGGCCATTTTGCTCAGTGGCTGGTTTGACACATTGAAGCCATCTCCATAAGGAAGTTCTTTGATGCTTATCATCATCTTCGGGGTAGGCTGGGTGTAGTCAGGAGTTAATCTGTCTCATTGTCAGTGAATTTTTAAGATAATAAAAGCATTTTAAAATGCCATACTCTGTATGTCTCTGAGGCTTTTAAAGATCTTATCTAACTATTTTACCTTATTTTTCTATAAATCATATCTATCTTTTGCACCTAAGATGTATATTCCTGGGATAAAAATAGACTAGTAGTTGATATGACCAAGATTTGATCAAGGTAGACTAATGCTGTAACTAGGGTGAGTTGTCCTTCATAAAAACAGTAATGGATACTGAGGCTGAGGTTGTTGGGTAGACAAAGACAATCAACAGAGCCCACCTGAGCTCAATAAAAGAAGCAACGACAGCTTCCCAGGAGGCTGGGAGTCTGAGTAGAAAACTAAAGTATTTCCCCTTTTTCTGTTCAAGTGCAGCTCCCATTAATGGATTAAGTGGCTTTACAAAGTATCCTGATGCTACAGACAGTCAAACAGAAATATTCTACAAGTCCTTCTGCCAACAGACCTGCAGCCAAGTTTCAGATAACTTCTAAGAGAAATTGGGTTCCAGTTGAACTGGATGTCAGGGTAGTCAAGTAACAAAGAGACCTCCAAGTTGTTAAGAGCTTTAAGGAGGACAATTGATGGATGTAATAATAGAGGTCTTCAGTTTCAGGGGACACAGAGGGTCATCATGTTTGTGTTATGGCTATCTCTCCTACAATTGGCTAAAAAGGGAGAATTAAGTATTTTGAATTGTATGTTTTACATGTTGTATTGATTTTCTAGTGGACACATTGTGTGTGTGTGTGTGTATTTGCTTATTCACTATTTATCTTTCCAGAATAATGAAACAAACTTTTAAAAAATCTCCCTTTTTAACCCCATTTTGGCCATTTTGTTTTTACTACTATAGAGTACCTGTCTCCATGCACCACCTAAGATGAAGACCATTTGCCCTGTGTAGTTAGGATAACTTTATGACCATCCATCTTTTATACTGTCCTTTCCGTTATCCTTCAGTCTGTGATGTTGGTTGCAGCTCGGATTGTGCATCATTTTTCTTTCAGGCTGAAAAAAGCCTTCCTTTCACATTGCATGCATTTTGGGCAAAGATCAACATTCTAGTAACGAATTCTCTTAGCTTTTGTCTCTCTAAAAAGTCTTTATTTTGCCTTCACTGCTGAGGGATGCATTCATGAGGGAGGGAGTTCAAGATGGAAGTTCTCTTTTCTCTCTTTGTGTTTCAAAAAACAAAACCAAAAACCAAACCAACCCACCAAACAAACAAGCAAAACAAAACAGCAGCAAAAAAGCTATACATGTCATTTTATTGTTCCCCGACTCCCCTAGTCCTGTTCAGGAGCTAGGCAACAGTTTCATTGATGCTACTTTGAAACTAACATGTAGGTTTTCTCTAGCAGCTTTAAGTATTTTTGTTTGTTTGTTTGCTTGTTTGTTCAAATTTGATGGTGTGAAATTTAACTATGTTGTGCCTTCCTGTGCTCGTGTGTGTGTGTGTGTGTGTGTGTGTGTGTGTGTGTGTTTCTTCTCTTTGTAGACTATTGACATAGATTGGATGATTGGATGGATTGACTTCCTTTATTAGGTTAAAGTCATCCCAAGTCATTATAGTTTTAGTTGTTCCTCCTTCTTCCTTCATTTACTTTTCTCTTTATAGTACCTGTTACAAAATTAGGAAGCCTCGTGGCCTATGTACCATGTGTCCTTGTCCTCTTCTTTAGCATGACATTTTTTGTCTCCATTAAATCTTACATATTTTCTTCTGGCATGTTTCTTCATTAACTAGTTTTATAATAATATAATTGTTTTTATTTCCACTTAAAGGGCTGTATTTTTACTTTTTTTTCTTTCATATTCTAAAGGGTTTTATTTTTTTTATTGTTGTTGTTTTGTAGTTTTATAAGGATAATCTCTGTTGCAACCCTACATATTTCCTTTTACTCTGACCATCTTTTTCTCTATTTAAAATCAAACCAGGAAGTTTTTTTAGTAGGTGTATCCTCATAAATTTATTCTTATAGACACAAAGTAATCTTGAATAGCAACGAACACACAACAGGATTCATTCAGTCGACATTCACCACCTTCTGGGCTCTGTCACTCCGCTGCAACCATAGGCTTACACAGATTCACAGAGGAAGATACATGGGACAGAATTCATTATGCATGCTCCCACAACAGGGGGCTCTCAGCTGATTCAGCTACTGAGACTGCTGAATGAAAACCATGCCAGCAGGACAGGCCACATGGGCCAAGTCTATGATGCCAATTGTATAATCCTTCATTAATTTGTGTAAAGTTAAAGACACCATCTTATATACAATCTGGCTCAGGGGTGGGGCTAAGTATTATTACTGGCATTGATACATAACCAAGATGTGTACCCTCATTTTTCTCTAAGACCCCTTAATAGAAGTATTATTATGTACTATTAGAGTATGTAGTGAAAATCTGAGTTATTGACATGGAGTATTGCTCAACATGAAACATTGTGCAATATTACTTCAAAGCCATTGGTGTATTATACAGCAAAAGAAAAGTAATAATTGCTCCGCTGGGACACAACTCACTTAACTTCCCCTGTAACATGTTGCATGGAATTAATCACTCTAAAAAGAACTAGTAGGGTGGCCTGTTAAAGGTTCTACTAAGATTTAAGAAGAGCATTCCTAAACTTAGTTTCTGTTTTATAGTCTCTCTCTCTCTCTCTCTCTCTCTCTCTCTCTCTCTCTCTCTCTTCTCTTCTCTTCTCTTCTCTTTCTCTTCTCTCTCTCCCTCTTCCTTTCCCTCTCCCTTTTCCCCCCCTCTCTCTCCATCACTTACAGTAAACTATTTTACAGAAATTATAGCATCTTAACCTCTTTTGTACTAGTGATATTTACTAATTGCTGTACAAAATTTTCTCTAAGACTAATCAGTTTAGACCATTAAAAGTTTTAACTTCAATTAAAAATATTTTAGGCTGTGTGGTGCAGGTGGTGCACACCTATAGTCTCAGTGCTTGGGAGGAAGAGGCAGGTGGATCTCTATGAATTTGAGGCCAGTCTGGTCCACATAGTGAGTTCCAGGACAGCCAGAAAGCCAGAGCTACACACACACACACACACACACACACACACACACACACACACAAACTTTGTCTCAAAACAAAACAAACAAAAGCAACAAAAAAATTAGATCATGTATTTTGATCATATTCTTTCCTCTCTCCCAACTCTCCATCTTCCTACGCACCCAAATCGTATTCTCTCTTTCTCTCTCTCTCTCTTCCACCCTCACTGTCTCTTAAAAAAGAAAAGAAAAGAAAAAGAAAAACCATTAAAAACCCAAATGTAAGAAAGCAATTAAAAAAATACCAAAAAACAAAAACAAAAACAAAAAACCCCAAAACAAAACAAAACAAAAAAACCAAGCCAAAAGCCTACATACAAAACAAACAAACAACACACATGGAGTTGATTTTTGTGGGTCAACTACTTCAACGGCCTATTCTGGAGAATGGTGTGTATACCCAGTTACTCTCCATTGGAGAAAAGTGGCTTTTTTTTTCTTTCCAACAGGTATAGGTTATAAATACCTTCTTGGTTAATGGTGAGATTTTGTGTTTACTCCCTTTCTCTGTTAGAATTTTGTCTGATAACCTTAAATTTTATAATATCAGCATCTGTTGATCCATATTTGCATAATAGGAAGGGCACCATAATGTAGTGTATTTCCAGAAGTCAAGGAAGTCACTGGAGGACCTGGTGATTTTTGTTAGCTATAATTTATTTATTTATTTATTTTTGGTTTGTGTTTTGTTTTGTTTTGTTTTGAGACAGGATTTCTCTATGTAGTCCTGGCTTTCCTGGACTTCCTTTGTAGACCAGATTGGCCTGGAGCTCACAGAGATCCAGCTGCCTCTGCCTCTCGAGTACTGGGGTTAAAGGTGTGCGCCACCATGCCCAGCTATAGCTGTGATATCTTTAAAAACAAGTAAAACATGCTGGTGTTATAAGAGAAGACTATAGAAGTCCATGATCTTGCACCACCTGTCACCGTGGCGCATGTAGCACGTTGTTTAACACCTTCCTACAGCCAATACCTGATATAATTTTCAAGAGAGATATACAGTGTTGAACCCAAGAAGTTCCGAGCTGGTACAAATGCCTTCTGTAACCCTCATACTCTCTGTTTGTCTGATTGCCAATGCCACAGTGGTCAACATTGCATTCTGACAATAAATAACCTAAAGACATGCTGAGCTTCTTGCTCCGTTTCTCTGCTTCAGGGAGCTTCTCAACGTTACAGAAGACTGATCAGTCTAAGAAAGATAGAATGCACACACGAGAGTTGGTGTTTACAGAAGACACACTCAGTCAGTAAGGGACCAGAAGCACTACACAAGGATCAGAGGCTTTTACCATTCCTCCTGGAATCTAAAGACTCAGAATCTATTTTACACTGCAGCAGCCTCTATAACACATACTTCTTCTTTTTTTTTTTTTTTTTTTTTTTTCTCCCTTCCATCCTGTCTCATTTACACTTCTTTTTCACTCTGTCTTTTTGGGATGACTTCCAAAATAAACTGTCTGCAGACATGTCAGTGCCTCAGACTTCCATTTTCATAGCGGACTGATGTAAGAAAATGCATCACTTGAAACTGAGCTCAATAAATATAAAATCAGCAATCTGTACTCCCATGTAGTCAGCGATCATTTTGCTGAGCTCCACATGAACAAAGTTATTTAAATCTCAAATCTTGTTACCCTATTAGGATTGAGTAAATAGAGATTGACGGGAGAATTGGAGAAGGGACTTTGAAGAGTACTTCTGTACTTTGAGGTGAGCAGGAGAGAGATGTTGTGATGCGGCATTGACAAATGAGAGGTTTTTTGTTTGTTTGTTTGTTTGTTTTATCATAGTCACTGGTCTGCAGATTGACAGTGCTCCACTGTAATGCTGGTCTTCAGGCCCTTTAAGATCTAGCAACTGGGGAGGCCTGGCGGCACTCAGAGGAAGGATAGCAAGTTACCAAGAAGAGATTCAATACTCTAAGAGCATATATAGGGGGAGGAGGTCTCCCTCAATCGCAGGCATAGGGGAGGGGAGAAGGGGGGAAGTGGGAGGGAGGGAGGAATAGAAGGAAAAAAGGGAAGGGGTAACAATTGAGATCTAATATGAATAAATTAATAAAGAAAAAGAAAAAAGGGGAAAAAAAGATCTAGCAACTCACTGTAATGCTTGCCTGGCAGTATGCAATTAGTGGCATTAACTTTGTTGATACTGGTTCACATCAGAGACCTAAGAATATCTCCTTAAGTCTCTGTGTTCCTGCCTTCCTATTTTTTTAAAATACATTTACTTTTATTTTGAAAGTAGTTCAATTATACGTCGATTTAACAAAACATTAGCAATCAATTTTCAAAGCCATGTTAAAGTTGAATCCATCATGGTTCTTTTTCGCATATATATTTATATTATTACACATAAATAAAATAAACTACATAGTGCAAGAAGAACCAGGGAACAACCCAGGATTTTGTAAATGTAACATTTGTGGTGTTTTGTGTTTGGCAACCTTGCAGAAAACATCTTTCCTATCTTGGTGAGTCTAAAATTCGGAATGTAATTTAATATCTACCATACCTCATCTTTTCAACTTAAAACATTTTTCTAGACCTAAAAACATCTTATCTCCTAAACAACTAAGCTTAATTACAAAGACTAAGCTACCTGGTCTTCAGCCTCATCAGAGGCTTGAGAAGGAATCAAACTTAATTACCTGAGAAAGCCAAAAGTGCGGGTTAGCAGCTTCAAAAATGAAAAAATGACACACAGTTTGCTGCCTGAACGGTCACCTAAAACTCTCTATAACATTGGAGCATCATGTTCAGCCTTCTGGTCCAATATAACTGACAGACATATTTGTGAGGCAGGAATTATTGAGAACTTGCTTACCCTGTCTTGGCAGAGTTTGGCCGTTGACTATGCCTGCATCCAAGCTTGCTCCCTTATAGGCAGAATTCTCTCTATGGCAGAAATGATAGCATTTTGTCCAGTGGCTAGTTTGCCACATTTGAAACCATCTCCATAAGGAGGTTCTTTGATGCTCATCATCTTCTTTGAGATAGGCTGGGTGTTGCCAGGAGTTAACCTATCTTGTTGTCAAAAAATCTTTAAAATATTAAAAGAATCTTTAAATGCCATATTCTGAAGGTCTCTGAGGCTTTTGAAGAGCTTACTTAACAATTATACCTTATCTATCTATAGAATCATATCTATCTGTTAAACCTAGGATGTATATTCATGTGTTAAATATAGACAAGTAATTGACATGACCATGATTTGATCAACTAACAATTAGCTTGTATTACTTAATTATCCCAAGCAGCAAACAATATCACTTTCAAGGTACTGAAAGTAAACTTTGCATTATGATTGAGTTTTATGGGTACAATACCTCATATTAGAGTAGAAATATATAATGTGTGTGAAGAATAATCTTAATTTGAATTTTATAGCACTGTATCAAAATTAAACTTATTTTGCATCAATATACAAAATTCTATACCAATGAATTAAAAATAACCTTATTTGTGAGTAACAATTAAAGCCTTAGATTGAGAAGTAGATTCAGTAATCTACTTTTTATTCTACCATCTCTCTATATTTCTATATTCCCCCTTCTTTCTTTTCAACCCCTATCTCTATACCTACAAAAGAAAAATAAAGAAAAAGAGATATCCCTGAGTCCAACTTGGTTTTCTCTTTGAATAAGACCAAGAATAACTTATAACCAACTCCTAATGAAAATAAGCATCTGTAGCTCAAGAGAACAATAAAAAACCTACCTTATCCCTTCAGGGGAAATGGGGCATCATTCTCTTAAGGTTTTCCCACCTGGTTTGGGGCAAATAGTACCTTTGTAGGGGCCCAAATAAAATTGAGGAAAATGGTTAAACAAGCCAGAAAAGGCATCTGTGGTCCAGTTTCTAAATTTTGAGAGATTCCAGGCTTAATAGGAGTCCTGTGTGAGACAGTCTAAAATGCTAGACCAACTTGTATCAGAAGTTTTCTTCGAAGCTGTCCTATTCTGATGAGAAACAGCAACCGAAGTGCTTGGGACTCAATGTGAAGGATGCAGGATGTCAGCGTCCAGTGTGCTGAGAGGAATGAATCCTGTCAAGTCTGATCCAGCTTCAGTGCCCAGTTCTTTTGTTCTGAAAACATATAAATTCTCACAAGCATTATACAGTTCGAAAATTTTTAATGTATGAGGTATGCATGATGCCCAGAACAATTAAGCCTTGTATGGGCAGAAGAAAATCATCTGCAAATCTTCATTCATGCCACACAAATAATAGCATCTAATCATAGGTCACAGGAATTCTGTGACCAAAAAGAAGCCTTTTCTATGAAAAAATACTCATGTCTTAGCCTATTTCTTTGTAGTGGGATTAGCAATATAATTTACCTGCTTGTTCTGTAGGTTGAATTCTTTCCATTCCGATTGCAGCCCCCTCCCTCATCACCTCCCTCCCTTATCCCCTCTCCCTCCCTCCCCTAGTCCTCAGCAACAGGAGCCCTCTTCCCCTAACTACTGACCTCTGGTTATCAAGTCTCATCTGTACTACCTGTGTCCTCTTCCTCTGTGGCCTGGCAGGGCAGCCTACCAGGGGAGAGGTGATTAACATTGGGAGGCCAGAGTCCATGCCAGAACTAGTCCCTACTACCCATATTGTGGGACCCACAAGGAGACTGTGCTGCCTATCTACTAAATCTGAGCAGAGGGTCTAGGTCCACATCATACATGGTTCTTGGTTGGCACTTCAGTATCTGTATTGAAATGTGTAGTTAACCTGTAGTAAGTGGTTAATATCCACTTATGAGTGAGTATATACCATGTGTGTCTTTCTGCATCTGGGTTACCTCACTCAGAATGATTGTCTCTGGTTCCATCCATTTGCCTGCAAATTTCAAGATTTCTTTGTTTTTGATAGCTGAATAGTATTCCATTGTGTAAATGTACCACAGTTTCTTTATCCATTCTTCAGTTGAGGGATGTCTAGGTTGTTTCCAGATAATAAGGCTGTTATGAACATAGTTGAGCAGATGTCCTGTTGGGGGATGGTCTGATATATTTTGATGCTAATTATTGCTTGCTGTCTCTGTGACCCACCTTTTGCTTAATAAAAAGCCATCCCACCTGGGCAGTGCAAAGGAGATAGGTAGGGCTAGGAGAGAGAGAGGAATTCTGGGAAGAAGAAAGACTACCATGAGGTAGAAGGAGAAAGACCCAAAGAGACAAAGAAAGTCTTCATGGGTTAGATGGAGGAAAAGCACACGCTGGCTAGCGTGGATGGGGAATTTGGCCCCGATGAAGAATTTTAACAAGTATTTGAGATTATGGATAAGAAGTATCTTGATAGAAATTGGTAGAAACAGATGGAATAGGATTGAGGCAGGGATCCTATACTTGCCCCACTGTGGGAAGTAGTTTAGAGGATTAATGTCTGCCCTGCCCCTGGTTAACTAAGGTTATTTTAAAATATAACCAGTATCAGTGTCTTAATTAATTGCTAGCCAGGCATACTAATCACACTGGTAACACTGATAATTTAAAAATAATAATGTCACTTGTGGCTAACTTGAATGGTATAGTTTTCCTAATTTCTTCCTCTGCATGATTGTCATTTATATATTGGAAGGCTACTGACATTTTGAGTTAATTTTGTATCCAGCCAATTTTCTGAAGGTGTTTATCAGCTGTAGTAGTTCTCTGGTGGAATTTTGGGGGTCACTTATGTACACTATCATATCATCTGCAAATAGGGATAATTTGACTGCCTCCTTTCCCATTTGGATCCCCTTGATCTCCTTTTGTTGTCTTATTGCTCTGGCTAGAACTTCAAGAACTATATTGAAGAAATATGGAAAGAGTGGGCAGTCTTGCCTTGTTCCCAATTTTAGAGGAATTTCCTTGAGTATCACACTATTTAATTTGATTTTAGCTATTGGCTTGCTGTATATAGCCTTTATTATGTTGAGGTTTGTGGCTTGTATCCCTGATCTCTCCAAAACTTTAACATGAATGGGTGCTGTATTTTATCAAACGCTTTCTCTGCATCTAAGGAGAAGATCATGTGGGGTTTTTTTTCAGTTTGTTTATATGGTGGGTTACACTGATGGATTTCCATATATTAAACCATCCCTGCATGCCTGGAATGAAGCCTACCTGGTCATGGTGAATGATATCTTTGATGTGTTCTTGTATTTGGGTTGCCAGGATTTTATTGAGTATTTTTGTGTCAAAGTTTATAGGAAAAATTGGTTTGAAATTCTCTTTCTTTGTGGAGCCTTTCTGTGGTTTAGGTATCAAGGTGACCGTGGCCTCATAGAATGAGTTTGGTAATGTTCCTTCTGTTTCTATTTTGTGGAATAGTTTAAACAGAATTGGTATTAGCTCTTCTTTGAAGGTCTGGTAGAATTCTGTGCTGCACCTATCAGGCCCTGAGCTTTTTTGCTTGGGAGACTTTTGATGACTGCCTCAGTTTCCTTAGGAGGTATAGGACTATTTAATTTGTTTACACGATCTTGATTCAATTTTGGTAGTTGGTAACTATCAAGAAAATTGTCCATTTCATTTACATTTTCAAATTTTGTGGCATGTAGGCTTTGAAGTATGACTTAATGATTCTTGGCTTTCTTCACAGTCTATTTGTCTGTTGTTATGTCTCCTTTTTCATTTTTGACTTTGTTGATTTGAATACTCTCCCTTCACCTTTTAGTTAGTTTGGCTAAGGGTTTGTCTTTCTTGTTGATTTTCTCAAAGTACCAGCTCTTGCTTTTGTTGATCCTTTGAATTGTTCTCTTTGTTTCTAGTTCATTGATTTCAGCCATCAGTTTTATGATTTCCAACCGTCTATTCCTCTTTGGTGAGTCTGCTTCTTTTTGTTCTGAGCATTTAGGTGTATTGTTCAGGTGGTATTATGGGATCTATCCAATTTCTTTATAAAGGCATTTAGTGCTATGAACTTTCCTTTTAGTACTGCTTTCATTGTGTCCCATATGTTTGGGTAAGTTGAGCCTTCAGTTTCATTGAATTCTAGGAAGTTTCATATTTATTTTGTTCATTATTCAGGTATCATTGCAAAAGAGTCTAAGAGATGTCCACGGAGTTTACAAATACACTTAAAATATTTGACAACATTAACTGAACCAGATTGCAAGAGAAACAACTGATGCCAGCTTCAGTCTTTCTCGAGAGCACACACAGTTCCTTTTGGTGTTGGTTTGTTTGTTTATTTATTTTTCCTTTCAATCAAAACATATAGTTTGCTGCATGGGAGAAGAAATGGCTGCACTTTGACTTAAATTTTTTTGCTGCAGCTATTTGTTTCCCTCTAATATATTTCTTCAGTGACTTGAGATTTGGACTTCTGAATCCTTTCCAGATGAAGTATTGAAAGAGTTGAAAGTATTCACTAATCCTGCCCTATAGCATGCAGTAGCCATATGTGAAGAAAATATAGAAATTGTGGCAAGGTTCCACAGCAGCATTGAGTTTCTAGAAATATATTTGTAATAGGTTCTGAATTCTCTCTACTTACTAAATGAAAAAGAGGAAAGGGTGTGCCTTAATATAATAAGCTATTTGCTATGTTTACCAAGTGTTTGTCCACCAGAAAGATCAATGTCTTCTTTCATGTAGAATATGTAATGGAAAGAAGAAAGGGATTAATGGAAGTATGATAGATGGTTAAGGAAAGTAACTAGTGTCCATTTATTTTGAGGTTATTCATTAATGCTGTTAATAACTATAAAATATGAGTCTGTTTGCTATTACAAGGACCTGCTGCCTATGTTGGGTGAGGTAGCAGCATGAATAAAAAAATAAACTCCTTTTTAGTTGCATCATAATTTAACACAGCTCCTAAATATGTACCTGGTAAATCCATTGCAATAGCATATTATTGCTGTCAAAGTTAGTCTGCGCTCAAATTTTCTTCTGAACTATATGCTGGCTGGACAACATGAGACATTGATAATCCAGTCTGCCTCTATTTTAGGCTTGAAAGTCATCTTGTAGTAAAGATAAACTAGGTTCATTTCTGCTTATGATTAAACCTGTTTCTCAAGGATTGGGCTATGTCTCACTTGTAACCTTAACTATAAATGTTTCTGTAACTGCCTGTTCTAGGAAACGGCAACCATGCCTTAGTTTCAAAGACCTAGTGTTATGACCATTTTGCAACCACAGCTTTGTTTCAGGTTGTTAAGATCTACTTGTGACTATAATAAAAGCCCTTATCTTCCCCTTGTTCAATGCTGATCACTTGAAAGCCACATGTAGGATGAGATAGTCCATGTACACAAATAAAAAAGTTTGCTTCAGGTAGTTGCTTGCTTTAATTAATTTGTCCATGACTTAGGTTGGTTGTCTTTCTCCTCATATCTGTGGGATTAGTATCATAACAAACAGAAAGCCAAAAGATGACTTACATGCAGCTAGTTAGAAATATTTAAGATTCCTGCAATAATATAATATTTGAAGACATTAAACAAAAAGTTTAAAGCATTTTCCTGTGCTCACTTTAGTAGCTAAAAGGAGAGTTTTCTTTGTTTGTACTGGGAGGTTTGAGACAAAGGGTACAGCAATGTTTTAGAAAATGATTTGCATTCCACAGTCACTTCCCAGACATCTGTGGTTTTCCCATTTATAATAGCAATGCTGCCTTTCACTTACAGATCTCTTTTCATCCAAGGATGTTAAAACTTTTCACAGATACCTTTTCCCCCCTCACAGCTTCACTGTAAGAGGTAGGAAGCAAGTAGAACCTGCCCTCTGTACTTTGTCTTTCTGAGACAAGGCACCCAGGGTAGGACACAATAGGCCATACCTTGACAATGATAGAATGTTCTTGCCAGAACTGCTTCAATCTGAGGATGCAGAATTTTTTAAGTGGCTATTTTTGGATCAACATCTCAGTAACCTTATTCAAGTCACTGAAAATAAAAAAGCTAGGCATCTAAATCTATATGGAATTTTACTTGCACAGGATTTGCAAAGTTTTTAGATATAGTTAGAGAGTCTTCAAACTTTTTTTAAAAACATTTGCTAGAGTATTTTTTTATATAAAAATATAAGTAAATGAAGTTTATGACCTAGAAAAGGAGTCTCTATTATGTTCTAAGTATCTTAATGTTTTTTAAAGAAGTAGATTTAAATATAGACTTTTTATTCCTTGCTAAAACCAAAAAGTACTTATAAATTTGTTATAAAAATGTGGTACAAAAAAAGAATAGAAGGAAGATGGGACAGAGGGAGGAGAAGAAGAGTGGAGGAGAGGAGAATCAGGAGGAGGAAGGACAGGAGGAGGAGGAAGACAAGCAGGAACAGGAGAATGATGAAGAACAAAGAAGATGACTAGAGAAAAAGAAGAAATTTTCAACAACAGATAAATTTGTTTGTAAGATATACAGAATATCTTTAAACAATTTTACATAGCCTTTGACATTAACTATATTAACTTTAATTTTAAGACATCCAAACTATCCCATGACTTTTTGAAATAACAACAACTGTGGTACTTCAAAGTAATAAACACTGAAATATTATTGAATTGTAAACAGAGTAACATTTCCTAAAGACTCATGCAGAAGAATCCACACAGAAGATTGAAAATTGTCACCTATACAGCTTTGCTATAAAAGTTGCCTTTGGGTGCTAAGTAAGCAAGAAGACTAACTAATGCCAATGATTGAAACAATGCAGAGAGAAATCCATCAAGATTTGTCTTTACAAAGCATGAAGGATGCATCAAACACACTGAGGTCATTTACAAAGTGTGTAATTCTTTGGTTCATTAATTAAAATGTATGACTCTTCAGTCATTGGCACCACTATGTTGTGTGAAAATAACTTACACTTTGTTTTCCTATTTCACATCATATACTGATAGCCTTCCTACAAGAATCACTAAGAATATACAATATAAAGGCATCTACTCAACCAGTGCAATAGTCTGACACAATTACTGCATCTTTGTACTTGGATTGATCTAAATTTTGCATCCCCCTTTTTGTGTTTGCTTTATATTTTGTGTTCTAATCATCTCATTTCTACATCAAACTTTCTCTGATGAATACTTATGTTTTCTAATTGAGATAAGCCCTTGACTTTTAAGCTTCTTAATCTTTTAATATTTAAACTAACTACCTGATACCAGAATGTAAGGAAATAATTTAATATGCATAAAAAGAATAAATTTTGTTGTGGTGGTTGTTATTGTTGTTGTTGATGAAGATGTTGGGTCTTGTAGATATTTAACTAAAGTAATTGGACTTTTCATGTTTGTGACTATTTCTGAGTCATTTAGAATTCATAGAAAAACACTTGGTTGAAGCTTCAAACAATATTCACCAGGCTTCTTGTATTACAAGTCAGGGACATGACCCTTTCTTTGGCATATTTTCTATTCTTCTTTGAAATTCATGCCAGAGTCAGTCCTCGCTCTCCACATAAGTGTGGAGAATATCCTGTCCATTGGATAGGTCAGAGTAGGGGTTCGATGCTTACTACTTGTGTTGTCCTTGGTTAGTGCAATAGTTTGAGCAGAACCCCCTGGGCCCCAATCTACCCATCACGATGTTTTGATCACCTTCCCTTGGTGGAGAGGCCTGATGGCACTCAAAGAAAGTATAAACAGGCTAGGAAGATAGCCTGTGACCATATAGTGGAGGAAGGGGTCCCCCTTGGTCTTGGACCTAGGGGAGAGGAATAGGGTAAAAGTGGAAGGGAGGGAAGAACAGGAGGATACAAATGATGAGATAACAATTGAGTTGTAATCTGAATAGATTAAATAAATTTTAAAAAATTAAAAAAGAAATTTATGCATGCACTTACATTAACTCTGCCTAAAGATTAAAAAGTTTACAAAACATAAATACTGTCAGCTGTCCATCTGTCCCTCCTGACTGACTGAGGCTGAGATGAAACTCTCAAGTCAAGATACTATGTCTACACTAACTCTAATGACAACTTTGTGACTATATTTTCTAATCATCACAGTCCACCGTGAAGTATGATGTCATGATAGCTTCAAAAGAGGTAGGAAACATGACTGACCAAGTGTATTTCTAAATGGACATTATGACTTATATTGTCCAGTATTTCATTTTTGGTGCTTGGGAAGTGAGTTATGGGTAATTAAGGCCTATTGGTGTATCATATATTCTTTCTTTTGTTTACTCCTGAACCAATAAAATATACTGACAGAAACAATTTAAGTGAGAATACGTTCATCTGACTCACACTTGCGGCTTAGTGCTCATCATTATGGGAAGTCAAGGTGGCTGCATCCTGAATCACCTGGTCACGTCACATCAACAGTCAAGGGCAGATGGCAACATTCTAGTGAATGCATGGTAGTAGTCAACTTACTTTACCCACTCCTATACAGTCCAAGATACTCTACCTAGGGAATGTTGCCACTCTCTTGTAGAATGTCTTTTCCCACCAGCTAGAGTATTAAGATAACCCCACACAGATATTCTAGAGGGCCACCCTGCTCCAGATAATGCCTCACTGAGACTTCCTCCCTAGGAGATTCCAATGTTGACAATTCAAAACTAATCACCACTGTGTGCGTGAAAGTCATGCCAGAAGGATGACAGCTTTCACATTTGAAGTATTAATAGGTATGTTTTTTAGATTACTAAAGAGACATGGCAGAAATAGTTGTTAAACTTCTAAATCTGCGTTTTGTCACTGCACAAAGTCTGTGTAAGTTTATCTGGTTCTTTAAGATGGATGATTTCATTCTTTAGCTACACTGAAGGCATCATGAAAACGATAATTATCATTTTTCTAAAGTTTTCTTTATATCATCCCATCAAACAGTTAGACAAATAACAATTCTGGGTGCTTTCGGTCATGCATAAACTATATTCCCATTGAATTTTTTTTTTTTTTAACTAGTGGCTATTTTGACAGAAGAGCCCCTGGAATGATATTTAAGTCTTAGATTTTTAAGTCTGTTTTCTACTTTTGTCTGAAGTCTTCAGATGTACTCAGGATCCTCATTCCTTTCTTCAATACCACACTGTCATGCTTTGGGCTATTTAACCTCCTATCACTTAGTAGAGCTGTTTATGCCCCTTTCTTTGGTCTTTTACAAGCAAAACAAGCACATAGACACCAGAGCGTGAATTTTGAGTTCACCTTAATAGCCAATAGCTTAAGTACAATGTTCTAGTTTGCTTTTCTATTGTTGTAATAAAAACACTGATGAAAAACAAACTAGGGAGGAAAGATTTATTTCTTCTTGCAGGTTTATTCATTCATGAAGGAAAAGCAGAACAGGAACTCAAGGAAGGACCCTGGGGGCAGGAACCAAAGGAGAGGCCACTGAGCAACATTACTTACTGTCTTGTTCCTTATGATTTCTTCAGCTTGCTTTTTTATGAAACCCTAAACCACCTGCCTTGGGGTAGCATTCCCCACCAATGGTTGGATGGGTCCTTTCACATTAGTCCTTAATCAAGAAATGTCACATAGACTTACCTACAGGCTAATCCGATGAAGGCGTTGTCTCAATGTAGGTTTTGCCTCCCAAAAGAACTCTAGCTTGTGTCAAATTGTCAAAAAACAAAGCAAAACAATGAAAAGCAAAAACACCAAGCCAAAACCAAAACAAACAAACAAGAAAGAAGCAAATCTAACCAGCACAGATAGCGTATGTTCAATCACTATTAAATCAAATTATTTCTGATTGGTCAGTTTTCAAATACTGTCTTGTACTAATGAAAGAATCCTCTAGTATATAAGGATCCTTCTGATGTTTAAAAAAAAAAAGACTTTTCTTCATAGTTCTAGAAAAATCAAGTACTTTACCTATAAGTAGCTTTGTTAAACTTATTAGGTATACAATAACAGACACACTGAAATCTTTCCTGAGCCTAGTGTATTAGTTACCTCTTTTTTAATTTTGTGAAAAAAAGTTTCTGAGAAAAGCAGTACAAGGAAGGAAACTTTTTATGTTGGCCTAGAGTTCCAAACACATGTGTCAGCCAGGAGAAGGCGTTGTAGCGGGTGGTAATGACAGCAAGTCCCCTTGTGCTTATAGTCAGGAACAGAGTGGTGGATTCCTGTGCTCAGTCGGCTCCTCCTTTTTTAAATCCAGTTTTGGACTTCAATTGACAGAAAGGTACCACTCAATTAATCTCACTAAGAGTCCCTTACAAATATGTTCAGGGGTCTCTCTCTCTCTCTCTCTCTCTCTCTCTCTCTCTCTCTCTCTCTCTCTCTCTCTCTCTCTCTCTCTCTGATTTATTTATTTATTTAATGTATATGACTTCTTTATACCTGCAGGCCAGAAGAGGGCACCAAATCTCGTTATAGGTGGTTGTAAGCCCCATCATGTGGTTGCTGGGAATTGAACTCAGGACCTCTGGAAGAACAAACAGGTGATGCTCTTAACCTCTGAGCCATCTCTCCAGCCCTTGTTTTTCTCTTTAATGATTCTAGATCTGGTTGAGCTGAAAGCCAGTAGTGTCCATGGAATTAAGCTGCTGGATAAAATCTGGACAACATCTGGCACCACTGTTCATTTTAAAAACGATATCTGTATTATACACTAATGAAGTGGCAGGGTGGAGAAGGTGTATTTCCAAGAGCAGCTGCCAGGCAACGGTTTAGCCAATGTCCTTCCTCATTCCTCATGTCTGGCAGTGGACAGGGTGTTGCTGCTAAGTTTCCTTGATGGCTCAGGCTTTAGACTGCAGCACAGCGCTCAGTATATCTGTTGTTAGTCAGTCATGTGCACCCGCATGCCTATAAAGGAACTTGCAATTATTGCTGCAGTAGCAAGCCTAGATAATACCATAGGGAGCCATAAATAGTGATTAGGGATTTCTATAAGAGCTTTTTAATCTGTTACTTCACTGTTAATTTATGTCGCATGCTCTATGTCATATAAAATTCACTTTTTCTGAAAGGGAGAACTAGAGAGAAAACATTCACATCAGGGTGTGGGTTTTAAAAAGTGCGTTTTTTCATCCTCACCAAGGTTTCTATAGAAAGAAAGATGCCAAAGTCTTTAAAGCCTCAGTGCGTCATTCAGAAGTACGCACAGCTGCTGCAGGCCTGAGTGGGTGGCCCGTGTGTGCTTTAGACAGTTGGCAGGAGGCTTGGTGGTAGCATTCTGTGACTAATTGAGGCAATTCTATAGGCTGTGGTAGAACACAAAAGCTCCCTTACTATAGCTGAAAAAAAAAATTCTGCTGTGTTCCCTTTCTGTCTTCAAACCCCAAGGAGAGGGTAATTAGTTTTTATAATCTTAGCATCATTTTTTTTTTACTTAGAGGACCACCCATGTTCCTATTTCTACAGTGGGAAAATAAACCTTAACCAACAAAACAAAACTGTTTTCTAGTATATCTTTGTAATCTTCATTGTGGGTATATGGCTTAATGGATCCTTTTATCATCCCAATTTGTGAATTTTAAAACCAAAGAGCTCCCTAATCCCTGTCAGTCCTCAAGGAAGAAAGCATCCTCCATCTTTCAGGTGAAATAAACCCTACATTCTTTTCTGTAACTTCTCTATAAGTGCATGATGGTCTTGGTATGGCTGGCCTAACTCACTTGCTTTGCAGTCTAGTCCTTGTCCCTAGTGTGTAAGGAGACAGTTACTTCCTCCACAATTTATCTCATGAATCATCTTTAAATTAAAATTTCAGCATCTCCTGAAGATGTGACTCCCCTTGGTGGCACTTGCACATTTTATTTTCAATTCCTCTGAAACAGGGCCTTTGCTGCCCTTAAGAGCCAGCTTGTGCGGGGTGTGGTGGCCCACAGTTTTAATCCCAGCACTCAGGAGGCAGAAGCAGGTGGATCACTGTGAGTTTGAGGCCAGCCTGGTCTACAAAATGAGTCCAGGACAGCCAAGGCTACACAGAGAAACTCTGTCTCGAAAAACCAACCAACCAACCAACCAACCAAACAGACACAGCTTGTTTTCTAAGGTGTGTGCACGTTACTCTATTTAAATACTTGCTCACAATAACTTGCTTCACAAATCTTCCCCTTTCCAACTCAAAATAATCACAAATTGATCATTTAGTAAGGGATAATTAAATAACATCAGGTAAATGTAATGATCTTGTCTGATGGAGTGATGGAGGCTACGGCGACGGGTAAACCCCTTGCCAGGTATGGTGATTACACAAGCTAGAGTCACAGGAATGAGGGGCCATTGATTGAAAGGATGTCTCCACGGGATTGGGCTGTACACAGGTTTGGGTTATTTTCTTGGTTAATGACTGACCTGGGAAGACCCAGTCCACTGTGGCAGTGTCTCCCCTGCCAGGTGGTCCTGGCTTGTATGAAAAGCAAGCTGAAGTACCCTTCGTAAGGAAGCCTGTAAGTCAAATTGCATCTCGTCTCTGCGTCTCTGCCTCCAGGTTCCTGCCTTGAGAGCTCCTTCCTTGACTCTGCTCAGTGATGGGCTGTAAGATAATGGTATAAGATGAAATAAACCCCTTTCTTCCCCAAGTTCCTTTTGGTCAGGGGATACTTTTAAAACAGCAACGGAAAGCAAAATAATATGCCAGTCAAGCAGGAGGACATGAGTTAGAGTTCTCAGAACTCCTTCAAGGAGCCAGGCATGATAAAGCATGTCTGTAATCACAAGGCACCTGTTGCAGGGAGGAGGCAGAAACCGATGGAACCACTAAAACACTCATGAGCTAGCTAGACAGCCTATTATGAACAACTGAGGCCCTCTCAAACAGAGTAGAAGGTTAGGATTGGATTGACCTTGAAGTCCTCTTCTGATCACCCATTGTGGTGGTTTAAATAGGATTGGCCCCATAGGATCATAGATTTGAAGGCTTGGTTATTTGGGAGTAGGGCCACTAGACAAGGATTAGGAGATAAACCCTTGTTGGAGTAGGTGTGGCCTTGTTGGAGGAAGTGTGTCATTGGGGGGAAGGCTTTGGGTTTTCAAATATTTAAGCCAGGCGCAGTGTCTCTCTCTTCCTGCTGCCTCCAGATCTGGATGTAGAAGTCTCTGCTCCTTCTCCAACTCCCTGTCTGCCTGTGTGCTACCATGCTTCCTGCCATGACAATATTGAGCTAAATCTCTGAACTGTAAGTCAGTGCCAATGAAATGACTTTCTTTATAATAGTTGCTATGGTCATGGTATCTCTTCTTAGAAACGGAAACCCCAAGTAAGGCACACATAGACCATGAGGCTCATTCAAGCACTTCAGCCACACACTGACCAACAAAAATCACTGCTGCTCTTATTTCACCCATACTTTCTAGTTACTAGAACTAAGTTGATGGTCTTGGTATGGCTGGCCTAACTCACTTGCTTTGCAGTCTAGTCCTTGTCCCTAGTGTGTAAGGAGACAGTTACTTCCTCCACAATTTATCCCATGAATCATCTTTAAATTAAAATTTCAGCAACAAGTTTAGAGACAACCCTCTATTGTCCTAGTATGAGACAGACTGAAAACCTGTCACATTGTTTTAAGTGTCTTCCAAAAAAGAAGGGAATAAATGGAGGCATTAAGTTCTTTTTAGCTCATTTCATTAAAGCTCTAAAAGTTCTAGAGCAGACTGTAGACATTTGTTTCTACTATTTCAAATCATGGAACCCATTATTTACTGTATTTATCTTTGAATAAGTGTTCCTTTAATATTAAAATTTGGAAATATGATTGTTTTCTACATTAAAATTTAAAACACACATTTATTTTTATTTGATGTGTTTGGGTGTTTTTCTGCATGTATAGATGTATACTATGTGCATGGTGCATGGTAGTAAACTCTGCACTGAGGATGTTTTCTTTTCTGTTTTTATTAATTTTTAAAAATGATGGTTCTTTAGGTAAATGTTTTTCAAAAGTTGCAAGCAGGGGCCTATGGGCCGTATCTGGCTCTCTACCTGCCTTGGTGGAAGACAAAGACTTACTGGAATTCAACACTGCTCATTTGCTCCCATTAATGTCCTGGCTCCTTCTTCCTGGAATAACAAAGTGACATAGCTGCAGAAAAGCCAAATGTTCAGGCAACTGAAAATGTTTACTACCAGGCTCACAATAGAAAATGTTTGCCAAGTCCTGTAACTTCCAAGTAAGAGTTCCTGCCTAAACTGTCCTTTCTTTTCCACTAAATGTCTTTGACGTCATCAGATCAGGTGAACTATTTAATGGAAAGGAGAGCCTCCTCTCATGAGAACCTTGTCATTTTCAATGCAGAGGAAAGGGAAGACTCAGGAAATTCTACCAGAAACCAGGAGGAAAGGAAAGAAATTGTCCTCTGTTGCCTCATAAGCAGACTTTCCTCTTTTTATTTTTTATATTTTAAGAAAAAGCCCTGACATGGTATTATTAGATAAAATTCTCCAGAGATGCCTGTGAGTTTGTTTTCTGTTGGCCATATACTGCTGGGCATGCAGCCTTCCCCTAAGAGTAGTTCCTTTCATGTGAAAGTCAGTCCCCAGTCTCCACTTAACTGTGGAGAATGTTCTGTCCCTTGGCTAGATCTGGGTAGGGGTTTGATGATGACTGCATGTATTGTCCTTGGTTGGTGCCTTAGATCGAACAGAAACCCTGGGCCCAGATCCGCCCACCATAGTGTTCTTCTTGTAAGTTTCTAGGACCCTCTGGATCCATCTATTTCCCTATCTACTCTATTTTTCCCACCTAGAGTCCCAATAGGATGTCCTCCCCTCTGTCCCACTTTCCTGGTAAGTGCCTTGATGGGGAGGCCTGATGGCACTTGGAGGAAGGATAGCAGACTACCAAGAAGAGACTTGATACCCTAGCATCATATTCAGGGAGAGGAGGTCCCCCTCAGTCACAGTCATAGGGAAGGGGAATGGGGTGAAAGCGAGAGGGAGGGAGGAATGGGAGGATGCATGGGATGGGATAGCAAATGAGATATAATATGAATTATTTTATTTTTCAATAAAAATATGTAAAAGGTAAAAATGCTACATATAAACAAGAAGAAATAGAAAGAAAGAAAGAAAGAAGAGAAGAGAAGAGAAGAGTAGTTCCTTTCCCCAGTGAGACTCCCATGGAGGATGCTAAATATTCATTCACACGTGATTATCAGCTGAAAATTGCTTCTAGATTAAGGATGGGGGCATGTGTCCACTTCTTTCATCTGCAGGACTCCATCTGGTGCAGACCCATGCAGCAGGCCCTGTGCATGCTTCCTCAGTCTCTGTGAGCTCATGTATGCATTGATCTTGTTCATTTAGAAGGCCTTCTTCTCTTGGTACCCTCCATCCCCTCTGACTCTTAAAATCTTTCCTCCTTCTGTTCTGCACAGTTCCCTGAGCCCTGAGGGGAGAGAGTTGATGGAAACATACAATTTAGAGCTGAATAGCCGAAGGTCTCTCATCCTCTGCAAAATGTCTGGCTGTGGATCTCTATATTTGTTCCCATCTACTATAGGAGGAAGCTTCTCTGATGATGTCTTAGCGAGATCTATGAGTGTATCAGTGTATCATTAGGAGTAATCTTATTGCTATATGGTGTTTTGTTGTTGTTTTATTTTTTTAGAACATTTATAATGATTTTTGGTTTTCTTAATCCCTAGGCCATCTAGTCTTAGGTTCATGGACCCAAGCTGTGTCAGATATGGATTTCATCTCCATATCGTAGAATAGACCTTTTAGTCCAATCAGATATTGGTTGGCTACTCCCACAACCTTTTTCTATCGTTGCACTAGTCTACCTTGCAGGCAATACACCATTGTAGAGTGAAGGGTTTGTGGCTAGGCAGGTGTTCACATTTCTCCGTTGGTTGAGTGCAGCATCAATGATGGGAGCACACAGGGATGAAGACAGTATTTGGCACCAGCTCAACTTCTTCATGCTCAGTGAGTTGTGTAGATAATTGTCTTTAGCAGTGAGGCCTTGCTTTCAGTTTGTGGGGTGCAACTACAGTCTTGGCAGTGGCCTATGTTTTCTGAGGATTCTTATGGGACCCCCTTAGCTAGTATCTCAATTAGATGTAACCCTTCCTGGCACTGGAAGCTTCATGTGGGACTTCTCTTTTTAACAAAGTAGGGTTTACAATGTTCCAGAAAGTTCTTTACACAATGTCAGAAAACAGTTTCTCACACATTTTTCTGAGAGCTTTTCTGGGGATGCTGTTTACCTCACAAGTTCTTTCCTAGTCATGAGATGTTTGTCTAACACCCTTCCCTGTTCTCTCCTTTGCCCATGCCTGTGTTTGAAACATACATTGTTCAAGGCAGAACACTTCTCATTCAAAGATATATGATTCCATGTATGCTAGAATATGTCTTTCTAAAATTTTTAATTTTCTAAAATTGTTGCTTTTTGAACACTTCCATTTTTTTTTCTCCCTACCCACTACTGGTCCAAATTTATGCTTAGTGTAAAAATTTTGAGCTAGAGATTAATTACTCTTTCATATTCATGAATTTTCACTACTGAAAACATCTTATTTCATTTATAAGCATAGTTGATATTCTCCCTACCACCACTTTATCTTCTTACAGAACAATGAATCCATTTTATATTTGGGAAAAAAAAATACTAATGGCGTAAGAACTTGTGATAAAGGTGCTTTTCTTCTGTATTCATTTGCACACTAAAACACTGAAGTTGTCTTTGACTTTGCCCCTTTGAGGTCATCACTAGCATTAATCGTACATCGATGGAGTCAGCCATCCTTAAGTACAAATTATAACCACTAGTGTGTTCTTTTTTAACAAATCTTTTCTTATTTTTATTTTTTATTGTATGTACATTGGTGTGTGGGGTGTCAGATCACCTAGAACTAGAGTTATAGACAGTTGTGAGCTGCCATGTGGGCGCTGGGAATTGAACCTGGGTCCTTTGGAAGAACAGACAGGATTCTTAACCACTGAGCCATCTCTCCAGCTCTCACTAGTGTGTTCTTAAGAGGGAAAGTGTGCATAGAAAAAGGAAGGGATATTGTGTCAAAATATTTAAGAGTCTTAAGATTTGTTTTTTATTTCCAGCAAAATTGTATATTAGTCACATTTTTAGAATATCATTCGTATATTGTCATGTTCTTTCATGATCCCATCATCACCCATACAAGAAGATTATAGTTAATAAAAATCCAGAATCCTTCTCTGTAGGTGTGTTTGTTACGCTTTACTGCTGTGACAAAACGCCACTGCCAAAAGAAAGTAGGGAAGGGAAGGGTTAATTACACTTGCTCCTCTAGTCCATATCACTGTTTATCACTGAAGGAAGTCAGGACAGGAAGTCACACAGGACAGGAATCTGGAGGCAGGAGCTTAGGCAGAGGTCATGGAGGAGTGCTGCTTACTGTTTTGTTCCTCATGGCTTGCTCAGCCTGATTTGTTACAGAGCCCAGGTACACCATCCCAGGGATGTCTTCACCTACAAAAGACCGAACATCCTCCATCAATTGCTAATTAAAAAAAATCTCTCTCTCTCTCCCTCTCTCTCTCTCTCTCTCTCTCTCTCTCTCTCTCTCTCTCTCTCTCTCTCTCTCACACACACACACACGTGTCCACAGCCTGATTTGATAGAGGAATTTTTTTCAGTTGAGGCTCCCTCCTCTTAGGTGACTTTTGCTTGTACCAAAGGGACTTAAAATTAGCAAGCATAGTAGAATACTAATAAGTAAGGAAGGAACGTTAAGCAGTAGGGATGTATATGTACAAACCTGAGATTTTGGTCAAAAGTTGTTGCTCCGTGGTAAGTGACTTTTGGTTCTTTGAACATTTCACTCGTACCTCAAGTTCCACTTAAAAGGAACTTGGTGCTATACTGTCTTTATAGATAAGCAAGAAATAGGCAGAATGTCATTATTTACCACAGACCTAAAAGTCCTCATTCCTTGTACATGGGAATTAGAACATGTATCTCTACTCACAGCTAATTTCCATAGAAAACATTTGTATGTATCCCAGTCTAGTTCATGGAAGTCTTTATTGAGCTGTCATCATTGTTGCTATATTCATACTTATTCTTTCATTGTATGTTTTTCTCTGCGTCTTTCTTTTTCTCTGCCTTCCCCAATGTACCTATGGTTTAATTTTTCCTCCTGTTTTAGCACTGCTATATTCATCATTTGGAAAAAAATTAAGATTTTCCTGTCCAGTGTACAGAATCTTAGCCAGAATACAACTTGAATGAATTTAACTTTTCTTTTCGTTCTTTCTTAATTAATTAATTAATTTATTTATTATCGTGTTTTGAGACAGGGTTTCCATGTGTAGCCTTGGTTATCCTGGACTCACTTTGAAGATCAGGCCAGCCTCAAACTCTCAGAGATCCACCTGTCTCTGCCTCCCTGGGTGCTGGGACTAAAGGTGTGTGCCACCATTGCCCTGTTCAGCTTGAATGAATTAATACCCATGAGGTTATAGATCTAGCCAGATGTCTTCTCTCTGATGTCATGTCACCAAAGAACATCAAAAACTATGAGAAGTTATAGCTTAATGTCCTGAATCTTTTCTCTGTTACAATTCCTAATGGTAAAAGAGTGGCGACAGACCCTGCAGGAGCTGGGGAGGCCATGGCCAGGCAGCCCCAGCACCCCGACCCCAGCAAAGGGAATAATTGTTCTCAGGAGCCAGACAGTCTCGATGGTTCATATAGTATATAGCCTACTTACAGGCATATGAAAGGCAAAGGCCATAGATTATTGTATTCCAGAGCAACCTAAACATTGGTCTCTGAGTAAGCACCTGGGTCTTCCTTACCCTAAGGAAAATGTCTAGTTCATCAGATTTGGAAATCTACTGTCACAGGTGTGACTCAGGTGAGAGTTTCTGTACAACTTAGGCCTCTATAGAGCAAAAAGCTAAATTAATGACTGAAAAATGAGACACTTTACTTTGTATTCAAGAGATCTAGGCAAGACTCATTAAGAGTGAAGAATAAAATCAAATTCTTTCCCTCTTTCATTCTTTAAATAAACAGTGATAATGAATATGGCTTGAATGCCGTTACTCTCCTAAGGTTTGACTTGCTCGAAGCTTGGTTTCCAGTGTGCTTTGGTTGAACATAAACCTGTTAACAGGTCATCACACTGGAAGGTAGTTAGGACTGGGAGAGTGGGGGAGTGGGGATATGAGAGGAGTGAGGGGAGTGGGAGGTCTTGAGTGAATCAGTACTTTCCCTCAGATCTTCAGTTCTCACAGAACTGGGATTAATAGGATGTGAAAGGGGTTTATAAGTAACTTTAGCACTAGCACGGGATCTCTATGAACCTAATATCCCCTTTTAATGTGCAATACTCAGTTTCAGAGATTTTGCTAGTGAAACACAAGACAAAGAAAACATTATGTCACTGGCCATGTCCTTGGACATTTACTAAAGTATTGAACAAGACAAAAGCGAGGATTTGTTTCTGAGGAGACCGCATCCAACACTGAAAGGGAACTAGGCTAAATGAATAAACATTCAATAATAATATACATTATAGAGATTTAAAAAAAAAAAACACTACGGGCTAGAGAAATAATTGGGAAGAAGGTTAGAAAGTACAGCTAAAATTGGAAAATGTTCGACCTTTTAGGAAATTATATTTGTGACAAGACTAGATGGTAGAAAAATAATAAGGCAGAGCTAGCTACTGGAAATGTAGGCTGTATCTGAGAGACAGGAAACCACTATAAGAGGTCAGGTTGGACCTTAGGCAAGGACCGGATCATTCTGTATTGATTAGGCGAGTGATAGAAATCAAATAAATGGTTGACACAGGGACACAGCACAGCAAGGTTTTCTTTTTCAAAATATGTTTCAATAACTATATAGAACTCTGACCTGGGAAAGTTAAGAAAATTGATGATCAGCTAATAAGCCACTGTTGTGCACCAGAAGAAAATTGATGCTGCCATGTAGCAGTGATGGTGGGACTCAAGAAACATGAACAAGTTAAAGACATGTGTGAATAATAAAACTCCCTGGGCTCTGGGGGTGGCATAAATAATAAAAGGTAGAAAGCAATAAAGTATAATTATCTGTGGCTCTAAGCTGTAATAAAGACATGGGATACTAATCAAAGTTAGGAGACATACAATCAGAAGGATTTGATATGAGCCCTACTTAGTGCTTTAGTTTTTATTTTGCAAAATCCAGAGCTGAAAGATCTGTCACTGCCCTGTATGAAAGTCTGAGAATCATCAGAGCACAGGTGTTACATGAGATGCTTAAAGAGTTAGATGTTTCTAAATAGGAGGACCCAACATTCCACTATCCACAGGGATGCTGGAGAGGGAGTACTTGTGATAGCCAACAGAAGAGAGAGGGAAGATGCGCTTCAAACAGAGGAGCTTCATCGTCTACAATCCAAGGGAGGTAGGCAAAGAGAAGAGAGTCACAAAGACAAAAGTACAGAAAAAAGAAACCCGAAAACAAACATGATTGTGTTAAATTATTCTCCCGAGGAATAAAGGCAAATCAGTATGAAGCTGAACCTGTGGCTTATACCTGTAGTTTCAGCATTTGGGAGTCTGAGACAGAATCTATGGGTTTAAGGTTAACATGGTCTACAGGACATCTTGAGTCACAGCATATCAACAACAACCACAACAAAAGAACAACAAGAAGGTAAAAAGGTTTGTGAACAGTCCTAAGATTTTGGTTTTGTTTTGTTTGTTTTGTTTTTGGCTAAGCATTCTGAAGTATGGTTGAGAATGTTAATCCCATGGAATGTCTTCGTAGTATGCACTCTTGCTCTTTCTACCATTGAAATGATTGACTATGTCTTGGTTGAGCTGCTTAGCCACTTGATAGACAGCTGTCAGACCTCTCTTTTGTGCCTGGTTGACTTAAATGGAGAGCTGTCAGCCAGACAAGTCCTTGACAGCTGGCCAAACCATCATGATGGCAGCCTTGTTGAACACTGCTCAAGGAAACTCCCTTCTAAGAAACACAACAAGCTAAGCTACTGATGAAGCCCATACTTGTGCTTCCGAAGGACTTCCTCCACTATTGACTGCCCTAGGCAGCGGGCACCTGCTTAGCAGGAACCTCATCAGTAAGGATAAACATCAGTGTCCTTGGGATGATTCCTATCTTTTATCCTTATTTACATCAAGCAGGAAAGTGCCTTAAACTCAGCAAAATGCTCAGGATTGGTGTGCATTCAAGATTTGTGTTAGGTGGAACAGGAAGTTATGGCCAAGAAAGGAACATCCTTTTCCTTGTTGTATAAGGAGCCTTTATCTTGGTCTATTTCCATAGTCTGATGGCTTCCCTTCTGAATAGAATGAAGTCTTTCCTGAGGGATCATGTATTTGCCTTCTTGTCTTTATCACTAGTTGAAATTGCTAGGTCACTTCATGAAGAACAAGCAAACATCTGAAATTAAATTTCCTGCAGTAGAGACAGAAACACTCATGGTAACAGCATTCACAGTAAGGTCTTTGAAGAATTCCAGAAAGTGGCTAGTAAAAGAAACCTGGGAATACTACAATTGTGGAGGCAAAGAGCTGCAAAGAGCTGGGACGGCAAAATCTACAAACTCCTGCTTGTTGCTGGAAGAATCTTAGAGGACTAAAAAGCAGACAAAGCCACGGGTCCCAATGCCCAAAGCAGAGGAGCTTTGATTCTAGCTGCAAGGCGATGAGTCACTGGCAGTAAATAATCAAATAAATAAATGTCCAAAATGATTGTATCTATGAATTTGTTGCTTTGAAATTTTGAAGCAATAAGCCTCCAGATTCAAAGCTTCTATTTTGAAAACCCAAAGCTTGCAATAGATGACTACAAGGGAACAGGCTCTGCAGGCACAACAGGGCAGTTGCACATATGAATTCACAGCAGTTATGATAGTGTGAACAATGCCCATCCAAGCTCAACTGGACAGAATGTTAGTGTGGAGAGGGAAGATGGGCACCAACTCTCACCCCTAGCTAAGGAGCCATGGTTAACTGACAGCCTCTGGAAGAAGGAGAGTCACTGTCTTTCTAAGTGCAGTCCTTGGTGGGTTACCATGCCTCAGGGCAGGGCCACGCCTCCAAGAGTGAGCTTATGGGCAGCATAAACTGAACTTGATGCATCTGACAATAATAATAAGTAAAAGAAAAGAGGACACAAGGTTGTCTGGGTTGGAAAGTAGGGTAGATATGGAAGGAGATGGAGGGTGAAATTAATAAAATTACATGTTGAAATTCTCAAAGAACTGGTAAAAATTGGAAAGAAAAAGGAACAAAGGGTATCATTAAAAAACACAATCCACTTGCTGATATATAATGATATACTTAAAGCAGAGCCATAGACCATAATGGTCAAAGAAAGTCAATCTAACAAGAAGCAAATTAAGAGACTTAAGAGCTACAGAAAATGCTGGAGGAGAAAAGGCACCATGCTATGACTACAGCATTATTTTCGCTACTGGATTCTGCCCCAGGAGACAAAGTATGAAACTGACAATGCCTCCAGAACAATGTGGGTCGAGGTAAGAATTTAAGTTGAGTATCCCCCAAACTAAGAATTTCTGAAAGAATAAATTATTTTACCTAAGAATTATAAATTAATGAGAAATGATTTGGATTTGTGAACATGTTTGAAATTGAAGGCCATTTTTAGTACAGTAAATGCCATAAAACAACTAATGAAAAAAGAAGCCATGAATTTGGGGAAAAAAGGGAGGCATCTGAGGGAGAAAGAAAGAAGGAGGAATGATACAGTTACATTATAATCTCAAAAATAAGAGAAAAAATTTAAAAAGATTTTAAAATTAGGGAAATATTTTATTCTTTTTTCTTTTCTTTTTTTTTTTTTTTTTTTTTTTTTTTTTTTGACTTTTCAAGACAGAGATGTTCTGTATATGCTTGCCTATCCTGGACTCTCTTTGTAGACCAGACTGGCTTCAAACTCACAGAGATCCACCTGCTTCTGCCTTCTGAGTGGTAGGGTTGAGCTGGCTCAGCCGTTAAAGGCTAGGCTCACAACCAAAAAGAGAAAGGATATTTCTTTACCAAGCCCTTCTTGGCTTGGTCCTAGAAACCTAGCTCAGGAGGTGATGAAATGAGGAAAAAACAGTTACAGGGACACCAGTACAGAAAAGTTGGGGACAGATGTGATGAGTCTGGTGGAGCTACACCAAGTAAACAACAATCCAGAACCTTGGACCTTTCATTACCGGAAGGAGGGGTTAAGGGCAGGCAGCAGCCTCAGGCTGTGGACACCTGGGAGGAGGAAGGTGCCATGGCTGATCTTTGCACACACAGATCAGTTGTCCGTAAATACTCACCCCTGCATACATTGCCAATTTTTACACAACAAACATGAAGGCTTTTCCATCCCTCCAACCCTCACCCATCCAGGGAAGGCTTTGCCATCCCTCCAACCCTCGCCCATCCAGGGAAGGCTTTGCCATCCCTCCAACCCTCGCCCATCCAGGGAAGGCTTTGCCATTCCCAGGGGTTTTAAGTGTTGTGTCCTTGAACTGCTTGTGTCTTATGTGGGACAGTACACATTCAGCCAGGACTTCAGACTTTCAGTCAAGTCTTTTTCAGTTCGCTACATTCCTTAAAGCTGCGTTGTTTCTTGAGTCTTTCACGGGGGTATGTCTGCTTTTCTGTTGTTATGAGATTAAGTAAAACCATACATCCTGTTCTAAAAATAAGTCTAACATCCTTTGCATAAGTAAATTCCTCGGTATTGTAATATAGATTATGAATGTGATTGTATGAGTGTGAGTCCTTGTAGAGTGCAGTCCCAGGGGTGTGTGTGTGGCGGGGGGGGGGGGGCAGGGCAGTGTGTGAGGGGCAGGATGCTTTTGCTGATCAGAGCAACATGCTTACACACTTTCTCGTCTTCTATTTACCGCACTTATGGATTATGTTGATGGTACTGAAAAAGACAAAACAAAACAGCAAGTGGGAATTGATTCGAAAAGATGTTTTCCTGCAAGAACTCTGGCCTTTGGCTTGAACCACACTAAACTTTAACAGTTCACTAAGTATGTTTTTTTGTTTCAGAACTTTTTTGTTTGGCAGAACTTCTGAAGGCAGCTCAATGACTTTATCTGTAGAAACGCTCCTAACATACTCAGAGTAATTGTTGTGGATGCCATGGTAACAGGTTACAATTACTGATCCTTTATCCCATCCTCCATGCCCACGAATAAACATCTTTAATCTTTACAAATGCTTTTAAGAATTGTGTGCCTTTCTCATCTTAACTTCCAGCTTAGCACACCGAGGCTTAACTAGATTCAATCATTTGTCTAAGGCGCAGGACTGACATGGATCACAGCCTAGAATCTGGGGTACACTTTGTTCAGAGCTTATATTTTAAAATCACACAGTATATTGCACTGTAGCATAAGGGAACACTAAGGTTCTGAACAAAGATTACCATGTGCTTTCTAATTCCACCTCGACCTTTTCTTACCTCGGTGACCTTGAACATAATAGCTAATTTCCCTGTCATATCAGTTATCCTCCTTCTAGTGGTGAATTACAGTGGTAACATTCCTGTTAACCTCAGCAGCGTAGTGGTTATGATTCAGCGTGGTGAGGCATGGGATTATTCAGAAACATGCCTTTGATTTACCAACACTTAATAGTCACTCTGTTATCTGTAATACTAACAATGATAGCAATACCGCTGCAAACTGTGGGAACCAGGCTCAAGCACTAAAAACTATTGCAAGTAAGATGACAATACTAATTGTGAAGTGTTTAATGGTTATTCCCTCTGCCCTGTAAAAACTGTTCTCAGGGGACAGATGACTTCCTCAAATTTAATTGGTGCCATTGTGTGTTTTCGTAGCTCATAAGTGATTTCAGCTGAGCCATCTCAGATAAGATTGTACTTGTTACATACAAAGCACATGGCTTGACTCTGGATCATTCCCTGAGTAAACTTGGAAGTAGACAAACCCTGAAACTCTACAAAAGGAAAAAGAATGACAAACATGTCTCCATTCACTGCACAGTCTTAACCTAAATTAGCCAATTTTCCTTAAGCATGAAACCACTTGAAAATCCACCCCATGCCTTCTTACAAACCACTTTCTTTAACTCTGTGATCCTTAAAAATTAACATTATACCTAAGGCTCAGGGGACATCAAGGAAGAGGAAGAATAAAGATTCTAAGATCCAGGGAAAACAGAAACCTCCCATGGAATGGTGTCTCCTGCAAATGACAAGGAAGGAATCCATGAAGTTGCAACAATCGCATTGCATGAACAAGCCCTAGCTAGGATGTGACTTTGTTAATATGGAAGTTAAAAACTCTCACAGGGCCTTCTCTCAAATAACGAACTATAGGCAGTCAAGGATCAAGGAAAATAAAAAAAAAAGAGTAGTCTTAGGGTAGCCCAGTTAGTTGGTTATCCAAGTGGTTATTCCTGATACTACATGCACACAAACCACACTAAACAGACTCAGCCGGTTGTGCTTACATAGTTATGTGCTAATAGGTGTGTGCTTATGGGTGTCTGTGTATGTATGCATATATATTAAGGGACTTATGGGAGAAGATGGGGGCAGAGGACACAAAAGGGGTTAAGTGAAGTAAGGAGAAGGAGGAAATAATGTAATACTATTTTAATTACAAGAAATTAAAAATGAAAGGAAAAGCATTTGAATGAAATAGCACCATCTAAACCCCAGACCCTTTAGACTATAATTGTCTTTACGTGACAGTTAAGGAATTACAAAACCACAGGGATAAAAAACATGTCACCGGATGCCAGACACAGAGGGTGAGAGTATTTGGCTTCAAGGTTCTGTGGGAACTTTTTAGAGTAATGGCAATATTTTGAATCTTGAGCATGGCAGTGCCTATATGGGTGTGTAAATCTGTCAAAATGCATTGACTCTTACTTCAGATGGGTGAATTTTATTGTGTGTAAAATATACTCCAGTAGCCATGACATACATATTAAAAACAGAAACAAAAACAGATTAACACTGTCGTAGCTCGTTGAAAGGTCTGAGAGAGAGAGCTAGTTTGTCACTCCCCTCAAAAAGTAGGAGCCACCTGGCACCTGTCAAGCTGCCTTGGACTCAGGTGGATGTAACAAGTTCATGCAGGGAACTATTCAACAGTAGATGACAGGTTCTGCATAGACGGTCTCTCAACTCAGTGCTCCCTTTGGAGGGGAAGGAGGATGTGAGTGGGAGCCGCTATCTCAGGCTGTATTTCCTTGTCAGGGAGTCCTAGGGAGCATGTTCTGAAAGGGCCATACTTGATAACATAATACAGAATGTTATTTGTCTGCCCACAGCATAATATATGACAAAATACAATCAAGCACTATGTGAAATTTTACCCAAACAAATGTTTCGATGACAGTTATTAAATTTTTTAAAGCTGTCTTTTGTTTGTTGAGATTATATATGATTATCCCCCTTTTCTCCGTCCCTCTCCTCTCTTTAAAGCCTCCCAAATATTTTTTTTCTCTCTTTCAGATTCATGTCTTTCTTCATTAATTGCTGTTGCATACATAAATCTATTACATTTAGTTGGTTTTATGGGCAACAGGTTGAAATCTTCACATTGCACATCTCTCCTGGAGACTTATGCACAATCGCAAATAAAATGTTCTTCATAGGTTTTTAATTAAAGGAATCTATTTATTCTTTTCTAAGTTATTTTAAAATTTAGTTACCACAGACATGCTCTCAGGCCAACCTGATCAAGGCAGTTCTTCATCCTCATAGGTGGCTCTCGGTTGTGCCATGCTGAGAAGAACAAGTAAAGCTGCACAGAGGCTAATAGAGTCCACCAGGGACCTAAGACATAGTGGAGCCTAGACGAAGTTTGCCACACAAGCCTGAGAACATGAATTCAATTCTACAGACCCATGTCAAAGAAAAACCCGTGTGGATGTGGCAACACACAATTACAATTGCAGCACTAGAGAAGCAGAGGTGTGGATCAGCACAGGCTGGCCAGCCTAGCCTAACAAATGAATTATTGAGCCCCCATAGATCCCAATGAGCAACTCAGACTGAAACCAAAACCAAAAGCAAGGGTTGGACAAATAGCATCCGAGGGCTGACCTCCGGACTACATGCATGCATGCAAACACACACACACACACACACACACACGCGCGCGTGCGCGCGCACACACACACACACACACACACACACACACACACACACACACACACACACACCAGAACCCACCAGAAACTATAATGAGCATAATTACCTATAAATAAGAAAAAACATTTTTAAAGTCTCAAAGAAGCGCATGGTGAGTACATCTCCTGGTAACGTAATCTACTCCTCCCATAAAATCAGGTTTATGTACATTTGTGCATCCCATAAGGACACTAATAAACAAGCATGCATCTAAAACACTTGAACATGACAAGCATTTAACGCTATTTCTCATCATATACCCTAAACAAACTGTTCAATGAATGCACAAGGGCACAAAAACTGGGTTTTGTTGTTATTATTTTAGCCTAAAAAATTTTAAGGATAACTTACATTGTCATCAACAGAAGTGTGAACTCACCAGAAGGCATAATGACCGTAATTATATATGAACATGGAAAAAAATGTCAGAACGTTATGAAAGATTGAAGGGAATGGAGAGTAGGAATAAAATCCTGTGATTACAAAAGTGGTGGGTTTCCTGATCAGCCAGTTAGAACTAACAAACAGGAAATCAGCGGAGACATGAACGACCTAAACGCACCATCAATGGAGGGGCTCTGCTTGGTATTTATAGAATCTTCACTCCAGACAGAGAAGAACTCATTATTTTTGGGTGCACATACAGTATTCATCAAGAGCTAGTTTCAGATTCATAAAAGAAGCCCTAGCAGTATAAAAGAAGCTGTCAGCACACAAAAACATGTTCTTTAACCATAATTGAATTAACTATAAATCAATAGCAGAGAGATAAAAGGTAAATTTTCCAATCCTGGCAAATTAAACAACACTCTCTTAAATCAGCCATGGAAACTTTTGAGTAGCTTGTGAGGCTTGAAAGGGAGAGGTTCAAGAGAAAGTAGGAAGGAAACTCTTTTACTGGGGATAAAATGAAGATACAATCATAAAACAGGAGAAAACAAAGATACAGTCATATTGCCTGGAATGCCATTAAGTCAACTGTAGTGGAAAGTGTGCAGGAAAACACACTGTACCCTAAATGAGCAAGAAAGCTCCACATTAAAAATGGGGAGGGCATTTTGGAAGAGTTCTCAGTTTCCTGCATACTCAGAAGAACATTGCATTGCTGAGCAGTCTCCCTCCTAAGAATTTACCCCATTGGAGTGAAACACGTGCATATGAAAATAGCTTTACATGCATGTGGGAGCTGCACACTGTAAAGGCCTATCAACTGGCAATGCCTAACTAACCTAATTCAACCATGGCCACACACTGAGCACATACTGAACAATAAAAGCAATGGGTTGCGAACACAGGAGACAGTGTAGGTGACTGTCAGAACCTAACATGAATCAAAGAAAGTAAGGGTTAGGTATCCTTCCTAAAATTCCCAAGTTAGGGACAACGCAGGGTGCATTGGACCACAAAGACTCGCGCTATAAATGGCTTTGTGCTGAAATTCTACTATATTGAGACAGTGTTCTAAAAAGTGACATAAAGTAAAGAAAGTCTAAAAGGAAACTTCCCACACTGGCAGGGCAAGTAGAGAGAGCACAAGAAAACTGCACTTGTCTGTTGTTTTCATATTTACTAGATTCTCCTCATACCATTTTTACATTAATGTATGATTTTATCAAGAGTGTTAGGAACGACTGTCACCTATGTTATGGAAATTCCATCTAATGTCCCTTTCTCTATCTATTGAGGAAAAATCATTTTAATATATCTTGAATAGTAAACTAAGTTCTTTTACAGTGGTAAATTCTACTTGATTATATAGTTTGTGTGGCAGGATTCAGCTTTACTTTTTTGTGACTTTGTGTTCATGCTCATAAGTGATAATATTTTTATGTCTTTTAAAGAGTTTTTTACTAAATTACTGTAGTTTTATAGTATAAATAATTTTATTTTTCTCTATTGCTTAAAAAAAGTCTTTTGTGATTAAAATGTTTGGTAAAGTTTACCAAAAAGCCAATAGAACTTCAACAAGGGAGAGAGAGAGAGAGAGAGAGAGAGAGAGAGAGAGAGAGAGAGAGAGAGAGAGAGAGAGAGAGAGAGAGAAGAGAGCACCTCTGTGGCATATTAGTGTGTGTGTGTGGGGGGGGCATGTTTGTGAGTGTATGTTTTATTTTGATGAGACAGACAGTATGAGTTTATTTTTAACAGCTATACATCAGTTTTCTAAGCTTTTTCTCCTATCACTTTCATTACATTTCATCTGCAAATCAAATGACAATTTCATTAGAGTTGTTCAATTTATAGGCAGGACGATATTGGTTATATGCTCTGAGTGTTCTGCTGACTTCATCCTCTAGCGTTTAAGAGCAAGTAGCTACACTTGTAGTGGAAAGTGCACAGAAATAGACATTTTATTATAGATGAGCAGACGAGTTCTACATTAAAACTGGAGAAGACACATTGGAAGACTTCTCGGTGTGAAGATAACACAAGGAGAGAATCACAGCAGCGGCCAGAAGCACAAGTTCTGTATTTGGTGCTGAACAAAGTCGGTCCCGGATCATAGGCAGCCACCAGACACTGTGCTCAACAAAATCAGTTCCGGACCATAGGCAGCCAACAGACAGTGTCTCTCATTCCTTTTCTATCATTACCATGTCCAAGTTAGGGCAGTGACCAGGGTGCAGAGTTGTGCGCTGTTCCTACCTAAAAGCTCTGGGGTCTCTTTGAATTTTATTTCTATCGGGTTCCTGCTATTGCTTTACTTTCTATCACAGGAAGAAAATATTAGTTCTTCCATCTTGATTCCTAACTTTATCATCTAATGTGAGCAAATGTACCTTTATAAGAAAGAACATGCTTCTCAGCATAGAACAGGAAATATTCAAGACAGCTGGGAAGTGTAAGCAAAGAATGGGTCAAAAGAAAACATGTGTGTAACACATATGGAAAATAGATATGTGACTCTTCAATCAAATACCACTCAACTCCAAGGGAAAGAAAATTAAAAACTTACTGCTTCCCTTCAAATCCTCATCACATTCATTCTTTAATGCAGCTTCCAGAACATTTCATGCAAACATTCCCCAAGACTGATGTTCCTCAGAATAACTATTTATAAATAATAACAATGGAAGTACAAGAGATGCTGCACCTCTTTAAAGCATAATTTCAAAGCACAGCCTATTGAGTCAAGGAAAAATTGTACATAAATATCATTTTTATTTTCTACATATTGATAGAATACCAATAGCATATTACATGGAAACTTACTGAAATGCTCTTACAATTATGTAAAGTAGTTGATATGAAAATAAATAGCACGAATTAAAATAAAAATTACATGTTTCTTTTTTCCTCAACCAATAGTTAATTCCTCTCATCCCTACTCATGTGTTCTCCAATAACTTAATATATGTGTGTACATGCTGTGTCTATGTGTGGTGTTAAAGTGTGCATGTGTGGAGCTTAGGACTCCATTTCAGGTGACTTCTATAACTCTAGTTATTGTTTCATGTGTGTATGTGTGTGTACGCAGGTGTGCACACACCCATGCATGTGTATGCATATGTGGGGGGTTTTGTTATTTACTATAATGTATGTATAGAGATCAAAACACAACCAGCAGGAGTCTGCTCTCTACTTTTACTATTTGGATCATGGGAACCAAACTCAGACTGTCAGGCTTGATGGTAAGTGCCCCTACTTAATGTGACATCTCACAGGCCACCCACTGTACTTTTTGAGACAGGGTCTTTCATGGAATTTTAAGTTCACTCTTTAGGCAAGACTAGCTGGACCACAAGCTCCAGGCACCATTCTGAGTCCTCTTCCCCACTGCTAGATTACATAGGTAGCACGCATCACTTTGTTTCTGCATGTGGGTTCTGAGGATCCAGAAACAGGTCCTCACACCAGCATGCCAAGCACCAAACCATTTCCTGTCCTTGCCTCACCAGTAACATCTAACATTTTGAAAATTCAAACACGGGAAACACAATAGATGCTTCACCTAACAGTTACCTTTTAAAGCATAAGTTCCAAGAACAGACTATTATTTTAAGAAAAAAATATGTACATAAATCTCAAGACATTATTTTGCACATATTGATAGAATACTTAGAGAAAATGTTTCGGTGTTTTATGGAAAACTCACGGAAACGCTCTTAAAACTATGTATTGATTTTCCTAATGCATTTGTTTCCTTTAAATCTATGCACTAATTTTCTCCTAGCGCTTTACAGTAAGAAGTTAATCACGCTTGTTTGCTGGTTGGCCATTTCACAGTCTTTTAAATGTCATTGGTTTGTAGTCAACATCTGAGAATAAACAAAAGAAACTGACAACCTTGTAAATTTACATAAATAACATTTTAATTGGAGATTGCTTTATTCTGTAGAACTTGTTATTTTTTTTCTCAGGCATGCTAACTAACACTAATCTATGAGAATAACGACAACGTCCAATGGAGCTGGTTTGGGTGACAATATTTCCCTGTAAGGTACTGTGATAACAGAATGCACTCAGTAGTTTTGACTTTCCAGCCCCATGCCATGCTTGTGGCTGCTATTCTTTTGTGATGCTGGACAGCGGCATGAGCTGCCATTCATTCCTGGGCAGCCTCCCAGTCACAGCTACAAATAACTGAGGCTCTATGAGACACACTGTTTCTGTGCTGGTTTGGTATATAAAAATGAAGCTTTCCTTAGTTATCTTTTCAAATCATGATGTATCTTCTAGGAACTAACTGAGTTCTAAATGTAGAAACATACAATATGTCTTTATAAACACATATGTACACATGTACACAACCCAGAAAGGAATTTAATTCAATGAAAAATAACTTTTAGAATTATTACTCCGGTTTCAAATGCCAAAAGAAAGTGTTTCACATGTAGTATATTTTATAAATACTAAACCACATAGTAAACTGTTTTCTTGATAAAGTTGCCTGGTTAAAATGAGGAAGTGAAGTAGAGACAGAAGGACTGAAATTCTGCTTTTGTATGTGACTATTGAAAGATAAGAATTCCACATTGTGGGATGATATAAGGCAATGTCTTACTCATGCATACTTGCTTTAGAAAAAGACAATACCCTGGTAGAGTGCACTGAAAAAGGACTCACGGATGTCAGTGGAGGCTGCCTAGACAGCTCCCCACCTAGATGCAGGGACATATTTGGCAGAAACCAGATGATGGGCCCAGGGTTCAGTCACCCACAAAGGAAGGCTGTTCTACTTACCATTTTCCTAACTGAAGTGAGAGGCAAAATGTACTTCTCCGCATGGGTCTTTTTCTGAAGCTAGAAGAGGAAGTGATGAAAATGCTGGAGGGCAGGATTCATTTCTTCACAGCATGGGACAAGGAAACAGAGTGGTAGCTGATCTACACCCTGCCCAATGTGTTCCACCTGCCACTGACCACAGCTCAATTTATAAACAGTCAATAAAGATCTTTCCATCTTCAGAAGGGAGTAGGGAAACTTTAGGGACGCAGCTGTTTTAATACTTCCCCTTCCAACTTTTGACATGTCAGTTATTTCAAATAAAGTGAAGTGAGCAATAAATACACAAAGCTATGAGCTGGCCTTGGATCCCTTTCCATGTGAAATGGAAGTCACACGGACCTCACAAGATGTGTGTGCAGGAAGACCTGAGCTAGGAACCCCAGCAGCCACATAAGACAAAACTAAACCAGTTTCCAATTCCTGTGCCTGTGGGTGAAGGGACAGGAAGACCTACCTTCGCCAGTGTCATCTTCTGGCCTTCACACATCAACAGTCATGCACTCTACCTACCTCCAGACCAAACACAGAAACCAACTTAGAACAACTGCAACTTATGATAAACCATGCCAGATGATACCAACAGACATGAGTTTACATTCAAGTTTTCTGTTATGATGTACACAGAGAAGCAGAAATACCATACATCCTAACCTAAAGAACCATCTTCTTAAAGAGCTTAGAAATCGTACTGGACTGAAGTGTCCTTTGTGTCCCACACAGACTTCTTGCTTGAGTGTCTACAGCACCAACTGCCATATTTTTATATTCCCCAGTTTTTCATCTTATGCAAATTGATCAAGTATATGGGGTATTCTTCTCCTGAAAGAGAAGTAGTGTTTTTAAATTCCTCATTAATCTTGCTTTTGTTTTTTAAAGAAATGAATGACATTCTGCCCTGAGACATAACACCTCTTTTTGTTTTAACCATGGTGATCCTGACCCTGTTCCTGATCCTTCATAGTGCTTTTGGACAACATAGCCCTAGATGTTTATTTATTATATCACGTAGCATTAATCAGACCCCACAGACATAAGAACACAGAAGAGGTGGCTCTTGTTTTTCTCATTACTATTAATCTGCAGTTTTCTTTTGTTTCTGCTTTTGGCTATAGGCATGGGAATTTGGAGCTGTGTCTAGCCTGTCTCTGACTTCTTCAGGCAGAAGGGCAGATGAACTTTTATAAAGGCCAGTCAGCAGACGAAGGTTTAGCTTGAACCGCCCAAGATTTTGAGTCCCTGTTAATAATTTTATTCACAAATGGATGCCATGCTATCCCCCCCCCATGATTATAAAGACTTTCATATCTAACTCTGTGATAACAATATAGAGTGGGGAATACTTGTGTCTCCTTATAAAAAGCAAAATAGACTTTCAGGAACCATAGGAAACAGTTAAAACATCAATGGTCTCTATGAAGCCAGTGCAGTGGACTGATACTCAGCTGCAGTTTCAAGAATCAATATGACTTTGCTTTTTAGAAGCTAGTAGAACCATCAATGTTAAAGAATCCAAAATCTTAGTTTAATCAGAATTTCTTAGGATAAGATGTTCCAAAACTGCTCTAGTAAATCTTTAAAAGCATTATCCTCAGTTTCTATTTCTAACCCATGACAAAAATGCAGCTCACAGCTTTTACCAAATCGCAACTAATATTTTTTTGATAAGAGAGATCTGGACTTAAGTTAGAATACAAAGTGTCCAGTTAGTTTCCCAAAGAGTCGCTGTATGTTATAATAAAGGAAACACAAGCCTTTACACCATGAGTAGAAATCTTATGGCTGTGGTAAAATTCTACCCTATAAAGAGTAAGTACATACTCTCTCTGTTCTCTAGTTGATTTGCTCTCAGAACCAGGAGTGGGGATCTGAAATTCATAGGAAGCTCTACGCAGTCTACTCATTAATTTTTGCCTCCAGTGAAGCTGGCTGTATAAGAAGTTTAAGAAGAACGCCTGTGAGTTTGCTTGCAAACAGTAGTCCTTGGAATGCAAGCATACCCCGAATCTTCTGAAAAGGGAGGTCTGTTGGACTTCAGCAAATATCTGAGGCTCCCACAGCAAACTGAGGACACATGGCATTTCTGAAAGTGCAAGTGCAAATGTTAACAGTGGGGTTGACCAAGAAAACATTTTTCACATTTTCAGAAATATATGGTATGGGAGACAGTGCAAATAAACAATGGGAGGTGGTTATGAATATTGCTATAAATCTATAATGAAACTTGCTTTTGCACACACAAACTCACATCCTCAAAGATAAGATTACATGAAAAGGAATTGTTAAAGTTTTATTCTCTCCCTTAGACAATCCCTCCCACGAAACTTATAACCTTTTCAACAATTTTGACTATTTCACTTACAAACAAAAACTAATTTTTGTTCTATTCAGAATACGGTCCTGGAGAAAACTGTGGCCTTGTAAGATGTGTGCTATCAGTACTATTTTCCAGATGGGTAATTTCTAACAATAAAGTCCAATATCCCTTCCGTACCTGAATGTCATGTTTTCTCAGCTACTGAAAGCCATGCTGCTCCTCTGTTTTGCAGGTCTCAGACAGTTCTTGATGAGTGTCAGCTTGTACTTGTCTTCACTGACTCGGCACCTTCCCTTGTCAAGGCAGCGAGCATCAGGTTTGAGCTGTGGCCTTTGTGTACATGGCATAATGCACACTACTCCACAGAGATAAGGAGGACTATGTGAAAGACTCTGTTTTTCTCCTGTGTGTGAGCAGCATCCTGGAGACTGTCTTCTACTTCCATGCCTACCTTAATAGTTTTATGTTTGGCAAAGATGGTACTTTGGGCTAATCACTTACAGAATGGTTCCCATGGTGTCTTAGGGTCACTGGCGCTGTGACGAAGCATCATCACCAAAATCAAGTTGAGGAGCGAGGGTTTATTTGGTTCACACTTACACACTGTAGTTCTTTGCCGAAGCAAGTCACATAGGGCAGCACCTTGGAGTAGCTGGTTCAAAGGCCATGGAGAGGTGCTGCTTATCGGTTTCTTCATTATGGCTTGCTCAGTCTGCTTTCTTTCTTTTTTATTCACTTCTAAAGAATTTATTTTATTTTATTGGCATATACATTTATATTGTTGCATGTAAATAAAAAAATTACATACAGCAAGAAGAAGCACAAAACAATCAGGGATTACATGAATGTTACATTCATTGTGTTTTGGCTAATTATGTTTGACAACCTTGTAGAAAAAAAAATCATTCCTATCTTGGTGGTTTAAAATTCTGAATGTAAATCAATATCTATCATATATCATCTCTGTCAACTTGAAACATTTATCTAGACCTAAAAACATCTTAACCCCTAAATGGCTAAGGTTAACTGTAAGACTTAACTATCTGGTCTTCAACCCCATCAGAGACTTGAGAAGGATTGAAAGTTAATTACTTGAGGGAACCAGAAGTGCAGGTTAGCAGCTTCCAGAATGAGAAAAGAAAAGCAAACAAGACAAAACCAAAACAAAACAAAAGAAAGCAAAACAACAACAAAAACTCAGCCTACTTCAAGAAGAAGATGAACATCAAAGAACCTCCTTATGAAGATGGCTTTAAATATGGCAAACAAGCCATGGACAAAACATCCTTGTTTCTGCAACAGACATAATTCTGCCTAAAAATGGGCAAGCTTGGATACAGGCAGAGTTGATAGCCAATCTCCGCCAAGACAGGGTAAGCAAGTACTCATAGTTTCTGTCCCATAAATATGTCTGTCAGATACATTGGGCCAGAAGGCTGAGGACGATGCTCCAACATTATAGAGAATTTTGAGTGACTGTTCAGCCAGTCTACTTTCTTATGGATCCCAGGACCATCAGCCCAAGGATGGCACCACTCACTTCAGCCTGTTTTAAGTTAGCCTGAAAGCAGCCAGCACTCAAGAGCTCAGTGAGAATCCTGGAACAGTAAATTCCATTTTGAAATGACTGAAGTTTCTTCTGTGCAATTATATGAACTCGTAAGTTATTGTGGTAATTAACAACTGAAACTCCTTGGATTATGAGAAAAAGTCATTCCTTAGAAGTTTGTAAATTCTAAGCATGAATCATTTTCATTGCATCTTTCAATTTGATAGAGAAATAGTTCATAGCATGTTTGGCAATGATTGTATAGAAATTTAAAATAGCTTCCCTTAAAAGTAGTTCTTTAGTAAAAACAAAGATTACATGCTTGATATCATGGAAAAGTCCTAGGATATTCATAGTTTTCAAATAACATTAAACTAGTATTTTTAAAGCATTCTCTGTTGTTTTTCCATTTTGTTAGAAAACAGCTTCTCATATAATATGAAAACATCTTTTCTTAAATTACTAGTTAAAGAAGATAGAAAATAGTATATTTGTGAGGTAGCAAATTTTAGATGAATTAATAAAAAGTAAACACATTAATGAATTAATAAACAAAGCAAGCAGAAAATAAGCACTGTTTGGGTGTTACCAGAGTAAGGGAAAGTGCCTCTGAAATAGAGACAAAGCCATGTTTTTCTCTTTGGCAAAGAAAAGACAAACAAGTCATGGACCAAAAAGAGTATCTGTTGTGTTTGAAGAACCAGAAGGTCAGTGAATAAGTAGAAGCAGCACAAGGTCCATACCTGATGCCAGAGCTGAAAGGTTGCATTGGCTTTGATAAGCCACTGGAAAGATCATGTCATGTAGACTCAGTGCATTTAGTTATTTTCAATTTTGAATATCATAATATGATAGGAAATTAAATTTCAATCTTTCTTTGGAACTCATTGTTATCTGTGACATATTTTTGAATAACAGGTGAATATCAAAGTATCCATTCTGCCTCATTTTATCCATTTTAATACTGTCTTGCTTTGTGGGAGAAGACGCTGCGCCTATGGAATTATAAAGTATTCAGTGTAATTACCACTGATTTAGTACTAATATCCCCCAGTTATACCTTACTCAGTGATTTCCTCTTAATGATTTCTACATGTGTATGTCTATATCTATAATTGCACCTATACGGTGAACTCTAGGAAGAGTTACAATAGATGCTTCATACTGCTCCCCTTTTCGGGATTAGAAAACTGTTGCTGTAAAGGCCCAAACTATAGCAGTGCTGAAGAAGTAAATGTGTAGGGTGAGGAGAAGGAATTGTGAGAAGTATATCAGTGTTAAGCCAACTTTATGGAATATACAGTCAAGTGAAGGAGACATTTTTGAACAAGTGATTATAATGTGTAGACATGAATGAAACAGAAGAAAGATTGTTCCATCATGATGGTCATTAGACAGACACTGGACAAGCAAAATCACATGAGCAAAGTCAAAGGAACACTAATTAGGCTTCTTAGAATTGGCAAGAAATAATTCACGGATTTTACCACTTGCTTTTCATATTTTTAAAAAATGTCTCAAAAACATTCTTAGAATTAACAATTCATGACAAAAGTAAGTCTGTGAGCATACTCACAAAAGGGAAGCAATTTATTGCCTCGCGTCTTCAGTCAGAAGAGTCAGCACAAAACTCAAGAGTGATTTCAGAGCAGATGTTGATTCCTCTCTTATTTTTCTCGTAGATAATTCATTAAAGGCTTGCAAATGTCAATTTGCAAATCAAAGGCACATTTATATCTTCAGGTTCCCACATTTAAAAGGAGAAGTGAGTCCATGTTTATATGGGATGACTCACTTCAATCTATAATTACCTGTCAGCTTTCAGGAAAGATGAATATTCAAAGACAGAGGAAGACTCATCCACACAACAAAAACAACAAGAGAAACATCATTGATTGTTCTGGAAGGTATTGAATAAGCTGTCTATTTAAAAATCTTAGCAGGACTCTTAAATTACCTTTCCTTGTGAGCATTAACAAAGGAATAGGCTCCAATTTATGGAAGCTTTAAGAAGCACCTTTTATAGTCTCTACAGCAAGAGGTGGTGAACTCTTTCCCTAAAAGGGTCAGATTATAAATACTGCAAGCTGTGCAGGCTAGATATTCTCCTTTGAAGCTCTGTAACTCTACCTTGATACATAGAGGTGACAATAAATCACCACAAATCTTTTTATTTATTTCTCTCTCTCTCGTTTTTAAAATTTTTTTTATTAATTTATTCTTGTTACATCTCAATGGTTCTCCCATTCCTTGTGTCCTCCCATTCTTCCCTCCCTCCCATTTTCCCCTTATTCCCCTCTCCTATTACTGTTCCTGAGGGAGACCTCCTCCCCCTGTATATGCTCATAGGGTATCAAGTCTCTTCTTGGTATTTTTCTCTCATACAACACATCCCAACCACAGCCTCCCCTGGCTGCTTAGTCAAAAGCAAAGAACAGCCTAGGTCTGTCTTCACAGTTCTCAGACAAAAATTGTAAAGTTAAACCAACTCTGTGGCAGTGTGCTGCTTATCTGACATAGCTTGATACATTCTAAATTTTCAGTGCTGTAGTATCTCAGGTGACATCAGACCTACTTGAATAATTTCTGTTTATTACAATCAATTAAAAACTCAAAGGAGGTAACCTGCTGTCCTTCCTCTGAGTGCCACCAGGTCTCCCCCTCCAGGGGACATGGTCAAATGTGAGGCACCAGAGTACGTGAGAAAGTCATATCCCACTCTCCACTCAACTGTGGAGAATGTTCTGACCATTGGCTAGATCTGGGTAGGGGTTTAAAATTTACCGCCTGTATTGTCCTTGGCTGGTGCCTTAGTTTGAGCGGGACCAGGTTACCAAGAAGAGATTTGATACCCTATGAGCATATACAAGGGGAGGTAATCCCCCTCAGGAACAGTCATAGGGGAGTGGAATAATGGGAAAATGGGAGGGAGGGAAGAATGGGAGGATACAAGGGATGGGATAACCATTGAGATGTAACAAGAATAAGTTAATAAAAAAATTTAAAAAAAAACTCAAAGGAGGAAAGAAAAACCCTCTGATTTGAATTTGCCTAATTGGTACATTTGGATAGATATAGAAAAAAATTTCCCCAACATTTAACAGTAACTCACAAGAACATGTTTGAATAAAAAAGGCACACAAATCAATTGCTTTTTTTCCCCCAGAGGAATCCCCTCAGATTCACAGAAGCAGAAGATTAAAAAAAAAAAAAAAAAAAAAAAGCCTAAGATGTTTAGATTCTATTTCAGGCTTTGCTAATAAAAGCTCATGACCTCAGCACTCCAATTTCCATAACTTCTTTATTTTTGAAAAATGCAGAAGTTGTGAACTCTATGAACTCATAGAAAACTGATGATATTATAACTGAAATGGAATCTAATATTATGACCAATCTTTGGAAATCACAGCAGAGACAGCCAATGGCATCAAAAAGTGTAGGAACTCCAGCAGATAGATTCTCAGTGCTCGTTAGGAGGCTCAGCTGTCAGGGACACCTTAGTTGTAATAACAGCAATTCTCTACCACACCTGATGGAGGGTTGACCATTCTTCCCAGACAGATTCCTCATTGACATAGGCACTGACTACACACTTAAAGGAAAGCAACCCCCAGGAAGACAAAAACATTCAATTGTTTAAAACAAGATGAGGCAACCCTGAACCCAGACAGGAAACTACTGGAGACAGTTCTTAAAAACTGTGATAAAGAAGCAGAGGTGCAGCTCTTCCCAGCTGAGGTCTTCAGGCGTCGGTGTGGGGAAGGACTCCGTTATCTTTAAGGGTCTGGCCATTGGGAATTTGTCCATACTCCAATGATTATATGGGCAACACAAATTGGACTTGGTTTATTCTTTTTTCATTTTGAGGGAGGGCACAAGGATGGGAGATGGACCTTGGACAAGTGGGTTACATTGTATGAAATTCACAATTAATTAATAAAAATACTATATTAGGACAAAAAAAAAAAAAAAACCCACACCAACCAACCAACCAAACAAACAAAAACCTCAACCAAGATCAAATATGCTTCACATGAGAGTTTATAAAGCTGTATCCTATCCCAGTGTCTGGGCTTCAGCTTTCTTTTTTAATGTCAACTTTTACATTGCAATGTGTGGTTATTAAAAAATAAGACACTTTATTTAGTTACGTGTTTCAAACAGCCTCAATCCAAAATATTTTTCAAGATATTTGATCTCAATCTCTCAGAAGTTCATCCTTCGAATTGGGGCAGAGAGAAAGTTCAGATGGAAGACTCTGGGAAGGAGATAGCACTTCTTCAGCACAGTGTAACTTTCACATCTACCTCTTCAGTTAGTCAAACCTTTGGAGAAACACACTTGTAAGATATACTCACCATCATAGCTCTGATTTTGTGGAGTCACACGTGTTTCTCATGATGCCGTGAACGTCAGACATTTTGCCCAATGTGTCCAGCTGCTCTGAACTGTCAAGAGTAACTTAGTGTTGTGCCTATGGTCTCAGAAAGCTGACTAGTAATGCTTCTTTGGACACCAGGAAGAAAGATAATCTAAGCAATTTAAAATTTATGTTTAAAAACAAACACAGAGAAGAAAGGAAGAAGAGCCAAGCTTTATTTTCTTTACAATGACTGGGGACATGTGAAAGAATCCTCCATTATCCTGTTGTTGCTTTACCATCCTGGAACAGGTGTGGGTGATAGTGACAACAGAGATAGGAAACTGGAGTATTTCATTTCTTGGTCCATGAGTAAAATGGGTCCTCACCTGTGCAATCACAAGATGAACAGTGCTTCTACCAGCAGATGGATGGCTGGTTGTGGAACCTGCTGCCTCAGGTTGCCCAGGCAAGATGAGACGCCTTTCCTGTATGGGGACCAGATTTCATTTCGAGCAGCACACACTTAAGGCATAGAGTATCTAAGGAAAAATAATCCGTCAACATTTCTCAACTTATTCACATCCCTTCAATCATAAATACTTGTGCCTGAATCCAAATAGCTAAAAGATATTCAAGTTATGCTGCATGTTTAAAGCATGAGCATTTCAAGCAATTGATGGGACTCCAGGATGATCATGTGCACAGTGTTTGTTCCGAAGGATCTTTCTTCCAAATATTATTATCAAGATGATGTGGCTTTTGTTCCTTGTTTACATTTATTATATCTTAGTGTCTGAGAAAAAATATAAATAAATGAATAGTGATATAAATAACAAATGAGAGATATTTATTGGGTCCCTTCAAATCATGCTGAGACTTTGACAAGACAGGCTGGTACTTGCTTGTCTAGCAATCATTAAGAATTTCCAGCACGTTTTCTCTTAGGAAGCATGACAGAACCTCATCCTCTCAAAATTCTGTATACCTTAAGGTGGCCAAATTCACTTTCTCTTTTTCTTCACCAGAGTAGTTTTATACATAATGAACCTCTCCCAGCTGTCAGCACTTGTTTAATGAATAGATCTTATATTTGCTCAAAGAATTGCCTTGGGGAAGTATGTAGCAATGGAAGATTTTGTTCTATCAAGTAATTTATTTAAAGTCCTTTGGATTAGGTGGTAGGAGAGTTATGTTAACCTATTATATATCCGTTGTAAAACATCACAATCTGTCTGGAGAACTAACCTAAACATAACTTGCAAGAATCAAGGATAAACAGGAAATTGGGACATCAGTGTTATGAGTTGTGTGTTAAAAAGAAGCTAAAATCCTCACTCCTGCTGCCTATAAATGTGCCTACACTTGGAGATGCAATGTTTAAGTATGCAATGGCACAAATTTGACTTGAGAAAGTGAACCTTGCAGTTAATGACTGGTAGATTCACTAGAAGGTCATAGGGGGCCTTTGTGTGTTTACAGAAAAACAAAGAAGACCATGTGCAAATGAAGCAGATGTTAGAGACATTACAGATGTCATTCGAAGACCCCCATGAGACTCCAATGACCACTTCAAGATGCACGAGACACAGAGGGATTAGGTAGAGAATGGTCATGTAAGCCTGGACTGGGTGATACTGTTACTTTAGGCTACAAATCTTGAGGCTTTTGAGAGTAAGTCTCCATTCTATTTAATGACACACTTTGTGGTATTTTATTTTGATAGCTCAAAAAAACCAATTCTTTTCTTTTTGCTCTTTTATTTAAGTGATTAGTTTATTCTTTGAAAATTTTGTGCTTTTATATAAGGCATTTTGTTCTCTTGTTTTTGTCTTTTTGTTTTGTTTTTAGGAACAGGGTTTCTCCATGTAATAGCCCTTGTTGTCATGGAACTTGCTTAGTAAATCAGGCTGGCCTGGAATTTACAGCGATATGCCTACCTCAGCCTCCTGGGTACTGGAATTAAGGGTGCGTACCACCACACGGAGTTGATATAGGTGTTTTGATCATACCATTACTACAACCTTTTTCCAGCTTCTCTTGAACTTTCATTGTCTCTCTGAATGATGTCTTCTTTTTTTCTTTCTATTAATAAGCTCCAGAGCCCAGTTAATGCTGACCACATGCACATGTACATGAGCAATCCATGGGTCATGAACAGCCTTTCCAAAGCCAAGACTCTATTTTGTCACTTTGTTTCTAAACTTTATTTCCAAGTTGATATAAATTTTTATGACATGCAATGCTAGCTTAGAAATGTATATCAGACTTTCTTAAGACTCAAGATCCCTCCACTTCAGGCTCCTATATACTGGGATTATAAGCATGAACCACCATCTTGATTGTGATTCCATATTCTGAGCCAAGAGAAAACAGTATTGGCAGTGGGGAGAGTGATCATAGGATGGGAATCTTGCTGTATAGTCATGAGAACCCCAGTATGATTTCTCAACACCCATATAAAAGCTAGGCACAGTAGTCTACTTCTGGGACCACAGAACTAAGAGCTGTAGGAAGTGAGGAAAATGTTGGCTAACAAATCTAGACTAAATTATGAGCCCATAATTCTGTATGATACTTGATCTTGGTGGAGAGATACAGGGAGACACCCAGTGTTGAACAATGACACCTCCATTTGAGCATACCTGTACACACATATATTATGTCATGCTCACACACACACATAAGCATATATGCACAAGGTACATTAAATTGGTATACCGTTTTCCATTTTGGGTGTATCTCATTTACTTTGGATCTGATCTCTTTCCTTTACTCTACATATATACATATTAGTCACTTAAGAAGTATCTGTCTAAAGACATATGATATCTCACGCCTTTCAAGGGTGAAGGCACAAAGAGAAGACTAACTGAATGTTCTGACAACATTTGAAATGTCCTGTTCCAGACTCTTAAGAAGCTTCTTAAAAGCATTTAGCCACTGTCTTAAATCTGCATTTCCCTTGGAATCCCAAGATACTGAAGTCCCATAGACAGATAATTCAACAATGAGATTAACCAAAGAAGGAACCTTTAGTTATCTCATGGGAACTGGTGGTTCCATCGCATGATAAGGACACCTCTGTGTCATCCTACAAAACAAGAACTAAGTTAATAAATACCTTGATCACACCCTGAGCATAACTACTTGGTTACTGACCTCCATCTTCTGTTGAAAACTACAGGTTTTGTTAGTACCCTGTGTGTGGGTTGGTGCACTTACTTTTCTTTTTTCTAACAGTCATATTAGTTGAAATCCTTTCTTAAGTTTTCACCATTGCTTTTCACTTGCTTATGATGAATGGATGGACCTGATATATTGAAATCCATAGAACTTTGGTTCTTGCACAGACCTTTCCTTTCAAATACATAAACAATCCCAAAACCACACTTAAGAATAAATAAACCTAGATGCATCATTCTCTTTCATCTCACAATTTACCACAAAGTTATAGTAATAAAAGCAAAATGGCACTGGCAGGAATCTAGTTAAATACATCAACAGAAATGAGTAGAATAAGCCTTTTGCTTATTATATGTTGGACAATGGTCAAAGGATATCTTCAACAAATAATGTCCAAATGTCTAAGAATTAAGTCTGACTTTTAAAATATTATATATAAGATTAACTTAAGTATTCAAAAACATAAATGCAAAAGTTCAAAATGGCCAGCTGTGGTAAAGTAAATCAACAGGATACCCAAAGGGATCACCAGTTTGAGGATAGCCTGGGCCACACCATGGGGAAAGAAAGATGACTCCTTGCTGTTCTTTCAGAGTATCTGAATTTGTTTTCCAGATGATAGTGCTGGATCGATTTGATCTCACCTGTAAGTCTTGATCCAGTAGATTCAGCCCCTTCTGAGAGCTTATGTGGGCACTGCACACACACACACACACACACACACACACACACACACACACACACTGCACATGGTTGTGAGAAACCGTAAAATTATAAAATATAAGATGCTTGTTTGCTTGTCCAACTTGGCTTGCCCAGTGGCCTGAGAACCTCTCCCAGTTCTTGGAACTGCTAACCTCAAGAGTTCCACCATAATTCCCAGAATAGTTACACACAAATTTGCAGATATCAGGTGTCCTCACAAGAGGTTCCCTCAGGCCAGATGTCCTAATGTCCATATGGATTTCAGTGATAAGCAACCCCACCTGCTTTGTGGTTTTTGCCCTTAAAACTAGCCTGTAGCAGCTACTCAGGGTCCTTTGCCTCCCGAGTGCTGAGGGATCCTGACACATCAACAATTGGGACCTTTGACGTGTCAGTAATAAATTTTACCTATACTTATACCTCCAGCCTGTGTGACTTGAGTGGTCTCTCTCGATGACCCCCTTCCCGAATTGGACTCTAGGGTCCAACAGTTGAAAATATAAAATCCGTATCACAATTCCTGAGGTCCATCTATCATCTGCTAGATACTGTTTTTAATAATGTTATTTTTGGATATGACACCAAAATTACAGGCAATAAAGCAACAATAAGTAGACTATGTCAAATTGAAAGCAGTGACATAATGAAAGACATCATCAATAAATGAAGAGGCACCTTAAAAATGGAAGGAAATGTTTCTAAACTACAAATTTTAATATCCAACATTTTAACATCGAAATTATATAACAAGAATTAACATATATCTAATCAAAAATGGGCAAATAACCGTAATCACCATTTTCTAAAGAAGATACGTATGCTACCATTAAGTATTTAAAAAATGTTCCATATCACTAGCCATCAGAAAAATTCAAATAGGAGCCATAAGAAAACACCACCACATATATTTGTTATGATGCTTACTGTCAAAATGCCAAAAGCTACCAAATAACAAGCAAAGATGTAACATCTAGGACTTTTTTGAGGTACAGATAATATACCAAGGCTCCTCTCAGACTCAGTATTTCTACTCACATCAATAAACTACAGGAGCAAGTTGCACGTGCCTTTAATCCTAGCATTCAAGAGGCAGATACAGGCAGAACTCCCTTTCTGTAAGTTCAGGGAAGACTTGGTATATAGAGTAAATCCTAGACCAATTGGAGCTACTGAGTGAGATTTGTTCTCAAAAATGAGAAGTAAAAAGGAAGGAAGGAAGGAAGGAAGGAAGGAAGGAAGAAAGAAAGAAAGAAAGAAAGAAAGAAAGAAAAGAAAAATATAAGACACCCTCATCCCAGTCCTTGGTCATTTGCCTTTAAATTGAGATATCTAGAAACTCTACAGGTAGTGAGGTCAGTGGTTATAAATGTGCACATTCAAATCAGACTGTCTGTGTCTGCCAACCAAATCACCTGAAATACATTTATACTGGCAAGTTGATGGTCTTCTCCTTCAATTTTTCACCTTTATAATGGACAAAAATGATTATTCAATGAATGCATTTACATTAAAAATTACATTTTGAGATAGAAGTTTCTCTCACACTTGGTCATTTGCTAATCATTAATCATAATTACTATTAAATAGTATGCACAGAATCATCACACTACACCTCGCCCACCCACTTCTCTACTTCTATTCACAACTACATAATATCTTCCACTTTGAAAAAATTATACTTTGAAAAAATGCTGGTAGTAAAAGCCCTAACTTCTCTTAAGTCACATAGAAACAGGGGATCTCTACTGCTTTATTCAGTTGTCATCAGAGAGGTTTCCTCCAGAAGCAGATGGAAACAGATTCAGAGTTCGAGAGCCAGAGATAGGCGGACCAAGAGTCTAAATAGGAGCGCTCCATCAAACCCTTCTCCTCAAAGCTCAAGTGATCCCATGAAGGAGGGGAAGAAAGATTGTAAGAGCCAGAGAGGATGGAGGAAACCAGGAGAGCAAGGCCTCTGAATTAACTGAGCAAGGTGTATATAAACTCACACAGCCTGAAGCAGCAAGCACAGGGCTTAAGTGGGCCTGCTATGTATATATTATAGCTTTTAGCTTAGTATTTTTATGTGAGAACAAGTGTGTCTTTGACTCTTGGGTGTGCTTTGGGACTCTTTTTCTCCTATTGGGTTGCTGTGTCCAACTTTAATAGCTTTTTGCCTCCTCCTATTATATTTTATTTCATCATGTTTGGTTGTTATCTTTTGGAAGCCTGTTCTTTTTGAATGAGAGACAGAAAAGGAGTGGCCATGGGAAGGAAGGGAGGTGGGAGCAACTGGAAAGAGTGGAGGGAGAGTTAACTATAATCAGGATATATTGTGTGACAAAAGATCTATTTTCCAAAAAAGGAAAAATAATTTTTAAAAAAATGAAGAAATGTACAAAGTTCTATCATCCCGTCCCCTAGAATTCCTAAAATCTAAAAAAGAAAAGAAAAAAAGAAAAAAAATGAAAGTTGAAAGAAAGAAAATAAGGAAAGAAGAAAGGAAGGTAGCAAGGAAGGAAGGAAGAGTGAGAGATCCCAATGAAACAGGCTGTAATGCCCACATGTCTGTCTCTGATTCTCTAGCATGCTAGGCCCAGTGAGTGTTCATTGTCACAGAGTTCCTGCAATCTTTCCTGATGATAGTGATGTGAAAGAGGGCAGGATTGTGTCACAGCTCAGAGAGAATAGAATACAACATTAAATCGACATTCCTGATGAAGATTCTTATTGGTAACTGTAAATCAACAAAACAGGGATATGTGTCTGACGCAAGTGAGGACTTTCAAGGTTCATGGGTTCTGTGTCTGTGCCCCTCACCCACACAGACTAGCCTTTCTCACCTCCCTGGAACTTTTGTCATGACAACCAGAAGGTGAGTGAGAAGATATGACTAACTGGGGCCCTGTTGTAGTAAAGGGGGATGATTCAGTATCATTAACTGATTAAAAGAAACAAAATTTAATACAGCGTATTTACTTTTCTCTCTGTCACCCCTTGGAGGAAAATTGAAGAAAGAGAAATGCAATTATTAGAAGATTACACATTGAGTGCTCAAGTGTTTAGTCTCTAGCAGAGCACTTTAGTGTCTTAAACAACAAAATGAATATGAGTATTTTGATGGCGAGTTAGTTTCCATTGGGTACCTAAATTTTTACTTTTTATTAACTACACTGTATTTTCATTCTAGCTTTATTATTTTGAATTCATCCAATGTACACACAGAGATGTGTCAAAGGCTTTCCATAGAATGGGATTGGAAGATCTTATGAAGAAAATGCTTGATAATTTCAGTGGATGGCTCCTCAGATGTTATTGTGATGACCACCAGGCTGGAGAGAGATATATCAAATATTCCTTTAACAAACATATATCGAGTAAGGTTTGTGCCAGCACCATAGCAATTATTGAGTGTCTAAAAATATTTTTGGACTTTGTTGACCAGTGTTATATACTCTAGATGCAGACACTGACTTGTTACAATAAGTCACAGCCCAGCAATGTAGTACAGGGGCTGTATTGCTCTAAGAAACCCTGTTTAAGTTTTACTCGAGATAAAGAGGATCTTATCCTTGAGGTGCTGAGATGCTTGACAGACAGACTAGGAAGGAGAACTCTTTCTATTAAAGAATGCTGATGATCTGAAAGCTTTGATTTTTAAGTTGGTAGATAATCGACTATGTCTGATCTAGTCCTGCCTCACATCCCACTGAATAACACATTACAGTAGTAGAAATGATTTCATTTTAGGCATAGTCATTAAAAACTTCTAAAATGCTATTGAGAATTTTCCTTGATCAAAGTCTACCTATGGCCTTATAACCAGCTATGCAGAGAACACTGGAATAAAGCTAATTTTCCTTGAGGCAGGTCTTTGTTCATTTCCCTATGAGGCAAATACAAGGGAGGTGGGGATGCCTGTGGCTCAGAGTAGATATTTTACAGTACTGGCTCTTATCCTGTCCTCAGCATTGGTCATGAGCTCAGTAATTAGCAAATTAATCAATCTCTGTGCATAAAATTCACCTTTTTATGGCTTTGTTAAACCAATTATCTAACTACTTGACACTTAAACAATGGGATATTTATTAATTTTAATGTGTAAGGCATTTGCTGAACTATAAAGCATATAAATCTCAGTAAATAAAAGGTGTTAGTGGTGATAAATTTTACAGATAACCACAGTCCTACAGAGTTTCTCCATCTTTCCATTCCCTCTAATTCTCAGAGGAAGTAGATCTTAACATTTGGGTTTCAGTTAAATGGAAAGATTCAAGGGTTAAGAGGTTTATTAGGCAGATATATGGGATATTGGATGCTGATTCCAGAAACCATAGCCAAGTCCTTGGCTTAGAGTAGTTAAACAGGATTGTGTGGTTCTGCAACAATCATTAGAAAACACTTACGTTATGCCAAAATATATCAGTAAATATGACGGCAAGGGTTGCCAGCGTACCAATTGTTTCTATAGAAATGGGAAACTGTCCATCACATTGGCATCAGAGTCCTAACTTGTCAGACAATTGTATGTCAATTCTGTTGTACTTTAAAATTAATAGAGAGTTCAACTCTTGTTTGGCCTTCAGGAGACAGAGAAGTTTGGAATTTGTGATTTGTCTAACAACAGTAAAAGTGAGTAAGGAAGAGATGAAGTTAATATAACTAAAAGACTGAGTTCAAATACAGGGCATTCATCTTTGAAAATAGTAACTGTACAATCTATTTATATACAGAGTACACATATGCATATATAATACACATGTAAATATATCATATATGTGCATTTCATATGTTATACAAACAAATATAATATATAATATACAAACATATCAGAGGTTTATATTATAAAAACCAAAGCTAAGTTTTCAGCCAGCCATTTTGTGATTTCATTTTCCTATTATACATACACTTTCAAGAGTTAGAACACCAAGATTACAGTATTTTTCAGACCATAAAATGCATTCTCCCCACAGCCCCGCCAAAGTGGGAGGAAGTTAGGGTGCACCTTATGGTCAGATTGCTGTCCATTGGGCACCAACAAAGAGGTCACTTACAGATAGATGTCTTCAGTGTGCCAGCCGAGGACCTTAAGCAGGGTTCAGTGTGTTCACAGGAACAGGAAGAGACATAAGCGGTATCACTGAAATTCCTTCTCACACAGAGCTTGGTCTCCGCCCAGTTCCCTGACTACTGAGCTGATCTGAGCTAAAGGCTGATCTAAGCCTGCTGGGTAAGTAGATGCATGTCAGCTTGCTGCAGGGAGCAGGACAGAGGGATGCACTAAAATGTGTAGCAATAAGGAAGCTCCAGCTACCACTTGCCCCTCCCTGACTGCAGTAGGGACACATTGCTATGCAGAAATCATTACTGGGCATATGAGAGAAGACAGAATTGTTCATTCTGCATACGTGAGAAGACAGATGGATTGGAAAAGTGTGGTCCAAACATCCTGAAGGGCTTCTGAGAAAATCTGCTTGACCAGTTCAGAGCACATGTTACTGAAACAACAACAACAACAACAACAACAACAACAACAAAAACAAAAACAACAAAAACAGATTTAAAGAGGTGAAGATTCATTCAGCTGTAATTCCTGGGGGTTTTACCAGCCAGTTGCAACTTCTCAAAGTTTCAATCAACAAACCGTTAAAAGTCTTTATGAGAGAAGAATGGAACAGATGGGTGGCTGCTGGGAATCACGATCTGACTCCCACAGGACAAATGAAGAGGCCACTGTCACTGAAGTCTGTGAACGGGTTACAACATCATGGCAGTCAGTGAAGGAGGAAATCGTACGATCATTCAAAAATTGTAGCATTAGCAATGACTTAGATGGAACTGAAGATAATATCATAAATGAAGATAGCAAAGAAAGTGATACAAATGGTTGTTAGCATCTGAGCTTCCTAAATTCTGACACTAGCGATGATGAGTTTTGGGGGTTTTCAGAAAACTAGAAAGTGCTTGGTGTTGAGTTAACACTTTGTAATATTGCTGTATTTTGTTATATTTTAATAAATATTTTACTATACTAGTACTAGTTTGGTTCAGAATTCTTTTTCTTGTTTTACTGCTGTAAAAATTGGGTGCGTTTTATGGTCAGGTGCATCTTATGGTCTGAAAAATATGATATATATAGTTCCTAATATTTCATACATAAAATTAATAGATTTAACTTTGCTGTTAACTAAGTACATATTTAAAATACAAATAGCAGGAAAATGCCAAGATAACAAAACAGGAGAATTCTGAAGATGCTCAGGAATCCAATAAGCTGGTATTGTAACAGGTTTATGATTTAGTAGTCAACTGTATACATGATCTTCTGGTTTTAAAATCATGACTTTTCATAGTAGATAAATATGAAAATAATACAGTACATACACAAATTAGGTACATACATATGCATGTGTACACATGCAAACAAAGATATGTATTCATATACACACATATTTATGCACACAAACATACATGTCATCTATTCACACACTACCCTCTATTCAGTAAACAGAGGTATAGAAAGCTTTTCATTTGCTACCTATCCAGAAAGGCAAGCATAGATTTATTATAAATAGCCCTCCTGTATGCATAATGAATTCTGTAAGCTTACAACACATTACATTTTGTTTATGAATTATGTAGTAAGATCTCATTGAAATAAGCTGAGGCTGATTCAACATTTCAATCTTTTGGCAAATGTAATACTCCAGACTCCATAAATTTTAAAGAAATAATTCTAACTCAGTATATACAAAACTCTTATGGACAAACTCTTTTTTTCCAAGAGTAATTTTACATCAAAAAATAACCAACACGTGAACTCACCAATGGAAATATGATAAATCCAATGAAAAGAAATTACACTAAAGAATTTGATATATTTGGGAATTCTGAAAGATTACTTGAAATATAAATATGCTAAAATAATGTAAACAAGCACCCAATGGTAAAAGGCAATTAAAAAATAAATAGTAGATTTAACAGAAATAGAATTTCTAGAAATGAACAACAGAAGCTGAAATTTAAAACACAGATGATAAATGGTAAACCAGATATAGTTGAAGAACAAAGACTTGTCACCTGAAGGATAAATTTAAGAATATTGCCTGAAATTTAGGACAGAGATATAAAATCTAATAGTAAGTGTCACAATGCAATATTCAAGTGAGAATATCAACACCACCAAAAAACTTTCCAAAGGTAAGGTTAATAAAATCATAGATTCTGGGGGAAGAGTTAATAATTTATCTTTTAATCAACCCTCCAAATGATGATTATACTTGCTGCATCATTTACTGTCTCATGACCAAAAGTGACATCTGGACAATATTATTTTTGCTTATATTTGAAGAGGGAGAGTCCATGAGGAACAAGGAAGCACAGGGACATGATACTGGAGCAATAAGCAGAAATATCACACCTTCAACCACCAACTCAAAGCAGAGAGTGAACTGGAAACAGAATTGTCTCCAGCAAAGTTTCATCTGCTAAAGTTTCAACCATTTCCCTCAAAAATATCAACAATTGTTGTTGAAGTCATTTTATAAAACTGTGTTTGTTTCTCTTAGGTTTTTTGTTTTGTTTTGTTTTCTTTAACCCAGCTACTACACAAATAATTGAGATTCTTTAATATTTCGTTATAAAGCTTTACAGTACAATCTTGAGCAGTCTAAGTCTGTTCTTAACCCTCTATGCTTTCGTGACTCCATCTTTGCCAAAAATCCCCAGGTTACTTGCTTTCTAGTCACTTTGTTTCTCTAGCCAAACCTTTTTTCACCTCTCCTGCACCTCTGCCCATGGCTGAATCCCATGCTGAATCCCATACTTTCTGTTCTAACTCCTCTTTCCCTGGCTGGCAGGAAGTCCAGCCCTATTCTCCTCCCTGCTCAGGGACTGGCTGTAAGATGCTTTATTGGAATACAAGGGAACAATTGAGGAGCAGTGTTAGCGATCACTGATATAAGAGATTCTCAGAACAAGGATTGTAACCAGATATAGTGGTGTTACAGAAATTAGCATTTGAGTTATGTAAAAATTTAAGCCTCAAAATGGTAAACCAAGTGCTCAAATAGATATGTGAAACTACAGAAGATATTTTTCATTCAAACCACCACACTTCACTATCTGGGACCTCTAGGCATATAGCCATTATCATAATGAAAAGTGCAACTATCTCAGATTTAAGTCTTCTACATCTTTGACATTATTTAAAAGTCTTTTTGAGGCATGAGGAACTTTAATTGTAACCTATAAAACCAAAAGGAAAATTACATATTTCCAACAGAATGACACAAAATGTACATACTATTCTAAAAATGAAAGAATGGGAGAATAATGAGATACTGGATCAAAGCAACACACACACACACACACACACACACACACACACACACACAAAATGAACTGGAAAAGCATCAAATCCTCTAGCTCCACATCTAATATCTTTAATTTCAAAGAGCACATATGACTCCATCCTTTCAGTTTTTCTTTCTTACATCTCTCTCTCTAGGGCTGGTTCAATTCCTGTATACCACGATCCGTTCTACATGTCTCAAGGCTCTGATATCACAACATCTTGAGGTCACTAGTTCAACCTTCACAACTCTACTCGGTGGCCCTTCAAGCCATATTGACCTCTTTGGACCTTCATAACAGTGGTGACTCCTTCATGTGTTGACTAGCCTCAGGGGCTGTCTGAAACCACTGAGGAAGAATAAATCCCCAAACTCCTGACTCGTGCATTTTTCTTGTCTCCCAAGCCACATGGACAACACTGCCAAGTTCACCTGTCAGCTCCAGATGAACTCTCTACAACACCCCTCCACCATATTGGCTTCAGCTTTTGCATGTAGTTGTTTTTTATAAGAGCAGAAACCTCTTTAGTCCCTTGCCTGCTACAAGGTGGAAGCTTATGTCGATGAGCTCTTTCCCCACGGATTCAATTCCTGTTGGTCCAGTGATGAGCAGAAGACCTCTCCTACTGGAAATAATCTTAACTACAGCAGCTCCCATTTCAGAATACAGCTTGGCTATGACATTCAACTCCCTGATGTTCTTTTTCTTTCCAAACTGTACAATTTGAATTCCTGTCTTTCCAGTTGGCTCCTTTTCATTGTAGATCTGCAAAAAGTGTTGTCAGTAATTGCCAGCCACAGACTCAAAACTATGGTGTCTTGACATCCTCTCTGCCTAAGATAGCGTTCCATTACCCTTCAATTCAGCTTCACATAAATTGGCAGGACATGGGTAGAAAGAAGCCAGATTCATTACAGAAACACCACCTGAATGATCCTAAGTCCAATTGTTAATAGGGAACTTGTTGCACTCTGAGACATCATGGAGTGGGCTTCTGGGTTTACAGAAGCATTTGCATTCAGCAGTCTTCTTCACAGGCAGTTACTGTGCTGGTCCCACTACTCTCTGCTCATATTTTGTCCTAAGTTTCAATGTCTTCCAATGCTCCTCAAGCAAAACAATCTTCCCCAGGTTCTTCACAGAAAAACCCACTTCTATCATCGACTCAAGTATTAATTATGTTTAGGTGCCGTAATAAAGTGCTACGGCCAACGACAACTTTAAGAAGAGACTGTTTATTTAGTTTAAGTTTCCAGGGGTAGAGATACAGAGTTCATAATGGTGTGAGAGGCATGGCAACAGGAACAGAAAGCTTAGTGGGCATACTTTTATCAGCAAACACCAAGCTGAGAGTGGACTGGAAGTTGGGTGATATCACAAACTGTCAAAGATTACCCCCAATGACATACTTACTGCAGCAGGGCTCCGTTCCCTAAAAAGTCCATAACCTCCCTCAAATGTAGCAACAACTCAAGACCAGGTAGTAAAATACATGAGCCTATGGAGGATATTTCTCACTCAAACCACCACATTTAACAAATGTTAAAACAGGGGAACTTAAACAGGAAAAATATAATAAGAGAGAGATTCACGTAAGTTGAATAATGTATTTCAAAAATTCAAGAGGAAATAAAAAGGAGCTATTTAGAACAAACAACATTGTCAACAATACTGACTAAGAACAGTGAATTGAAAACAAAAGAGAACTTTCATGTTAAGAAAAAAATTTCCATGAATCAAATAAATGAAAACAAGTGCAGTTATACATTTTATGATGAAGCTGCATTTCTTACAGATGATATATTGTATAAAAGACAACCAGGAAGGTTGACTATTCAAATGGCATTGTAAGGATAGCATGTGGTGGCATCTCTCTTAAGTAAAAACCAAAATCCATTTAACTAATAAAAACATTTTAAAAATTAATCAACTTTTTAAAGTCTTTGTAAATTGTCCCAAAGACTACATAAAATGTGTAGCTATCTCTTTAAGGAAAATAGTTTAATTTAGGTAAGAAAAAAAAGGTTTGACATTCAAATGATGACATGTTGTCTTTGCCTTTCTCCAGCTCAGTGTGATGAAAGAAGTATTCTAGTTGTACTTAAAACCAAACAGATGAAGCTTCCTCTACATGCACTGTCTCAGTGTAGAACTACAGATTAACTCCAGGAGAGGGGCCAACATCTCCCATACTCTCTGAGCTTGGAATCTCAGAAACTATTTTGAGAAGCCACAGGCAAGAAGATGGATCTTTTTTTCCCCCTTCTAGTGAGTCATTCACCAATATCAGGAAGTTGTTCTAAGTAAAATGGACCAAGAACCCCTGAACTCAAACATTTACGCCTTTGCCTCTGTCCACTGAGTTAGCAAAAATGCCACTTCTTGGAAAGGATGCTACGTTCTTTATCACTTATCCCAGATGCTGTAGCTCAGGGTCCTGTCCAGGGAAACACAATCCACATCCAACAGCCCAGGCCTTAATGTCGACAATTAATAAATGGGACCTCATGAGGCTGAGAAGCTTCTGTAAGGCAGGAGACATTGTCAAGAGAACAAAGCAACAGCCTACAGAATGGGAAAAGATCTTCACCAACCCTTCACCAATCTGACAAAGGTTTAATATCCAAAATATATAAAGAACTCAAGAAATTAAACACCACAAAACCAAACAACCCAGTTGCGAAATGGGGCTTGGAACTTAACAGAGAATTCTCAACAGAGGAATATCAAATGGCCGAGAAACACTTAAAGAAATGCTCGTCCTCGTTAGTCATCAGAGAAATGCAAATCAAAACGACACTGAGATTCCATCTTACACCCATCAGAATGGCTAAGATCAAAAACTCAAATGACACCACATGTTGGAGAGGATGTGGAGAGAGAGGAACACTCCTTCATTGCTGGTGGGAATGCAAACTAGTACAACCACTTTGGAAAGCTATCTGGCGCTTTCTCAGAAAAATGGGAATAGGGCTTCCTCAAGACCCAGCTATCCCACTCCTTGGAATATACCCAGAAAATGCCCTACCACACAACAGGGACATATGCTCAACCATGTTCATAGCTGCTCTATACATAATAGCCAGAACATGGAAACAGCCTAAGTGTCCCTCAGTAGAAGAATGGACTAAGAAACTGTGGTATATTTACACGATGGAATACTACTCAGCTATTAAAAACGAGGAATTCCCGAAATTTGTGGACAAATGGATTGATCTAGAAATTATCATAATGAGTGAGTACACCCAGAAGCAAAAAGAGACAAATGGTATATACTCACTTATATCAAAACACTAGTCCAAGGGATACGTCCCATGAAAATCTTTACTTACCAAGAAAGTGGGTCAGAGGAGAGGATATCCGATTAAGACTTTAGGCAAGAGTAGCATGGAAGAAAGAGGAAATTGTAGGACCCACAGGGTCCTGAAAACCTACAAGAAGAACTTTATGACAGGCAGATCTGGATCCTGGGGTCCTCCTCAAACTAAGGCACCAGCCAAGGAGAATATAGGCAGTAAACTTCGAACCCCTACCAAGACCTAGCCGACGAACATGATACTCTCCACCGTTGAGTGGAGAGTGAGATCTGACTCTCACACGAACTCTGGTGCCCTTTTTCTGACCATGTCCCCCAGATGTGGAGACCTGGTGGCACGCAGAGGAAGGATAGCTAGTTACCAAGAAGAGACTTGATATTCTGAGAGCATATATAGGGGGAGGAGGTCTCCCTAGGTCACGGACATAGGGGAGGGGAGAAGGGGAGAAATGGGAGGGAGGGAAGAATGGGAGGAAACAGGGGAAGGGCTAACAATCGAGATGTAATATGAATAAATTAATAAAAAAATCTAAAAAAAAAAGAATTTTTATCTCTGCTGCTGCATAATAGATGGAAATTTTCATGTCTAAGGATATTGTTGAACACAAAGGCAATTACAAATACACATTTAAGAGGAGAATTGAAGGTCTTACTTCCAATACACACACAAAAGAAAGAAAGAAAGAAAAAAGAAAGAAAGAAAGTAAGAAAGAAAGAAAAACCATATAGGACTTAGAAGTCCAGTAATAAAGAACTAGCAACACCGTGAAGAAGCAATTTCTCTGGATCAGAAGATCTTCCAGGGCCCGAGAGACATGACTCTTAGTTTAATTGGATCTCACCACTGAACGCTTTATTCTTCATGGTTCTATTTAAAGAAAATAAAATAATAATGCTGCAATTAGTGGACACTAACAGCTGGGTATAACAACAGAGGTAGACAATTCCTAATACTTGAACTGCACATCCAGAGAAATATCATCAGCAGTTATACTCTAGAGGGAATAGGTTTCCTTAATCAGCCAAGACATGTCATCAAATAAACATGCAAATCACAAGCTCCAAAGGGTAAAACAGATGAGTTTCTACAACACTTTGCCTACAATACCCTGTTGGATAAAAACTTAGAAGGAATGCAAAAGAAAATGTGTTACTTACATACAAGAATAATAGGGGAGAAGAAAATCTGCCTATGAGAGACATCACATGTCAGATTTAGGAGTGAATAAAAGTTCAAAGCATTCATTATAGAGACATTCAGCTAGCTAAAGGGAACCAGACTTAAATGTATAAAAAGAAGCTATGGTGACAATATTTCATCAAACAGGAAAAAATTATAAAGAGATAGAGATTAAACTCAATTAAGCCCACATGGAAATTTAGGAGTGAAAAGTTCAACCACTGATTTATAAAATTAATCAAGGAAACTCAATAATCTGTAGATATTCCTTGATTTATTATTAAATGGAGTTCTGATGAACTCGAAGTAAATGGAAAATACTCTGTGTTTAAAGTGCATTTAATCCATGTCACCTGGCGCACACTGTAGCTTAGCAACAAGTCCATGCATATTTTTGCTGTTTACTTTATGGCCATATGGCAAAGATATGGGGCTCACTGCCACTACTCTGTAGCAAAGACAATCACATAATGCAATGGTTGTACAGAAAAATATAAAAAGTCCAAGTTCAAAATATGATTCCTGCACAATGTGCGTTGATATCTAAGGGTTGTAAGTCATAAGATCATATATTGGTGACCTTACTTAAATTGATATAAGATAGTCAGGAAATTTGAAAGTAGGGATTATGTCAGCCAAAAATTTTGTAATTTTGTACATAGTAGACTATCTTTGCAAGCTGAAGGTGAAATGAATGTAGTTTCATATGACAAATAATGAGAATTTGTTGCTATCTGACTCTTCTTGCAAGAAATACTAAAGTAATTTCTTTGGGTTGAAATCAAGGGATCCAGACATTAGCTTCTATTTATATGAAAAACTGTGAGCACTAGTAAAGGTAATTAGGTAATTATAAGATAATATTAATGCACATTTATTCCATTTTCCCTCTTGATTAAAAAGTAATTATATAATACAATATGTATAAAATTGCATTATTTACCTTCGGCATATGAAACTCAGAAACTTGATATTATTGTATTTTTCACAATAACAGCACAAAGCTGGGATGTGATGGGGAAATTGTACTGAGGTAGGAAAATAAAATAGGTTCAATATGAATCTATAAGAACAAAAGATGAGAAAAATTAGAAAGATAGAATGATTACAAGGCAAGCTATAGACTCATACATTTTTCCTTTCTCCAAATTATTTAATAATCATAAAATATTTGAAATATTAATTATTAATATAATGTTGGGTATAATATATATTAGTGGTATAATGTGGGATGTGGTGTTAATAGGACTGAAGAAGAGAGAAGATCTGAGTTCTTCAGTGGTGGTCCTTCTTACATCACTGTGTGGTGGCTGTGTAGTAGCTGACATTTCGGCAACTGTGGCCTAGTGACTGAGCAAGAGCAAGATGCTGAAACTCTACAATCACCTGAGGAAACCTCAAGGATTCCTGACAACCCCAGCTTTAAGAGGTTACCCAAAGAATCCAGACTGTGCTGTTTCACTACCAGGCCAGCCCTAGAGGCAGCTCTCCTGAGAGCAGACATGTTTTCCTTCTTAGCTCCAGTCATTTAAGAGGAAGATTTGTGTCCAGCATATATTTCAGAAGTTCCCATTTTCTGCCTGGGAAGCTGATATGTACCACATTTCTGAACTCCTCTCTCCCTGTGGTCTATTCCTTGACACCTAGCACAACCAGAATTGTAGTCAATTTCTGTCATCTTGCAGCCAACAAGTAATACAGACCTGAATGGAAACCTCCTATGTGGGAATGTCTTTTACTGAGCATCAATAGCCTCACTGGAATTTTATTTACAGAAACATGGCCTCTCTTACTTGGTGTTCATAATGCTTTGGGCAATACAGTTATTGTAGTAATTGGGGTTTAATTTGCCAAACTTGTTTCCTACACAGGTACAATTAAGGGAAGAGTGACTCTGGGCACTTGTTTGTAGAGGCTCATAAGCAATATGCACCCCTTAAGTAAATTTTAAAAAGGGACTGTTGTTTGGGGACAAATGGCTTTCAGAAGTGTAAAGTCAGAGTATTTTAGATTTCCACTTCCCACTACTTGTGTATGAGAATTCTGCATGGATATTTCTCTGAAGAGAAGACCAACCAATGTTTTAGATTATACCTTTAACATGTGTAATCTCATACAGCCTTAGAGCAGGTCTCATTTTGGAGGAAGTGAATTTACAAATGTATCAAAGCAATCAATTCCACAATTCAAAAATACTGATAATTCAGAGAACCCCTTGCTTTCACATTTCCTATGTTATATCTGCGTCTTAAATATTCAGAATTTTTTCCTTGTTTCCAAATTTCCAAGGAAATATTTGCAATAGGTAAAAGAGAAAACGATTCTCTCTAAAACTTTTGCTTCTTTGCTGAGCTATTTGGTTCAACTGTGAAGTAGATGGTTAAGGATCTCTTTGGATGGATGGGGTCAGCTTGACCAGTCATGCAGTGTCTGATGAGATCTCCCTGTGTGGACTCTTCTCATTGACAGAATTTTTCTCTGCAGTGTTCTGAAATGAACATCTTGGCTACTTTTTACATATAGCCTTGGGATTCTAAAGAATAATCTGATGTCTCTTGCTCTGAAATACTTTAGTAATTGTTCTGTATCCCAATATTGCATATAACTCAACATCTCTCAGGTTGTGGTGTTTTAAATCGTTCTCTGAAATGTTACATGCAGTAACTCATTGAGTGATGCCCATACATCCTACCTGTGTTATCAAGTGACAGGATATAAATCAAGTAACATAGTAAGACCTCGGGTTTGTGTATAAAAATATACCATCAAGTAACATATACTACCAAGCACCAGCTCAAACTATTTCTCACATTATCTTTCCTGTCTGCACTTAATTAGCTACCATTACCCGATACAGTCATGACATGACTTTCAAGCAGCTATCTGTTACATATGATTTCTTATTTAAAACACACACACACACACACACACACACAGAGAAAGAGAGAGAGAGAGAGAGAGAGAGAGAGAGAGAGAGAGAGAGAGAGAGAGAGAGAGAGAGAGAGAGAGAGAGAGAGAGAGAGAGAGAGAAGAGAGAGTATCAAATTCTCAAGGCGTTGAGTTAAATGTTTGGAGAGTCAAGTCATTCCCAGACACATTATGGTGCCCAGAAGTTGTGCTTCTTCAGCTCTCAGTCTTCATTGCCCCCTATATCTCAGTACTAAGTTACAGCAAGCTTTGGTTGCTGCACAGTGGTGATATGTTTTCAATTGTTTGTTTTTTCCAGGAATGTCTTTTGTTCTGTATTCAATTAGTCATTTAAAAAATATGTTCACTGCTATAAAGCAAAAATGGAATTAATACTGACCTATTTTTCCTAGATTTGTGCATTTGTCTTCCTATTCACACTTCAGCACACAAACTAAATTCTGTTACCGGAGGGTTGGGGTGGTTCTTACATTGGGAAACTCCACTGAATTTTGTATTTTTTCTTTTATTGGAAATATTTTTCCTTACATAATCTATCTTGTTTATAGTTTCCTGTCCCTCTATTCCTCCCCACCCCCTCTCCCATCAGGATCCACTCCCTTTCTGTCCCTCATTACAACACAGAGGCTTCCAAGGTAAAATAAGATAAAATAAAATGGAAGTGAGCAATTCAAACAGATAGAAGGAAAAGTGTCCTAGAGAATGCACAACAAAGAAAAACCCACTGGTTTGCACACCCAGAAGTCCCATAAAAACACTATACTGGAAGTCATTAAATACACACAACAGAACTAGCTCAGACCTGTGCAGACCTGTGCAGACCTGTGCATGCTACCTCAGACTCTGTGCAGTCATATGTGCGACCTTGTTGATTTCAAAGCCCTGGGTCTCTTGGTGTCCTCTATCCACTCTGAATCTTACACTATTTTTGCCTCCTCTTCAACAGGGTTCCATGATCCTCGAGGGAGAAGATTTGATAGATAGATAGCATTTAGGGATGAGTGTTCAAAGGTCTCTCATTCTCTGCTTAATGTCTGGCTAGGGATCTCTGTATTTGTTCCCACCTAATGAAAGTGAAAGCTACTCTGAAGATGATGGCTGAACAAGACACCGATCTATTAGTATAGTAAAATGTTACTAGGAGTCATTTTTATTGCATTTTTTAAAGACCAGTAGTATTTGGTTTTACCCTAGGACTCTGGGCTGTCTACTTTCTTATTCATGTTCATCCAAATAGTGGAGTAGGGTTCCATCTCATGGAGTGGGCCTTAAGTCAAATAGGGTATTTGATGGTTACCATACAGCATTTTCTTAAATGTATCCATTCCATGGATCCTACCTTTGCTTCCGGTGTTCCCTTTTCTACATCTTATTTGCAAAGACATTTTCTGAAACACGTAAACTGTCCAAACACTGTTTTCTATTTTTAAAGCCTATTTCTTCTTTAATCTTAGGACTTAGGTGGCTGTTGAAACCCAGGTCTTAAATACATGATAGGTGATGGCCAGTGTGTCAAGACAGGGCTGTGTAATAACTAATAGCAGCCGAATGTGCATTCTTAGGTTGGGACTATTCTGTTTTATGTGGAGTCCAGCTTTCTTTTGTGGGGGAACACAACTGATAAGCCTCACCGATTGCAGAAGGTCCCATCTGTGATGTGTTGTTGCTGTTTACTAAAATAAACTTTGCTTGAGCCTATGCTCGTTAAAAAAATTATTTTCCCTTTAACCTTGTGTTTACAGGCTGAGGGACCACAGCTATTTCAGTGAACATCAAATTTCAGACAGAACTGTTTGTCCTGTGTATATAGGAGTCTCTTTTAGCTTCCCTACCCATCCACATTTGCCAGAGTGCAGATGCAGGACTAAGAGTAGGTACCGAAGGAAAACAAACTTGTCTTTGTGGATATTTTTACATAAGGGGGTCTTGCTCTTAGTTAAAACTAAGGAGAAGAACTTCATGAGATGCTCCTCCCAAGGAAGAGGAGTGAAAATACCAACATTGTCACCTTTGTGGAAATGGAGAAAGGGGGGAGATAGGGAGACAAGGAGGGACAGGGAGAGAGAGAGAGGGAGGGATGGAAAGGGGGAGGAAGGAGAAAAGGCTGATGGATAGATAGATAAATAGATAGATAGACAGATAGATATAGAGATCGCCTATGTGTTACCGTAGTTATGTGTGCTAAAGCAGTACTTTTGATTACTATCTTATAATTACCTATGTGTTTCTCCTTGCCAGTAGCTTTAACTTTGTGATGAAGAAAATATTTATGTGCAAAGAATATGATTCAGTTAGCAGGTTTAGGGCAAAAATCCACAACCAAATCTAATCCCATTGGTATTTTTAATTTATCATGTCACCATGATTGTTCCAGACGTAGACATGAAACATAGCTGATCAAATCTGTGTGATTCTTAATTTTTTAAAGATAATCTTGAGTGAACATGTTGCTTCTCTCATATCACGTATAAATGCCAGTAAGCTTCAGGAGTTATCTTGAGGCAATTATGGAAGTCACCCTGAAATGAAGCTGACGCATTTGGAAAAGCAGACAATCTGATGGAAAGAAATCAGATCCATAGAACACACCAACAACTGGGGAAGCAAGATTTCTGTGAAACTGAATCTGACTTTTAGAAATTGTATTTGTCTGAGTCAATTAAATGCTTTTACTGTCACAATCACTTTAAATGGGGTAAATGTGGTTTGATGTTATTGGTATCTGAAACAAATTCATAAGAGGGACATCGGTGATGAGACTCTCTATGGCATCAGGGCAAGACATACTGCAGGACATGGGGGAAAACAAGTGTGACTTTTGGAATAATTATCTATGCATATATATTAACTGTACTGAGTTTCTCAGATTCCCTTTTCTCATGCTTATTAGTCCTTGGAGAATTGTGTAAGTACAATTTTCACATATTGTTTTTTACTATTGGCTCTAAGTCAAATGCTGTAGCCATTAAACCCAGGAGAAAATAAAGACTCCCTTGTATGGTGAATAATACATGGTGTCCAACAAAATGCATTTTGAGATGAAGATAGTCAGGATGAGGAAAGAAAAAGAATCCAATTTTAACTTTTATTTAAGTTTTTATAAAACTCTTAAACAGGTTTTGGTTTTTCAGTAAATGAACATTTTTTAGGATGACTTAAGCACATATATTGTACATACACATGCAAACACATGTGAGCATCAATAATGTGAAAACATTTGCACATGGTTCTCTAACGATGCAACATAGCCTAGAAGAAAGAGCATTGATTCTGGAATTATGGAGATTTGGGGATGCTGTTGTCATTTGATGGAAGGTTTCAGAACTTGAAATATATCATAGTTTGAATGACTTTAAAATGGCAAATTAATGGGCTGGGGTGGGTGGGTAGGGGGCTCCCCCTTTCTGAGGAATAGGGGATGGGGATGGGGGAAGAGGGCAGGAGATCAGGACTGGGAGGAGAGGAGTAAATTAATAAATAAATTAGTAAAATGGCAAATTGATCAACTAAAATATATGATATTGGCACACAAATAAGTGAATCATCATTGTCATCATCATCACTACCATCACCACCACCATCATTATCATCACTATTCTACAAATTGTTAGAAATTATTTAATAAATGGATGTTTTAAAATTGTATCTTTGCAAATGAAAAATTCCACGACCTATATTAATAAATAGATTGAAGGGATAATTTATAAAAAGATTTTCAAAAAGTTTTTAAATGTCACAAATTATTTTACATATCTAATGAGCACTGGAGAGAGATATTTTTTAATCAAAGAATAGTTTTTACATGGGATCCAAAGATCAATTTAAAATACTTCGCTATTTAAACTAAATTCATTAGTGGGCAAAGACTGTTTTGTCCTGTAGTGTCTTTCTTCTTTATTAATCAGCAAGAAAACATTTACAAGTAAAGGACTTAGAAAGCTTAATTGGCTGAGCCATTAAACATAGAAACTACACTCCTCAGTCTCTAAGCTCAAAGACTGAGCCTTGCATTTTAGAAAATTACCGTCCCTAAGACTAAGTCACTTCTATGTCCATGTCATTTTATCATAAAATAGTTGTTTTTTCCTCTATTTATTCATTCACTTTACATGTGATCACAGGCCCCTCCCACCTCTCCTCCCAGTCCCACCCTCCCACCTCCACCCCACTCTCTACTATCCCACCCTGGCCCTTGATCGTTATGTGGAGTCAGGACTAAGCTCATCCTCTTCCACTGAGGTCAGACAAGGCAGCTCACTTGGGAAACGTGAGCTAAAAGCAGGCAACAGAGTCCATGTCAGAGGCAGGCGCCACTGGAGTTGCTAGGGGACCCACGTGAAGACCAAGATGCCCATAAGCTTCATAAATGTCAGAGGCCTAGGTCCATGCCATTTTATTTTAAACCGTGTTAATTCGGAAGTCAAACAATTAGATAAAGATAAAGTCTGAGAAGTTGAGGTAGATTATGTTTCTTTTTAATGTCTGGACAAACCTTAGTTACAGCAATCAGATCTATCTTGATCATTTTGTTGTGTTGTCTTTTCCTGTTAGTCTTTCTAGTAAATCTGTTTAATAGGCATCAGCTTTTTCTCCCTGGGAAGAGTTTAAGATCCTTGATAAAGGACAGCTGTGAATTAGGCTGTTCCTCATCCCTTGAGAGCATGTGGCAGGTACTCCTTATGCACGGCAGGAGCCTGACTGGCGATGCATTGAGAATATCGGTGATTTTTGTTTTCCCTCCTCTATACTCAGCCCCATCTCTCCCCCCTCACTTCCTTCTGCTCTGTATCCTCTCTTCTCCAATTTGACCTTTCCATCATAGGCTCTGTTTTATTTTATCAGAGTCTCTCCTCATTTTAAATCAAATCCAGTCCCTCTGTTTACTTGCCACTTACATTACCGCCTGCACAATGTCTGTCAGGCGCACTCGTACTTGGGTTACTTACGCCGGGGCTGTAATGCTTTCACAATACCGCATGACTAAAGGTGCCTCCCCCTCTTCCCCTTTTATGGCAGCTCCTCAGCTTTGCAAGCCCGTGATTCCTCGCAGTCACCATTCCCTACCAACAACGAGGGGAGCAGATGGTTGCCTGGTCACTTTACAGCCTGTTTCTCTGTCTACTACATTTTAAGGTTAATTATTTTGTTTTCTTTAATGTTTTTTGCTAGGCCTTGCCATTCACGTTCCCACGCGCTTCTGTCTCCAGGATGCCTACAGGCCCCTCCTATTCCGGGTTCAGCTCATTTGTTTTACACATGGGCTCTGTGTGGACATTTTAATCAGTGGCTCCACATGCTGAGGGAATGTTTTAAAATATGAGCAAGCTGTGTCGTCCATATTAATACAAGACTTTATTGCAGCTTTATCTGTGCTTAAATAAAAGATCGTCAACTCTACCGTATACTTGCCTGCCACGTGACCACCAGTCACTTCGCTGTTATGGACATAGCATGTGAGAGATGCCTAGAAAATTTCTGCAGGCCTATTTGTAGGCATTACTCAAACATTATCATCCACTTTGCCAGTTGCATATAATGTATGTGTTTGTGTTTGTGTGTGTGTGTGTGTGTGTGCACATGTACACTTACCTTCATTAGAAAGCAATGTTTAGGTCTCTAGACCAACGGGTCTTAACCTTCTTAATGCTGTGGTCCTTCAGTATAGTTCCTCCTGTTATGGTGATCCCCCTCCCCAACCATACACTTACTTTGGTGCTACTTCATAAGTGTAATTTTGCTATTGTTGTATATTGTAATATAAATATATGACATACAGGATATATAAAATGCAACTACCAAAGGGGTTGTGACCCATAGGTTAAGAATCATTGCCCTCCATGAAAGGACACTTTATAAAATTCCTTCCAAAAGAACCCAAACACTTGTGGGACTGTAGTTTTGAGACTTTACTGGAAAGTCTTGTCCAAAAGGCCTATCACTTGCCCGAGAGCGACAGATGCAGAAGTGGAAGCTGATAGGATGACATTCTTCTAAGATGCAGATGCCAGAGGCATAGCTTTGTATCATCCCCTTGCCCATGAAAGGAACAGGAAGTTCCCAGGGTCAGTGCTGAGCGCAGAGCCTGAGCATCACACTGTCTGGCAGATGCTGCGTACACTTGGGTGTGAGATAAATAGTGATTGTCTTCGTATACAAGTTTCTTCTCCAAACATTGGAACAGGGTCTTGAGGGATGCGCAGATAATGTTATAAGTAGCTTATTTATAGCTGCTTAAGGTCAATTTGAGAGACGTGGTCACAGCAGTCCCAGTGTATGTACCCTTTCTCTGCACACAAACACCCTCCAGGACACGGTATGGGATTCCTATGAGACAGTTCTGACGGGGGAACTGCACTCTGAGATTAATCGGACTTTCCGTGAACAATCTGCTCTCCTGCACATACCTGGAAGCACAATTAGACCTAAATTGACTAAACCAGAATCAAGAACTTTACACATTTAGAATATGGTGACGCCTCGTTAGTGATCTATGTGACAAATTGACCACTCTGGTTTTCCAAGCTGCATCTATAAGCTCACATGGCTTCTTAGGAGGGCTGTTAACCATGGAAGTTGGCCAAGGAGGATTTTATTTTGAAGCAGCGTTTAAAAAAAAAAAAAAAAAAAAATCTTCAATTTACACATATTTAGAGATTGCCACCTAGTGGTCAAATATAGTAAAGGTTGATGGAGAAAACAGTATTTTATGTATTCTTTATGAATGATTGATCTTTTTATATTGAGTTCGACAATCCAACTATTCCTTAATTCACACCAAGATGCTGTTATCTGGGAGATAAAAGAAAGTGATGTAAATTCATCTATAATTACAGGGAAATCAGGTTTTATTTCTATATAGGTGAAAATACCGTATCATATAAAACGTGTGTGCGTATACTCTATAAATACAAACATACATGTCTCCCTCTACACACATACAATATGCATGTGCTTATGTTTCTATTGGTGGTATTTATAAAGTACACAAAGTGAGCATTCCTTAGGAAATGAACACTGTTTACTTTCTGCCTTCACACTTTGCTTATTCAGCTCAAGCTTAATCAAATGCAGGCATCACTACTCAGATATACAGGCTGTAAAACCGCACAGCGTTAACTGCATTTGTGGAAAGAAAACAGCTATGGATAAAACACATTGCTGCAGTAGCTTCTGTTAACGGCAGCGTCTCATTCATTATGCTTAGCATGAAGCCACAGTGCTGAAATGGAACACCCCACATTACAATTCTGGATATAACTCATTTCAGGCCAGTTCCATACTCTATAAAAACGTGTATTGCATTTGACTACAGAATGGTAAACTGAAAATAAAAGTTTAAAAAATATATCTAAATTAATACTAGAATTACCACGCACATCTATAACTGTTCAATATTTCTTCCCCTTAGAGTCTTTGTTTTCATCTTAGCATACAGCTGCTCTGAATTTTTCAGTGGAAAATATTTTCATACAAGGACTTTTTAGTAATTATAAGTAAATCAATGTCATTCTGCTGTGTGGACTATTTTGTGCCTCATAAAAAAGAGAATGAATAAGTTCGGATGAGCTTCCCCTCCAACTGAGAAGGAAACACCTGCAACAATGTACGGCTTTTTGCCCCATAATCTTGACGCTCAGTGTTTGTCTTGGATATATGTGCACCAGGTTCCCTCAGCCCTGGGCTAGCACAGAGGAGCACATCACCTGGACACATCAGAGAAGCTGCCTTTAGTTAAGAAACGTTTTCCAGTCGTCTTGTTAATTCTTTCCTGTCTCTGAACATCCCTTCCATGAAGCGGTCCTTCATCCCTCACAGCCATCAATCTCCTTCCATTTCAATCCCATATAATTTTGCCTACATAATTAAATCTTTAATTGCATAATGTCATGCTTGTCCGCTAATGATTTTACACGTGTTAGTGCAGTTTCCCACTATCAGTACAGCCAGGGATTACATGCTCTGCCTTTCCTAAGGCTTTCTAAGTGTCCACCATGGGGACAAATAACCAGTGCTGCATAAATATTTTGAAGTTAGATTTAGGAGGAATTTGGAGTGTGGCAAGTGTTTTGCGCAGTTCTTCTCTGGAGAAGACCAGTGTGCATTTATAGTACCATGAGTTATCAAATGTTAGAGATATAAACTATACTGTCAAGAAGTCTAGATGGAGCAAGTAACTAACTGCGTGGAAGAGTGAATTAATACAGAGAGGCCACCCTGAGCTAGTGAGGAGGATGTGTGGTGCAGAAGGGGCCTGTGAAAGCAGTGGAGAGTGCTGCTAGGTTGTTTAAGCAATCATGTATTCAGGTCAATAGAAATGTAATGAGTGGGTGAGCCTTGTGTTGCCGTTACAGAAGGTGCTGTTTAAATGCAGGTTGTAAAGAATGATTTTTATCTTGCAAAATGGCTGGTATCGTACTATATAGATGATCTATCTATGTCGATCTTCTTCTTCTTCTTCTTCTTCTTCTTCTTCTTCTTCTTCTTCTTCTTCTTCTTCTTCTTCTTTTCCTCTCCTCCTCTCCTCCTCCTCCTCCTCCTCCTCCTCCTCCTCCTCCTTCTTCTTCTTCTTCTTCTTCTTCTTCTTCTCCTTCTCTTTCTCCTCCTCCTCCTCCTCCTCTTCTTCCTCCTCCTCCTCCTCCTCCTCCTCCTCCTCCTCCTCCTCCTCCTCCTTCTTCTTCTTCTTCTTCTTCTTCTTCTTCTTCTTTTTTAACTACAAAATGCCACCAATAAAGTTCCTCTTTCAGTGTCATGGTCAAGGTTACTACTGCTAGGATGACACTTCATGACCAAAAGCAAACTGAGGAAGAAAACATTTCTTTAGCTCACACTTCCACATCACTGCTCATCATTGAAGGAAGTCAGTACAGGAACTCAAAACAGGGCAAGAACCTGGAGGCAGGAGCTAATGCAGAAGCCATGGGAGCGCGTGGGGCAGCATGCCTGCTGCTTACTGGCTTGCTCCTTATGGCTCACTCAGACTGCTTTCTTATAGAACCTAAACCATCAGCCTCAGTGGTGGCACCAGCCACAATGGGCTGTGTCCTCCCCATCAGTCACTAATCAAGAAAATGCTGTGCAGGCTTAACTACAAGCCAAGCTTACAGAGAAATTTTCTCAGCTGAGATTCCTTCCTTTTCTCAGATGACTGTAGTTTGTGTCAAGTTAACAAAATGAGCCAGCACACCTGGCTGCCTATAAATATTGGAATAACCATCTATAATTCCTAGTCTAAGAGTCTATTAAATTAGACATTGGTGTGATTGAATGAAATCAGTTTGTGTCACATAAAGATGCTTGTGGTTTTCTAGTTGTCAACTTGAGAACAGCCCCTGAAAGTACCTGGGGCAAGAGAATGCTGCATCATCTAATTTGCTCATTAAAAGATAGTCAAAGACAACTTCCCCTGACTGTCAAAAACATTTTAAATTCATCGAGTGGGGGGTGAATATGGGTGTCACTGTGTGAATCTCAGAGGAAAATTTGTCGGAGTCAGTTCTCTTTCCAACATACGTGTCCCGGAAATCAAACTCTGGTTTCAGACTTTGCAAGAAGCATCACTTAGCTGCTGAGTCGTCTCACTGGCACACCAAAGATGTTTCACTCCCTCTAGATTATCATTTCTATAAGTCCTCAAGTCTTTCCATCACAATGATACGCAGAAGTACAAACTCCAACTCTCTTCGGAGACGTAAGACAAACTCTTCGCTGAGAGTCTAGGTGATATCAAAAGGCTATAACTTGCAATAGTTAATGACACATCTCTGCTTTCTTACTGCAATTGCTTACATATCCTTAAGTTCATCATAGTGAGGAAGATGTGTTAGCAACAGTGACTCTAGCTGTGCTTGCAATTGCTGTCAGAAAGCAGAGAGATGAATGCTGGTACCCAGCCTGCTCCCTTCTCCCCCTACCTTTATTCATCTTGGGACCCTGGTCCATGAAATGGTGCCATTCATATTTATTCTGGATCTCCCACCATTTGTCAGAGTTCTCTGGAGAGTGCCTTAAAGGATAATCTCCATATGCGTGTCGCCTAGGTGATTAAAAGTCTAACAAAGTTGACAATGAAGATTAGCTGTTACACACTACAATAAATAAAATATTGAAGTAGCAAGATCCCACTATCCAAACTGAAACACCACAGTATTTTGAAGGCCTCCAATTTTACTTCAGAAGCAGGTTAGAAGGCCAAAATAACCTCCTGTAAGATCATCTACAGAAGAATGTATTTGATAAACAGGAAAGAGAAGCCTCCCAGAATTCCAGAGTGGCTGGGCCCAGTCGCATCCTTTACCAGGACCCTTAAACTGATTCAACAAGCCAGTGAACATCTTTTAAGACCAGAGTAGTCACTGACTACTTTGTTTTTAAAAATGCCATTTGTTTGCAATAGAAAATTTGGATAACCAAAAAAGAAAAAAACTCCACAAAATTAAAAAAAAAATGTTTATAGTTACATAATATTTTAGAGAACTTTCACCTATGGATGCTTTTAAAAAGAAGTTTCCTGCTTTGAAAATATTGCTTTTATGGTATGATGCTATAGTCATGCACCATATCATTCTTAATGGACTAGGACCACTTTTAAATATCTCTGGCTTTGCAACAAAGAGTAAACCATCATCTGTGTTTTCTAAATTTGGTTAACTGAAGGTCATTATTAATGGAAAGTCATTAAAACTACTTAGCTAAATCATGAGTGAACTTCAACAACCTTTAAAGATCTCATATAGATATATATATATGTATATATATGTGTGTGTGTGTGTGTGAGTGTGAGTGTGTGTGTGTGTGTTCTTTTCATTATTATATTTGTATAGATATTTATTGTTTTTATTTGTGTTTCAGAAACGCCACAAACAAATCATATAACTAGAGCATAAATTGACATATGAGTCCTGTTGTCCTGAAAGGTTCCTCGAAAGGCAACCTGATGCTCAGTCTCCATGGTAACCCTGTCAGGATTTGGGATCACCTAGCATATGGGTCTCAGGCATGCCTGTGGGGGATTATCTTCATTGTATTTACTGATGCTGGGAGATCCCTTGTCACAGGGCAGAGGATTCTAGATTGGATAAAACAAACAAAAACGAGCTGAACACAAGTAAGTGTGCTCTCATCATCTCTGTTTCTTAACTCTGAGTATAATGTGACCAGCTCCCTCAGGTTTCTGCTGCTTGGATTTTCCTGCCAGGATGGAGGATGGACTGCAACCTGGAGCTGTGAGATAGACAAACCCCTTTCCTTTACATTGCTTTTGTCAGTTTGTTTTTTTTTTTTAAACCACAGCAACAAGAAAAGAAACCGAGACAGGCAAATAGTGTAAACCACAAACTTTCTACAAGAGACAGCAGTTTGTTTCTGTATTAATTACTAGTTGTTTTCCCATAGTGGACTACAGTGTTGCAGGCAAACAAAATCACTAGAAAATAGCAAACCTTTCTTAGTGACATCAACCCTCTCATTTGCATTTTCTTTCCCAGCAAGAAGCATATTTTAGAGTCATGGGTTAGACAGAGTCACCCAACCCTGGAGTCTATTCCATGTATAGCTTTCATAAGTTCTGCTTTGTCTCAGATAAATCCAAGCTGGCATGATGACACACTCTTTGATAATCAACCAAGGACTCAGGATGGTTGCTGGCCTGGACTACAAAGCCAGGCAATGATTTAGAAGGAGAAAAAATAGTTCCAGTGCCCATTTATCAAAAGTAGTTAATATCCACACTGAATAATTAATAGGGGCTTTGCAAATTAGTAATATCACCAACAACTCACCCTTAAAATTAACGAGAAAAAAATAACAATATAGTATGCTAGAGTACTATGTTAGCAACTGATGTGCTTTTATGTGGAATCAACTACTTTCCTATCTTCATGTGAATGAAGAAAAAGCGTATTTATAGACAGAATGGGTCTATAAATGGCTACATGTAGACCCAACTAGAAAGGCACTCATATAATAGATTTTATGTTTCATTTAAAGTTCAAAGATTTATTCCTATATATGTCCTATAATGACATATAAATATAGGTATAAACATATAGATATGGACATAACCATAAATAAAACTGAGTGTGTTGTCACAAGCCAAAAGATACACTAAGTGTTTTATGTACATTATGCTTACTTAGTTTAGTAACACAAGGAGTGATTCTTTCTTATCTTTCATTCTTTGGTGAAGAAGGCAAAGGTTTCTGTTGATATTGCACACAGCCAATCTAAAACTAACTGTCCAGTCACGCCAATGCTGATGCTGTGAATGACAGCACTGGTACTCTGCCTATCCTCTTTCACTCTAACACCATTTTAACATAATTAACATCTCTTTTCTGAGCATGTGGTTTATGTTGTATGTATGTACACACATATATTACGTACTTAATTTCTTTGGTGCTATGAGACTGATCCAATGAGCATCTTTTATTTAATTGTTGATCTTCATTTCTTTGAGAGTTTTCTGGTCTATTTCATACATTATTTGTGGGACTGCCAATCAAAGGCTCCTGTCAATCTTTATACAAGAACAGACATGAGACATGAACTAGCACAAGATTCTCTCTCCCAGAAATATGAGTCTTAATAACATACATAAGAGAAATATACGTGAGCATAGTTGGAATTTCAAGCATTTGCTAGGAAATGTCCAATTCTTTTGTGGTGAATGCTGTTCCCCAAAATGTACAATTGCTCAATTGTTTTCTTTGATGCAGTGAAATAAGGTATTACTTTCCATTGTCTCTTTTAAACAAAATCATTTTTAAATGAAAATTATTCTAATATCTGTTGCTTGCAATTATTTTACTGTCCTCCACTTCACAGATAAAATAACTAAGACCCATAACTAAAATTACTATAGCAGGATTTGGGAAAGAGAACTACAGAAATTTAATAACATGGGCCCTCTCTACTTTTTCTGTGGAAGCCTCCAACGGAAGCCAGTAATTCAAATATTAAGGGAGACTGGTGTGCTCTTTAGTTGTTCCTTATTTTCATGAGAAACAAGTGTAACATAATTCTTAGAATAACTTCATGCTATCATTATGTATTTCATCTGTATATACTGTAACAGAGGCTTAAGACCATCTATAGGGCCAGACACAAGCAGGGACTCTGGGAAACCAATGTGTTACAGAAGGAACAGGGCAGCTGGGACTCTTCAAATTCTTCTATTCCTGTTATTCTTAGGTTAAGTGTTTTCAGAGAATCCCAGATTTCCTGGATGTTTGTGACAGGAATTTTTTTTTTTTTTTAGATTTCACATTTTCTTTAACCGATGTATCAGTTTCTCCTATCGTGTCATCTCCCTCTGCGATTCTCTTCTCCACTTCCTGGATGCTGTGGGTGATGCTTGTGGCTGTTGCTCCTCTCCTCTCTCCCAGGTTTTCAAACTCCAGGAGTCCTTCAGTTTGTGTTTTCTTTATTGTTCCTACTTCCATTTTCTGGCCTTGAACAGTTTTATTCATTCCCTTCACCTGCTTAATTGTGTATTGCTGTTTTTCTTTAAAGGATTCACTCAGTGCCTAGTTAAAGGCCTCTACTTGTTTGATTGTGTTTTCCTGTTTTTCTTTAAGGATTTATTCATGTCTTCTTTCAAGGCCTCTATCATCTTTATAAAATTGGATAAGGCCATTTTCTTTTTCCTTTTTTAAAAAACTATTTTATTAATTTATTCATATTACATCTCAATTGTTAGCCCACCCCTTGTATCCTCCCATTCCTCCCTCCCTCCCGCTTTCTCCCTACTCCCCTCCCCTATGTCTGTGACTGACGGGGACTTCCTCCCCCTGTATATGCTCATAGGGGAAGGTCATTTTCTGTTGTCTGGTTGTGTTAGGATATCTAGAGCTTGCTGTAGTAGGGTAGCTGTGTTCTGAAGGTGACATGTTGCCCTGCCTTTTGTTGTTTGTGTTCTTAAGCTGGCCTTTAGCCATCTGGTTTTCCCAGATGTTCCTGGTGTAGAAGGTACCAGGAAGGTGGGCCTAACCTGGACTCATGGTACAGCAGGTCTTCAGTGGGTAGCCTTGGACTGGATATTCAAGGTGGAGCAGGCCTGGTGCAATGGCTCGACAATGGAGCTGGACATTCTGGGGGCTCAGCAGGTCTCCTTGGGAATGCGGGTGATTTGCAGCTCACTTCTCCTGACTATGTCCTGGGTAACTTGACAGGAACTGGAACTGGAACTGGAACTGGCATGTTAGGGTAGGGGTGTCTAACCAGGATGTTCCTGGGCCCAGACATGCCCCAGGATGTACATAGTACGTTGCAGGCCTCCTTGGGTCCCCACAGATGTTTAATGACTAAATAGAAACATGCCCACTCTAATGCCTCATGTGTTTGTGCTTCTGTTCAGAGTAGTAAGGCTCATTAAAGAGATATCTGTAGTTGATATCATACTCAGGGAGAGCAGAGTGGGAGGGCAGAAAGCTTGCAGGCAGCTAGGGAAGTCTTTTGACCACACAGAATGGCCTTGACAGATTCACCTAAGCCTACTCCTTCTCTGGGTATATGAGACAGAGTATTTAGATTGCAACATTCCTAGGAAGCTGGGGAGATGGTACATTTGATAAGTGTTTGCAGCACTAGCATAACAAGCCTAACATGGCACTGGCACAATGAGACATGTCCATGGTGGGACAGGGAAGACAGACAGATTCCTGAAGCTTAGGGACAAGCTAGCCTGGCAGTGTTGGTGAGTTCAAGGTTCATAAGAGACCAGCCTCACAAAAATAAAGCAGCAATCAGCTGAGAAAGATACTGACAGTCGACCTCTGGGTTACATACATATGTGCACACTTATGCACACATGACAACAGACAGTACACATGAGAAGAATAAAACATGCCTCCCTCAGGATAACCGCATCTTCACTGTTGTACAGATCCTTGGCAAAAGAAAACACATTTGTGTATGTATTTATACTCTGCATGTCCATAGTTAAATAATGCAAGCTGCCTTCTAGTGTCTGTATCCTATTCCCCACGTACCGAGTTCCTCTATGCCTAATTAAAACAGAAAACGCAGATTTGAATCCCCTTTCTCTTTCACACCAATTTCCTTCTTGGAAATAGCAAACGCCTTATTCCTCCATAAGGCTCTGAAAGAATTTCCACTAGTATATGGTTTTCTTCTGTAAAGTTGTTAGCAAGCAAGAGTCAGAGACTCAAGTAGAAGAATGAAAACTGAAGAGGTAGCATACAATGAATGGGATGTGTATCCAGACAACTTCATTACTTTAATTGTTTAAAAATACAAACACTATGGAGAATATGAATCTCATTCATCAGCCTAAGCAATAATTGTGGCTGGGCAAAATAATCCTGAGCCTAGTGCTTACAGGTTACCCTAATTCTTTTCCATTAATAGAGTCAAATCCATTAATCTTTGTGTGTATATGCTATGCCTAGAGCCATCCTGTCAAAGGAGCTCATTAGTCATGTGGACTTTCTAGGAGGTGATCTGGTATTTGCAAGGTCTGTATCATGATGCACCCCAGAATTGCTTCCGGTCTCTGAGCCATCATGTTAAAGGAGTTCAGTAGGCATGTAAGCTTTCTGGAAGGGATCTGGTATTTTGCAAGGTATGTACCGTGATGCACCCCCAGAATGTTTCCAGCCTCTGACACGATTTCAAGAGCCATTGATTTGCAGAAGTTCAGTAGGCATCAGAACTCTCTGGAAGGGATCCGGTATTTTTCATGGTCTGTATAGTGATGCATCCCAGAATTGACTCCGATCTCTGGCAACCTGTCAATTGTGTACTGCTGCATCTCTCTAAAATCTGGCATTGATGTGAACTGTCACTTTCTGGTGACTGGGATCTTACTGAAGATGTACTGCCATTCAGTTCAATTAATTCTTGATTATGGAATTCCTGATTTCATTAAAACAATTATAAAAGTTTTGTAAAGTTTATAGCTGCAATAAATACCTTTGTGGACCTTCAGATGCCTCTAAGGGACAGCCTTGTAGCAAATTTGTGACCTCAGATAAGCATTCTCTTCAGATGACATCATGAATCCTGGAATACATCATAAATATAGGCAACTTGGTTTAAACTTCCCATGAACTCAAAATATAATGGGGCTACCTGAAAATGTCTAAATTAAGTACAAACCTTAATGTCTAAATATACAAACCGTTCTGTTATAATTCTTTATACCCTTTCACCTTATGCCATTATATGTTATCATTTTAATTTTCTTTGTTTCCTAGAATGAAAGACAGATAAAATTATTGTCCTGAATTCATTATAAACAAAGAAAAAGCTGGAAAAATGTGTAGCCAGTTCACTCCTAATTGAAAAGACATATTCTTGTAAGTTTTAAACCTTGTTAACCTTCATGCCTTGTCAACCTTTGTCACTCTGAACCAACTATGAACTTATGTAATGGATGCATAGACAAGAAATGTTTAATTTTTAAAAATGTAATTAATCTATTTTTTGTGATTAATTGCCTTTTTGATTATGAGGTAATTCCCTTTTCTCAGAAGCATAAATAAGGTGACTAACAATAAATAGCATTGAAGTTAAGATGTTTAACTTCATCCACCTTTTCTCTTAAAGGTGTGTGTGTGTGTGGTTTATTTTATATCTCTCTCTCTGATTTCTTATTCCCCTGTAGATTCACGAATAAGTTAACAGACTCAGGCCTCCCCATCATCCCTCTCAGACAAGCAGGCATACTGTACTTACTGGAAATCTCTATAAAGGGACATGTCTACAGATCAAAGAGCCTCCCTTTATGACCTTCCTGCAGTCTTTGCCCAGAAGCCACTTTCACATCCCTAGATACAGAAAAAATGGTGGTCAGTTTAAGTTTTCCTCCTTAGCCTCAGTACAGCCAGTGACTAGAGAAGGAATCCTCAGATCCCTCCTCTTTTACTTCTTTCAGTACTGATCAGTTGTCTGAGCCATCAACTCAGCAACCCAAGAGATAAAGTGAATGGGGATTCTGCACCTAGTACCAAAGATCTTACCCTGGACCTTACCAGAGGAAAGAGAGACCTTGGCAATGCCACACTCCTGTAAGCCTGGCTCTAGGCCATTCATGAGTTAGGAATGAATGTTCATTATTAGAGGGAGATTATGTGCCATTTTTCATTCCATAAACAGTTATCAGGTATCTACTATACATGTAATGAGCTATTCTATGCAACAACATGTTATAATGAGAAAGCAAATGCTTGCTCTTGTGTTGGAATCTTGCATTTGAATGGACACAAGAGAACATAATAAAAAACAATTCTGTGGACATAGTATTTCTAAATTCTCAGACAGAGAGAGCTATAGTGATCTGAGGGCATAGCAGTCATAAGGAGACAAAAAAGAATGCAAAAATGTCCTCAACTCCACACTTGGATAGCTTGTAGCTCTGACAAAGCAGACAGAGGAAAGCCTACATAGCTTCAACCTTATGTAAAGCTCTATAAGGTTAAGTAACAGACTATAGCTGGATCACCTAGAAAATGTAAGGATTTCCTAGGGGTGGAAGACCCTCTCCAAGACTGAGCAACAGAAATCCAAATAAAGTCCTGAAGGAAGGTCAACCTGTTTTTCCTGCCCGCCTTTGGTTCATGCTGTTAAACGCACGTTCTCTTTGTCTGCCACTGCTGTTGCTTTCTTTCTCTGACCATGGAGTCCTGGTTCTTTGGCAGATTTGAGCTCAGGGGTTCCGCTCAAACTAAGGCAACAGCCAAGGACAATACAGGTGGTAAACTTTAAACCCCTACCCAGATCTAGCCAATGGTCAGAACATTCTACACAGTTGAGTGGAGAGCGGGATATGACTCTGGTGCCTCACATTTGACCATGTCCCCTGGAGAGGGAGACCTGGTGGCACTCAGAGGAAGGACAGCAGGTTACCAAGAAGAGACTTTATACCCTATGAGCATATACAGGGAGAGGTAATCCCCCTCAGGAACAGTCATAGGGGAGGGGAATAACGGGAAAATAGGAGGGAGGGAAGAATGAGAGGATACAAGGGATGGGCTAACCATTGAGATGTAACAAGAATAAATTAATAAAAAAATAAATAAATAAACAAAACAAAACAAAAAAAACGAATGTGGACTAAGGATTGGTGGTTCTCCAGGAATCCTTCCTGCCTTTGGTGGTGCTATATTGGGTCTCTTAATATACCCAGTTTCATGGACTGAGAAGATATCAAATTCTCAGCATTCCAACAGGCAGACAGCCATTTTTCAGTTTCTATCGCACAAGCTACTCAAATTCACTTTCACAGTGTATACTCACTCTATTGCTCCCAGAACTCTAATTAATACACTTGGTTTATTGTCATTTTAACACTCTTATTGGAAAAAATATATAGAGAGAGAGAGAGGAGAGAGAGAGAGAGAGAGAGAGAGAGAGAGAGAGAGAGAGAGAGAGAGAGACAGACAGACAGAGACAGAGAGAGACAGAGAGAGACAGACAGAGAGACAGAGACAGAGAGACAGAGACAGAGAGACAGAGACAGAGAGACAGAGAGCATGCATGTATATGTATTGTGCTTATGTAGGCATATGCTTATGGAGTCCAGAAGTAGGTGTCCCATACCTTGGAACTAGAGTTAAAGGCAGTTGTGAGACATCAGACCTGGGGGCAGGCAACTGTGAACTTGGGTCCTATGGAAGAACACTAGTTGTTCTTAACTGAACAATGTCTCCAGCTTCCTGGAAATACTCACGGATAGAAAACAGTACTGCTCTGTACTAACAGTATTCAGAGTAAACATTAGTAGTATTGGAAATCTTGTCTCTTCTGAGGCTTCAAGCAGACACTGGAATAACAAGCTCTCTCTCCCATCACATCCTCAGGATTCCTACGTCTTCCTCTTCCTTCCTCATTGTGGGTTCTTGGCCTCATTGTGGGCTTGAACCATGGATCTTCAGTTCCATATTCTCCGTAACACTTACCTCGCAAGTCTGACTTGTATACCTACAAATGTTTTCACTCTCAGTGGATAAATTAAATAATTAAGGTGTCAGGTGTATGCAGGTTATTGATACAGTGATGCTTGGTACAGGGGACCTGAAGACCATACGTTGTTCAGTCCGTGTAATATAGCTATAAGCAAAAGGACATGCCAATTAGAGGGTTAGATTTTTTTAAAAAATTATTGGGCCATTTACAAAAAAGAGGGGTCTATCTCATTTATTTTTTACTACATAAATGATAAAATATTTATCTAGATTCACAATTAATCCTTATAAGCAGACAGAGATTTTAATTATTCAGTGGCATCTCTCTGTGGTCTTGTTTGTTCCATCCCCATGGCTAACTGAAACTGCTTTCTGAAAAAGATGGAGACCATTTCTACCCCAGTGCATCAGCTCAGCATCCTATAATTACACACCATGACAAATATTAGCTAACTCTAAGTGGTTGGTCTCACTCCCACAGCACTTCTGAAGCAGCAGAGTAGGCTCTTCTTCTCCCTCCATGCCCACTTGAAATCTGTTTCCTTTTGTATGTTCATCAGATACTTTCTTGTTTTGATTTCTAATTAGCTGTGACACTGCCTGAGTTACAAAATACACAATAGCTTCGAGAATTGAGATGTAACCTGACATGTCTTTCCCTGCACAAGAAGCCCACATAGTGACTGAAGCTCAGGAGCTATCTTCACTGCTTGGAGATACAACGGCTCCTCATGGTGTCTCAGTATCCTTATTTCAAAAAACATTGGAAGCTTCAAGAAGCTTTCAATTTTAGTCACTAACCTGCTTGAGCCTAAGTCCCTTTGTCCTAGTCATTCAGCCATTTATGTTCAAAATTCATTACAAATAATTTGAAAAGTAATAGAGGCACTATCCAAAGATGTTCTCACTTTTGTATAATAGAAGAGGCTAAATATAGGGCTGGCACATCCCTGATGGCGTAGTTATTCCTCAGATTTGGTGTTTATTTTTGTTCTTCTTCTTTAATTTCTTGTCTATGCCATAGTGTTCACATAACCACATCCACAGCGTTTCTTTCATTTGCATGGATGACCCGTGTGTGTGTTCTGCCGGCAGGATCTGCGGGGAAAGAGCACACAACATAGCTTAAGCCTTCATGTATATAATCCTCTCCCAGGAGTGGTCATTACAGAAGTAGAGTCAAGGTGGGAATATAAGGAATAATTTCCAATAAGAACTCTGGAATTTATTTAAAAAAAAAAAATACTGTGAACCATGCAGGCAAAACGCGCTGTTTTTCTTCCTTTAAATTTCTATGCTTATTTTTTTACTTTCCCTTATTTTAATATTTGATTCCATTCATCGGTTCATCTCTCCTATTCTGATAGCAATCTTAAATTCCATGTGTTAACTCATAGTCCTAATATAGGAACACTTAAATCCAAGTCCTCTTCAGCTACTAGGATTACTAGAATTAAACTGCAACTCAACTTCAATCATAACAACAGCGATTCTTCAGGCTTCCTTTCTCACTCGCCTTAATCTATTACATTTACTGAGATCCCTGATATTTCTTAGAGCAAATGTACTAAAATTTCAATTTCCATTAAGAAATCTTAAATATATTGTGAGGATTTCTCAGTATTATAATGTTGCTAGACTTTTCCCCAGGTACTTTAACATTAAGTAATATATTTATGGGGAAAAAAATCACATGGGAAAAGATAAAAGCTCAGAGAGAGTCATTATGCATTTTAACTTCCTGGAAATGATAGCAGCATATTTAACATACCAAAGAGAGTGATAGCCACCATTGCCATTGTAGTGTACCATTTTTAATCTATAACTCATACCAAAATGTAAAGAAAGAAGCTGATGTTCACAATGTGAAGGAACAAAGAGTATCTGTTTAGTTTTAGACGGCAATCCAGAAGTAAGTACTATACTAGGAATCCATGCCCCTCCCCATTTCCACCAAAATTAATAAGTAAATACCTAAGCCCTGTTTCACAGTATTTAAAAGTGGCACTTCAGGTGACATTGCTAGGATCACGAGATAAAGCAGTCATGAATAAGATTAGCACCATAATAAAACAGACCCCTGAAAAGTCCTTTACTACTTCTGCTGATTGATGGTACAGTGAGAAGGCTGGCATCTATTAGCCAAAAAGGGGGTTTTCAACTGTTATCAAGTTTGCATTTGCTAAGATATTACAACTTCCAGCTGTGCCAGGAAAATGTTTTGTCTTTTGGAAGCCACCTACTCTATGGTGCAGGAAAATGTTCTGTTTTTTGGTATCCTGCTATACAAGATGATATGAATGAAGACACGAGCCTTTAAAGTCTCTATCACATACTACTTTGCTTCTTCAACACTTCTCAAATCATGTTTCATTATAGATAGTCCCTATGCTCTAGTGATTGTGCACCCTGGTATGTCGCCCTCTTGGAGAAGTAACCAAGGTTAAATAAAGCCTAGAATTCTGTTGCCTAACCTTTCCATGAGTCCTATTCTGCTCCTGTCCAGCTAGAATGCCCACCTTGGCCAATAGCGCCCAGTAACAACTGAGCAAAAGTCTTACTATTGCAGATAGAAGTGATGACATTGACTATGGTCAGAGCATTATGAATTATAAAACAGTAGGCTCTGGAAGTGGAGCACAAAGTTAGGGTGCATATTTAGCTGTTAATGCCTGTGGGTCAATTTTCTACCAGTGTAAAATAATAATAATAATAATAATAATAATAATAATAATAATAATAATAATAATAATAATAATAATAATAATAATAATAATAATAATAATACAGCATTTTGTTCTTGTCAAGGACCCAGCTTCAACCCCCAGCAACTACATGGTGGCTCACAGACACTTGTAAGTAACTTCACTTCCAGAAGAAATAAGGCCTTTTCTGGCCTCTGTGGGCTTTTCACACATGTGGTGCACAAACATTCATGCAAGTGAGACAAATTCCATATTATAAAAACAAAATAACAATCTTAGGGAAAAAAAGATATGGTTTTTGCCTTCTAAAAAAGAAATAATATTTGTAAGATGGAAGTGGTAACCTGGACATTGTTCTGAAGAACTGGCCTGCCCAGCAGTCTTGGATGCAAAATCTTGCTTCTATTATACAAACATGTGCTCAGCTCATTCTGGAATGTAACATAAATACAGAGCTAGGGAGATGGCTCAAAGGGTTAAGTGGCTGCACAGGCATAAAAATCTAAGTTTGAATCGAGCCCATGCAAAGCTGAGTGCTTTAGGATAAGTCTCAAATCTCAGTGCTCATGAGGCAAGATGAGAAACAGAGACAAGACACTCTTTGGAAGTTGATAGGCTTACCTAGTCGGGCATATACTAGGCTGAACAGCAAGAGACACTATTTCAAACATGGTGCAAGGAAAGAAGAAACACTGGAGGGTGTTCTCTCATCTCCATATATGTGTGTGTGTGCTCTTGTACATGGACACACACATACACACAGAGGCATGCATGCACACATGATGATAATAGGTATCTTATGTAATTTCTCTGAAAGCTAAAAGAAAGGCTCTAGAAAAATGCCTGACATGGATTAATAATTGGTGTATTATTATTGAGTTAATCCTATTTCCATCTGCAGTGGCGTTTGTCATATTGACACTTACACAGGCATTACTGCCTTCTGCAAGAATTATTGGTGCTTGTTTTGTTCATGATGACAAATGAAGGTCATTGATCTTTCATAAAACCTCCCAAATTCTTGTCAGCCTTTTGCCCAGCACCGACCTTCTCCGCAGTTGCCACATTGACCTTGCAAATGGTAAGAGATGGATAATTAGCCATGCCCTTAACTCATTCCAATCATCCCACAAGTCACATTAATGTGGGGGTGATAAAAGTTGGAATTTTTATGAGGCTTACCCTGCAGATCCAAACTATAAAACATGTGTGAAAAGATAGTGGGTAGATAGCTGGTATGAGTATTACCTGAGGTTTATAAAATATGACGCTAACAAATGCAGATTAATCTCACTAAGGCATGCTTCCAAATCAAGGAGAATGAGCATCTTCAATAATAACAGCATGCTACGAAAGATTTCTTTTCCTTTTCCTTTCTGATATCTATGTTCTAAGGCTTATAGGACCAAACACCATCAGCATCTGTCACTCCATGTTCTGTAAAACAATATACATATATGCACTGAACGGTCTAAAATATTAATAATATATACTCTATCATCAAATGAAATGAACTTTTAAATAACACTGATATTGTTTCTCTGTCTGTCTGTCTTTCTCTGTGTATCTCTTTCTTTGTGTGTGTGTGTGTGTGTGTGTGTGTGTGTGTGTGTGTGTGTGTCTGTGTGTGTCTGTGTGTGGGTATGTGCATACGACTTCAGGTGCCTGATCATTCCAGGAGAGGACTCAGACCCTTCTTGAGTTTCAGTTAACATGATTACAAGTCACTCTACGTGAGGATGGGGAATAGAACTGGGGTCCTCTGGAAAAGCAGCGGGTATTTTACCTGAGGAGTCATTACCAGAAAACCCTTAGATAAGCTTTTATGAGTATGGGCTAAGGACCACGCAAAGTGGAGGACCAAGACACCTAAACTCTATAGTTATATTTTCTGGAATTTTCAGTTGTCAAGTCATAAACTTTTCACTGACACCATGTAGAGTTTTCACTATCTGCACACAACTAAAATTTTAGCAATCAGTGGATTAATTTGTCCTAATTATCATCTCTGTGTCATCTGAAGATTCAAATTCATCCTACTGGTTCTTTATCCTGTGATCCTCCCCTATAAAGGATCCATTAGTCATTAAGATCTCAGCAGCAGCTATGTTTTAGGAGGACACAGGTGAGCTAAATACTGCAGGGGAATAAGAAAAGAAACTATCCCAATTAGCATTTGAATGTAGCCTTCTAGTCTTATGTGAAAACATGGAATCAGTATATCACTTAGAGTGGTTTGTTTTGGTTACTAGTAAAGTTTTTTTTTTAATCATTTAATATTTTCGAAATTAAGGTAAAGTCATTTGTAAGCAGAATTCAGTTGTAGTCTGTTCAAAGAGCTATGCTGCCTCAGAAATAGCCTTCGTTGGGAATAATGGCACATATCAATGAATGTATAAGATCACTTAGCACATTTGTTGCAGGTTAGGTCAAGTGTAATTTGGATGTTCTTGCAATAGATTTTAGTGTTAATTGAGGCGGAAAGCTGAATTGCTGGCTAGGGACATTCTTTCCTCCTCTGGACTCTGTCTCATCCTTTTTTTTGTAGTAAGATGTAAGTGAGACAATAGGCTATCCAGTGAGCCTGTCAGGCAGGTCTTCATGTCCCCCTGGTTTTCTTTTCTCACTTAAAAAAGAAAAGACGCTATAAAAGAATGTGTTTATCCAAAGCCCATGTGTCTGAGAGAATTCTTTCCCTGTTTTTCTTGATGACAGATGTGTAAGTGCTAAGGAACTAACTGAACATCAGGGATGACTTGGAGCACAGCAACAGAGTTTCTTCAGTGTAGACTTTTTTTCTAATTGACAGAACAAAGTAAACAAACACATAAATGTACCTGTTGATTTCTCAACTATTAATTGCTTCAAGGGATAAATTCTCTCTTGTGTCTTTACACAAATACACTCAAGGCATTTCCTGGATACAAAGTTAAGAGATAACTTTAACAGTCATCCAAAAGGCTATATTCCACCTTCTGGAAAACAGGAGTTCTTTCAGAAGATACCCAGTCCTCCCTCTGTTGCCCTTGGCTTTTGGCCCCAGGCCTGATTAAATAAGAAAAAGATTCCATAACATGGACAGTCTTTGAACATCTGGCTCACTTTCTGAAGAAATAAAACACAATGTAGGTCAACCCCTCTTGCTAAGGGTCAGCGCTATTATTCAAAAGCATCAGTATTACCTGAGACCAAGTAGAATTTCAGGATTTCAAACTCCAGACATCTGTATCAGAATTTGCATCTTAAGATCTCTGGATGAATTGTATAGGCACTTGGAAATGCACATGGGGGCTGTCTCATATCTTAGTTAGTAGCACTTGCCTTCCAAGCATAAGCACCTGGATTTAATATCTATAGCCCAGGTTTTCAAGGAAGTGTCTCATGCTTGAAGTGCCAGTGTGGGGACAGAAGGTCATATAGACATCTGAAACTAACTAGCTTAGCTTACTAGGCCAAGACCAGAGACAGACCCTGCCAAAAAACCAAAGCAGATGATGACACTTGAGAAATGACATTCTGATTGTGCACACACAGGCACCTACACATGCACACATACATGAACACACACAAGTGAAATCCACACACAGAAGAAGTATAGATGGGTTGGTTCCATAATGAGAAAGGTCTCCATTGTTTTGTGATGAGGCTTGGGCACTGGTCCTCAAAGCCTGGTTGCTGGGCAGGCATCAGCATCACCTGGATGGAGTAGGGGCATGTCAGTACTATGTGAGGTAATGAGTATGGCAATCTTGTCCATTTAACCCTTCCACAGAGTGTATGTTTCAAGCCATCATCATATATACATTATAAGTGTGTATGTGAGTATGAAAAGAGCACAATTTACTACTCAAGATTTTCTAAATCAGACAACCTGAGGTGCATGTCAGTAATATGGTTTCCAATATGTGGTATAAGTGATCCTGATGATGCTAAAAATTGAAAATACTTGCTCTGGGGACTAATCCAAATTCGTCAATGCCCTCATGCTCTAACACTCCTGGGCTAGTATTAGTCAGATTGCATCTACACTATTTAAACCATCACGGATATTAATGAGAGGAAACATTAATCAGTTTATTGAAACAAAGATTTCTCTTGTCTATATACGAGCCAAGAAATGTGTAACACGAGAGCAATGCCAACTTTCTGCCAACATTAGTGAAGTCAACTGAGAAGCCAAACTCTATTCTTGGAGTCGTATGTGCCAGCGGTTCTGGAAGCATGCCTTGCTTCCTCCTGCCTTGTATTTTCACGAGCTAATCAGTTCCCATGTACGGGAATTTGAATCAGCTCAACTTCTTTGATACAGGGAATCCTGGTGTTCAAGCATTGCACATGCTTGGTAGAAAACCAGAAGATGATATTTGGATGGAACATGGAACTGTATATGGTTCCAGATTCCCAGGACTAGAAATCCATCTTCTTCAGTGACAACATTTTCCAACCTGGAAGATTATTATTAAAAATCCCCTACTTATATCAAGCTGAACCCAAGAAAATTTCTATTTTTATAATTATCCCACATGATGAGTTTTCCCCACCACAAAGCAACCCCCTGAATGTAGGAAAGTACATCTGGTGGACCACCCCATCTGTCTTGTTTAAGTAAACATCTAGCTAACATTTACATTGTGAAATGACTCTGGACACTCTTTGTGCTGGTCACTTGGCCTAGAGTACTTGGAATTGTATTGGTTTTTCTTAATTGGCGCCTCAGAAATAGATTCTGTATCTATTTTGTGATCTGATCCACATAGAGAACGTACCATTGTTTCTCTTTCTGAAAATGTTAAGTTGAAATGGACTTGCTCAGAATACTCCCAGCACTTTCCTTCCAACAAAGACCGATGAAAGCATGAATCTCAGTTAGCTAGAAAAGAACTACTGTTTTTTTGACCAAACATCAAAGAAATTTTCATCTATTCTATACCCTAGTTACAACACTGAGAATTGTGCATGGTCTCCGTATAGTTACTAACAGGTTCATACAATGTTACCATAAATGATTTGATTCTTCTCTTATTTTTAGCCACTCTACTCCTTAGCTTCAGCCCTCTTAACATTATATATATACCATCCTCTGTTTTGTGAGTGCCATAAGTATTAATAATGCAGTTGTAAGTTGGTTAGTTTCAGTGCCTGGTATATATGCAGTGGTCAATAAATCTTGTCTCCAAAATGATGAAACACAGGGATTTTCTATTCTGATTCTAAGTTCTTTGCCTAGTGTATGATAGTTCTATACTTTTAAACATATTTCAACCAGGTTTCATGTCCATAACATTGTACACTTTGTGTGTGTGTGTGTGTGTGTGTGTGTGTGTGTGTGTGTTCATATGTACGTATAGTCTTATGGCAACCACAGTTCAACCTGGGTATTGTTCCTTAAGTAGTATCCACCTTGTTTTCTGACGAGATCTCTCATTAGCCTGGAACTCCCTTAGGCTGTCAGGACAGGGAGCTGCATGGACCCTCCTCTTTCTGCAATTCTGCAATGGGGCTCCAAATGGAGCCATCACAATCAGACATTTATATGATTGCCTACAGGCTAAGAACCTTAGGGGCTGAAATACTTTCCCAGCCTCAGATTTGCTCTTTGATGATATTGTTTACGGTCAAAGGGAACACTGTAGCCCTTTACAGATCTTTCCATCTATGACTTCCAATTATGTCCTTCTGCTATGGTTTCTATGCACAATAATGTAGTGCTTAAAACCATCAAATTTCAGTTGAGCATCATTATACAAAGCTCATTTTTCAGTATATTTAAAATTTTAAATCCTATCTGTGTCATACAGCATATCCATGCTTTGCTCAGACCTTAAATATATCCCACTTTGGATGAGATATAGAAAAGCTTATACTTGAAATAAAATGTTATAACCCAGGCAAAGACTATTAGCAGAGTAACGCCCTAACAAGTTAGAGCACACATGTGAAAGAAGTTCAAAGATTAGAGGCAACATGCTAAACAAAAACCTACCTAAAGGGATTGACTGGGAAATTCTCATCCAGCAGCTTGGAAGAAATTACTTATTCATAGTCATTATAAGCTAAGGAATGAAAGCAGTAAAGACATTCATGTATGGTTATGTTAAAATATATATGAAGGATAAGAGACTGGGAAAACACAGTTTATATCATGACATGAATTGAAAATTTGAAGTCTTTCAGGCCATATTTGTGCATGTGTGTGTGTGTGTGTGTGTGTGTGTGTGTGTGTGTGTGTGTGTGTGTGTGTGTGTATTTCGATTTGAGTTTTTGGGACTTTTTTATTCTGTGTTCTGCTTCCTCTCTCAGAGTGCCCAGGCACCACCACATACCAGCTTGGGAAGGATGAAGTAGAGTCCAGAATGGGTGGCTGGGATACACACACACACACGCACGCGCGCGCGCACACACACACACACACACACACACACACACACCATGGGGCAGGGGTAAGCAGAGTGCACAATTTTACTGAGAATTTTAGTATTGCTGCTTTCCTGGCACAGAGATATCCCAATGAATAGATACATTCATTGTGATAGATGAAATTCAGTAAAAACAGCTTATGTTTCCTTAATTTGGAGTAGACAAGGCATATATATGAACCTTGGGGGAGTGGGAAGGAATTCTAAGATGGGTGCATATCATTGGTTGGGGCTGAGATGTTGGTGATGCTCTTTGTTTAGGGAGAAGAATTTCAGATGCTAGGCTACGTGATAACCTGTCACTGCCTTGAGAATCATGGGGTTGGGGTTTGCCAGGCCTTGTGCCCTGTGGCATGCAGGCCCAGAAGCAGGGAGGAGGTGGTCCTACTCCTGCTGGTCTCAGGCTGAGATCTTTGTCTCAAGTTTGAGATTTTCAAGGTTTGGACATAGCTCTGACGTCACTCTAGCTCCATACTTATTTCCCCAGATTACCAAGCATATGTGCCCCACAGGGGTTATCTAAAGGTATTCGATGATTTGGAGCACACTACAAAGCACATTGGTAATTTCTAGTGTAATTGATGATTTCAGAACTGCATGTCCAAGAGTGATCATGTGTTTGGTCCATGCTAGAAATTTATATACCAGGGAAAATACTCATGACAATGGGGAAGCATTTTATCCAGATCTTTGAAGGTGGAAAATGAGGGAATTAAACTCACAGTTAAAAAGACACTTACACACTTGCTGTTTGTGATTAATCTTCTCTGTATTTTCTGAATGCCCACAATATGCAGAGTACCATCTGGAAAACCAGCAGAGGAAGGCTGGAGGGCTAATGTTTTATGAATCTCCACATTCCAATGTTTTTCTGGTCTCCAAAGTATTATAAAATACATAAAGAAGTAGAAAACCATCTTTTCCAACTTTCTGACTCATATTAACTAGTTTCTGTTGTAAAACTCTGAGTGTGCCTGTGCCTCCCTGAAACACACAACTGAAAATATTTAAAGGTATTTTATTAGCATATTATAAATATGATAGAGAACCTATTCATATACAACATTTTTTCTTGCAGATGTATTTTTCTTTATATGAAACAGATTCTTCTCTCACTTCCTCTCCCTCCACTCTCCTACAGCTCCCCAGCCTGCCCTCTGCCCCAGATTTATTCCCCCTCCATTTCCCATCAGAAAGAGCTGGCCTCTAAGAGACAAAAATCAAAGATGACAATGCAAGATACAATAAGACAAGGCAAATCCCTCCTATTGAAGCTGGACAAGGCAACTCCTTAGGGGGAAAAAAAGTCCTAACAGCAGGGAAATGAGTGACAAACATACCTGTTCCTACTGTTGCACGAAAACGCCAAGCTAACAGCCATGGCATATACACTAAGACCAGGTGCAGACTCATGCAGGCTCACCTGTTCAGTGTCTGTGCGCCCATGTGAGGCCCGTTTAGATGATTCACGCTGCCCTGATGCCGACTATTACCCATGATTCTTGTTTGTCTGGTGCCATCCATTACCCTAATAGATGTCAGGAAATTTCCACTACCCCAGGTTTCTCCCGAAAGCTACCCACCTTCCATTTCAGCCTTCTCTACACACACTTTCTTCCCCTCACTTCCACTCCTGTCCTCCTCTAGCCCCCAGTACCCTTCCTGTTAGGGGATGAACGGCAGAGCTGTACGGAGGAATGGAATCACATCACGCAGGAGACGCACTAAAGAGATTTATTAGGGAATACAGAGCCAATCTCTGGAGAACACAAGGGAAGAGAGAGAGGAATGGGAGGAGTTCCCTTTATAAACTACCTAGCACATGCGCAGGAAGTACATAGCATGTGCAGAGGGTGCACCCATGGCTTAGGGGGTCTGAGTCCTGCAGGCAGATGATAAGGTGTTTCCGCCAACATGCTTCTGGAGTGGGTTTGGTGTTGCCTGTTTTCCCACCATCATCAGGACCTTTGGGGTGACTGCATAGCTGCCTGATTACTAACACTTCCCAAGGAGAACCATGTATCTCCTCTAGAGCCCTCTTCTTTACCTCACCTCTCAGGGTCTATGGATTGTAACTTGATTATCATTTATTTAGTGGCTAATACCCACTTTTAAGTGAATACATAGCAAATTTGTCTTTCTGAGTTTGGTTTAACTCACTCGGGATAATTTTTTTTTCTAGTTCCATCTATTTTTTTTTCTGCAAATTTCATGATGTCAGTTTTTAAATAACTAAGTAATACTATACTATGTAAATGTATATATTTTTAATTTATTCTTCCAAAGAGGGACATCTAGGTTGATTTTAGTTTCGGATATTATTAATATAGTCTTTATGCTATAACCATAGGTATGAACATGTTATCTTCACATGAATATGTTATGAAAACAGTTGAGCAATTGTCCTTGCTATGGAGCATTCTTTGGGCATAGGCCCAAGAGTGGCAGAGTTTGCTCTTGAGGTAGATCTATTCCCAATATTCTGAGAACCTCCATATTGATTTCCATAGTAGGTTTACAAGTTTGCGTTCCCACCAGTAATGTTATGAGCATTCCCCTTGCTCCACATTCTCATCAGCATGAGATGTCACTTGTGTGACGTTAGCCGTTTCGTGATCTGAGCCGTTTAGACAGGCATAAGATAAAATCTCAACGTGTGTTAATTTGCACTTCCCTTGTGGCTAAGGATGCTGAATATTTCTTCAAGAGATTCTTGGCCATTTGATATTACTCTATTGAGGCTTCTCTGTTTAGATCTGTACCCCATTTTTAGATTGGGTTATTTGTTTTTTGATATCTTGTTTCTTAAGCTCTTTATATATTCTGAATAATAGTCCTTTATCAGATGTGAAGTTGGTAAAAATATGTGCCCGTTCTATAGGCTGCCACTTTGATTGACAATGTCATTTGCCTTACTAATTTGTCCAACATTGGACTAGCCTTTATTGGAAATTCAATGTGGCTGTATCACAGGAATTAGCTTTGTTTGTTTTCTACTTAATGTGTTGTCAGTATTTTCTTCTACTTTTATTTTTGACTTTTAAAAAGAAATTAGCCAAATACTTTCATGTATATATATATATATATATATATATATATATATATATATATATATATATGAAACACACACACACACACACACACACACACACACATATAATTGAGGTCATTTACTTCTCAGTGCCCCCTCCAACTACAATGTCATCCCATTCTGACAAGGATTTTTCAATTACCTTACATTCCATTGTATGTATTCTATTTTTTCTGCTTTTTCTTTATTGTTACAATTCTTTATTTAAGTGTGTGTGTATGTGTGTGTGTGTGTGTGTGTGTGTGTGTGTGTGTGTATGTGTTGCATGGGATATGACATGAGGTATTCTTTTACAGTCTTCTTTCTTAAGTAGTGTATTTTTCAGGACCCTGAGTGAAAAAGGACCAAATAAGCTCAGAAGATGCAGCATTGTGAAGATGTGGTCAAGTCTGAGAGAGACTAGTAAATGTGCAAATGTATCGTTCTTACCCATCTTAGATTTAGAGGTTCGGGAAGCAAAGGGGACTGTGCTTTTCACTGTAGGCAATGCTACCTAATAAAAGCTAGTGACATCAAAGAAATAAGAGAAATGACTGATAGTCCAGCATAGAGCTGTGATCAGGAATAAACAAACAGCCCAGGTGTGCACATGTTCCTTTAAAAATTCTACTTGTTTGTCTTTATCTGAGTCTTTAAGAATATAATGCCCACAGCAAAGTCTCCAAGTACTGTCTACCTTGTCTTTTGAGACAGAATCTCTCACAGACTTGGAAAACTAAAGTTTACTGATTGGGCTGAGTAGCAGTCCAGAGAGCACCGGGGATAACTTCATTCTCAATACCGGAATTACAAGAATACACGTGTATGTCCAGCCCTTTTCCATGGATTCTGGGCCTTAAACTCAGGTTCTCCTGCTTGGAGGGCAAGCACATTATCGACTGAGCATCTTTTCACTCCTTAATCATTTATTTCTAAATCATCAGAAATTCTATTTCTTTTCTACTAAATTTAACACTCATCTTTTGCATGTATTAAATTCCTATTTAAAATGTTTTCCCTGAACTATCTATTCTATTCTGTATATCTGCTTGCTTAACCCCATTCTGATAACACAACAGAAGTATCAATGAAATTTTTAGAAATTAGTAGTGTGATAAGGATATAGTCGATTTGTCACATTTGGCCATATTTTTGTTGCTGCTCTTAATAATATTTCACTGACACTTATTTACTTTAGTGAAACTGTTAACTGGGTTTATTTTTTTTTCCTTACCCCTTAGTGTCAGTTGGTAATTTGATTTAAAGGATATTAAAACAATCATTAGGAAAAAATTGACATCAAATTCTACATGTAAATCTAAAGGGGAATGTCACTTTCATGTGACTCCTTTATACCATCTAATGATATACTCTCTATTCTATTTAAATTTTTTTATACATTTTATAACATATTATAGAATCTTGCATATTAGGAACTATGTAGTTCTTATTAAATTCATTTCTAATTCTTTTATTGCCTTTTGTGATAATCATGTTTTTCTATTTCCATTTTGATTTATTATATGAATGATAAGAATATTATGATTTATATATTTGTTTTGTAATTATATATCCAATTAAGCTGAGAATCCATACTTATTATTTCCAAAAACACCAGAAGGGTGTTTTTGAAGTGCAGGAAGACTATATTCAATATTTGGTTAATTCTATTTACATCATGTTATATCATACTTTGAATTATATTACTTTAATTAGATAATATATACTAAAAGGTTGATTAAAATTGATGACAGTAATTATCCATGTTCTGGTCTAGAGTTGCTTTCACATTTTACATTTTAAAATGATGTTTGCTATTTGTTTGGAATAAATAAATAACATTTATAGTAAGCTTTCTATTTTACTGTTATAGTTATATTGAATTTTACTTAAAATGAAATTTGTTTTTCTTTAAGTTGTTGATAAATTCTTCATTTAGTATTTTATATATTATTACCCTTAATGATAAGACAATATTTATGTTTTGATAGATTAATTTAAAAGTTTTGGCATTCTTATTAAAATCTTAATTTGTTCATGGCATCCCTTTCCAACATCTGTCTTATAATTTATTTTTAATTTTCACAAACATACTGATGAATTGTCTTTGTTCATAATGTTGGACTATCCATTCCTTATTAAACATAACTTGTCATAACCTAAAGTGTCTCTATTAAAACACTAATTGTGTATATTAATTAAAACCAGTGGGTATTTCTATCCATGCATAATGTTTACCTCTATGGACTTAATTCATAAAATTTCTGTGCTACCTCATTCACATATATGTAGAGTTTTATGCTGTTATCAGACTTATTTAGCTATCATGGCTTTTTTTATGTCTTAAAAATAAGACATGGACTTGTAGTCACTAAACCAACATAATTACCTACATTCTAAATATTTGTCCTTACACCTACAGATAAGTGTAATCCTCACCGGTGATCAAGAAAAACCTCTCTCGGCAGCAGATGGAAGCCATTAAAGAGAAAACAACCAATCTAAATGCAGAGTGTAGAGTTCAGAGCGACTGGCAACACGTACAGAAGCAATCACACCTAAGACTCAAAGCAGCTTTCAGGAAAGGGAAAAGGACTCACCAGCCAGAGGACTTTCTATAAACAATTACCACTTCTTACTTTTATTTTGTTAGATTATTGGAAGTAACAATTGACTCATAATTTTAATTTCTTTTCAATTAAAAACAAACATTCGAATATTCCATTGTTTGTAACTTTAGCTTAAGTTCATATTTTACTAAAGTCTGTTACTTTTACTCATAATCAAAGAATTTACAAGGCTAGATTTAGTTTTATCAATTTGGATTTTAAAATTTTTAGATTTTTAAAAATTCATAAAATTTTGTTCATTTTTAAAACTTTGTGATTGCTTTTATTATATGATCTAATTGATCTATTATCAAATAACTTTGTAACATGCCTAATATTAGGAAATTTAGATTTTCTTAATTGATAAAAGATATTTAATTCGATTTTTCTATAAATAATTAACAAATCAAAGTCTCTCTATATAAATATGTAAGTATCACATCTTTTCTGTTTTGTTACTATGAGGTTTAGTTCAAGATAATGGCTAGCACATAACTAAAATTGTCCTATCTACAAAGATTTTTTAAATGACAGTTGATATTTAATAAAATATTTATATTAATAACAGCTGATATTTACATTTATATTTTGTATAGTAAACACAAAATATACATTACAAATATATATGCATATATACATACATATATAGATAGGTTTTTGTAATTTTTTTAGATTTATTTAACTTATTTTACGTGCCTGAATGTTTAGTTTGCATGTATGTATGTCTAACGTGTGTATGCCTGGTACCTAGGTTAGAAGATGATGTGGGATTTCCTACAACTGTAGTACCAGCTGGTTGTGGGCCCCCATGTGAGTGCTGAAAATTGGACTCAAGAGTTCTGAAAGACAAACAAGTTTTCTAAAGCATTTAGCCATCTCTCCAGTCCGCTGTAATTCTCTTTATGTTAAAATACATTTTAAATAAAAACATGTTCATTTTTAAAGAGAGTTCTTTTAGAATTTTACAGTATGCTTTGATTGAACTTATCCCTATTTCACATGAATTTGTCCCAGATCCACCTCCTTCCCTACCCAGCCAAACTTCTGTGTCTCAAAACAAACAACAACAATAATAATAACAATAACAATAATAAACAAATAAATCAAAATCAAGAACGATTTGTGCTACACAAATATTCTTGGATGTGTGGCCTTCTGCTGTAATGTGCTCAACTCACCAGAGGTTGCACATAGAGAAAATTGACTCATGCAAACACGTAAGCACACATAGCTTTCTATGCTTCTCACCTCCCACTCACTTCTGTTCTCAGTCCTCCCTCCCCCACTCCTCCCTCCCTATCCCCATCCTCTGTCCTCTCCCCCCACTCCAACCCCCTTCCCCACAGCTGATCCCCCCCTCATTCCCCTTCCCACCTCCTCTCTTGATCCACTTCCGATGTCGATTTTCCTTCCCCTTCTAGTGGGACTGAAGCATACTCCTTTAAGGCCTCCTTGTTAGTTAGTTTCTTTGGACCTGTGGATTGTAGAATGGTTATCCTGCACTACATGGCTAATATCCACTTATAAGTGAGAATACACCTTGTGTGTCTTTCTGGGCCCAGGTTACCTCACTCAGGATGGTGTTTTCTTGTTCTATTCGTTTGCCTGCAATTTTCAAGATTTCCTTGGTTTTAATATCTGAGTAGCCTTCCATTGTGTAACTGTACCACAATTCTTTAATCCGTCTTTCGGTTGAGGGATATTTAGGTTGTTTCCAGTTTCTGGCTATTACTTATAAAGCTGCTATGAACATAGATGGGCAGGTCTCCTTGCAGTATGGTGGAGCATCCTTTGTGTATATGCCCAGGAGTGGTTTAGCTGGGTCTTGAGGTGGAACTGTTCTCATTTACTAAGAAAGTGCCAGCCAGATTGATTTCCTAAATGGTTGTACAAGTTTGCATTCCCACTAGCAATGGAGGAGTGTTCATCTTGCTCCACATCCTCACCAGAATGTGTTGTCACTTGAATTTTTGATCTTAGCTGTTTTGATAAGTCTAAGATGAAATCTCAGAGTCATTTTGATTTGCATTTCCCTGATGATGGCTAAGGATGTTGAGCATTTCTTTAAGTGCTTCTCAGCCATTAGAAATTCCTCTGCTGAGAATTCTCTGTTTAGCTCTGTACCCCATTTTTAAATTGATTATTTTGTTTGTTGGTATTTAATTTTTTTCAGTTCCTTATATATTTTGAATATGAACCCTTCTGTCCGATGTGGAATTAGTTAAGATATTTTCCCAATCTGGAGGCTGCTATTTTGTTCTATTGACTGTGTCCTTTGCCTTATAGAAGCTTTTCAGTTTCATGAGGTCCTATTTATTAATTCTTGGTCTTAGAGTCTCCTGTGCCGAAGAGTTTGAAACTATTCCCCACCTTCTCTTTTGTTATGTTTAGTGGATCCAGGTTAATGTTGATGTCTTTGATCCACTTGGACTTAAGCTTTGTGTTTTGTTCATGGTGATAAATATGGATCTGTTTGCACACTTCTACATGCAGATATCCAGTTAGACCAAAAGGGAAACCAGAGTGGAGGCAGGAAGGGGGGATCTCTGGGATGAGCTGGAGAACTGTGATATGGTAGACCCTGGGGAGGATATTAGGGCGATTCTAGCTGAGACTCCTAGCAGCCGGGGATATGGAGAATGAAGTGGCTAGCTCCTACACCCAGAAGGAGTTCCAGTGGAGGAAGATGGGGGTGGGATATCAACCCACCCCCAAAACATTTCACTCAAAATTTATCCTGCCAAGAAGGTGTCTAGGAATAAAAACAGAGATTGAGGGAAGAGCCAAAAAATGATTGGCCCAACTTGAGACCCACCCCATGGGAGAGAGCCAAGCCCTGACATTAATAACAATACTCTGCAGTAAGCATTGAACCTTTATTCAGATATAACCAATGGATAGGACATTCTCCTCAGTTGTGTGGAGAGCAGGGACTGACTCTGACATGAACTCTGGATCCCAATATTTGACCACTTCCCCTTGATGGGGAGGCCTGAGACAATGAGAGAAAGGATAAACAGAATATTAGGATGAGACTTGATAGGCTGTGATCATATGGTGGTGGAAGATATCCCCTTCTGTCACTGACCTAGGGAAGGGGATTAGGGTGAAAGAGGGAGGGAGGGGGGAATGGGAAGATAAAAGTGAAGGGATAATAATCGGGATGTAATCTGAATAAATCAATTAAATAAAAACACAGAAATAAAATAAATAAATAAAAATAATAATATTCTGCTTTGCTTGCAGACAGGAGACTAGCATAACTGTCTTTTGAGATGCTCTACCCAGCAGTGGATTGAAACAGACTGGCAGCCAAACATTAGGCATAGCTCTGAGATTCTTGTGGAAGAGTTGGGTGTAGAGGAATGTCAATTCAGAATGTGAACATTTTGCCAAGAGATCACAACCAAAGACCTAGGTCTGTGTGATCTGGCAGGAATACAAATACACCTTTAACCAGAAGACAGAGGCAAATAGATCTGAGTTCTAGGCCAGCCTGGTATAAAGCAAGTATCATGTAAAGGAAAGCTTAAGTCCAGGGATGCTTTTAATCCCAAATGTAGGCAAAGTTAATCTATATAAGGAAGCACCCATGTTTGAATGTGATATCTAATTGAGTGGCAGAAAAAGTGACAAATAAGAGAGAGATTTGACAGACTAGGATAATGCGCAACTCTCACAAGAAGAGAGCAAGAAAGGGGAAACTACTCAAGAGGCAGTTTTTCAGAGAGAGGAGGCAGTTTTTTTGCCAGAACAGTAATAGAGAGATGGATTGTAGAGACAGAACTCAGGTGAAGATGGAAGAGGCCAGAAAACAAGAAGCCAGGTGATTAGAGCATATTTCTGAGTTAATCTGAGGCCAAGCAGAGCAATTACAGGCTGAGAGAGAAGCCAGATTAAATAAGTCAACCGGGAGAAGAGTTTGAGTCAGAACAGCTGAGTTGAACCAGCCAGCCCAGAGCTCAGAAAGAACAAGTAAGGGCGAGCTTATTAAGCAGTAAATCTCAGAGTCTGAAACATTCTAGGCCTAGATTAGATTGTACAGAGGCTAAAAGCTTCCAGGACTAACTAGGGCCTAGGTTAACAAAACGGGGCAGTAAGTCTCCCAGACAACAATTGAGCCAGGAGATGAAAAGTTACTTTTACAGCTGGGCAAAGGATAGAGGGATCAAGAACTCCACAAGAACAGCAGCAGAGTCAACTAACCGAGGATCATGGGGATTCCCAGAGACATACCAACCAACCAAAGAGCATGCATTGACTGGACCACGATCCTACACGTATGTACCTGATGGACAGCTTGGTCTTCATGGTGGTCTCTTAGCAATTAGAGTGGGGGCTGTCTCTGACATGGACTCTGTTCCCTTCATTTGGATCACTTTCCCCTGGCAGGGCTGCCTTGTTGGGCCTCAGTGGAAGAGGATGCACTTAGTCCTCATACAACTTGATATCTTGGGGTGGCTTGGTGAGATGGGGCTCCCCTTTTCTGAGGAGAAGGGGACGGGTAAAGGGGAAAGAAGTTGGGAGGGTAGAACTGGGAAGGGAGGAGGGAGAGGTCTGTAATAGGGATATAAAGAGAATAAAAAAATAAATTAAAAGATCTTTAATGTAAAATAACAGTAACCCTTCTTCTACAGCTCTGCTCTTGAGGAAATATAGTCTCTTCAAGATAAAAAAGCCCTTCACTATGCCTGATTCTAGTAACTCCTCAACATCCCTTTGTATTCTCCCTGCTCCATGAGCCATGTTTTCCTAGGTTTCTGCCTTTGCATAAGGCCTCTTGTTTATAAGCAGGGCTGGTAACTTTTCTCTGCTAATTGAACTCAGCCACTGTGACTTTCTGTGGCTTTGTGCCTGCTATGTACCTAGTTCATCTTGAAAGTGGAGTAAATGATAATATTGTGGAAACCAAGAAGTTAAAAGTAGCCTTTAGAAACTGCTGGTGGCATCAACAGACAGAGGGCAACCAGCAGGAGGCAGATTCTCATTCCTACAACCTCCATGCAGGTAGATTGTGTGAACAGTTTTATCCATTTGGAAAGAGACTCTCAGGCAATCTTCCAGAAAACAGTGCGGTTGAGTAGACACCTCAACTGCTGTTCTGAGTCCTTAATCAGAGGCACTAGCTAAACTACGCCTGACCTCTCACCTCACAGAGAGGATGAGAGAATGACTATGTTGTTCTAAGCTTTATATCTGTAGTGGGTTGTTATGGAAAGATACACATCCGATGAATCCCTGTTCTGAACTGCAGCTTTGTATGTTTGCCTATTTAGAACTTCATATATATAGAATCATTAAATGGATAGCCACTGCAATTGGCTTCTATCACTCTTTGATGCCTTCATATATATAAAATTTGAATTGTATCTATCTTTTTCCTATGTATTTTTGTGATTGTTTTGGCATCTCTATCTGACCAGGTAACTGTAGCCGGTTATGATTATTTCATGAGTCACTGTGCCAAGTAGGAGGCAGACAAAATGTGCAGAAGAGCAATGCAAATTTCACAGACTGTCTCTTCTGTATCCCATATTTTACCACAAAATTATACTAAATAACAACATATACATTTAATTCATAAGTTTTATTTAAATTTTAAATTATGCAGACAAGTTTATCTTCGGTTCACAATTTTAATATTTCTCTCAAGTTATTTCTGGAAAGGGCTCCTTAGAAAATCCTGCGTATAAAAAGTTTTATTTTGCCACTAGCTAATATGGAGTGTTCTCATAGATCTGTAAATGAGCTCAATATTCATTATGCAAATGAATACAACCAGACAAAATTAAATGGGTTCAGCTTGGTGGCATCATTTCAGGGATCTAATTTAGGGGTTTCAGGCCTCTGGCTGGAGAGAGCAATGGGAGCTACATTAAGATGCTCTTGATAAATAATAAAACATTTCAAAAAGAAATTACATTGGAAGGGGTATGACCTGCAGAGGACTAGAGGAAACACTACAGGCGGCTGGTGCCAGAGGGGGCAGGCAGACTTCCCTCCCATGCTGCTCCTTGCCTTCATGCTGCTGTGGTGTTCTCTCTCAATTCAGTTAGTTCTACAATCAACCCCCAGACTCAGGTGTTTGGAGACTTGTCATTTATTGTTAGAGCGCCTTTTTTTTTTGATAAACTATATTTTGTTCATCATTTCAAAATATTAGGGGAGCCAAACAAAAAAGCATCGTCTCTTTGTGTCTTCTGCATTATATTGAAGTCATATGCCTCAAAACCACCTCAATTTTGTCCTTCTAGGCCTATTTTGTTGCTGTTGTTACTGTTGTTGTTGTTGTTAAAAATAATAATAGAATGAGATGTATTGATGTAATAGAGACTACTAAAACCTTAGAGATTATGTAGGAGGGAGTGTTAAAAACAACATAAGTATGATATTAACTGTCCTTATTATGAATACTGTCTTCTTGTGGTTTAGCGTTTGTGTGAACTCACAGGTAGAACATAGTAAAGATGCAGACGTGTCACTCAGACTGAGGCACGAGACCCAGCTGGTAACTTAACTCCAGGGTTTTTAACTGAAATTTCCAAATTTCTTTTTTTTTTTTTACCCTAACACTAATTTTTAAGTATTTATATATACGTGTGTGTGTGTGTGTATACTTAAGCTCCAAAAAATACATGGTTTCACATGGGAATGTGACAATCTCCAAAAATAGTTGCGAGATACTCAGCTGCTGGCCTTCTTATGCCAATTAGAAATAATAATTATCAAAAATAACTGCCACCTGGACTGTAGCAGTATGCTTGCATTCTCTGCACTTAGGACACTGCCCTGGAAAAATTAAAAGGTATTCAAGGCCAGTTTCAACATCATATTCACAGCAAGACTGAGGACAGGCTGGCCTACATGAAATAAAGCCTCAGGAAGTGAACCCAAACAACAAAAATTATGCAAATAAAAACAGCACTGCTACTCTGTAGATGTAATACAGAGAACTTGCCTCCTCAGCCAACAACGGTGAGCCATGAAGAGACATTCTGCTCCTATCCTAAGTCACTGTAAGCTCTAGACGTTATCTAACAGAAGACAAACAGAAACCTCTTTATAAGGAATGATGGTTGACCCACTCTGGAAAGTGAAATAAACTTGCAACTTTTACTAACTATATATATTGCTTAAAAACAACAAAATGGTTAAGAGCTTTTTAAAAAATGAGATTTAGCCTTAAGAATAAAGCTATATATGTATGTGTATATATTATCATCCCATCATTACTAATTAACCCATGGCAGTAGATATTATTATTATTACTGTTTGATATGACAATCTATCTATATTGTATTTTTCAGGTGAGAATATTTTCTCATACGTAAAATAACTCATAACTCCAAGAAAAGTAGGGTAGTCTCTACAATTGTTTCTGAATATCTAAATAAGCACAGCTTTTTGCAAAGAGTTATAATTATTTTGATGAAGTTGTCCAAACACTCAGCAATTCTGTCTTTAAAGAATCATATGAGAAAAAAGCAGTTATTTCTTGCAAACCTCCTGCTAATCCCAAGAAGGTATTTTCCAATGAGAGGGAAAAGTCTTCATCATTTTTCTTCTAAGCCATTCTTAAAATGTTAGTTCTGAAATATTATAATTTCAAACTAATCATAACTGTGCAAGGCATAATGGGCAAGCACTCAAGCCTCCAGTTCTACTGGAGGACTCAGACAAATTTCTATGAGGCTCACACTTCATCCTGTCACCATGCACCTCACTTCCCCTTAGATCCACCAACTGCTGTAGGCATTGAGACTGAGGTATCATCTGGAGAAGTCAACTCACCACTGAAGCCACTGGCAGGTCACCAAGGGAATTCCTTATCTACCAGGCAAGGCATATCTCACATTCCTTAGATCTCTCTTCTGGACTCATCAAGCCACAATTTGCTTTTTGCCTCTTGTGTCTTGAGTAGCATCTATAGCAGTGTTGGTGTGTGCTCAAGCCTGTATGTCTCAGCATAAGGCAACAGTAATTTTGATGAGACACTTCTCCACAGGTCCTCCAGAGTACTCACAAAGGTTTTAAATAAGGACCGTGGGCAACAGTTTTTAAGATACATCCAGAAGAAATAAGGGTAGATTCTAATGAGCCATAAAGAAGAATACCTTATTTATCAGGATAAGGAACAGAAAATAGTGACAGAAGAAGGCTGCTCATCCCCAAGCATAAATGAGATCATTTCCATTCTAGAATAAACCTGATGGCTGAGAGTGTATCAAAAGACATTCACAAATGCTGATGGGGAGGAATAAAGTCCACTTTGGATATTGTCAACACACAAGCAAGGGATCAGGCTAATACTGCTTAATGAGAGCCCCGCTTAGGTAAAAGAAACTTACGATGTCTCTCTCAGCAGCTGTGAGTTGCTGATAGCTCCTTGTCTAGGGCTGGAACTTCACGTCATGTCACCTTTTCCCCATGCCAGAATTCTTCTTGGCCTGACCCTGTGAAGAGAAATCTTGCTTACAACTAAACTGTGGTGTCCAAAAAACAACAGTTCCTTGTTCTAGACTATCTAGGCTTCTTACAGCCACTGTGTTCTCTCTTCTATGAGGATTCCTGACACATAGGATCAGAGGAATGGTATAGTTGCCTCATTTAGAACTGAGCATTCCAAAGTGTTCACTTTTTGGACCAGTTTTGTGTCTCCATGTTAAAGACTGTCTTTTCACAAAGAATCTTTTCTAGTGGAGACTGAATAATATACTAATCGAAGAGAACAAAGACAAGAAGTCACCAGAAGTCTGTCTAATACTTTGTCCATTTAGAAGATTAATAATGGGTTTTTCCTATCTAGTCACAGTTTCTTGGCAGCCCAAACTATATGGATGAAAAAAGAAATAGGAGGGGGACAAAAGTTGGATGGATAGGGACGGAGAAAGGGTAGGTGGAGGGGTGAATAAGGTCACAATACATAATATGACATTTTGAAAAAACTAATAAAAATTATTAAAATAATAAATAAATATCCTTGAGTAGAATGGGGCATGGCAGGGAAGAGGTTCTGAAAATGTAGCCACCTTCCAGTTCTGGCCTGCCACTGAAGTTTACCTATCTCTCTTCTCTTCCCTGCTTAGTGACAGCCTACTATAGTGACACAACAGATCTATTAATGGCAGGACTTGCTTCCTGGATCCTTTTATCAAGGGCCAACATCCCATCATTCTATTAAGTTCATTCTACATGAGAGAAGATGGGGAAATAGAAGGATCCAGAGGGTCCTAGAAACCCTCAAGTGGAACATTATAATGGGCAGATCTGGGCCCAGAGGTTCTGCTCAAACTATGGCACCAGCCAAGGACAATATGTGCAGTAAACTTCAAACCCCTATCCAGATCTAGCCAAGTGACAGGACATTGTCCACAGTTGAGTGGAGAGTGGGGACTCACTTTCACATGAACTCTGATGCCCCATAATTGACCATGTCCCCTAGATGGGGAGGCCTGATGGCACTCAGAGGAAGGATAGCAGGCTATCAAGAAGAGATTTGATACCCTATGAGCTTACCTTCACTATTTAAGAAGCTCCCCTGCACCTTCCCTTAGAAAGTAACAGCCAGCTTCTTATTTGCACTTATGAAAAAGCCTTTGCCTAAAGCCAGCTTGCTGTACATGAAGTGTATATATTTTGGAACCCAAGAGCTAATCATCACCCAATTATCATCTTAGGCATTACTTGAGAACTTTGTTTTCCATGCACCTGATGGATCATAAAAACAGATTATGTATGGGAATCAGGCAGCCATATTTTTACCAAGATGACTAAAAATGGTACCAAAATGGAATTGGGAAATAGATCAAAATAAATAGGTGCTAAATACATCTAGAAAACAAATGAATGTATTTGAACTCTCAAGTCATTGAAAACCAAGCATAAAAGAGATTGTGAAGGTCATTTTGCCCTCACATCTTCCCTCTCACTCTGATAACTCTACTCCAGAGGTTCTTAGCCTATGGATTGGGACCCCCTTAGCGGTCACATACCAGATATTCTGCATATCAGATATGTACTTGATGATTCACAACAGTAGAAAATTATAATTATGAGGTAGCAAATATGGTTTGGGTCCACCACAGCATTAGGAACTGTATTAAAGGGCAAGAGCGTTAGGAAGGTTGTAAATCACTTCATCCTTTCTTAGATGTACTAATTACTGTCAGGAGCTTGTTATTGGCAAGGGTAAATCCTTGCACTGTAAAAAATTTCTGAGGATGGTAGTGTTTTTTGTACATTTTATTTCCTGTGCTACCTACATTGAAGCTGAGGTCTTACTGCATGATCTTACCCACTCCTAACTTCAGTACTTCTACTCGGAGCTATTCAGGGAACACAGACATTTTCAAGGATTTATAGTCTTTCTAGTGTTTACACACTTTTTCAGGTCTCAACTTTCCCATTACACTCCTCATGATGTGTGTGTGTGTGTGTGTGTGTGTGAGTGTGTGTATACATATATACATATATAAAACCATATACATCTTATATATCATATAAATACACACACACACACATATATTCTCAAAACCAGTAATAAGAAACCATTGATAACTGAAAAACAAAATATATACAAGCCTAGAAAGTACTTTTCAAAGCTCATCCAACCCTCAATGACATAGCTAAGACCCCCTCCATTTCAGGATGTGGAACATGGGTATTAAAACCAGGGCCCAATGAATGCCCCACACATATTCTACTAAAAAAACCCACTTTTCACCACTGACATTTCCATTTATGGTAAGCATAAAGTTTTACCTGTGCTTTTGCCTTTGAAATGAGAAGTACAAATCTCATCTACTGCAGAATCCCCATTCAAGGCAAACAAAAGTTTTGAGATCTAAAGACACTGACCTTCCTTCTGCTCTGTTACAGCTTATCCTGAAGTTCTATTCGGCACACATCATTTCTGGCTTCCATCACTTTATCCAGATTCCCTTCATTCTTGATCACCATTTCAGTTGATCTGGTGGTGGTGGGGGCGGGATGTTACCTGATGCTATGACCCATGCATTTATTCTTAATACATATCCACCCTTAACTGGCATACTCTTTTAGAGCCAATTTTTTACAAGCCTTTATTCACACATGCCATAGATACAGAAACAAGAGGTGGCTTAAAAACTCAAAGCAACCACAGAAATTAAACATAACTTCTGGTGGTTTCTTACCTTCACAGATTAAGATGCTTCACCGCCCCCCCCCCCAATTTTACCCTAAGGAAATAACAACCAGCTCATCTTTGCACTTATGGAAGGATTTTCTCTCTATAATCTATGATCTCTGACCTTGGCAAATGTCATGAAATGCTAAGAACAAATTGCAGAGGCAGATCTATAAAGGGGAGGGAACTGGTCTTTTTACTCCTTAGTGCCACACTTGTGCGTACTCACTATAGGATACTGTTGATTCTGTAAACTGACTGCATCTTGGTGACCAGTTGCTTATTCCCTCAGAGCTTTTGTGTCATGCCCCTACTTAGCTGAACCTCAGCTTTGCGCTGTACTGTTTTACAGACACAGCCAAAAAGTGTGTGTATATGTGTGTTTCATGCAGCAATCATTACATATAGCCATTTCCTTCACTGTAGAGGAATCAGCATGCAGAAGTAACGATGCCTGTGATGCAAGGATAGTGAATAAATATTTTACAATCCTTACATAGCTAGTTTGGAAACCACTAGGGTACTGATTGAGAACTCATGCCAGGACTTGGTGTGAGTTCCTATAAGAAGGACTTCTGTTTTGTTTTGTTTTGTTTTCTTTTATTAACTTATACAGATTACAATTCAATTGTCATCCCATCACTTGTATCCTCCCATTCTTCCCTCTCACTTTCACCCTATTCCCCTCCCCTACATATAAGAAGGACTTTTTAATCTTTTCTGAATTGAAGGGATGCAGTTACATTGTCATGGTGGTATTGTACAGCAAATTTATCTCTATAGGTATGACTTCATATGTAGAGATCATCTTAAGGGTCCATATTCTGCAGCTGGTGCTGGTGCTTCAGGCAATTCTCCATAACATATACTCCTGATATTCCAAAGCTCTTTAATATTTATTAATAGATTCATTATAAATATTTGTCCTTATTTCAAAAAAATCAATAAACTACAAAATACCTATCATTTATTTTATTCCGTTCAAACTCTCAGCCACTGAATATTCAGGGCTCCACCTTCCTCTTACATTTCATTCCTAAGATCCTTAACTGAAAGCCTCAGGAGATAGAATCACTCCACTTCTCTCCAGAAAGAGAATGCTTACTGTTGGGATAGCTCCACGTTTCTGTCTACTTCTATAGCTACTCCTAGCATCAATTCCATAATCCCACTTACTCCAAAAATTGTATGTGTGTGCTGTGAAGGTGTACAAACTGCTACTATATTCAGGGCTTCCATCTCCATGATCCTTACTGAAGGAAAGAAGCATGAAACAAGAAGTGGATCTCACAAATATGACCAGTAAGTCTCAGGCTAAAGGACCCTAAGTTTTGTGTTAACATTAAAGAGTCAGTGTAGTTGGCAGGACTTACATGGGTCTGTGGAGGAGCAAATCTGCTAAGTGGGATCTGGATAAAGCTAACGGAAGTTCAGCCCATAGGAACCTGGTCATGGTTCATATACATCAGTGTAGCTTCCATCAAAGTAGAACTCAGGTGATTTTGAGAAGCCTTGCTATTTGGGATATATTTTATGTTAGAGCGCATGCCTTGAATTCAACCCCAAAGGCCCCCCAAAGAAGCTTTGAAATGAGGCTCAAGCAATGGTTGGTGTAACGAACTCTCCTGGAATAAAGCAATGCATTTATCACATGTTTCTGGTTTCTCTGACAACCGGAAATAATTTGTCTTAGTTAATAGACTGTTTTATGATGGTCTTCTACTCCAGATACTGGATTTGCTCTAAACCTTCTAGTGAGTGAGAAAGGCTGTGAAGTCAGCTAAGAGCTGCAAATCCTACAAACTGTAGGTAGAATTCTCCCATAATCTGATTTAAATATACAGGCAACATTCCTGTTTATGGCCTGGAAAGACATGCAAACACAGCAGAGAGGCATAATAAATACCTTATTTGGAATTTCCAAGGTTAGAATAAAGAAAACAGCAAACTAATAGAAATTAGGAAATATAAAATCAATTTAGAAAATTCTTTTAGGGCTAACAAAACAAGGTAGAAGATCACTTGCACAACCAGAAGACTGCTATTTTATTGTCATTTTTTACAACATATCATTCTGACACTGACAACATTCGCTTTTATGGGCTAGTTATATGAATATTCTATTCAATGTTTACGTTTAAACAGCAGCAGAAAGGAAGCAAAAGTGCATAGCTAGCTCTCCACAGCCAGAGACGTGACTCAAGTAGATCACAAAATATCAATGAGCAACAATATTATATTGTAAAGAATTTCAAAGGCCATAGAATTATAGCTGACTGTGCCTCAGACAACTTTCAAACATAACAATGCCTGCTACTTTCACCTGGTGTTGTGTGCATGTCCTAGGACTGTGCTTTCCACAGATTGCTGAACAGAAGAGCCCAAAGGACTCTCCCCACTGTCTCAGTTCAGATAAAAGAAACTTAGGGTGCCTGTAGTCCCAACTACAAAAAGTGTAATGTTAAGAGATCCTTTCTCTTGGAACTGAAAGGATGGTGTACAAGAAAATATATACAATGAGAATTCAGGAGGCCGAGGAACTAAATCTGGCAATTAAACCAGGCAAAGAAAATGCCAGAAGTCTACCACCCATCAGTTCCCTAGAAGCTTTATGTTGTTGTTCACAATATTCTACAACATAATTAAAGAATCCATAGCCACATGCTAATAATCTCTCTCTTAAGGATATGTAACCTTGTTCAATTCCTACCCAATATGCATCACTAGTCACTTCTTCAGAGCCCTACTTCAAGGCCAACCATTTTTCCCGGGTAGGTAAATACAAAAGGAAAACCTATCTGTAGTTAGGAAATTAAATTACAGCTGAATTACAGAATGAAATAAAGTAGAGACAGAGATAGAATTCAATAATCCTACAAAGACTGACTACCTGATTCTAAACTGTGCCTGAAGTCCAGATACTATGAATAATAATTATGTCCATAAATTATTTTTAATGTTTAATCTAAGTTTAATGGGACTCTAATGCCTTACAGCGAAGAAAGTGAAAAGCTCCAAAGATGTACTCACTACTCACGGCTAAAGGTTGCCGCCTAGAAAACCCTAGGCTCTGGACCTTTGAAGGACACAGTATGTTTGAAACTATATTATGAACCTTTAGAGCAACCTTGAATCTGTCTTATCGTAGGATACGATGGATTTTAATGTGGCTTCCTCGTTACCACCTTACTATCTTTGACTTACAGAAATCCCCACACCCTCAGTGTAGTTGAGACCTTGAACTTGAGTGTGGAATCACAGAAAAGGTTTGTAGAAGGTTTTTGAACACTCAGAAACTCAGAAGTTAATTCAATGTCCAATGTGTAATGAATCCGAGTTATTTCTGGCAGGGCTGTCCTATTTTGCGTTGGCTACTCTGAGTCCTGGTACTGAACACACACTGCTCTGTGAATGCCAATGACGAGATCGGGAGGTGGAAGCCACTCAGGTCATTTTTAAGGTACGGTACCTGAAAAGTAAATGGTTTTTGCTTTGCTAAAATCTGAAATGCTCTCAGCCCCGGCAGCAGTCTGTCCTAGTCAATAGCTAGAGACACTGAAAATGTTTAAGTCAAAATGGTCTTGGTTCTGTACTGACCAAATAGCAGGCCAGCGGGAAGAGAGGTCTTGACTCCCCTTATCTTTCTTCCGCAAATGAGCATCCTCACCTGGTACCTCGTGAAGACACAAGAGACAGCAGCCAGATACCTAGTGACTGAGCTGAATGGACTGGCTAGCCCACTTCCATTGCCTCTGCCTCCCTCCAGGTTCTTCTGTAAGTTCTATGAAAACCCCCTCCTTGGTACGTCATCCTTATAGACCTGCTCTGCCTTCCTTTGCCTGAGCTCCTTTGTCAATGCATTTCATTCTTGGGACTCGTGAAAGAAGAACCCAAAGACTTAGCGAATGTTCTGTGTGGCCGTGAGAGAAAACCTCCTTGGAACTAAAAGCCATCCCAGTTTCCACAACTCCCTACCGTGTTCCACAGTCCTAACACAGGCTGCCTGAAACATTTCAGCTCAGGGTCAAGCCTGTTCTGAGTCACTATGCTTTCACTGTCTATACAAAGTTTCCTGTTTGTGGAAACTTAATAGTTTAATTATAGAAAACAAAGCTTTTATAGCTTCATGTTGTCATCTCTCAATATTTAAGCATCAAATTTGCACATCTCTGTAGGATATTGGGTTATAATGTTAGAGTTTTTACATTGCCATTTGAATTGCTGACTTGCTGCATAAAAATATAAAAGAAAAATTGGAGTTGAAATTTTTGAAATGATCGTAAGCACAGTGCTTCCATCTTGTACTGTGTTTATCTGATGAGGTGTTCTCATCATTGGCAGTTACAAAATCAAAAGATGAGTGAAACCTTAAAGACATTGAAAATGCTCTAAATCCTGCAGTATCACTAGATTTAATTATTTATGTAAAAATTAGCAAGTACATGATTCCATTAATGTATACAAGTTATTGTTTTTAAATAAATGTCTTTATAATTTATCATTGGCTTATGTTTTATTTACATACTCATTTTATCTTCCTATGTACCCAGAGTCATGCAAAATTTTCTCAGCTAAAGAGAATAATGGGTGGGGAAAGTTTTTAAAAGCTATTATCTAATCAATGATGTTTCAAAGATCCGGGTGATTTGTATGGAGGCACCTAATATTAGAATTCCTTCTTTTCCCTTGATGGTCTTAGGAAATTAAGCCAACAGGTTTAAAAGAGACGAATGGAAATGTCATGTGACAAAGATGTGCAATTGGCCTGTGGGAGTGTCAGGAGCCTTCTCACAAGCATTCAGCAGGATGCCAGGGAGATTTGTCTTTCATCTTCAAGCAAATGAATTTTGTCAACAACCAGGGTGCACTGCAAAGTGCTTTCTTCTCCATGGCTGCCACCAACTGACAAGAGATTTGGGTACACTCTGACAGATTTATAGTCGCTGATAGGAGTGTCTAGCTAGGTTTGCAGATAGTCTGAAGCCAGAGAGATGGGAACTATGTATGTATGCTACTGGAAGAGTTTGTGCATTTGAAAATTGTAATGAGCAATAGCAAATAGACATAGCAACAAGCTAACCATTCAAACTGTAGTATCTGGCTATAGCTATGACAGGGATTCTGAGAAGAGAGTGGAAGGGTTAGCTTTAAGAATTAGCCTCAGCAATTCTTATAGTAATTCCAGGATGTCATCTTTTAATAAGGGAGATCTTGTGACACAGAAACTAACTATAGAAAGAGGATTTTCCTCATCTTAATGCTGCTGGTTTTTAATTTTTGCCCACTTAGGACTGTGGGGGAAAAAAACGTAAATTTTATTTAACTTATAGAAAAAAATGTTAGAATTTGAATCAGTAACTAATTTGAAAATTAAATTGATATGTCTGGCTTGAAAATTTGCAAATAGCTTCAGTGAGGAAGAAGAAATGAAGCACACTCTCCAAGCAAGGGGCCACTCCCCTGACTGGCTCTCATGGGCACCTTTGTTTTATTAGATGTGGAAGTATCTCAGTTCTGCCCTTTTTAACTTGTACAACTGCATGAGGCATGTGATTTTTTTCATCCTTATTACACATAGTATAATGGTAAGTGCACTTAAATGGAGATGTTGTGATAACTCTTGAAAGAAGGCTATATATTGGTTGTGATCATAAGTTTTGAAATTCTACCATGCCCTATGTTATATTTAAAGCTTCAACATTTGTTTTACCTACTAATCTGCATATTCTTGTTTATAACAAGGACAGTAGAATATCTAGTGCTTTCTGTGGTTATTGACTAAGTAGCATAATACACATTGTCAATCCATGCATTAATTGTGCAATAAAAGTTATCTACTTATAGCATCTGAAAGTACCTATTATATCATATATTGAATACATAGTTTTCCCCATATAACTCTATCTTTCATTGCTATGAATCATTATTATGTTTCAATTATAGGACATTGTTGTTTTGATGAAAATGGCCACCACAAGCTCATATATTTGAATGCTATGTATTTGGGCGGGAAGGATTAGGAGGTGTGGCCTTGTTGGAGGAGGTGTGTCAGGGAGGTGTATTGGGGGAGGGGCTTTGAGGCTTCAAAATCATTTACCAGGCTGACTTTCTTTCTCCTTGCCTTCTGCTTATAGATCAGATGTGACTCTTGTCCAGCTCTATGGCTGCCTGTCTGCTGCCATAGTGCCCACCATAATGATCAAGAGTCAGTCTCTCTGAAACTGTAAGCAAACCATCAGTTAGGTCCTTTTTAAAAGAATGCAAGTTGCCTTGACTATTGTGTCTCTTGACAGCAATAGAGCAATTCCTAAGGTGAGAGATAATTCTAGAATTTCTACCAGTTCTAGAATTCAGTTCTGTTTTTTCAGTGGTTAAGAGTACTTGCTGCTCTTGCAGAAGAGTTGAGTTAAGTTCCCTGCATCCACATGGCAGTTCAGGAGCTCCTTAATTCCAAGTACAGGGAATATGGTACATTCTATGGTCTCCGTGAACACTGCACACATGTGATGTCCATACATATATGTAAACTAATAAAAGAAAATACATAAGATGTTAAATCAAAGATTTTCTGAAAAAGTTATTATACTGAAAAAGAAATTATCTAAATGTAGAGGCTTTTGCCTTTCGATGTCATGTTAGGCCTTCTCTAGATTGTATAAATAGTTGTATTCCAGCCTGTGATAAGTGTGTGTGATGTATAGATCTTTAAATGCTAGCCATTTCTCTCCATTAAGGTGATTTGTAATTCAGCTTAACAAGATATGATTTTTGACAATTGAATTAATGAATACACAACAAAATTAAGAGTCCTAGAGTAAACATTATCATTAACGTTTAATCCACTCTGTTGTCTTAAAAATACATACAACAACAAACATAAAAATACATGGACCTCTTTTGCGCCAGATAGGTGCTATGAAGTAGAAATAAACTTGTCTAATTTTAGTGGAGAAAAGAAAAGAGTGTAGGATATTTTTAAAGATCTACAATGGGAAAATGGAAATAGACTTCTTTATATTGTGAGAAAATAGAAGCAAATGTCAATATTCTACTTAGGTAAGTTAGTGAATTGTGAATAGTTGATTGAGAAATATATTGTCATTAGCGTCTTGCCTCCAATTTGGGTGAAAGAAATAACAAGAATGATGAAGTTAAGGCACATTTTGATTGGATCACAGGACATTGGTGTTAGCATTTTTGTGTTCATCAAGATAGAAATTTATTCTTAAAAATAAGTAAGAATAATTTCAATACAGTTTTAAACATCTATGAAGTTTATGACATTTGAAAACAGCAATAATTTAAATTTATGAATTTTTGTATCTGAGATGGTTGAAAAGGTAGGAAATAAAGGGAAAAACACGCAAAGAAACATCCCACGGAGTCTTTAGATAGCTTGTTGGCTTTCTTGAACCATGGTGTTACATTTTGAGCATAGAATGTCTTTCATGGGCTCATATATTAAACGTTTGGTCCCCAGTGGTGTTATTTGGAAGGTTATGGAACCTTGAGGAGGTGAGGTCTAGCTCAGAGAGATGACTCCCTGGAAGCTAGCTTTGATGTTACTGCCTAGTTGCATCCCGCACTCTCTCTGCTCTTTTGTCAGCTGAACTCTGAGCGAACAGCCACCAAGTGCTTTCACTACCACTGAGGTGCCCATTGTTATGATGGACTCCACCTCTCAAAACATGAGCCAGAACACACTTCACTTTCAGGTGCTGGTTAGTGTTCGATTATAAGACAACAAAATAAACACTCTTCTGATATTTTTTCAGCATCTCCCTTGTTCTTGACCAGACAGACTGGCAGTCAAACCAGGTCTCTGGAGTCATTGCATAACTCTATATCTTCCTGGGAACCACAAGTAGGGTTTTTGGGTAATCCTTTCAATGAAGAGGACCCTAGCTGAGCTCTGTATTTACATATGAATCCTAAAGGAAAGAGTAGGCTTCTTCTGGACTTGTTAAACTGAATATGCCAGTTAGCTATCTATCTCATTATCCTCAGAAGAGATTTTCTTGGGAACAATAGTGCCACTAACACAGTCCAGAGGTTTGCAAGCAGTAGTGCAACAAAGGTGGAGTTAGAAACACAGAGAAATAGTTGCTGAGATGGAGTCTCATAGCCCTAATTTTCACACATCTTCTTTATTCTGCTTGGTATCTTTCTGAACTTTTTGAATCAACAACAGCCTTTAGTCAACTAATATTGGTAGAGTTTCTGTTTCTTCAAACATAAAGTATCTTGAAAAAAAAATGCCTTTAGTGAGATGTCTGATAAAGATTTTATCTTTCTCCGTAATAGGAGACATTTGACATAAATGTAATTTCCAGCCTAAAATCAGCCGAAACTTTGAGACTATGCCTAATGAAACCTGAATGCTTGGCATATCTGTCTTCCTTTGAGTAGTATTCTAGTCCAAAATATGTGTTTATTTTCTTCCTACTCAAGAGAGTAGCGATCTTCATGCATGTGTACGTAGATATTAAGAACAATGTTTTAAAAGGCTAACAACAATACTAAACTGTCTTTCTTGAAATAGTTACTGACAAAACCAAACAAGCAATAAACTCTTCTATTTAGCAGAAAAGTTCTTCAACTGTAATGTTACATCTTAAGAAAAATAAAGATCGCTTTGGATTCAAGACTGTTATTGTTTGTAAAATAAATTAACAGAAATACAAAAACGAGAGTGGATGAACTGATAGAAAACCTTCAGGAAGAGGAAGTGATGCTCTGTGAGTTGAGCCCAGTCCTTGCAGCAATAAGAAAGCTATCCATTGAGTTGCCCACTCGGCAACTGAGAGCACAGATTGTGAGTAGATGATCTGACTGTAAATCTTGGCTCTGCTGATTATGATATATGACCAGGAGGCAAGTTATCTGAATCAGCATCCTCATCTGTAACACGTGATAATGGACCTATATGATGCCGTCACCGTGAGGATTACATTACTTACCTATCATCTCAAAAGGCTCATCAGTCTCACCTCAGGTAAGCCTTCTAGTCTTATCCACCATGGTGTTTGCATGGAATTTTGTACATCTTCCAAACTAAACACCCTTCTGTTTGGTAGATGGGCAGGAAGAAATTGAAGTTTTGGTGTATCAACTTCCTGCTATGCTATAAACTGGTACTATCGGCCACAATAGTCTACCCAAAGTCAGTATCAAGTGTTAGTCTTCCATAGCTACACTTTGGCGGAGTTTGTTTTCTCTCTTCCATGTTTTCTCCTACTGTCTTGGAGGCAATAGTTCCTTCTATGAACAGCGCAGGTGCCTCACCACCTTCTAGTGGATTATCTCAATTTGCAAATACTCACTCACTTACTCATGACCACCCATTGTTTTTCATGTGCAGTATCTTTCCCATGGGGCCTTTTTGTGCTTAGAGAACTATTACACCAAATATCTCAACTAAATCTTATGTATTAGAAAACCAAAAGATAGACATTGTTTTCTGACAAGCACAGCAATGATTATGAAAACAAATAAACTTATAAGCACATAAAAAATTAAACACTTGTTCAGGAGCTTAATTACATTTCTAAGAATCAAGAGATAGAGCTTGCTGCTGTCTTCTATGAACAGTGCCAGGGGACTACTGCCTTTAATGAGGAGGGCAAGGAAGAACTATCAAGATATGCAATGAGCAAAGTAGGGACATAAAAGTAAATATCCCATTATACTAAAAATGCTATATTCACTTATTTTAAAATAGTGGAACACATGATGAGAAAAACACAGTCTAATTGTGAAATTAAGAATTGTTCTTAAATTATTCAGCAAATGGGCACATTAGAGAAGGGCTAATGCTTTTTATTTACTTTTCTAACTACCCTAACACAGGCTATTATATATTTCAAAGCACAAGTTTTCAGTAGCCTTCGGTTAAATACATAATTTCTATACTCATTCCCTGAGGAAAATATGTCAAATCCCACAGAGAACATTTGAGAGAGGATTATAGAAATGAGAGGGCCCTGAGCTTTCATTCTTCTCATTAAGAATTTAAAAATAAAAAATAACGTTGTTATTTTGTGGGGAAAATAAATGATCATGAAGACATTAGATAATTCAATTGCTAAGCTTCAGCTGATGTTCCATACATTGAAATGAGCCAGGCATTGCATATGATGGTATAAATATTAGAATTTTTCCTTATCAACATTTTTATGAACATGGAAGATGCAAGTCTCTTAAAACTCTTGTCATCCATTTCAATAAGTGATACTGGATGTTCTTAGATGCTGGATTGAGAAAAAAATTGTATACCCAGAAATAAATCCCAGATCAAACATCAGTGCTGGTTTGTTTCTTCTGTAGGTCTGACAAAAGGATAGGATATTTACAAATAGAAACATTATATTATTAGGCTTTAGGGTTTCTCTTCCATTTGAAAAGGAAAAAAATAGACCAAAACTTCCCTATTCCCATAGAACTATGTTTAATGGTAGGAGGACAAGAAGACTGTGTACCTCTCAGCGGAAATCCCTTTCAGGATGAGTGGCTAATATATTTCACTTCCCATGCAGTCACAATTTTAAATATCTTATTTTTCTCTTTCTCATCTCTTTCCACAACTACACATAATATCACTGAATTGGTCAGATATCATTTTTGTTATTTCTCCTATTAAAGCTGAATGATGCTTTTAAAGTCAAATAGTCAAATAAGGCTGTTCTACACCCTCATGGGATGGGGATAAGCAAATAGGCTAGATAGAGAACATTTAAACTTATACCAACTGGTTTTTTAAAGACAGTTCAATGAACTAGTCAGCCATTTGTGTTCTGAGAATTCTTTGAACTCAAGTAGCTTGTTCCTCTTATGCATAGTTGGAGGGAAATAACTACATACTTAATGTTAACAATATAATAGATACTAATAAAAATCTCCTTAAGTACTGGATTTAAGTATTGGATATTGATGGCGGAAATCTACAGCTGTTCTAAGTTATTGAGCTAGTTTGATAAAGCAGGAGGAAGAAGCAGTTGGCAGAATATTAGTGGAGAAACCATTTTTAAAAGAGGTCTGTCTAACTCTTCTCAATAACCCATCTCCACTTCACTGGATTATGATCATTCTCCGTGCGACCGATATTTAAACAGAGCTTGGGCTCCGCATAGTGAAGTAAAGTAAGAGATTATGTTCAAGATTCACCCCCCCTGAAAGCTGGATAGTATTTCCTGTGTAAACAACTGCAGTAAAAGATGACAAGTTACCCATGTGACATCAATCAGCAGGCTCGAGTCTGAACCATTTGCAAGAACAGATGGAGATAAAGGGTTTGGTAATAGACTCATGTATCTTAAAACAAAGAAAGCAGTGATTAGAAATTCTGTTCGGTCTTAAGCACATCATGTCTGTGTCCTATCAGCAGATGTTGTAAAAGGCGGATGTGAAGCTTCCTAGGTCACTGTCTTATACCAGTCAAAACTTAACTGGAGCATCATTGGGCTGAGCTGCTTCTACTATATTTGTAGTCATCTCTTCCCTTTCACTCTTCCAAAGGAGTGGGGGCTTTTTTAGTAGAAACTTTGACACAATGTCCTATCCCATATAAGAACACTGTCATGAAGCTTAAAATGCCATGCAAACAGGTAAACTACCCCCAAAGACATTCACCGTTCCTTCCTCTCTCCCAAATTCAACCCCTCAGTCTCATCTCCTCAGACCCTACATCTCTTGTAGCCCCTTCTAGCCTCCCGCCACCCACGTGCTACTCTATTCCAGGCCCCAGCTCCAGCAGGCACCCCACACCCTGCTAACCACTCCTGCCAGGGAACCAGGTGGGCGGACTGCAGATCTTCCTCTCTCCCTCTGCTCCTCCAGAATCACTCACTTCCTCTGGTTTCATGCCCAGCTCTACAACAAAACACCTGCTGCTGTCTTCCCTCCTTCCTGCCCTCATCTACTGTGGATCCCACAGACCTTCCTCTCCTAACCTTATTTCCCCACTCTATTGTGTTCTCCCACTTCCAACTCCCACAGGCATTGCCTGCTGACTAATCCAAAGGCCGCTTCTCCCAGGGAAGCATTCAGGTTGGCAGCCGATCTCCACTCTCCAGTTCTAATCCTCAGAGCTCTGTGGCAGAACACCTGCTGCACTCTCCCTTTCCTCATGCCCAAGGGATCACAGGGATCTCCTCCAACCTTTCTTCTCCAACTCATTCCGGCATTCCAGCCTCCAACACCAGCAGACAGTCCCTGTAACCACACCAGCTGAGCAGGCCAGAGAAACAAGTAACTTAACACCTCCACTGTTCTATTCTCTCCTTCAAATCCATACCTTATCCAGTCTCATCCTTATCTCCTCAACAGAACAGTGGCTGTAGCCTTTATTCCTCTTCTGCCCACATCTTCTGTGGATGCCACAGATGTCCTCCTCCTAACCTTCTTCTCCCAACTTGCTGTTCTATCCCAGCTCCCAACTCCATCAGGCTTCTGCTAAGCCCCAGTTCACCCCTGCCATGGCAGTAAGCAGGCCATAAGTCTTCCCCTGTCTTTCTGTTCCTGTAGATCCAATCTTCCAGTCTCATCCCAAGCACTATAGCAGACCTTCTGGGATGAGCACTCTTCACTGTCTCCTCCAAGGAGATGAAGTAAGCAGAGCTTGGCTGACATTCTGCTCTCCTCCCCCCATGTAAACTTCGTCAGATCCTTACCTATGCCCATTCCTAAGTGTCAGCTACCAATAGCCAGAGACACATTTGATCTATAATGTCAGTGGCCAAAAGTGAACCTATCCGGCCAAAAGAAAAGTTTTCCTACCATGCAAAAACTGAGAGAGAAAACAGAAACCAATGGGGGAAAAACACCCACCCAACAACACAAATCCAGAAATCAACACCTGGAACTATAATCATTCCGATCCCAGATGCCTAGACACCAACATAAGAATAAAATCAATAACAGCCAGCGTAGCATATCTTCACTAGAGTCTAGCTATCAAACTGCAGCGGGTCCTGAATATTCCAACACAGCTGAAGCACATGAAGTAGACTTTAAAACTCCCTGTGTGAACATAATAGAGGCCCTTAAAGAGGAAATATGTAAATCCCTTGAGGAAATACAGGAGAAAACAAATAAACAATGGAAAGAAATGAATAAAATTGTTCAGGACCTGAAAATGTAAATATAGTCAATGAAAGAAGTAAAAAAATCAAACAGATAGAATGCTGAAAATGAAAATGTTAGGAATTTTAACAGGAATGATAGAGCTAAGCTTCACCAATAGAATATAAGAGATGGAAAAAAGAATGTTAGTCATTGATGGTACCATAGAAGAAATGGATACATTGGTTAAAGAAAATGTTAAATTTCAAGAACTGATACAAAACAGCCAGGAAATCTGTGACACTATGAAAGACCAAATATAAGGATAATAAAAATAGAGCAAAAAAGGAGAATCTCAGGACAAAGACCCAGAAATAATTTCAACAAAATTACAGACAAAAAAAAAAATCCCAACCTAAAAAAACGGATGCCTATAAAGGTACGAGCCATACGGAACACCAAATAGACTGGACCCGAATAGAAGGCCCTCTCAGCACAAAATAATCAAAACACTCAATATACAGAAAGAAAAATATCAAAATCTGCAAGGGAAAAGAGAAACTAACATACAAAAGCAGACTATGAGAGTTATACCTGGTTCCTTAATGGAGGCTCTAAAATCCAGAAGGGCCTAGACAGATGTGCTGTACCCTCTAAGTGACCGCAGATGCCAACCCAGACTAATATAACCAACAAAGCTTTCAATAACCATAGACAGAGGAAATAAGATGCTTCATGATAAAGCCAAATTTAAACAATATCTATCTACAAATCCAACCCTACAGAAGGTTCTAGGAAAAACAGTCTAACTTATGGAAATTAACTACACTTTTGAAAAAAAAAATCTCATATTAGCAAAAAAAAAAAAAAAAAAGAAAACACACACACACACACACACACACACACACACACACACACACACCTCTTACCACCACCACTAACAACAAAATAACAGGAATCAACAATTATTGGTCATTAATAACTCTCAATATCAATGGTCTCAATATCCCAATAAAAAGACACAGACTAACAGAATCTGATGAATTCAAGAAACATATCTCAACATCAAGGATACATGTTACCTCAGGGTAAAAAATTGGGAGAAGATATTCCAAGAAAATGGAAATAAGAAACAAGCTTGTATAGCCATTTTAATATCTAAGAAATACAAACTTCAAGCCAAAGCAAATCAAAAGTCAGAGGAAAGGACACTACATACTCAGCAAAGAAATAATCTACCAAGATGACATTTCAGTTCTTAAATTTTATACCCTAAACACAAGAGCAGCAAGTTTGTAAAAGAAACACTACTACAGCTTAAGTAACATACTGACCCCACACACTAATAGTGGGAGACTTCAGTACCCAACCCTCTATGGGCAGGTCATTCAGACAAAAACTAAAGAGAGAAATATTGGAGCTAACAGGCATTATAAGCAATATGGGCTTAAGAGATATTTACAAAGTGTCTCACCCAAACACAAAGTATATATCTTCTCTGCACCTCATGAAACTTTCTTCAAACTTGACACAAAGGAAGTCTCAACAAACACAAGAAACTTGAAATAACCCCCTGAGTACTACCAGACCACCATAGAGTAAATCTGTATATCATAAATAATAGAAACAAGAGAAAACATACAAGCTCATAGAAACTGAATACTCCCCTGGAAAAAAATGGGTAAAGAAATAATTAAAAACTGCTTTTGCGGACACTGTACAGTTCACTCTTATTCATTCGAAAGCTAATTTCTTCACCCCACCATCTGGTTTCAATCCAGACATCACATTATAATGTTTATTCTAAGTATCTCCTGTCTCAAGTTTGTGTAAACATGTCACCATTTGTTCTTTGTGCTGCCAATAAAAGCCAACTAGCCAATGCTGAGCATTAACAGAAAACGGGGTAACACATCCTGTTCCAATGAGGGAAGCAGAAAGAAGAGGAAGGAGAGCACCAGGAAGCATCAAGAGGAGTGAACAAGACCTAGAATATGAATAAAAAGTAAGTATAACATGGAAATCTGAGTGGGAGGAAGCTATACCAGCTTGGCGGTTTAGGATGGTGGGTTGGAGAGGTGAAACTGAGAGACAGACAACCTTCTAGATAGAGCTAGGCCTAAACATGAACCTAAAATAGAAAGTGCCATGGCACTGGACACTTGGACCTTTTCTAGCTTTGTTTTGTCTGTTTTTGCCATGGAACTGGTTGCAATTTGTTTAATAGTGATCACAATTTTCCATTCCCTCCTTACAAAAGTTCAGATGAAAGTGTGGAAAAAAGCCAAGGGTTGGAATAGCAGGTTACCGGCAATAAAAAAGAAGAAACAGGAGTCTTCTCAGGAGAGCTGATTTTGGGTAGAGATCAAAGCTCTGTAGCTGCAAGATGTTTGTCAAGTCTTTCAGAAGGATCCACCAAAATACTTTAACGATGCCTAGATTCCAAGGAATGACAGACTGGACTCCACCACTACTGCCTGATATGGCACAACTGGCCCACAAACTTAAAATGTTTTTGTCTCTTTGTTTGAATTTTACTGAAAAGTTTTTTCCTTGTAGTAGGAATGGAAAGGATATTTTTGTTGTTTGAGATTGCAAAACCATGAGATTTTTAAAGATTTTGACTGGAATTGAGGTAAAAATTTTAAATAAGGCAATGTTAACACACACATTTAATCCCAACACAAAAAACTCAGGGACAGACAGACCTCTGAGTTCTGGGTTAGTATGACTTACACATTGAAATCAGGGTTTGAAAATCCACCTGAGAAATCCACTTTTTTGCAGCTCTGGCTCCAAAAGGGGAAAAACATGATCAGTTGAAATTTTCCTGACGCCATCAGCACAGGTTGATACTTTTTAGGCTGGATGCCACCAGCTCTTGTTCTTCCTTGATTGTTGCTACCAGAGAGAGAGAGAGAGAGAGAGAGAGAGAGAGAGAGAGAGAGAGAGAGAGAGAGAGAAAGAGAGAGAGATAGATAGAGAGAGAGAGATTGAGATTCTGTTAATTAATGTAAGGACCCAATGTTTAGGCTGGGAGACAAGCATGCAAACTGCATGCTTCTCACATCCAAAATGTTTTTGTAATTAAGGTGACATGTCACATTGGTCTGGCAACCAGCCTGTCCTTTAAACATGAGACACTTTCTCATGGCAGACAGTTTACAGCCGCAACTGGCACATAGAGACACAGAGGACTATACAGGTGACAAAAAATGTGCCAGCCTAAATTTAGTCCTAAAACTCACTGACTACAATTCATATGTTCTACCCATTCCATATGGAAAATAGGATAGGGCAAAGATAACCACAGCAAATACAAAAACCCAGGCATAAGACACCCAGGGATAGGGGGAAGATAGCCACAATAAATGAAAAAAAAAAAAAAAAAAAAAAAAAAAAAAAAAAAAAAAAAAACAGGTACAAGATACCTAGTGCATATTCAAACTCGAAAAATAAAGGAATATACATAAAGTTTGGCTATAAACACATAACCACCCACTCCATATGGGAAAAGGGGGGCAAGATGAAAGTAGATATAACAAATATAAAAACCCAGGCCCAAACCTCTAAACAGGTACAAGATGCCTAGAGTATGCTTCAACACTAAAATTAAAAGAGAATTTATATAAAGTTTATATAAAACATAATTCCTTTTCTATATCTCAGGGCAAGGCAGCTTGTCTCTTTAAATGGAAGGCCTTCTCTCAGGAGACAGGGGCAGTTCGACCTAATACAACAGGTACCGAACAGCCCAGAGAAGGACATTTAGATTGATTCAATCTTGTTTTGATTTCATTAAGAAAATGATTGTATATTCTTTGGTAATGACAATATTATACATCCCCTTTGAGGAGCATTAAAGTAAAACAGACCTAACTACAAATGTTCTTTCTTTTGCTCATATAAAGAGCAGAAAACCATCCTTGACTGATCTGTGCATCCTCCACATCTAATACTTTTATAATTTAAGGACTGTATAATGATTGTAAGAAATATGTTTTCAAAACAAAAGAACCAAACATTGATGATGCTGGATAAAACCTGACAGGATTCATTCTCCAAGATGCTGAGACACTAACACACTGTTCTAGCATCCTGCATGTTCCAGCCTCAACTGATGTTCCTCATCAAAGCACAGAGAACTTTAAAGACAGCTACAGATACCAAATGGTCCAGCATTTGAGACTGACCCAAACAGGACTTCTATTTTAGCCTAACATTTCTCAATATGTAGAGACTGGACCACAAATGCTATTGCCAGCTTTATTCACTTTTTCCCATTTTATTTGGGGCCCCCAAAAGACATCCTTTGTCCCATGATCAGCAAAAAGTAACCTTGAGAACAATGACCCATTTCCCCAAGGGGTGTTGGTGGTAGATAGGTTCTTTTCCTGGGCTATGGATGTTTATTGTCATTGGGAGTTGGTTATATTATTTATGGTCTTCTTCAGAGAGAAAATAAGGTTAGATTAAGGGATTTCTTTCTTTTCCTTTTTTCTCTTCTCCTTCTTTCTCTCTTAGGTATAGATATAGGGGTTGAAAAGAAAGAAGATGGAATATAAAACATATATATTATAGGACAAAAAGCAGATTATTGACACTACTCCTCATCTTAAGGCTTTAATTGCTACTCTCAAATAAGGTTATATTTAATTCATTGGTGTAGAATTTTGTATATTAATGCAAATATAAGTTTATTTTTGATACATTGGTATAGATTTTAAATTAAAGGTTATTTTTGACACATATCATATGCAAATTAATGAGTAGTCAATCAGATTCATGGTCATGTCAATTAGCAGAGGAATATACATCCTAGGTTAAACAATAGATTATATAAAATCTATAGATAGATTACATAAAATAAATAGACAGAAAGCTCTTAAAAAACTCAAAGACTTACAAAATATGGCATTTAAAATGTTTTTATTGTTTTAAAGATTCTTTGCCAACAAGACAGGTTAACTCCTGGCAAAACCTAGCCAACCTAAAAAAAAAAAAGATGAACATTAGGCATCAATTCTGCCAGAAATGGAAAAGCTTGGATTCAGGCTAAGTCAACTGCTGAACTTTGCCAAGACAGGGTAAGCAAGTCCATATAGTTCCTGCTTCATAAATATGTCTGTAAGACATACTGGAGCTGAAGATGATGCTCCAATGTTCTGGAAAGTTTTGGGTGACTGTCCAGATAACAACCTGTCTCTGCCATTTTTTTTTTTTCACTGTAGAAGCGCTAAACTGCACTTCTTGTCTCCTCAAGTCTCCGATAGGGTTAAGACTAGATTGTTATAGTTTTACAGTTAAACTTACTTGTGTAGGAATTTAAAAAGATGTTTTAAAGTCTAGATAGTTGTTTTAGGTTAATAGAATGATAAAAAACAATTTAGATACAAAACTTTAGACTCGCATACATAGAATTGATAATATTTTTCCTAAGTTTCCAAATACATACAGAATGGACATTGTGAATCTAAATCTTACCTAAAGTTTTCATGAATGTTCCATAACTATTATTGTATATTAGTTTATTATTGAAAGAAAAGGAGCCTTTTACTGAACTTAAAGGAGGAAATGTTAGCCTAATGTTCTTGTGGACTGTATACAGTTTTCCCTTGTTCATTCCAATGCTGATTTCTCTACCCTACTATCTGGTTTCCATCCAGGCATTGCATTGTGATGCTTATTCTAAGCACCTCCTATATAAAGTTTGTGTAAATATGTCATCATTCGATCTCTGTATTGGCAGTAAAGGCCAACTAGCCAATGCTGAACAAGAAGAAAGAATAAGGTGGGACATCCTGGTCCAGTGAGGGAAAAAGAAAGAACAGAAAAGAAAGGAGAGGTGCATGTGGAGAGGACCAGGAGGCATCAGGAGGAATGACCTGGACCTAGAATATGAGTAAATGGCAAGCATAATGTGGGAAATATGAATGGGCGGAAACTATACTAGCTTGGAGGTTTAGGATGGAGTAATTATTGCACATCATTGTGATATAATCTAATTAAGTAGATCCTAGTCTCTTTGCGAGATTATTTGTGTATAAAGCTGCTTAAGGAGTAACCTCTGATTATACTAAAATTATACATCAATATCAAATATCAATAATCAGGCAACAAAATACTTTCTAAAATTCAAGGAAAATAAACACACAGCATACCCAGACCTATGGAACACAATGAAATTGGTTTGAGGAGGCAAGTTCATAGCACCAAGTTCCTGCATGAATAAACTAAAGATATCATAACAGAAAGGTCTAGAACAAAAAGAACCAATCATACCCTTAACTCTTAGCAGTTGCCCGAGGAAGGCATTAGTTCTGGCGGGATCCTAAGTAGTTGTCTTATGACAGTTGTTCATAAAATACCAATCTTGACTTCCACAGCTTTCTGTTCAGTAGTGTGATGTTAGTCTCTCACGTTACATCAGTACCATAATGACAGTTTCCATGAGGCTCTCACCAGAATTTCAAAAAAGAAGATACAACAAGAAATAAGATATGTTTCCCAAGTCTCACTACGTACCTCCAGGCTGCCTGGAACTTATTGTGTCACCCATTTTGAACTCAGCTCCCGAGGATAATTCCTGTATCAACCTCCTGCATGCTGGAAGTACAGACACTGACTAAAATTGCTGGTTCAAACATCTTTCCTTTATAATTACCAACCTTTAAGCATCCCATTATGTGTGAAGAATGTCCAATATAATCACAACTTCTTATAAGATTGAAAGGGCTTATAAGTCCTTCAGAATGAGGGGACTCGAAAGATTGATCATGAGCTCAATTTGAATGGCACTGAAGAAGATATGGATTACTTCAATATTTTCCCTTGTGATTAAACTTCCAATCCAGGAAGCACGGCTTCAGAGGAAATATAACTGGCTCATGAAATGATTATTTTAATTGGATAAGAGCTTTTTGTTAGCATAGTCTATAAGACAGGAATGGGGGAAAAGGGAAGTGAGATGGAGAATAGAACACTGAAAGAAGAGAAATATTCACTTGGGATTCAATAGGACCACTCATATGCCAGGTACCGATGAACCCTGAGAAGAGAGTCAGAATCAAAATGGGCACATATTTGCTCTCATGGAGATTTAATTCAACCTAGAAGAGACAGATAAGATGGCAGCCTAGGTCCTTGGTACAATATTTATAGATCCAGCACTCAGGAGACAGAGATAAAAGAACCATGTTGTAAGGTTGGGGCTGTATGGTCAGCCATGTCACAATTAAATATATATAGAAAGAAAGAAAGAAAGAAAGAAAGAAAGAAAGAAAGAAAGAAAGAAAGAAAGAAAGAAAGGATATGTCTTATAGTGATAAGTGCTGAGAAGTAAATGCTATAAGACAGAAGGATGTGGATGGCATGAAACGAAGGAAAAAGCCCAAGATCAATCACTCAGATAGAATGTCTCTGATGGGAAAGTACCTGAACTGAGACTTAGGTTGGAGGACTCAGTCTTGCACACTACCAACAAAAGAGAAACTTTTCATGTAAAACAGATTAGTTCTCCAATGTACAGAAATCAGTATAGCGGTAATAACATTAAAATATGACTTAGTGATAAATGTGGACACAGTATAGGCCAGGTATAGGGTTGAGAGACCCTGTTATGATGGTTGAAGTCTAGATTTTAAAAGGAGCCAAACAAAACAAGAGACAATAATAGAATATATGTGGCATAAAATCAGATGAGATTATTATTTCTGTCATGAAAGGAGACCAATGAGAGGAGAGTAGTGGGACAATAAATCACAACAAAATGGTTTCTCTCTCTCTCTCTCTCTCTCTCTCTCTCTCTCTCTCTCTCTCTCTCTCTCTCTCTCTCTCTCTCTCTCTCTCTCTGTATGTGTGCATCTGTGTGTGTCTCTCTGTGTGTATCTCTCTCTGTGAAAATGTTACAAGGAAATCCACTATTTTGTATGTAGAGTAAAAATTAAACTTAAATAAAATATGTGATTTTATTCTGAATGATTTCAGAAGTTATTACAAACGTTTAAGTCTTTAAATTTCCATAACAGAATATTGAAGACTAGACAGCCTATGTAAGAGAAATGCTTTACCACTGTTTTGGATGATGCATGTTTAAGGTTAAGGAGCCACCTGGTTTGCCTGCTGTGAGGCCTCCCTCCTTGTTCCCAGCCAACCATGTCTGACTGTGTCCACTCTGTGTACTCACACTTCTGGCATCCTCTCCTCTTCTCATAAGCATCCCTACTGGATTATCATCTGACTTCTATGATATGGCTTTAACTTTATTCATTTTCAGGAAGTTGTTTCTTCAAAAACATTAGTATTAGGAGTTAAGTCCAGAAAGCATTAGCTTGGGGAGCAGAACTAAGTCCACAGCACAAGAGCTATCTGATGGATCTTATTTGGCAAACACCTCTCTAGATACTATGAGGATTTTTGGATATAGCTCATAGTAATGTACAAAGACTCAAAGTCAGTATTACCTCACTGTACTTTATAGAAATTTCTTCTTTAAAACCTCTATGTTGTTAATGGTACATAAACAAGCTACGAAATACATATTTATTAGCAGTTACCAGTAGATATAAAAGTCAAAGTTCAGTACAAATTAAAACCCTGCATGTACTCCAACAACAAAAATCAAGTAATTCCTTGTAGTTTTCTTTCTTCTTTTAAAGATTACAGGGTCATTGGTTTTCTTTTCAATAAATTCCAAGAAAAGCAATTTTGAATTATCAGTAGCAATATGAAAACTGTGAAGGCCTCCTCATCCTAATGGTCCTGCCCAGCACATGAGGCAGGTTGCTTCTACTTTTTGTTATGCCAGAAGAAGTGATTTCTTTTTGTTATTGTTTTGTTTTGTTTATTTTTTAAAAATATTTTTGTTTCTTTTTCTAATTTTTAATTTTTATTAATTAAACACTTTATTTTTACATATACATTTATATTATTCCACATATAAACAATAGACTACCTATAGCCAGAATAACCATGACACAATCAGGAATTGTATAAATGTTGTGTGCTGAGTGTTTTGGGTATTTGTATTTGACAGCCTTGAAGAAAACATGTTTCCTAACTTGGTATATCTAAAATTCTGAATGTCAGTCTCCATCACATCATATCATAGTCAACTTAAAACATCTGTCTAGACCTAAAAACATCTTAACACCTAAACAACTAAGTTTCATTGTAAAACTAAGCTATCTGGTCTTCAACTCCATCAGAGACTTGAGAAGGAGTAAACTTGATTATCTGAGTGATTCCAGGAGTGCAGATTAGTAGCTTTCCAGATGAGAAGATGACAGAGAGAGCTTTCTACCTGAATAGTCACCCAAAACTCTCTATAACATTGGATGATAAGCATCAAAGAACCTTCTTACGCAGTTGGCTTCAAATGTGGCAAACAAGCCACTGGGCAAAATGTCCGCATTTTTACCACAGACAGAATTCTGCTGGAAATGGGCAAACTTGGATGCAGGCAGAATCGACATCCAAACTCTGCCAAGACAGAGTAAGCAAGTTCTCAATAGTTCCTGCCTTCCAAATATTTCTGTCAGATATATTGGGCCAGAAGGCTGACGAAAATGCTCCAGTGTTATAAGAAGAAGTGATTTGTTGACTGATACTCCTTCGCAGTGGATGACAGAGCCTAGATTGCATCCTCAGACATACTGAAACAAGGAACTGGTTTTCTCATATTACTCAACTGGATAATAAAGTAAGAACAATTGGGAAGGAAGAACTGCTATGAGTTTTGGAGCCTGTTGTTTATGCCACATAAGTAACCTGAAACATCAACTTGAACGGAGAAAAAACCTGAGGGGCGTTGGACCATTACTTTCTCCATTCCTATAACCAAATACCTTACAAAACAACATGGGGAATGAAGACCTTAATCTGGCACACTACGCAAGAGTACAGTCTGTTGTGGCAGAGAGAGAAGCCATCATTGTCAACATAGGCTGTGATGCCAAGAGCAGGAGGCAGCTGGCCACATTGCATTTGCATTCACAAAGCAGAAAGACAGGACTGAAACCTGAATTTAGTTCTCTTTTTTCTCCTTTATGTTCAGTCTGGGACCCTCACCCATGGCATGGGGCCTCCATCCTCAGGCTGAGAATCTGAATTGCGCCTCTGTGGAAACTACCCCAACAACGCAGATTTGTGGCTCTTAGGTGATTTCAAATCCAGTCTAGTTGACAATGAAGATTAATCAACATGAAGATGTTCTCAATAGAACTTTAATCTTGAAAAAAGTGATGTTCAGGAGGTGAAGCTGCTTATCTGCAGTCACATGTGTCAGCATGGTCCTGAGAACCCCAAAAACATTGATTGCAAGCTGCTACTGCTGCATACCATTGGGGATCAGGTTTACAGTTACTGAAAACAGCATGGTTACAATACAGACTGTACAATCAGGTATAACATATATGTATTTATACACACACATACACACACACACACATATAATTGCTACATCTTTTTTCAGACTGACTGTAATACACATTTTGTAGCCCTGAGTTGTGAATTCTCCATGGCTCACACATTTTGCTATTCTGAAGCCCAGTGGTGATCTCAGATCTTAGTAACAAGCAGAGTTTGAGTGAAAGACAAGGTGAGACATCTAATTTATCTGAACTTGCAATTGATCTGTCTATGAGATTGTGAACATGCACCCATACTCTGGTGCATGTACGTCATTAACATGATTAAGACCATACCTGCCACGTACCATGCTGTATATTATTCAAACAATTTCATAACAATATACAAATAGCTATAAAGTGAGAGCTGTGATTTTTTTTTTTTAATTACTCTCTGCAAAATCAGGAAGGTAAATAGAATCTGAAATTTCTCACTAACTCGTCTAGTCTTTGTGCCATTGTGCTTCAACGAACCAGGGCCCAGAGGGGTGTGCAGAGCCTGAAGCACCAACCAAGACGATGCACGGACTAGATCTAGGTGCTAAACATAGGTATAGCTGATGGGCAGCTCAGGCTTCATGTGGGTGCACTAGTGAAGGGAGCAGGGCCTGTCTCTAACACGGACTCTGTTGCTTGCTTTTCAGTAATTTCTCCCTGACAGGATTGCCTTTTGGGACTACACCCAGGGCATAAAGTGAATACATAAATTAAGTAATTTGAAAAATTGCCATTGTTTACTCCGAACAGGGTTGTGTAAACACTTCTTCTTTCCTGGGCTCTTTGTATTGTGTTCTCTTAAGGAAACAGTTACCACGAAGGATCTCTTACACTTCTCTTCACTTCAACTATGAGCCATCTCTGCCCTAAGTTGGTAACTTGATCTCCACTCCCCTAATCCATCCATCTAGGGAGTCCTTACTCTGTGTGACTCTTTGACAATGTGGGGACTGACCTCTCACAGATCTTTCTTAGTCAGTCCAGTAAATGCTTTCTATATTTAATCTATTTTTTAAAAGATGTGATTGTTTTCTAGGTAGACACTATCCTCTCTTGAAATCATGGGAGGCATACCAATGTTTTTGTTTAGGGGGTTCTTGAAAATAGAAAAAATTACCTCATCAGCAACTTTCTCCAAAAAAATCCTTCACTTAAACTCCAACGCATGTACCTCAGCTTCTTTAAAGTCCTAGATAATGTCCACTTGCTGAGATCTCATAGGCAGTTTGGGGTTGACTCTTGCAAGTTCTCCTTTATTGATCTGGAAAGCCCCTTTGCAAATAAAGTTGCTTATACATAGACCTATGAGAAAACTGGGTCTGAATACTCCTTGGATTAGAAACACTTCTGCAATAGAATATAACACACTATAATGGTAGGTCTGAGGCATAGACTTATTTGAAAGCAGAGGTTATGTACTACTATTTGTATTTCTTATATTGGTAATTTATTACTTTACAGTTTTAAAACAAGATCTTTTCCATAAGAAGAGCTTCTACCTGGTCTGTGACCAATTACAGAGGGACTTCACACAGATAAACTGCTGCCTTAAATGTAGCTGTTATTAGTGTAATCATTAGTATTATAATTCACATTTCAACAAGTAATTACTCTGTGTTTCTTCGCAAGATACTCTGAAGTTTTCCAGAGGCATGTGACTAAATAAAATGAAACTGTCCCTGCCTGAATTTCTGTCAGAGGAGGCTAAGGAAAATAAGTAAAACTGTGAAAGTGTGAACTTGCTACAATTTGTCAGCAGCAATAAGAAAGGAGAAAATGAGAAAGATTGAAAATGACCATGCCGTCATCTGCTTCACCTGGGGTGGTTATATAAAGCTTTTTGCCTTGAGTAGATAGAAGCACAGACTCAAAAGATGAGCAAACCTGAGGGGGATATTCCAGAGAGAAACATTACCTGAAGAATACTTCTGAAATCAGGAAGGAGCTGTATGTTTGTAGAACCACTTATGATAAGATTTGCTAGACTAGAGAGTAGGAGAGACTTGTATGTAATCATTAGTAAATGTATGAAGGGCCTCCAACTGCAGTCTTATTATCTGTGATTCAGTTTTAAATACACTTCCAACTTCATTTGGGAGTCAATGATATCAGATCACACAACACAAACCTGGAGAAAATGTGTGTGATGATGTGGAAAGAATGGCTTTGCGGGGCTGGAGAGATGGCTCAGTGGTTAAGAGTGCTGCCTGCTCTTCCAAAGGGCCTGAGTTCAATTCCCAGCAACCACATGGTGGCTCACAACCAACTACAGTGAGGTCTGGCGCCCTCTTCTGGTGGGCAGTCATACATGAAGGTGAAACACTGTATACTTAAATAAATAAATCTTAAAAAAAAAAAAAAAAGACTGACTTTGCTTTAAACCCATAGTCATCTGTCCTTCACTGAGTCATGTGACTGTAAAATTGGTGACTCTCTCATTCACTGCAGCAGCCCCAGAATACAGCAGGTGACATGACACAAACACATACTTCAAGGAATGTTGCCTGAATGAGTAAGTGAAAGAAAACCTGTCATCAACAGTACATAGCAGCCAAACTTCACTAATGTGTTTTGATACTCTTGTATCTGATGTTTCCCCAGGAGAATTAACTGTATCATCTTGTATCAATATATTATTTTCATGAAGCTAAGGGGATTGTTTTGGATTGGCAAACTCCCTGAAGGTTAGCCTTACACAGCAAACACAAGTCCACTGCAGAAGACAAAAATTCAAGTAACCAATTACCTTTTGCAGAGGCCATGGAACATTCTGAAATTGTAAGGCCACACAGATCATAAACAGAGAAACCCAAAGCTCCTGAGAATGAAGGGCAGTAAAACTGACACCTTACCCTATATATGGGTTACTTTTCCTGCTTGTGCTAAGAGGATGGGCTAGTGCTTTACCAATCACAAATACTGAGGTAAAAGAATAGGGCTTCAAGGCCACTAGTTAAGTAGGTTACAAGATGCAAATCTTACTTTATTCAGGGAAACTGGTGCTTTCCTTAACAATGCAGCTGAAAATTCCAACACAGACAGGTTCAGTTCCACACCTGGCATCTTATTGTAGCTTAATCTTTATCCACTACCTGAAGCCCAAGACTAGGCAAGATTTGTGTTTGGTTGGAGCTCATCTCCCTACAAACTCTCATCAAACTTGTGGCTGGGGTGGGGTACAAGGTGTCAGGCCATATGATCTTCAGTACTGTGAGCCTTAGGTAATTACTATGAAAATGTATATTGGTGCCAGATTTATATGGTAGATTGAGTAGTAATCTAGAAGAATAATACAGACAACTTAGTGTCTTGGTACCGAATTACATAATATTTTTTCATTGTTCTTTTGTATTCAGATTGACTTTTCAAATATTGTTTAAAATATTGCCATAATTATTCTTTGGGATTTTCTTAAAATTTGCTTCCTAAATGAGCACCCTAGTTAGTTTATCTTTGGCCAGTTATGCCTTATTTGATCTATAGTAAACACCAAGTAAATATGATAAATATTCTCTATTGCTGTTATTTTGTAATGTCATTCTACTGGAAAGATGTTTCTATCTTTCTCTTCATTTATCTCTCTGTCTATTTTCTCTCTGATACACATAACTGCTCATTCAGTAGTTAAAAGGCTTTTACTACAATTTCTTACTTAATGATATATGTCATTGCATGATTTCTGAAAATCAAGAAAAAGGGATACATGGACTATTGACATTAAGTAGTCTTTTAAATCGTGTCACTCCGTATTCTCATGTATAGTCCACATTGATCCATAAAGGATTTAGTGCTGGGAATCCACTGGATGAGGGCTTTATCTGTCACAAACACATGCTGCTTTCCTGTGACAGTTCCATCTAATCTGATCAACAAGTTTAGAATTGTGCCCTGGGAAACAGGCACAGATATAGCTCTGCATAGCTGATTACAGTTCCCAGTGTGAGGGGGTAAAAGAGCAAAGCTCTGACATCTGTTGGCAGGGGCCATTTTGCAAGGCACACTCTAGAGAAGGAGACACACACTACCAGTATGTGCACTGAAAAGTTGTACAGTGGCCAGCTACTTGTCACTGCACAATTTTATTAGTGTTTCCTACACTTGAGACATGTGATTCAAGAGCTGTGAGGTTTAACTACATTCATGCTACATTTGCATCCTGATTCTACTGCTGGGGTCCATACCTAATTCTTTGCATCATGGCCAGTGCGAGAGCAACATAAGGAGTGAGATAGGAAGAAATTAAGAAAAGATGGAGGAGATGATGGAAGAAAATGAGAGCAACAGTCCATTCTAATAAGCAGCATAATCCTTACGTTGGAAGCTCTAAGGTCTGAATTGGTTTGAGTTCTACAGACAATGAAATTCATTCTGAAATAAATAAGGTAAAAACGATGAATCATGAAATTCGTACTCAAAATGTGATCTTGCCTAGATATCTGTAATTCTTGGTAAGAAATTAAAAGTTTGCTCAGTGATTTGATGGCAAGACCTGCATATTGCCAGAGATCTGAGGTTGTTGTTTTTCTTTCTTTTTTTTTTTTTTTTTAACTGAGAAAGAATTAGGATTAAAGCAAACAAGATGTATGGTTTCATTTTCATCCAAATAACCTTTCACAAGCAGAAAGCAGAGGCTTTGCTTATAATGGGAGCACATGCTGGTCATCTTAAAGTAGGTGCTGTCTAAAGAGTGGATGGAATTTATCGAGTCCCTGGTTGAATGCTTTAAAAGTATATCTTTCAGTTACCAGATTCTATAGAATTGGAGAGTACAGAGAGAGAGAGAGAGAGAGAGAGAGAGAGAGAGAGAGAGAGAGAGAGAGAGAGAGAGAGAGAGAAGAGAGAAGAGAGAAGAGAGAAGAGAGAAGAGAGAAGGAAAGAGAGTTCATGAATGATTAAATAATCAAAGAAAATAAAATGGGAAGGAGCTACAAGCAAACCCAGGAGGGCTATATTATGAGCATAATAAAAGAGACTTGATATAAAATCCTCAGGAGGATTTGCATTTCAGTATACAGGGAATCACTGGAAGAATTAATGTGATTGTTTTAGAAATTGGTTTGCTCTGGACTCTGCATTAGGGCTGTCTCTCTGAAGAGGACTCTCTCTTTCAGTATCTAGGGTATACTGAGAAGCCCTCTTTGTTCCTGGTACTGAAAGTCACTCTAAAACGAATGAGACCCAGGTTTCGCTAAGTGAAGGGAGCAGTTATCATTTCGTTGTAGAGGTATGCCAAACATGGAGCTGATGTCAAGCAGAGGAGGGTAAGAGGTATTTTGTGGTTCACTTTGTAGTAACCACCCAGTATTTGAACCTCTCTCTGACATTAAAATTGTGGATCATGCCCTGTTTGCTCTCTAAAAGAACAGATGCTTCTTTTATTTTAGCAGAATTTTAATAAATATATATTTGTCAATGAACAAAAAGCTAAACACTTTGGGTGTACGTTAAAATCAAAAGTAAGTCTAACAAATTGGATAGTCTTGAAGTAAAGTTTTCAATCAGATATTCCAGTAAAACCAACAGCCAACTAAAGCCAAAAACATCTTGAATTTTCCTCTAAATACTGAAATGTATATTTTACAGTAAGTTAAGTGTGTTACATGACCCATATTCTTATATTTTGTCTTGCAAATGTCCAAACTCCTTCATGAATACACCAACCTCCAGCATTCAAGGAAACCCTGACTCTAAACTATTGTGTACAATGGAATGGAAGGAGAACCACTCATGCCTCTCACTTTGCTTCCCTAGAATATACATCTAGTTAGTCTCTGACTCTAGAATCCAGTTATCAGTAACATAGTAGAAATCATACCTCCATTTTGTCATAAATATGAACGCATGCATACTCAGCGTGTTTGTTGGCCTGTTTTGTTGAGACAACATATTTCTGAGTCAAAGCCCCAGCTATGATTGCATTCACGGTCTTCCAGCCTCAGGCTCTGGAGCGCTGGTATCGTAGGCATGAGCCATGATGCCCAACAAAGTCAGTTTTACAAAACACTTTACTAGAAGATAGAAGTTGATTCATATTTTCAGTTTAAAAAGAAAATTAAACAATAAAAAAACCCAAAGATAATTCAGGTTTCAAGACAAGCTGAAAAATTCTAGGGTTTGCTATGCACAAATAAGACTAGGAGGTTCCCTCTAGTCACAGACCTAGGGGAGGGGAATAGGGTGACAGTGGGAGGGAGGGAGTAACGGGAGGATACAAGTGAGGGGAAAACAATTGAGTTGTAATCTGAATAAATTAATTAAAAAAAAAGACTACCCGATCATTTAGAGAGAAGACCACTAAAAGATTCAGATCTTGTCCTTACTGTAGAGAGTATTTTTCTCTATCCAGGTCTGAAAACTTGTTCTTGGGGACTAAAGACCTCCTTAAAGTGCATTGTGGACCAAGCATTACTTGGTACTGTTAGTGTGATGCAATAGTTCTAGAAGAGAAAATTACGATTTCTTCTTTACTTCCATTTTCTAAGAACTTTGGGCAGCATGAAAACAGATAAATCAATCAACAGATCAGATTAACTGTTAAATCCATCTGCTCAGATTTCCGGACAATATTTAACTTAAATGAAATATACATTTTCCTGCAACAAGTCCCAGGTATAGGAGAAGGCAAAGTGTGAAAACATAAATGGCATTTTTCTGCCTCTATCTAAGAGGTTGGTTCCCTGCATCATGGACACGCACTACACAGGCAGATATACAGAGCAGTAACAAAGAAAGCAATATGCAAGTACAGACAGATACTACGGGCTAACCAAGAGGGCCGGAGTCAGAGGAGCCCATACTCTGAAAGAACTTCGGGACACACTTTAGCATCTTCTTAGGAGATGGGGGATGTGAGGCAAACAAAGGCACAACACAACTGTACAGTATTTACCTAAGAAATTACAACTCAAGGATCAACAGCTCTAAAGAGAAGTGACTCAGAAACTCCATGGAGGGAATGGAAGGAAAAGGGTTCTATGAAGTGATCCTGACAAGAAAACGAAGAAAATATGTGATTGGTCACAATTACACATGACCTGTTTTGTCAATCCTTTTGGAAAGCCTTCATTTATATGACTATAAATTTATCAAGTTTATGATTGGTGGCACCCAAATTTTTTTTTGTCTCAAAAGTGTAAAGAATTTCATTCAAGTTAAGTTTTAGTTCTTGTAAATTTAGCAAGGTTCAGATCATACCTAAATAGCTTTGTCTCTTCAATGTTTTTCATGTCTGTTTGGCTTTATAATTGAGCAAGAAAATATAAAATGAAGTATCCTGGAATCTCTGACCTTGGAGGCTGTAGTTCAGTTGGCATCATGTGTGTTAGTGTGCACAGAGTCTCAGCTATAGTGGTGAACAGTTATAACCTCAGCATCTGAAAGATGGAGGCCTAATATCAGAACTTCAAGAACATTTTGTCTAAATTTCAAATTCTCAGCCAGCCTTGGATTCATGAGACCATTCTTTCAAAGAAAACTTATTTTAAAGTAAGCCTGGTACTACAACTAAAATTTCCTTTCTTCAACTGGTACAAAGTTTGCACTGTGATACCTTTCATTTGTTAGTCAGCCTGAAAATTACTGAAGAGTAGAACCTGATACACTGCACATAAATTGTCATTATTATCTATGATCCCAAGTTGTAGCATTTATCCTGGCTTCCAAAGTCTTGGCAAAGAGGTTCCACATAGATTTCTACTCTTGGTTTCCTTCTTACTGAATGAGTGTACTTCACCACTTAATATTCGTCCCATTATCTCTTTATTTGTATTCCATTTTGTCCAAAAAACAGATGTGCTCCTCCCTCCCATATGTCATAATTAAACCTTTTATGAAGGAAAACAATAATAAACTTCACATAATGCCACACCAACACTTTCTTTTGTGGCTATAAAGAATAAAAATCCCAAATCGTTTAATTTTATTAATGGAGACTCGGGAGCTAGATGCTGGGGTGAAAACTTGCTAGCTCAGAGAAGCAGAGAGAAAACACCCAGATAACCTACTAACTCAGCTCATGTCCCAGAAGGAAAAGTCAAAATCCAAAGAGCCTGCTAGCACAGCTGTCTGCCCAGGAGGAAAAGGGCTGCTAGGTCACCATACAGCCCAAGAGAAAAAAGCCAAGAGCTAAAAAGCTAAAAAGCTAAATAGCTCCTTCTTCCTTCCATACTGGCTTAGAGACCCTTTCTTCAAAGTCCTTCCTACCTATTAACGTTAACTCTTAACTGTAACTGTAACTCTAACCCTAATCCATTTTTATTGGGAACCAAGTTTTTTGCTCCATCTCTTGATCATCTAGGGTTAATTTTATTAAATCCTTTGCCTAGAAAGCTCTAGGATTAAAGGCATGTGCTAGTGCAGAGCCACATCATAATCACCTGTTTACAATAAACAGAAAGTTGTTGGATTAAAGGTGTGTGTTATGATTAACTAAGCCACACCATAATAACTTGTTAACATTAAACAAACACGTCTTGGATTAAAAGTGTGTGTGTGTGTGTGTGTGTGTGTGTGTGTGTGTGTGTGTGTGTGTGTGTGTGTGTGTGTGTGTATGTGTGTGAGTGTGTGTGTGTGTGTGTGTGTGAAACAGGTTTTTACAGTTCACATTGGGGTTCACAATTGGATCAATTATCCTGCCACATTCCTTCTTTGCTCTGCTCTGTTTCTTGTGAACTCCAGAAGAAAAATATGATAGAGACAGAGTACCCCAGTTTGCAGAGAGTTTGTGTGTTGAACTTCCAAGGTGCTTATGAAAAGAATTACAGATTATCTACTAACTGAGAGGAAACTGATCCACAGAGATTAACAATAGCCTGCTGATTATAGCAAGTAGAAGAAATACTTATTAAATGTCTGTTTGTTTAAGGCAAAAAACCTTGTTTCCCTCACTGTCTATTTCTGTGTTGTAGAACATGTTTTGATTTACATATGTTGAACAATCCCTGTATTTCTAGGATGAAGCCAAATTGATCATGTTCATTAAATTTTTATGTACTCCCGAATTCAGTATGCAAGTATTTTGTTGAGAAAATTTTGCATTTATGTTCATCACATAAATTGGCTTACCATTTTTTCTTTTGCTGTATTGAGTCATTGTCTGGTTTTGGCACCAGGCTTAAAAAATTGTAATTATTCCTGGTTTCTAATTTACTAATTTGAGCAATATTGATATTCATTCTTCTTTGAAGGTCTCATATAACTCTGTACTGAATCTATATGGCCCTGAGCTTTTTAGTTGGGAAAATTTGCATAACAGCCTCTATGACATTGGCTGTTATGGATCTACCTAAATTACTTACTTTATTTAACTTTGATAGGCCAGACATATCTATAAATCTATCTACTTCTTCTTGTTTCCTAGTTTGGAGGGAAAAAAATACTGATATTAAAAGCATGCCCTAATGATTCTCTAAATTTCTTCAGTGTCTGTTGCAATAGTTCCCTTACCATCTCTAATTTCATTAATATAGATCTGTTTTCTTTCTTTTAATTAATATGGCTTAGCAGTATCAATCTTTTCAAAGAACCAACTCATAGTTTAACTTTTTGTAGTTTTATACCTACTTTATTAATTTCAGCCAGATTTAGGTAATTTCTTCCTGTCTACGGTCTTGGATATTGCTTGCTCCATTTTACCCTCCAGGATCTCAAGTACATCATTAATTAATTTATTTGAGATCTTTCTTTTTCTTTTCTTTCTTTCTTTTTTCTTTTTTTTTTTTTTTTATGTAGACATGTAGTGCTACGCTATAAGCTTTCCTCTTAAGATTACCTACTTTTTGTTCCACGTATTCTGGTATAGATGGCACATATTTAAGTTATTATTTTGTGATCTCTCAAAATTTTCACTGTATATACATATTGTTGCAGACTTTGCACTTAGATGTGTTATACCATATGTTTTGAGATATTTTATTTACATTCTCTTTCAATTCAGGCCATTTTCAAACCCCAACTTGATTTCTTACTTAACACAATTATCATTCAGTGCTGTGTTGTTTGTTTACATGAATTTGTGTTCTTTCTGTTATTATTGATATGCAAGAAGAACTACGTGACCATACGATTGATATTCTTTCTTTCATATTATAACTGAGTTTATTATGAATGGGTACCGTGTTGTTTTGGACCATAAGAGGCACTCACCCCCCCCCAAAGTGGTGCACCTTATGGTCTGATCGCTCTCCATGAATCAACAAAGAGGTCATTTACCGACATCCTCAGTGTGCCAGCTGAGAAACGCACCCAGGATTTCGTGTGTCCACAAGAACAGGAAGAGACTTGGGTGGTATCGCCAAAATCTCTTTTCATGCCTGCCAAGTAAGCAGGTGCTTGTCAGGTTAGTGCAGGGAGAGGGGCAGGGGAAGTGTGGTAAAATGTGTAGCAATAAGGAAGCTCTAGCTACTATTTGTCCCTCCTTGACTCCAGTGGAACCACATTGCCATGCAGAAATTGTTACTGGGCATATGAGAGAAGACAGAATTGTTCATTCTGCATATGTGAGAAGACAGATAGATTGAAAAAGTGTGGTCCAAACATCCTGCAGGACTTCTGAAAAAAATCTGCTTTACTAGTGCTTGAACAGTTCAGAGCACATATTAGCTAAACAACAACAACAACAAAAACAAAAACAAAAAACTGACTTAAAGAGGTGAAGACTCATCTACATGTAATTGCTGGGGGTCTTACCAGCCAGTTGCAACCTCTCGATGTTTCAATCAACAAACCATTAAAAGTCTTTATGAGAGAAGAGTGGAACAAATGGGTGGCTGCTGGGAATCACGATCTGACTCCCACTGGATGAATGAAGAGGCCCGCTATCACTCAAGTCTGTGAAAGGGTTAAAACATCACGACAATCAATGGAGGAGGAAATCACTGTACGATCATTCAAAAAAATGTGGCATTAGCAATGCCTTAGATGGAACTGAAGATAATATCATATGTGAAGATAGCAAAGAAAGTGATACAAATGATTGTCCGTAACTGACCTTCCTAAATTCTGGTACTAGGGATGATGAGTTTTTGGGGTTTCCAGAAAACTAGAAAGGTGCTTGAGTCTCTAAGTCTTTCCTCCTGATGAGTTAGCACTGTTTAATATTACCATATTTTGCTATATTTTTAATAAATATTTTATTATACTAGTACTAATTTGGTTCAGAATATTTTTTTCTTGTGTTACTGCTCTAAAAACTCGGTGCATCTTATGGTCAAGTGTGTCTGATCATCCAAAAAATACATTATGAAATTAGATAGTTAAAGCGTTTGCCTAGCCTACATGTATGAAGTCCTGGTTTACCTCCATTCTGCCAAAAAAACCTTGTTATACTTATTAATAGTTATCATCTATCTATCTATCTATCTATCTATGTATCTATCTATCTATCTATCTATCTATCTATCTATCTATCTATGGATATAGATAGTATACATACATAGGTCATAAATATATTTGTTACATACACAAATTAAAGCAACTGGCGGGCGGGGTTCAAGAAAAACTTTTGGCCAGTTTTGGCACTCTAAGAGTTTCTCGTATCGTGTATTCTGTTCTCTCATAGTACCTACTTGCAATATCAGCATTCTGACATGTCCACTTTTTATTAATAAATTGGTCATACATCAATGGTTTTAATTAACTTTTTAAAATAACACTAAATTTTTCTTCCCTAGGACAGAGCATGGATTCTGGTGGCCCACTGTAAAAATCAGTGCCTAAGCCTGAATCCTTTCCCAAATATATAGCCTTAACTTTGCCTTCTAGTAAGTGATGCAAATGATTTCCTTTAGGCCTTTAATCATCTCAGGGTGATATCACCTCTTAATCCTGCCTTTGCTGAGTTCTGCAGAGCTCTGATAACTTAAAAAATGCTTGTAAAATGGATTTAATCCCCAAGAAGAAAGGATAACATCTTTGTTATATTAAAAAGACAATATAGCAGACGTGAAGAGATGACAAACCTATTGTTAAGTGCATAGTACATACTGAATATGTTGTTATCCAAAGTTTATTCCCAAGTTTTAAATTTACTATTGGAATATGTTATGTTGGTAATATCCAATCTGTCATTCACAAAAAATTTTCATAGTCTAATTTTCAGGCTAGCAATAGGAAATACCAAAATGCATATTCATTTTCTGTCATTTACAGTCACTGGAAAGAGTGTGTCCTGCCCTGTTTGTCTGTAAACTACTTACTTAAGTAACTACTTGGAGAATCTCATAACTCGTTCTACATACCATGAAGTAAACCAGTCTCTCCAATAGAAATGCTGCATTTTTACGTCCTCAATGTTTGTAAATTTAGTTTCATTAGATCAATATTTATTATCATGAAGGTGGTAGAAACAATCAATTTGCTATGAATGGGCAAACGTATGACAGTCCTTGTTTATATTTCTTGTATTGACTATTACATATGATTGGACAGGAGCCCAGAAAAGCAAAGAAGCTTCACAAAGCTTATGTTGTACATAAGTGTTAGAGCATAGATAATGCCTTAAGTCATTGGTGCTTTGCGAACAATATCATACAAATGAGATGATTAAGTTAGAATTATTTTAAATGCTAACTCATATTCCTGAGGACACATCAGTTTTGAGTTGGATTTACTACAAGGGTGTGAGATAAGAAGCCGTGGGATGACACGTTCAGCTGTTATAAGTATATTCCTCCGGTCATCCTGAAAGCACGATGCCTTCTGGTTTGAACTATTGACATTTCTACTACATAACTGCCCATTAACTTTGTCTTTAAAAATAATTGATTCTAATCAAGATCAGTGACAAAGGAGTCTGGGAAATGGGTTATAAGTATTCAGTCTCTCCAAAGAGAAAACAAGTAGAAGTGAAGCAAAGAAAGTCAATGCAAACTATTTACCGCCCATGATGTTTGAGGTCAACAGTGTATCATAACGTATATAATGGACATAACCCTTGAGTATGCCACAGACTCTCCTTAAACAGCAGTATTATGTTGTGTAGTAAATAATTCAATACATTCAGGTTTACTTTCAGTGTGAGAACACTCAGTGTATATTTATAGACAAGAATTTTCTTAAAATTAGACTAGATTATAGTTAAGAAAGGGAGTGGTGACAGACAGTTTGGATACAAGAAGTGAATCCCAAATTGCACAGGTGAGACATCAGGAAATATATAGCATTGCACATTTTCTGAAACAAGAAATATCAACATCTATTTTTGCATTTTAATATGTTAAATATTCATAGGATACATGTCTGGTGAAATTATTAAACATACTTTATGTATGTTTAGTTACATGCAAAATACAGTGAACATTACAGACATGAAGGATACATGGTTTATCACTTTGTGGAGCTTGAACGTCTGGAAAGAAAACCTTCTTCTATATACATATGAAAACCAGAAAGAGACATGCATTACTGTTTAGAATGTTCACTGAGTGGTGAAGTTTCCTTTAGACATTTCCATCTGGGACAAAAAAAAAATGTAACAGATAAAATACTTATTTTAGCTCATGGTTTCACAGATTTCAGTATATGGTCCCCTGACTCCATTGTTCCTGAGCTTATGCTAAACAGAATATCATAACAGGGAGGCATGGTAGAACAGCAGATTGACCACCTCATAGTGGCCAGGAAGCAGAGGGACAAACAAGAAGGGACCAGGGAAGTTTGAAGACATACTCCTCATTACTCTCTCCTCTGAGGAGACTGTACTCCCAGTAATCCACTGACAACCTCAGCACCATCATTATCCAATCACCTTTTATTAAAATTTAATTCTTTTTTATTAATTTATTCTTGTTACATCTCAATGGTTATCCCATCCCTTGTATCCTCCCATTCTTCCCTCCCTACCATTTTCCCCTTACTCCCCTCCCCTATGACTGTGCCTGAGGGGGACCTCCTCCCCCTTTATAGGCTCATAGGGTATGAAATCTCTTCTTGGTAGCCTGCTATCCTTCCTCTGAGTGCCACCAGTCTCCCCCTCCAGGGCACATGGTCAAATATGAGGCACCAGAGTACATGTACCTTTTAGTAGAGCCAGCAACCCATGACCAAACCATGAGTGCATGAACTTTGGTGAATAGTTCAGATCCAAGGCAATAATCCCATCTACAATAAACAAATAAAATGTCTCTCCTGGTGAAAAAAAAAAAAAAACAGTGAAAGCCTGGACCTCTTTCTGCAGAGGATGCTTTCCTGCGGTCCTTGAGTCACATTTACTATTTGCCTAGCTGAAGCAAGATGACTGTTAAGATACTGAATTCGTTTTACTGGGGACATTTTCCCTTTCTTAATGTCTGTGACTTCTTTGTGTCATGCAGGTCCTAGTGTTACACCACTCAGAGACTTTATAGAATAAAACCAAGAGTTTCAAAGTGAAATGTGTTACCATTCTGATGACAGATCTATCTCCGTGTGTCACAGAGGCGTGCGTGGTAGACCTGGCCACGCCACAGATCAACGCCTTCTTGTGTCGTTTTATCTCTGCCAAAATGTTGTCAGATATCACTTTATCACGGCTAAAATGAGTAGATTTTTATCTGCTACTGTGAAATTTCACCAGAGTCATTCCACTTTTTCAGAGATATAGAAGGAAGAGAGAGGTCATGGAAGGATTTGGTTCTAGGCACTCTGGTGAGTCCAGTGCACAGAGGTGCAGTTTCAAGAACCATCCACTCTTTCAAAGCACACACTGAGCTCAAGCACAACTGGGGATTTGTGGCGTTTCCTGCATAGTTAAAACAAGACGTAAACGTAAGATAGGTGGAGCTATGATTTTGCTTAAACTTCCATGTCATGTACTCCATGTTGTAGGGTAGCTTCTGAGCCACCTGAGTTGTCTGTAAATGCACAGACTGAGTTTACAAATTAGATGATAGTAACCATGAATCATTGGCACTGATGAAAAATGATTAAGCAGGAAACTTTAAAGTAGGCAGATAATTGAAACAATCGATTGTTCTTCACAACTAGATTAAAGGTTGTTTTATTTAAAAAAAAAAAAAAGATAGTAACTATTTCTTATTTTAGAAATTTTATTATTAAAAGAACTTCCCACATAAAATTAGTCACACCATGATAACTTTTAAAAATACAATTAGTTCCTTCATTTAACCAAACTTTTCTATTTTGATACTTTTAAAATTGGAAAAAAAAAAAACTATCCAAAAGTTTTGCAAGTAATTTCACGTCTCAGAATAAGAGTTTTAGAAACAATAAGTTCTGATATAACAATTATAAAATAATTTAAGGAAATTGAAGGGAATATGCTCTAGATGCTGTGCTTGATGGCATAAATGACATAATTCTGATAATGAAAACCCAACAAAGGCACTTTAGAGAATAAAAATTATTTAGTAAAGCAAAGAAAACTTCAGTAGGGAGAATTTTTTAATGAAATTAATAAATAGGCATATCTTATAATAGTTCAATCATTCTTTTCTATTTTTATTATAATTTATTCAGATTATATCACAATTGTTATTCCCTCACTTGTATCTTCCTCTTCCCGCCCTCCCTCCCTTCTTTCCTCTATTCTCCTCCCTTCTGACAGAACATCTCCTCCCTCACCATATACCACAGGCTATCAGGTCTCTTTCATCCAGATAGTCTGCTTCCCCTTCCTCTGTGTGCCCATTGGGCTTTCCAACCAAGAGGAAGTGATCATGTTGGGGGCACCAGAGTTCACGATAGAGGCCATCCTTGCTCTCCCTACAGCTTGGAGAATGAGCTGTTCATTGGCTAGATCTGAATTGAATGTCTAGGTCCACTGCATGCATTGTCCTTGGTTGGTGCATCAGTTTGTTCAGGCCCTCTGGATCCAGATTGCCAGCCTTGGTAGTCTCCTCATAGAGGTCCTGAACCCTCTGGTTCCTTCCATCCCCCTATTCTTCCATACCACTCTCACATGGAGTCCAGCATCAAGTCCCAGCATATGTCCTGATCCCCTGCTGGGTGGAGTCTCTCAGAGGACATCTATGTTAAGCTAGTATCTACTTACAAGTGAGTATATAGCATGTATGTCTTTCTGGGCCTGGGTTACCTCATGATGATCATTTCTAGTTCCATCCGTTTGCCTACAAATTTCAAGATTTCCTTGTTTTTAATATCTGAAAAATATTCCATTGTGTAAATGTACCACAGTTCTTTATCCATCCTTCAGTTGAGGGACATCTAGGTTGTTTCCATATTCTGGCTATTATAAATAAAGCTGCTATGAGCATAGTTGAGCAAATGTCCTTGTTGTATGGTGGAGCATCTTTCAGATATATGACCAATTTGCTAATAAATATATCTTGAAGATGATTTTTAACTTGGAAAAGCTTACATTTGATGTGATTTTTATATATACAAATATTTATATATATTATATACATTTATACTTTATATAGTTGAACCAAAAGTAAAATGTGTATCACTCATTGGCAAATTAGTATGACATTAGAGAAAGCAACATTGAAGTGAAAATGGCAGTGATATAATTTGGAATATTACAACTTTTAATTTTTAAATTAACAAAAGAAAAACTAAAAGCTGCAAAAGTAACAGATTTCACTTATAATTTTTGCTTAATACAATAACGCATTGCCACCCTAGGATTACAAAAAGCACAAAGGTAATGCATGTAAAACCATTAACTGTTATGACATCTTTGTTAAATCTCACCCACATGAGGTTCATAACACACACACACACTTAGTTACCTTTAATATTTCCCTCCTTCAGTCTGTGTGGTCTTCCTTGACCTTGCCATGTGACATTAACTAACTTTATTTTTAGAAAATTTCATTCAGTTGTGTTGATCCACTGTTTTCTCATGATTATATGGATGGAGTTTGTAGTTTTAAAACAAAAAGGAAGGATGTGGCATATCCTCGTGGCACCATGAGTACACATGCTCATGCGATTCATTAGTGGCTGCATTAGTTCATTTTGTGCTACTGTAGTTGAAAACCTCACCTTGACGCTGTATAAAGAAAGGGTTTCATTGCCTGGAAAGTTCACACAGCACAGCACTGGCTTCTGGTGAATATCAGAGACTTAAGGAAGAGGTCACAAGTTGAGAGAAAGCAAAAATCCTTGGGAACTGATTTGCTTGAAGAGACTAATAGTCCATTTGGTAGAACGGTCCAGATAAAATCACCTTCAAGCTCCACCATTATCAGTACTGTTACAACAGGGAGAGGCCAAATTTACAGCATATTTGCCACAACCTACATACAAACCGAAGCATGCATGGTGTCAGCCTTGCGCACTTGGACAATGTGGTACCTGGCATGCTTCTTGACTGCTGATTTGTTCTTTTCCCTGAAGTCAATAAATATTATTTTGCCAGCATTTATTGTTTTTTTTTTGTTTTAATGTAAAGAATACAATCTAAAAAGATAAAAAAAATCATCATATCCAAGTTGGAAATAACAAACCAACTGAAGGAAAAGAACCTCAAGAGAAGTCACAAGAACTAGCGATTTACTCATTCACACACTCAGGCTTCCCCAAAAAATATTAAAGTAGATGTCACAGTATATACACAAAGGGTATGCCGCAGACCTATCGTGGCATTGTTCTGCTTCAGTCCTCTGCAAACTGACAGCAAGGTCTCATTGCTGAAGACAACACTCACACAACTCATTGAACACAGAGAGAGCAAGTTGGTGCCTACACAGAACTTTCAACACTCTAATTTAGTGTCATTGGTACAGGAAGGTACTCTGCAGGCTACCCAAAGAGAAATGTAAACACAAACTCAGCCACAAAACCTTTGATCTACAGTTTGTTCATCAAGTTATGTCAGGGCAATGATGGCTCAAAGTTTGTAGGAATAGCCAATCAGTGTCTGATTTGACTATGGCTGACTCCAGTAGACCTGACACTGCCTGTGTGGAAGTGCATCTGACACTGCCTGGGTAACCAAGAGCTAGACAGCTATTAGCCTAGGGACATAGGGTAAAACCAAGCAGTACGGGTCTAAATAAGGAAGTAATAACAAACTGGCTCTGAACAGCCTTCTGCTATATTCGTACATCAGTGCCTTATTCAGATATCATCAAAAAAGATTCTTCTTGGGACAGATGGTAACAGCTGCAGGGACCCACAGCCAGACATTATGCACAGGGACTTTGGAACATATAACTCTAAATAGGAATAATCCCTCCCCTAAGAAATCAGGGAACCCAGTGGAAGAGGCCACAGAAAGAGTGTAAATGCCAGAGGGGATGGAGGACATCACAAGAACAAGACCCTTTAATGAATATATTAAACGGAAATATTCTGAGACTATGTGTGTGTTTCCCACTTTTCATTATACTTTTCCATGATAATCTTAGTAGTAATCAGTGATTTGTGCCTGAAATTCACATTAGGACAACATTTGTCAAGCGGTAATTTTCTTCATCAGTTCTACTCAGCTGTTTTGCTTTTTCTTTCTCAGGTGTTCAGCTATTACCATTACTGCTGTTGTTCTTCTTTCTTTGCCTGTCTTCTATTTCTGCTCATTCCTGATGCCCAGGAGTTCTTTATCTCATTTAGTTTTATCTTTGTTAGTTTCATTACTTTCTCTTTAAATTCCATACTATTTTATCATTCCCACAGACTTCTTATAATTATTCTTACACAGACAATTTTGTCACATTTTCCTTTCTTGAGTGTAATGGAACCATTTTTCACTTCTACATTTGCTTGATTTTGATCTTTAGTTTCAAGATTTCTAATTTCCGATATGTTTGCATATTATTATACATTTGTTTGGGTACATTTAATTTTTTCACTTTCCTGCCTATTCTATTTTATTATTTGTTTTTAATTTTTGTTGGTTTTTTTTTTTGCTTTTATCTGGTGTGTGTGCATGTGTGTGTGCGTGTGTGTGTGTGTGTGTGTGAGAGAGAGAGAGAGAGAGAGAGAGAGAGAGAGAGAGAGAGAGAGAGAGAGAGATGAGAGAGAGAGAGAGAGAGAGAGAGAGAGAGAGAGAGAGAGAGAGAGAGAGAGAGAGAGATTTTGTTTGCTTGTTTGTTTTATTTTTCTGAAGAATTTATTGTCAGTAATTGTAATATAACAGTTTCCTGGGAGATTGAAACATTCCATCCTACAGAAAAGCTCCTTAACCAGGAAGGCCAACAATGCAAGATAAACTCAGGAAGTCCCTGAAACTGATGACATTCATTAAGTGCCCCACTTCCACAAGAGTAATCAATAAATCTGAGACTCTCCTTGTCTTCCTTAGGGTTTTTCTTGCTGTGACAAGGCACCTTGACCATGGCAACTCTTATAAAAATATTTAACTAGGTCTGGCTTACAATTCAGAGATTTAGCCATTATTGTCATAGTAGGTACCATGGCAGCATAGCAACATATAGGCAGACATAGTGCTGGAGAAGCAGCTGAGAATTCTACGTCTGAATCTGCAGGCAGAAGAAAGTGCAGGAACTTAAACTTCTGAGACCTCAAAGCCTGCCCCCACAGTGACATACTTCCTCCAACAAAGTTCCACCTACTCCAATGAGGCTATACCGCCTAATAGTGCTACCCTCTATGGACAAAGTATTTAAACACATGCATGGGGGCCATTCCGGTTTAAACTACCACATTCCACTCTCTGGTCCCTATAGGATTGTCACCATAACAAAATGTAGAAATTCATTCAGTCCAACTTCAAAAGTCCTCATAGTCTATAACAGTCTCAACCCTGTTTAAAGTCCAAATTCTAATATCTCTTCTGAGACTCATTGCACTCTCTTAACTATAATTCCCTATAAATCAAAGTAAAACATCACATTATATACTTCCAACACACAGTGGCACAGAACATACATTACCTTTCCATACTGAAGGAAAGGGTCATAGTGAGAAAATATTGTACCAAAGAAAAACCCTAGCCAGATGGGTAACTGTCATCTCTACGTTTTCATGTCTGATGCCAAAGCACTCTTCAGACCTTTAACTTCTTTCATCTTTATTGACTACAATACACTTAGTTCTCCTGGGCTGTCCAACTCCCTGTAGCAGCTCTTCTTGGTAGGTATCCCATGATTCTGGCATCTCCAACATCTCGAGGTCTCCAATGAAATCTACATTTTACCTTCATGGTTTCCCATGATGGCCTCTCTGGGCCTCCATGCAGGGCACTCCTGACATGTGTCTGGCCTCAGCAGCTTTCCTTAGTCACAGAGGGAGATTCCATAACTCCTTCCTCCTATCCTGAACTCTAAAGGCAGAACTAAATGGCCAAAGCTGCCAGATTCTGCTGCTTGCTGGAGCTGGAACATGACCCCCCGCCCCTTTTCAATTATATCTTCACCAGCTTTCTGTTTTCTGTTGTTTCTTTCACTGCCTAACCTTGGCTGTCCTGGAACTTGCTCTGTAGAGCAGCCTGCCTTTAAACATGGTGATCTGCCAGCCTCTACCTTCTTAGTGTTGGGACTAAAGGTGTGTACCATGCCTGAACCTAAAACTGTTCTTTAATTCCTTATTACAAGTTGGAAGCTTAGCTGGATGGGTTTTTGCTCTGATCTTACCACTTCCTTTATTCCATTGAATATCAGGCTTTTCTTTAATCTAAAAACCAGATTACAGAAAAATTCAAAATCTTCTTGAACATAAGATTTACCTCCATTTCATTTCCTGGTACCCCTTTTTTCCTCAATCTGTACATTTTGTATTTTTATTTGCTCAGCTTGCTCCTCTTCATTACAGATCTTCATAAGAATGAACACTAACAACGACATGACATAGTCAATATTAGGCTGCTTTGGTAGTTCCTCTGCCAACGCAATCAACTAATCCAAAACTCTTCACTTAAGCCTCAGACAGACTTTGGGTAAGGGAAAAAAGCTCCCACATTCTTAGGCGGCATATAACAAGAACAAGGACATTCTTTTCCTCTGAAACCTCCTGAGTCGGGCCCCCACAGTTCAAATCACCCTCAACACCACTGTCTTCTATGCTCCTACTAGATGGCCCATTAAGCCTCAGTTACAATGTTCAACTGCTCTCCTAATCCAAAGCCTTGAAATCTATATTCCGCCAAACAGAAGCAAGGTTCAAGCCTCGCAAAGCAATACCTAAGTCCTGGGTACCAATTCCTGTCTTAGGGTTTCTATTGCTATGAAGAGGAGGCACTAAGACCATGGCAATTCTTAAAAAGGAAAATATTTCATTGAGGCTGGCTTACCATTAAGAGGTTTAGTCTATTATTGTCATAGTGGCAAACACGGTAAGGTGCAGGTAGATAGGATGCTGGAGAAGTGGCAGAGAGTGGTGATCTTGACCTAGAGGCAGCAGTGAGTGAACTGGCTTGAATTCCCATGACCTCACAGCCTGCCCCACAGTGACCTACTTCCCCCAGCAAAGCCACGCCTATCACAACAATGCCTTACCTCTTAATAGTGTCAATCTCTGAATCAAGAATTCAAACATTTCCTTGTTTTTAATAGCTCAGTAGTATCCTATAGTGTAAATGCACCACAGTTTCTTTATCCATTCTTCTACTGAGGGACACTTAGGCTGTTTCCAGGTTCTGGCTATTATGAATAAGGCTGCTATGAATGTGGTTGAGCACATGTCCTTGTTGTGTGCTGGAGCATTTTCTGGGTGTATTCCAAGAAGTGGAATATCTGGGTCTTGAGGAAGCCCTATTCCCAGTTTTCTGAGAAACTGCCAGATACAATGTGGTTGTACAAGTTTGTATTCCCACCAGCAATGAAGGAGTGTTCCTCTTTCTCCACATCCTCGCCAGTATGTGGTGTCACCTGAATTTTTTGATCTTAGCCATTCTGATGCGTGTAATATGGAATCTCAGAGTCATTTTGATTTGCATTTCCCTGATGACTAAAGACGTTCAGCATTTCTTTAGGTGTTTCTCAGCCATTCAATATTCCTCTGTTGAGAATTCTCTGTTTAGTTCCAAGCCCCATTTCTCAATTGGGTTATTTGGTTTGGTGGTGTTTAATTTCTTGAGTTCTTTATATATTTTGAATATTAGACCTTTGTCAAATGTAAGGTTTGTGAAGATCTTTTCTCAGTCTGTAGGCTGTCTCTTTGTTCTGTTGACAGTGTCTCCTGCCTTACAAGAGCTTGTCAGCCTCATGAGGTCCCACTTATTAATTGTTGACCTTAAGGCCTGGGCTATTGGTGTTCTGTTCAGGAAGTTGTCTCTTGTGTCAATATGTTCCAGGCCCTTCCCCACTTTTTCTTCTAACTGATTTAGTGTCTCTGGTTTTATGTTGAGGTCTTTAATCCACTTGGACTTGAGTTTTGTGCATGGTGACAAATATGGGTCCAATTGCATTTTTCTACATGTAGACATCCAGTTAGACCAGCACCATTTGTTGAAGATGCTATCTTTTTTCCATTGAATGGATTTGGCTTCTTTTTAAAAAATCAAGTGACCATATGTGTGCAGATTCATTTCTGGGTCTTCATTTCGATTCCATTGATCAACCAGCCTATTGCTGTGCCAGTACCATTGCTGTTTTAATTACTATTGCTCTGTAGTACAGCTTGAGATCTCATATGGAAATTCCTCTGGAGGATCTTTTATTGTATAGAATTGTTTTTGCAAAAGTCAGACCCCACTCTCCACTCAATTGTGGAGAATGTCCTGTCCATTGGCTAGATATGTGTAGGGGTTCGAACTTTACTGCACGTATTGTCCTTGGCTGGTGCCATAGTTTGAGCAAGACCCTGGGCCCAGCTCTGCCCATCATAATGTTCTTCTTGCAGGTTTCTAGGATCCTCTGGATCCTTCTATTTCCCCATTCTCCCATGCTTCTCTCACCTAGAGTCCCAGTAGGATTTCCTCCCCTCTGTACCACTTTCCTTGTAAGTGAAGACTTTCATGGGATCTATCCCTTGGGCTAGTATGCAGATATAAGTGAGTGTATACCATTTGACTCTTTCTGCTTCTGGATTAACTCACTCATTATGATCATTTCTAGTCCAATCCATTTGTCCACAAATTTCAGAAATTCCTTGTTTTTAATAGCCGAGTAGTATTCCATAGTGTAAATGTACCACAGTTCCCTGGATGGGGAGGCCTGGTGGCACTCAGAGGAAGGATAGCAGGCTACTAAGAAGAGACTTGATACCCTATGAACATATACAGGGGGCAGAAGTCCCCCTCAGTCACAGTCATAGGGAAGTGAAGTAAGGGGAAAATGGGATAGAGGGAGGAATGGGAGGATACAAGGGATGGGATAACAACTGAGTTGTTATGTATATGTACAGTAATATGAATAAATTAATAAAATATATTTTAAAAAAGAATTGTTTTTGCTATTCTGGGTATTTTGTTTTTCCATATGAAGTAGAGAACTGGTCTTTCAATGTCTTCCCCGAAATTGGATGGGACAAATGGATGGGAGTAGAAATGATCATAATGAGTGAGTTAACCCAGAAGCAGAAAGACTCACATGGTATATACTCACTTAAAATTGGACACTAGTCCAAAAGGCATGTCCCACGAAAGTCTTCACTTACCAGGAGATTAGCATAGAGGTGAAGACATCCTACTGAGACTCTAGGTAAGAGAAATATAGGAGATGGGAAATAGAAGGACACAGAGGATCCTAGAAACCTACAATAACATTGTGATGGGTAGATTGGGGCTCAGGGAGTTCTGCTCAAACTATTGCACTAACCAAGGACAATACAATAATAAACATCAGACCCCTTCTCTGATCTACCCAATGGACAGACATTCTCCACAGTTATGTGGAGAGCGGGGACTGACTTAGACATGAGCTCTGGTACTCCATATTGGACCACCTCCCCTTGGTGGGGAAGCCTGGTGGCACTCAAAGAAAGTATAAACAGGCTACCAAGATGAGATTTGATAGCCTATGACCATATAGTAGGGGAGTAGGGCCCCCTAGGTCATAGACCTAGGGGAAGGAAATAGGGTGAAAGCTGGAGGGAAGGAGGAATGGGAAGATTCAAGTGATGGGATAACAATTGAGTTGTAATCTGAATAAATTAATAAAATTAAAATAAAAAAAAAAGAATTCAAACATATGAGTCTATGGTGGCCATTCCTGTTCAAACCACCACACTCCCTCAGGAGGAAGCTGAGCTGCAAAGAAGGTTTTCAGATGACCCAAGGTGCTAAGAAAGTTCTGAGACTAGGCCAGCTGCCTGGAAGAAACAGAAACCAGCAAAGCTACCAGAAAGTGGTCTAGTCCAACTGGTTCACCTAGAAAAGACATCCTCTAAGTTGTTGATCTTTACAGACTGTGCAGTGGGCTTCAGGTTCTCAAATTTGTGAGCTGCCACCCATGCTGAGGTGGGCTTTGGTGATGCAACTGTGAGTCACTTTTCCTCCTTTAAAGAACCCCTTACCCACACTCCTGTAGGTAACCTCAAAAAACTTCATTGTTCCACCAAGTTGGACATTGGTGACATCCTTACTTTGTTCTGTGTTGTATTTTCTATCTGGGATGAATAGATATGTTTATAGCATCTCCCCAGGAAAAGTTTTGTCTCACAACAGTGATGTGTATAGAATTTATTTCATGCATTTTAACATCTCTGCATGCATTTGTTAATTTTATGTTTATGATGATAGTGTGTTTGGGATATTTTCTAGTGTTGTAGAGGCTTTCTATTCTCTGTATGCATATATTTAATAGTTTTGTTTATTTCTGGTAAATAGTGGCAGATTAAGGGGGTTAAATCCTTTGATGCTATGGATATAGATTTTATTTCTTTTTTTCCTGTTTTGCTTCTTTATTAACATGCAGAAAACTCATTGTTTCTTCCCATTTTTACTCTTTCTTCTTGAAAAACTAAAGTTAGAAAAACTATCCCTCAGAGATGTACACCTTCAAGGCTCCTCCTGCATTCAGTGCTCTGACCTATTTAGACATATTTGTAGTTTTAGTAATGATTATGGTGGCTTTGTATGAACCTTAGACCTCTTACTTAACAGTGCCTTCTAGTTTTTCACAATTAATTTCTATCTGTCTTTGCCACAAAAGATTGCAGACAGCAAAGGTACAGTGGGAACACAGGATCTCACAGTTGGGATCTAATGATTTTCATTTAACTTTCTTTAAAAAGTGAAAATTTTTCTGCCTTTAAACTTTGAAGAAGGCAGTGTGTGTGTGTGTGTGTGTGTGTGTGTGTGTGTGTGTGTGTGTGTGTGTGTTCTGCTTTGTTCTGTATTACTTGGGGAAAATTTTAGAGCATTGTGCCCTTGCCTTCAGCTACCTAGACAAAAGTATCATTTCCATTCCTTACTATGCTTTCTAAAGTATTTGACTTTTTTCTTTCAAACGTTTACTACTAGTACATATTATGTAACTAACATAAAAAATATATATATGTATATATATCAGAAATATGTGTGTTTTGAATACTTTTCTGAAAAAACTACACATAACAAATATGCACTAGGAAACATAGTAGCCAGCTTTTTAAACTCTAGGGCCTTTATTTTCTCAGCCTGAAGAAAACCAAATTTATGATTTAAATATGTTAATAAGGGAGAAACATCACAAACATATTTTTGCATCTGGATGCATTTGGTGGTTTAATTGTGTGCAATATATCATAGAACCCCCAAACCCCAGGTAATTGTATTTTCATATACTTTAGCTGTGTATATCACTCATATCATACTTCTAAACACCTAGCTATTTAATTGAATTATTATTTCATCCCACTTTAGTATGTATCACATCTCTTTTGAGTATTTACAGAATTTATAAACATTTAACAAACCTCTAAGGAAAATCAAACGGAAATATTTATGCTTCTTTCAAATGACAGCTGTTGAATCCCCAGTCTTTGTTTGTTAGTGCCAGCTTCTCACAGTGTGTCCACTTCAGGGCTCATTCCCCTCTAATGTCCGGCTCTTCCGTGTTTACCAGTCGTATCAATTGGCAGGATCACACTGTGGCTGCACAGAGTCCCAGGCTGCTGCAGTCAATAGGGCGAAACTGTCAGCCACACGGAAAGCCAAGGCAGCTGCTTCAGCAAACAAGCTCTGGGAGTCCCAGAGTGATAAGAGCAGAGTGAAGCATCCACAGCTAATGAGGGTCAGAGAGAGAGAGAGAGAGAGTGGTGTGGAGAGGGAGCAGACGCACAGGAGCACTGCCTGGAGGCAGCAGTCGGGAATCCGGATTCCTCCGAGGGACCCGCATCCACACCTGTGCCTGGTCTATGAATGCTATCGTTTATTGTTTCCAATTATATCATGTACTTATATCTAGACAAAGGTGGAAGAAAGGCTCAGCTTTGTTTGCTCATTTTAATCAACCGGATATGAATTTTGATACTTTTTTAAAACAGAAAAATGTTATATGTCCCACTTCGTTTGGGACGTTGCCATTTCATACGGTTTTCATTTGCACATACGTGTTAATCGCTTTTCCTTTGACTCTCAGTTCCTACTTTCATGAATTACTTATGTTGTCAACTCCCTATGAGAAAGATGGTAAGTCTTTTACATTTCCACAACAATGTATTTACTGATCGGCAATGCCAGCCTAGGATTATGAATGTCTAATTTTTTTTTTTTTAATTAAAAGAAAAACGGAGCTAGCATAGTGTGAAAGTAGCATAGGGTAATCCTAGAACTCAGAAGGTAGAGGCAAAAGGACTGCTTTAACATTAAGGCCAAACTGGTGAACATAACGAGTTCTTACAAGCCAACTGAACATAAACATTGCTACAAACAAAACAATATAGTACAGCAAACCTCAATGAGACAGATTCTAACATAGACTATGTCTCCTTGCCAATATAAATGTGTAAGCTGGCTGCAAATTGTTGATAAAGAAAATGATGAAAAGAAGTAGACAGATTGGTATGTGTGGCATTACAACAGTCTTATTGGCATATAGTAGTCATGCTAACAAGAACGAATGGGGAAATGGTTCATTAGTGAGTGAGTTAGGATAAGCCCTTGATTGAATTCTAACATTATTGTAACAGTTCACTGATCATAAGATGCACTTTTCAAAAATACTTCATTTCTGACATTACAAATGGCTTATATATTTCACATAGTTTAAATACAAGCATTTTTCTTAGCATTACATAAAGTAGTAATACATCATAAAAGTCTGAACTATCTTTTTTTTCCTTTTTTTATTATTAATTTATTCAAAATACATCTCAGTTGTTAGCCCATCCCTTGTATTCTCCCATTCCTCCCTCCCTCCTGCTTCTCCCCCCCCCTCCATTCTCCTCCCCTATGTCTGTGACTGAGGGAGACTTCCTCCCCTGTATATGCTCATAGGGTATCGAGTCTCTTCTTGATGACCTATTATCCTTCCTCTGAGTGCCACCAGGCGTCTCCATCCAAGGGACATGGTCAAATATGGGGCACCAGAGTTTGTGTGAAAAGTCAGATCTCCTTCTCCACTTAACGGTGGAGAATGTCCTGTCCATCGGCTGGTCTGGGTAGGGGTTCGAGGTTTACTGCCTATATTTTCCTTGACTGGTGTCATAGTTTGAGGAGGACCCCAGGGCCCAGACCTGTAGTTTTCCAGGACCCTCTGGATCCTTCTATTTCCTCATTCCCCCAGGCTTCTCACACCCACTTTCCTGGTAGGTAAAGTTTTCCATGGGGACATACCCCTTGAACTAGTGTCTCGATACAAGTGAGTATATACCATTTAACTCTTTTTGCTTCTGGGTGAACTCACTCATTATGATAATTTCTAGTGGAACTATCTTTCTCTTCCAATATTTACCACTATATCCTTGTGGAGCTCCTGTCCCTTCCAGGTCCTTCTATCCCCTAACTCTTCCATAAGACACCTCGTGTTCCATCCCAAAGTTTAACTGTGGGTTTCAGCATCTGCTTTGATTCCCCGACTGGGTGGAGTCTTTCAGAGGACATCTATGGTGGCTCCCATCCTGTTCCTTCTCTTCTGCTGCTTCTGGTGTCTATTCTATTTGCCCTTCTGAATGAGAATTAAGCTAACTGCTCAGGGGAAGTACAAGGGATTAGCTTCTCCCTAGAATGACCTTACCTAAGGATCTCTAAACTGAGTGGTTACAAATGTTCTGCAGGACACTTTCTAACTTCAGACCCCATATGGCTTCCTTCCTGTGGAAGGTGGATGAGCATGCCTCCCTCCCCGTGTTCCATAGCCTAAATCTGGAAGCTGTGGATGAGTATGTCACTTGGTTTCAAAAAGGAGACAGATTGTAAATGGGTTAGATTGTGAGTCATTGACCAATCTTAAGTAGGGAGGCTGTTTTGGATGGGTCCCTTGTCATCACAAGCATTCTTAAATCAGGAAGGAGACAAAAGAGTAAGCGTGATCAAACGCTAGGACTCCACTCTCTGTGCCTGGTTTTTGCAATGGTAAGAAGGATTCCATTGACCAAGAATCTAGGCCCCCCCAGAGTCTGAATGATGGAAGGAAGTACTCTCTAGAGCATCTACAACAAAGCACGGCCCCATAAACACCTTGACTTTAGCTCACTGAGATCTGTTTTAGATTTCTGGCCTAGGAAACTTACGGCAATACATGTATTCTATTTAGAACCACTAAGTTTACATTTGTGGACGGTAGCCACAGACAACTACTATTCCATTTCTTGGCCTATATTTGGAGGTTTGCCCTTGTACCGGAAGCACAATATTCCCAATTTGTCTTACTGTGTCATTACTTGAGCACCCACTTTAGTCTACCTCATCACTTCTGTCCCTGGCTTAGCTACACCTGCCCTCTTGGATGCCCATGAGTGTGGGAAAGATTAAGCTTTGTCACAGGTGGAAGCAGTCTTGGAGGACTTTACCCTTGGGGCACCCCATGAATACCTTGTGACAGACTGAGTGGAGCCATCCTGGGCCTGGAATTCAGGAAGCAGACCTGGGAACCCCCTGGACTATTGTTTTTCTAATTGACCCTCACCGGGAGAAGGAGACCGCCCTTCCCATGTGACTCAGGCAAGTGGGGAGGAGAGAACAAGTTCAGGCTGGGCTTGAGCAAGTGGTGAACAGTGAACAGGCAGGACCAGCACACAGGCCAGAGAGACACCTAAGGACCCGTCCTGTGGAACGGATATCGGAAGGTTCACTCTTTTGTTCCTTTAACCTTTTTTCCTTCTTGTGTAAGCTAGTTGGGTTGTATAATAAAGTTTAATTGTTAAAAAACAGAGCCAACACATGAGTGTCACACTCTTTTCCTTTCTAACTGTTTGGCATTGTGCACATGACTCTTCCCAGAATATTCTTTCCATATCCGCTGGACAAACAGTAAGCACTCTCACCACTGAGCCATCATCTTTCCAGCTCGAATATTTTTGTCATTTGTTCAGAAAGATTATCAAGCTTCATAGCATTTTATTAGAGGCTGGTAAGTGTTTAAGTCAATAACTATGGGAGGTTATTGTAGATTTGACACTACATATGTTCCTCTTGACAAATGGTCAATTGCATGAGTATGGCAACATGTACATTTTGTCAGTGTCTAGCAACCAAGGAAAATACATGCTGACTAAATGACAAATATGTGAGGCAGTTACAGGTGAGTGAAACCAGAGGACCAAAGATCTTTCATTTTTAATGAATATTTTATTTATTATAATTTATTTATATTATATCCTGATTATTATGCCCTCTCACTTATCTTCCCATTCCCACCCTCTCTCCCTCTTCTGCCTATTCCCCTCCCCTAGACCTCTGATGGGGAGGGCTGCCCCAACTGTCTAGCAACAGTCTATTAGGTCTCATCAGGAAAGCCTGCATCCCCTTCCTCTGTGTGTCCTCTAAGCTGTCTTGCCAAGGGGCAGTGACCAAATCATGAGCACCAGAGTGCATGTCAGAGTTTCAGCAGAAGTCCCCCCATAATCCCCCACCCCAAGTGGAGACTAGGCATTCCATTGGTCACGCCTGAATAGGTCTTGGGTCTCTGTATTCCATTGGGTCTCTGCATTCCATTGGTCATGCCTGAATAGGGGGTCTTGGGTCTCTGTATGCATTGTTTTTGGCTGGTGCATCAGTTTGTGCAGACCTGCTTGGGTCCAGATCCACAGGCCTTGATGGTCTCCCCGTGGAGCTCCTGTTACTTCCCAGATCTTCCATCACCTCACTGTTCTCTACAACTTTCAGTGCTCTGCCCAGAGTGCAGCTTCAAGTTCCAGTAGTATCTGGCCCCATTCCCCACAGGGTGGAGTCTCTCAGAGGACACCTATGTTGTGCTGATATCCACTTATAAGTGAGTACATACCATTCGTGTATTTCTAGGTCTGGGTTACCATACTTAGGATGATCACTTCTAGTTCCACCCATTTGCTTGCAAAATTCAAGATGTCCTTGTTTTTGATAGCTGAATAGTATTCCATTATTTAAATGTACCACTGTTTCTTTATCCATTCTTCAGTTGAAGGAAATCTAGTTTTTTTGTTTTTTGTTTTAGAGTCTGGCTATTACAAATGAAGCTGCTATGAACATAGTTGAGCAAATGTCCTTGCTGTACTGTAGAACATCTTTTGGATATGTGCCCAGGAGTGGTATAGCTGGATCTTGAGAGACCACTATTCCCAATTTTCTGAGAATGTGCTAGTTTGATTTCCAAAGTGGTTTTACAAGTTTGCACTCACACCAGCATGTGGTGTCACTTGAGTTTTTGATCTTAGCCACTCTGATGGGTGTAAGGTGGAACCTTGGAGTCATTTTAATTTGCATTTCCCTAATGACTAAGGATATTGAGCATTTCTTTAAGTGTTTCTCGGCCATTCAATATTCCTTTGTTGAGAATTCTCTGTTTAGCTCTGTACCCCATTTTTAATTGAATTATTTGGTTTGTTATCACAACCTGATCAGGGACAGAACCCAGGATTCAAATTAAAATATTTTGGGTATCAGCATTTGAACAATTACTGTAAAACTTTTGTCTCTCATGTACTTTTTTAATATTAGTGCTTAGATACAATGTAATCTGTTGGAGTACTGTATACTAAATACACTTAATTTGGAAATAAAATGTGTAAATATAGAAAAATATATAAACGAAGGTGAAGGCACTAAACACTGTCATGGGAAAACAGCGGATAGCCCTCATGGAAATGCTAATATTTTAATCAAGGGGAAGCAAATGCTGATTAAACTTGGAATGATTTTTCTGATTCCAAGATGCCTCTTAATATAAAGAGTAACATCAATAATGGGTTGTCCTGACTTCGAAGGCTCCATGCCCTCCTGTGAGTTTATTAAATGCTCCTGGGAAAGCTGATTTTCCTGTTATTCCACTTCATCCTCAGCTACTGAAAGCAAAGTTATCCTACCTAACAACTAACAAATTGGCTGAATGTTAAACAGCACTTTAATTTTGTTTTATTAATGTTCATTAAACAACTTAAAAAAGGAAGGTTGATTCTGTCAAGCTTACAATTTTTAATTAAAATGGAAAGAGGCAGGGGTGCCTAATTTGCAGACACAGAACTTCAGACAGCAAACAAATAAAGTTTACTGTGCATATCTCAGGGGAAAAAAATGTACTTAACGTTTAATTAAAACTTTAGTAGTTTTACATGTCTTTCCTTGAGACATAAATAACTACTTCATCCTATAAACCTGCCATGTATGGAAAGTGTCACACACAGTCATAAATATTAGTGATGCTTTTGGTTATTGTACACACGGATGATTTATAAAGACAACACTCTGCAGAAACAATACTGCATTCGAATTGGATGATGTGATTCTACCTTTAACCTGAGTTTTATGTGCGTCACAGTGCTCAACTTGTCAACTTGACCCTTGGAGAGTTTTTTTCAGACACAAGGTGCCAGCTTGTCACCTGAAAGGCTTTGTGAAAATAAGAGTTCTATTTAGTCTTAGCCTCTAAACAAACAAGTAATAAAAACTGTCCATTGTGCTTTTTCTAGAAAAGGAGCAGTAGAGGGAGTGCAGTGGTACACTCCTGTAATCGCAGCACTTAGGGAGGCAGAGGCAGGCGGATCTTTATGAGTTCAAGGACAGCCTGGTCTACAAAGCAAGTCCAGGACAGCCAAGGCCACTCCCAGAAATGCTGTCTCAAGCACACCAACAGGAGTGGTTTAACACTTCCTTATTCCATGAAGTGTAAAACTACTCAGAGCATAGTCTGTAAACCCTCCCTTATGTTATAAATGTGGTCTTGGGGATAAAATGACACATGATTGGAAATTACTTCAAATGTCTTAAAGAACTTTCTACATAAGGAAGTTTGGTAAGGAGGTCAAAAATACAAATATATCTCAGAATAAATTTTACTCTTAAAAATAAACTTTATTAGGACCTGAGATGTGTAGATGTACGCTAAGGTGCTCACACCCAGACTCACTGTGGCCCTGATAATACTCCCTGAATTCAACACCAGAGAGTCGCCTTCATTCCTCTTCCCTGGCCAATTCTTCCTTTGTTTTTTTTTCTTCTTTTTTTTGAGAGATAACTTACATAGTATTTTTAATATATACCTTTCCAATTTCTCTTCTGGGTATTTACTGAAGTATATTTGTATATGTAAAAGTACTCAATAACATGTGCTTTTAATTTGCATAAATGGTGCTATAAATATTCTCACTTCCTATTCTGATTTATCGTATTATGCGTGATGTAATATTCTCACTGTTTGTAAATCTGACTCTTAGTGATACTAAACCATATTTTATCAGATATATACACTGTACATCATATTGTACTAAATAATTTCTATAAGAATAGCTATATAGGTTGTTGCCAACAACTGACTTTCCTCACCAGGAAATATTGTTACTAAACATTTTGTACAGTGTCTTTGAGGATTTATGAGATATTTTCTTGTTATCAACACTGCAGTGAAATTTCTTGGCCTTAATGAACAATATGAACATACTTGCCAGGCACCAACAGTCTCTTCTCCCTAGAGAATGAACAAGACAGCTACTCTCCAGCAATGAGCAATGTTGATAATAAACTCACAATGTATTAGGATTTCTATTTGGAACATTTGTAGATATTTAAAGAAAATTATGTTTTATTCAAAATTCTCTATTTTGTTAAGAATTCAAATAGAATAGGTTACTATTCCTGCATATTTTGACATGTGTAGGCTAAGAACTCCATTATTATCTCTAGTTTTATTTGATGGTGTTAAAATGTGATTGTACTGCTGGTGTAAAGCCTTTGGTCCAAGATATGGTATTATAATACTACTATTAGTTTCTGTTAGATTTATTTCAAATAGTTGATTTTACATGTGTAAGTGGTTTTTAATCCCTTCATCACCTTTAATTTGTTTGGTATCAAAATTGTCATTAATAAAAATATTGTCATTAATTATACAAAAGTGATTAGATAATGATAAATATTTTTACATGTGTCTTTATAAACTCATGAATAATTTCACTTTTATTAAAATTATCAGTAGTATTAATTTATTTTAGACATAAGCAATAAATGTAGTTTCTTAATAAGAAAGTGAAAATACAATAGAATAATTAATAATTGAATGTTCTATGTCTGTTGATTATAAAGTTCTGTCTAAAAGATACTTTTGGGTCATCTACATGTTTATTAATATTTGTAGTTTCCATATATCTTATTTTCAAGAAATGAAAAAAGTATTTTTAGTTACTATTAAGCATGTGACTTTGGTTAAGAATATGAAGTTCTCCCGGGCTGAGTGTCATCAATCTGTACACCCAGCCTGCATCACCACTCACAGTAGGACCAACAGTGGTATAGACACTTCAACAGTAAAAACTTGGCAAGAAGCTCATCAGCAGCTCTTGAAAGATTCCATAAGGGTCAAAAAGGAGACTTTCTCTGTCCTTAGATGTTTAACCCTCTATAGGCATATACTGTTAGGGCCTTTGGTTTCCCATCGTAGAGAAGGGATGTGGAAAACCTGTTGAGGATTGAGAGCATAACCCATGGATCATTAGCATCGTAGTACCTCAAACTACTCAGAGAGATTTTCTCAGCACCTGCAGGAGACACCTCTCCAAAGCCTTTGCAATCAATGACCCTGAGGATGCTGAGTGAAGAGCTTCCTGAGTATCCTATAACAGGTTAACCTTGTGGCTTTAGTCTACATGGTGGGAATCTCCTATCCGTAGCTTCTCTTCCAGGATGCTTCTATGAATCCTGGGTCTCCCAGCATGTCTTTATGCATTTGCATGGTTATCTGAGCAACTTATCTTCCCCACCTCTGTAGCAGAGTCAAGCTTCTCCACAAACACTAGTTCTAAAGCACAGCTGAGAGTGTGGGTCTTCAAAAATCTTGAAGGTGCTCTCTTTGTAACACAATAAAGTATTAGCTTAGTAGATTATGCTAATTGAATGACAGAAATCGGCTTTAAAAAATCAAATGATTGCCTAAAGGAAATTAATGTATCTGTAATTTAAAAACTGGTCCTAAGAGGAAGCTTGCATGCTTTGTGAAATAAGGTTCTCATCCTATGGGTATACTCTATAGCTCCCATGTCATAGCACTTATGGATATCCTGTTTTTATTGAATTATATCATTGAAAATTGTTAACTCTAAGGAAATTTATAATATAATATAGTTTTTTAAAGGTTGATAAGCCAACTTTACAAAAGTGAGGTACAGTGAAAGACAGTAGAACTGATTGACTGGAGAGTCAGCAAAGTTTAAGACAACAACCTTGTAGCAGCGACTCAGGGCAGTTGGTTTAAGACAACAACATTGTAGCAGCAACTCAGGGCAGTTGGTTTCCTTTCTGCACCATTTCCCAAAGGGAAATGTTGGGTTTGAATGACATAAAACTAAACTTCCCTTCTCTAATGAAACTCAGTGAATCCCTGCATTTACACAAGGTAAAAAAATGAAGAGTGAGATGAACAAGAAACGTCTGCACTCTTGTATTACTTCTAAGTCTGAAATACTTCTAAGCCCTTCTGCTGAAGAGGCTTGGTAAGGTTATAGCAAATAAAACTGAACTTCAGTTTACAATAGCCCACTTGATGGGATTGAAAAGACCTGGTTTATTGCTTGGTTGTTATCAACAAATGAGCCTCAAAGGTGGGATTCTGCCAGGGAGAAAGTGGAATTATATTTTAATTGGCCTGTCAACCATTTCAATTACACGTGTTTAAAGTCGATGGAGTTCAAGAGGCACAGCTGTTGGAATATCAGCATGCTCCTCATCTCCAGAGTCTTCTTGTTAGAATTCCTTTAGAATTTGTGATTTGAGCTTTGGATTTTACTACAAGAAAGTGAGGGAATGATTCGAGGGAAATAAGGTAGCCAACGAAGCACGATGGGGCAGTAAAAACAGTGTGTCAGGAGGCTTGACTTCTCATCAGCTTCTCACTATTGTGGGAGTAAACGGGGTTATTTGCTTTGCCCATGCTTTTGGATTATTTTCTCTTGTCAAAAAAGTTAATATTATCACATTTGTTGCTCAAAAAGATATTCTGAAAGAAGGTATAATGAGAAGTAAGAATTAGCCCATTGCAGTTTTTGAAAGAACTCTTGATATTTCTGCATGAATAATGGCATTGTTAAAATCTGAGGAAAACAACGCCTTAACCCATACTGTCCCCTGCGATAACTTAGGCTTGCACGAGTAAGGAGAAGGCTCAGAGGAAGAATACAACACACAGTACATAAATGGTGCTTGCTACAGATACTGAATGCAAGAGGAAAAAAGTCCGGGTTGTAGGAGAAGGAGCCCCTGTACAAGGGCTTGAGTTTTATTTTTCCTAAGGCAGACATTCCTGTTTTATTTTCACCTCTTTCAATCAGCACTCCTATTTCAATAGCTGTGCTATTATTTTTACTAATCTACAGTCTAATAGGGTTCCGTTGATTATGAAAACTAAAAACTTCCTGTTTTATGTGTTTATAGATTATATCAATACAGGCTGATGTATATATTTATATATACATATATGTACATGTTGTTCATAATGCTCACTATATACAGATCTATATATACTTATGATATAATGCTCAGCACATGAAATCAAAGTTGAATTTGGGTCACACAAAAGTGAGATTATGGCACAAAGAGAATTATAAGTATAGATGATGCATGTTTTAGATATAAGCATTATGTTGCTGGAATAATTAATCATTTACCATTGTATAATCATTATTCTATTAGGCATTCTTTATTTGTTATTTTGTTTTGCCTTCCTACCAAATATATCTTTATAACTGGCAAGGAGGAGACACGTGAGTCACTCTGGGACTGCACCAGTAAGTGGCTTTTGAGCTAAGGTGTGAGTTTAGTTTCTGGGAGGCTCAGGGCCAGACTTTTGCTCCTTGTTACACTTTGTGAAGGAAGGATGGTGGCTATCTGCAGCAGCTGATTTCCCTTCCGTTTCCCTGCTCCTTTTCTTCAAAAGGCAAAGAAGCCATCAAGAGGGGGCACTGTCTGTTTCAGTTAACTTCTCTTTCACAGATTTTGATCTCTGCCCTTTAATTCACTGTGATGTTCATCACCACAGACAAGTGATTTGCAGGCTTTTCTGCTTCTTGTCATACCAAGTAGAAAACTCTTGTGACAATCAGGACATTTAGCCACTGAGTTCCTCTCTCCTGTGAATCATACATTAATTAGTGCCAGATTGGATACAGATTGTCAAAATACCCACATGAATCCCACAGATACTAAGGCCAATCAACACCTTATTTTACTTGCAGTGTATTGAACAATGAGGTTAACCACATTCTATTAAAGCTTATTAGAATGAGAAATGGGCTACTTTAATGCAGTTTTTGAGACTGACATCTTAGACTCCAAAGAAAGGAACTTTTATCTCTTCATCATTTTCAGAACCATTTATGCTGCAATGAAATTAGCTACAGGAATCACCCTCTGTGCCCTCCATATGGAACAAAATTATATTGTTGATTGTCAGGGCTCTGGATACTTCACTGAAAAGCCTACCCTGTTCTTATAATTATAAGTATATAGAGGGATTGATTTGGCTCTGTTATTATCAGGGCCACTAGTTGTAGCATCAGTCCTGAAATTATGGAAACAATAAATATATACTTATGCTAACAGTGCTACAACATTTTTACTAAGCATTATAAAATTTAAAACATATTATTTCTTTTGTTTCCTTAAAAAATCAGTGCAAATAAAAATTTTTTATATGGATACATAATTTTTATCTCACATATCAAGTTCTTGTGACATAAATGGGAAATCAGGCATTTCCAAGTAATGTACCACTTCTATGATGTCAGGACTTTACGTAAAAGATGCTTACCAGAGGCAGAAAGGAGGAGTTTGCAACAATGATACAGGATTAATGTACATTAGAAGAATTCACCATAATGCAGATTTAGACAAAATCCTTCCACTACTCCACCTGTCAGATTGGCAGTCTGGGGCACTTGCTTCAGGCATTCTCACATTTGGGATGGCAGCTGATTTTATCCACAGCTGGTAGCAGTGCTCCCGTGAACAGAGTTAGCAGTCAGTGCACAGCTGGCAGCTGGAAGGGAAGTACCTGCCCTTCTTCCCTCTCCAAGCATCAAGACTGACTTCTCCAGAAGTCTCCATAAAAGTATCCACAGCCTTCTGTTAGTTGGCCCAGTGGCCTCCACGGAAGAAGAAAGGAGGGGGATTCAAATAGGTGAGCTATTCTCCTACAAAGTGGTAGTTGCCACAAAGAATCCTGCATGTAGGAAAATAGGGAGATCCATTGTTGCTCTTTCAACATCAGTTAAATGTGCTTTGCAGATAAAAAGGGCTTCGTGCCTTCAGGAGTATTTCACCTAGAGAAACATTCAATATGTCTAACTTCTGTGGATGGGAAGATTGCTCAGGTGGGTAAAGTGCTTGCAATGTGACCATGAAGACCAGGGTGTGAATCCCCAGGATAAATGAGAACAGATGCTAGCCTGTGGTCCCAGGCCTCAGGAGGTAGACACAGAGAATTTTCTAGGCAAGTTGCCAGGCTGAACGAGCTAAATCAGCAAATTGGGTCCCAAGAGAAACCCTGTCTCAAAAAATAAAGTAGGAAGTGATCAAAGAAGACCCGTTATGTTAACTTCTGGCCTCCATACTTGTATGTACATAAATGTCCATGTCTTCCTCCCACCTTACAGTCACACATGCAAACACCCAGGCACACAAATCACAAACACAGACATGAAATTTTTACATAATTTTAAAATGTCTGTCTCCTTTTAAACTTTCAAGGCACAGTAGACTGCTAAATGTAACAATAAAGACCTGCAGAATTATTTTTCAAAAGAGGTGTAGACTTATAAAACTCTAGTGCTACAAATTATTTCTATTTATGACTCTCAGGCTATACTTCCAAGGGAATTTAATCATATCCTTAAATCCTACAAAGAAATAGTCTTCAGCTAAGTTACATGACAATAGGGAGTTTATATTTTCGTATTTTCTGTATCTACCTCTTCCCCAGTGCCTCCGGCACATAGTAGGTCCACGGTAAGCATTTATTGCATGGGTTATAACTTCAGAATGGCCCTGGAAGCAATTCTATTCTCATTCTCGATACTTCCTACTACAAAATTTGCATTCATTGTCAGTTTGCCCATCTGCTAGCTCATCTGCCAAGTATTGATTACATAACTTTGGTTTCCCCTGTGATCATGCATGTGTGGAGGTATCTAATCGAATGTTTACTAAATGGTTGCTGTCCCGTCTTGTCCTCCAACATGAATGATGTCTATATTTTACTCCTTGTTTCTCAGTGGTTAAATCTGTGATTTGTACACAGATGTGGAAATAACTTTTGCTTACCTAAGAGTGTGGAGCTCATCCTACTGTGACCCAGGCTGTTGCCACTGACATTTAGATACAGGATCTTCACACAAGCAATTAGAGAAACAAAATCATTTCACCCTTTACAGTCCTTTAATGCGTCTTTTTCTTTCTACTAGAGAAAAAATAGATTTATCAGCAATCTGTGACCAACCCACAGAGGTGCTGGGTGAGAAATACTGCCAACTGCTAGCACAAACAATGGAGTAAAGGGACTACTGGACAGCTGCTGCAGAAAGGGTGAGCTGGCGGGGGGGACAAGAGGCTCAAAAGCTTGTCTGTCCTATAATTCAGGCAAACTAGACAGTAGGACATAATTAAGGTTCGGCCTCATTTCTGTTCCCTTACAGAAGCATACTACAGTGAGGAACACCAAGCGAGAATGGCAAGGATGATTGCTACCTTGAGATGGGATGAATACAATGCATTAATTTCCCCACAGCATTTTTGACTGAACATGCTGTGTTGGATGTAGAACATCTGATACCAAGTGCCAATCATTCTGTGGCTGCCGTAGCTCTTTCAGTCTCTACAATAGTGGCATCCTTGCACACAGAGACGCGGGGATAGGTATTTATAGATTAAATATGTGTTATTAGGACATGGGGCAAATAAATAATGGCATGCAAATATAGTACTCTACAATATTGAGAACAGTTGAGTGGGTTTTAAGGTAACAGGTTGTCATTGAGAGAAAAACAGAGAAAGTAAAAAACATTCTTCAAAGCTTCAAACAAAACTTTACATCTTTTTTTTTAAATGTATGTATATATGTGTGTGTGTGAGTGACAACAGACTGGATTCATACATAGAGAGAATGCATGCATATAAATAACAGATTATATATCATGGCAGACAGAAAAAAACCTAAAACTTAGAACTCCAAGAAAAGAAACATTTGTATTGTGTATATTTTTGTTTTACTGGTAAATCTCACCATGTGATTATATTAAAAGCAAGCATGCCCTTTTAGATACACAACCTAAACAAAGAGAAAGAGGCAGAAGGAAATATACTACACATCACATGCTCCTTCTGCATGCATAATGCATGCTGTGTTTACCACCACTCTTTTATCTATACAGTAGAAGGTCTCAGTCTGAGGGCTGGGTCTAGTGAGGATTCATAGAAACCGAATGAAAAATTTTGAGTATATCTACTCATAGCTATTTTTCTCAGGAGAGTATTTATAATTCCCACACATTCCTAAAAATATTTATGACCTAAAAACTGTTGAAAGGTTCCCTTCATAGAAAGCTTTTATAAAATGTTGTCAGTTCCCTAGGTTGCATAGGATATCATTTGATAAAATAGACATGTGGCACGTGTGCCAACAGAGCGATAAATATTCACACTTTTACGTAAATACTTTTGTTTGATCTCTTAGTAATGTGAAATGAATTTATAACAGTGATAGTTTACCCTCTGCCTTTCACTGATAGAACTTAGACATGATTTCCAGCTAGCAAGTCCTTGAGGCGCGCGCGTGCGTGTGCGCGTGCACACACACAACACACACACACACACACACACACACACACACACACAAATAGAACACACAGATGGTAGCACCTATTTATTGAAAAAAGTATCATTTCATTTTGTAGTAGAACAAAGACTGGTTGTACAATATTTATATTTACTTTAAATTCTACATTTAAAGAACTTTCTTTCCTTTTAAAAATACTTATACCATGTTCTGGCTATTATGAATAAGGCTGCATGTCCCTCAGTAGAAGAGTGGATAAAGAAACTGTGGTACATATACACTATGGAATACTACTCAGCTATTAAAAACAAGGAATTCCCGAAATTTGTGGATAAATGGATTGAGCTAGAAATGATCATAATGAGTTAGTTAACCCAGAAGCAGAAAGAATCAAATGGTATATACTCACTTATATCTGCATACTACCCCAAGGGGCATGTCCCACGAAAGCCTTCACTTACCAGGAAACTGGGACAAAGGGAAAGGCATCCTATTGGGACTCTAAATGAGAGACGCATGGGAGAATAGCAAAATAAAAGGATAAAGAGGGTCCTAGAAATCTACGAGTAGAACAATATGATAGGCAGATTTGGGCCCACTCAAACTAAGGCACCAGCCAAGGACAATACAGGCGGTAAACTTTAAGCCCCTTCCCAGATCTAGCCAATGGTCAGAATATTCTCCACAGTTGAGTGGAGAGTGTGATATGACTTTCTCACGTACTCTGGTGCCTCACATTTGACCATGTCCCCTGGAGGGGGAGACCTGGTGGCACTCAGAGGAAGGACAGCAGGTAGCCAAGAAGAGACTTGATACCCTATGAGAATATATAGGGAAAGGTAATCCCCCTCAGGAACAGTCATAGGGGAGGGGAATAATGGGAAAATGGGGGGGGGGGGAATGGGAGGATACAAGGGATGGGATAAACATTGAGATGTAACAAGAATAAATTAATAAAAAAAATACTTATACCATTTTTAATGATGTATGTGTGTCTCTGTGTGCACTTGAGTGCAGATGTTGCCAGGGAGAGAGCAGGTGTTGGATCTTCTGGATCTGGAGTTCCAGGAAGGTTCTAGCTGCCCAGTGTTGATGCTGGGAACTGAACTTGGTCCTCTGTAACAGTAGCTAATTATTGAATTCTCTTTACCTCCTTGATATAACTTTTAAAATAAAAACATTTTATGCTACAATAAAGGGTCTGGGCATTGGTTATCAAAACCAAATGTTTTCAATTTCTTCAATGTAGTCTTCATAACGAATTGAAAATACATGAAAATATCTCATTACTTTTAAGTTTCTTTATAACTTACATTTGGATTCTTCTGGTTTTACGCACATATGTATAGGGTAGGTAATTGCGAATTGTGTATAGGTATGTATGAATGAATGTCACTTCGTGTGTGTGTGTGTGTGTGTGTGTGTGTGTGTGTGTGTGTGTGTGCATATGAAAGTTGGAGAGCAATTAGTCAAATGTTTTGCTTAGTTGTTCTCCATCTTATTTTTTGAGGTAATATCTGACCGTACCTGGAAATTATTGATTCAGCTAGGTTGACTATCAAGCCAAATCTAGAGAGCTGACTGTCTCTGCCCCAGAACACTGGAATTACAGCTTCTATGTTACTGTAAGGCTCTGGAAGCAAGGGTTATATTTAAAAACCATCAAGAGATAAAACTAGAACCAGGCATGGTAATGCATACCTTTAATCTCAGCATTTGCGGGGCCATGGAAGGTAGAACTCTGTGAGTTTAAAGCCAGCCTGGTTCTGGTCATTCAGGGTTACATAGTGAGTGAGTGCTCTTGGTGTTTGCTTCTTTGTGGGTTACTTACTTCTTTCCACCTTTTTTAACCCCTATTCAACCCTTTCAACCCCCCAACACTAGGTAGGTAAGAAAGAAGAATAGAGGGGAAAGAGGGCATCGATTCTGTTAGACAACTTCCTAGTAGGGGATTGAGTGCCTTGGAGCAAGGGACTTCACATCAGCATATTCAATTTCTTATTAATATTTCTTTGCACAAGACTTACCACTCAACAAACTGCAACAGCAGCTAGTGGGAAGAGGAGGCGGAAGAGGAGAGGAGGAGGAGCCACAGCCCCTCTTGGGACTCTAGCATTTATATACCGTCTCAAGAATCCCAAGAATTCCAAATGTCATACATTTTCAGAAATTATCTGAAGCTGGCAAAAGCATGCCCATGCTACAGGATGAGGCAAATCATAGTCAGTTGTTATGGACAATCAGAAGCAGCCTCATAAGCCACATCTGGGATTAAAACAAGAACATAATCCTATAACATTCTTGTATTTTTAAAGAAACCAAAAATTCTCACTACTCCTTGTTTCAAACAGAAAGTAAGACAAAACTAGCTCTATTTAACTGATCTGAATTCTACTACAGATATTCCTTGAATGTATCATTAGATTTATCATTTTTAAAATATTTTTCACCTATGATTGTATGTTCCTTGACTCTCATAAAGCAAAATACATGTGAACTTAAATATAAGAAATATGTTCTTAACAATATTTCCTTGTAAGCAATGAAAAGACGTGCAAACTGAAGAATCAGCAAACCTTTATATATATACAGGGTAAAAGATGTACCCTAAACTGGGGAGACAGACACACAAATATTGAGACTCACAAATTTTATCTTAGAACAACAACAAAAACGAGATCCTGTTATGAGAGCTGCTCCAGAAACAAAATCAGATATTCATAGTGAATATCAGAGCAAAAATAAATAAATAAAATCTTGTGGTTTTGCTTTTAAAGGGGGAAAGAACTCATATTGAAATATGCCATAATTTTCTGTTCATAGCAAGGCCAGCCGCCAAGAGAAAGTATTTGACCACACATAGTCTAGAGAAAAACACAAAGCATGAAATAATAGGTTGACTTACATTAATTATAAGTGTGTACTTAAAATCCAGACAACTGCCAAAGTTAAAAATAAGTAAAATTGATGTAGTGAGAAAATTAAATTTATGAAAATAATTAAAATTATAAAAGGCAAATGAAGTGTGAAGTCACAAAAAAAAAAAAGAATAAATAGGGTCAAGAAACAAAAGACTATAACTGATAATCCATGGTCAATAACAAGTTTACATAATTATATATTTAATATATAAATTAAGAGGCAGAATGTCAGGGTGTATGAAAAGGAAACCTAATTATGTGTGGTCCTCAGGTAGTAAATTTTAGATAAAACCCCATAAATTGAGATAAAGGAAAAACCACATGCTAATAGGAATCAAAAGGATGAAATGTGGCTATATTAACTTTAGAGAAAAAGACTACTTCAGAGCAAGAAAAGTCATGAGAGAGTAAGTCGAGCTTCACAAGATGATAAAGGGATCAATTACTCAAGAAGATACCAATTTTGTGAGGGAGTCCTAACAATAGAGCGATAGAAAGCATAACACAAAATCACAACAAAATATCAGTTAATTATCATATTTTCAGAATAATAACTTTCTATCAGAAGTAGATTGAGCAGCAGAATCAGTAAAAACATGGAGAGACCATAAAGGTTCAGTCAGTCCACTCTAGATTTTCAACATCTATAAATTACATCAACCTGAAGGAAATTGCTTAAGTTCATGGTAATCATTCATCAAGGTAGACCAGATTCTATGCCAAAAGCTCATCTTATGACTTTAAAATAATGAAACTCAAGCACCATCTGTTATTTATGCCAAAGTAAGATAAAATAAGACATTAATAACAGATAACTAAGAGCATCCTCCAAACATTTGGACATTTAAAAAATAATCTGCTAAATAGCACAGAGAGTAGCAAAGAAATCTCAAGTGAAATACAAAACTATATTTTGAGCAAAATAAAGGACAATACAAGTAGTAAACACCAAACCCCTACTCTGATCTAGCCAATGGACAGGACATTCTCCACAGTTATGTGGAGAGCATGGACTGACTTAGACATGAAATCTGGTACTCCCTATTTGACCACCTCCCCTTGGTGGGGAGGCCTGGTGGCACTCCAAGAAAGAATAAGCAGGCTACCAAGATGAGACTTGATAGCCTATGAACATATAGTGGTGGAGGAGGTCCACCCTAGTCTTAGACCTAGGGGAGGGGAATAGGATAAAAACGGGAAGGAAGGAGGAATGGGAGGATACAAGTGATGGGATGGCAATTGGGTTGTAATCTGAATAAGTTAATAAAATTAAATTTTTAAAAATTAAAAAAAATATATATAAGAGCCATGAATGAACCAAATGTGTAGAAGTGAGTGAAAGCAAGGCTTAAGCGTGTGGGCGGCTTTACATCACAAAGTGAGCTGGGAAAAAAGACAACGTTTTAGTCTAAAGTATAACCTCGAGAAAATAGAAAGGCAAGAACACCTTAAATTAAGGCCCAAAAATAATGGCGTTACATACATCAATATAACATAAAATAGTCAGTTTTGCCCACATCCATGAGCAAGTCCATTTTGAAGTAACAACTCATGCTTTTCATTATTATTCACATTAGCACTCCAAATTAGAAATATTTATGCATGACGCTGAGGCAAACCAGCACTAGGTCTGTATAAGAAAGTATGTAAAACTCTAAGGAAAGATGTGGAAGAACAAAATGAATGAAGATTTATATTCATGAGTTGGATGATTAAATAGTATCAGGGTGTCCACTCTTTGCAAGTTTATCCATAGCTTCAACACAATTTCACCCAAAATCTCAGTAAGTTATCTCATGGTTGGACAACACACCTTGAATAGGCAAATATTCAAAGAAAATAGCAAGAAGGATCCAGAGAGTCCTGGAAACCTACAAGAAACATTCTGATGGGCAGATCGAGTCCTGGAGTCCTGCTCAAACTATGGCACCAGTCAGGGAAAATATAGGCAGTAAACTTCAAACCCCTACCCAGACCTAGCTGATGGACAGGACGTTCTCCACCATTGACTGGAGAGTGAGGTCTGACTTTCATACAAACTCTGGTGCCCCATTTCTGACCACGTCCCCTTGATGGGGAGGCCTGGTGACACTCAGAGGAAGGATAACAGGTCACCAAGAAGAGACTCAATACCCTATGAGCATTTACAGGGGGAGGAGGTCCCCCTCAGTCAGTCACAGGAGAGGGGAGTAGGGGGGAAGTGGGAGGGAGGGAGGAATGGGAGGATACAAGGGACAGGCTAACAATTGAGATGTAATATGAATACATTAATTAAAAAAGAAAAAGAAAAAGAAAAAAAAAGAAAATAACAAGTACAGAGGGATGACACAATTTGAATCTAAGATTTATACAAACATACAGTAAAAAAAATGAGATTATGCAATTAGCAAAACATCCAGGCTAACAAGTCAATGAGTAAATAGAGCCTAGAATCAGACAAATATATTGGGTGGATATTCCCCCAAATTACAAGGAAATGCAGGAAAAGAATCTGTTCAACAAATAGTGCTAGACCAACCAACTGCATGCATAGAAAGAACAAGGATTGGCACATCGACCTGGCATCGTCAAAACTTAGTTCAACCTGAAGATGTAGCGTCTTGGTAGCATCCTTCAGCACCATGCACAAAACACAGGGTCAATCTCAGCACCAAGTAACCTGGGTATAGGGACCATGTGTGGTTCCAGGACTCACAATGGAAACGAGATGGTCAGAAGTGCAATATCATCCTCTACTAGACAGCAAGTGAGAGGCTAGCCTGTACTACATGGCATATTGCTCAAAAAAAACAAAAAACAAAAAACAAAAACAAAAAAAAAAAAAAAAAACCAAACAAACAAGGGAGAGGCCAGCCTGTGCTACATGCCATGCTGCTCCAAACAAACAAGGAAAGAAAGGAAAAAAAAAAAAAACAACTCAAAATTGAAGTAGAAACAGAAGCATAAATTTTAAAAAATGCAAAACTTCAGTAAAATAATAGAAGGAAACTGAGATAACGATAAACACCTTTAAAATGCATGCCAAAGACAGAGAGTGTGGAAGAGTTAAGAAGCTGAACTTTATGCAAATTAAAAAACTTTTGCAACAGAAAATGTGAAAATAATAAGAGAGCCACAGATTGGAAGAAAATGTTTGCAGGAGACATATTTGATAAAGGACTATTGTCAAACTGTGCAAATAACTCTTAAAACTCAGCAGCAATACAACATAAAACACAATAGAAAATTTGGACAAATTCTTCATTCGGAACATAAATAATATAATACCATTATGTTTAGAGGGAACAAAAATACATGAACACATGACCTGGATGCCACTTAGATATATGTGCATCTTCTTTGGTAGGGAAGGATGAGACTACGAAAATATGTTCAGCACTGTTACATCATTAACATTTTATGAAGAAAATAATGAGATATCCCACAAAGTTATTATATTGGCTATAGTTCAAACTAGTTACACTACCAAAGGCTTCCACAATTGTGGAACAACTGGAAATGCCATTTGTTGCTGGTGGTTATGAAAAGTGGTACCATCACTTTGGCAGGTGCTTTGACAGTGCCTAAAAAGCAAGCAAGCTGTTATCATGCAATTCAGAAAACCTTTTCTTTTGTATTTACATAATAAATTGAAAACTTTGGTCCACAAAAAATGTTCTTGCATATGGCTATTCACAATAGTTTAAATAATTGCCAGAGTGTGGAACCAATTAAGTGTTTTTTCCAGTAACAACTCATAACAAACTTCAGTCCTTCTTAAGAACAAAATTTATTGGATGTAAAAAGTAATATGTTTTCAAGTCATAAACCATCACTCCTGACACTCTAATTCACATGCTTATGTGAAAGAGCTCATCCTCAGTATCTACTCACTGTACAAGTCAAACTGTAAGAATCCTGAAAAAACAAACTATAGAGGTGCAAGCACATTACTGTCCTCAGGTTCACATGAGGAGAAAGGTGGAGAACAGAGGGATTTTAAGAGAGTGAACCTATTGTGTAAACAATTAAGGGGGAATATGTGTATCATTTAATTTTTGTTAAATTCCATTAGGTACACAGAATCAACTATGAGTTCTGAGGTGAACCAAAGTGTGTGAATGATAAACACGTGTCAGCCTTAGTTTATTTGTTACAGCACGTAACTCTGATGTGGGATGCTGACATGGAAGAAGTTGTTCCGTCAGAGGACAGTGGATACAAAGGAGCTCTGTTTTGTCACCAGAACTTTGCCATGAGCCAGGAGGTTCTCAACAAATAAAGTTTGTTAATTTGAAAGTATAGTGTACTATGAAAAATATTCTCAATAAACCTTCCAGCAAGCTTTGCATGAGAGTGCCTGTTTTATAACCAACAGGCAGAAACATTAATCCCTCCTATGAAAGAGTTGGGAGAGGAACAAATGTGTTTTGTTAATGCATGGATTTGAGGAAAGTATACCTATCTGCACGTTTTTACTGCTTGCTATAAACAGAGAATATAGTTAATTATATGCAAATAAGCCTGACTAACAAACACCTAAATAACTCAGGCTTGTCGTCATTAAGCTACAAGACATAGCACATTTCTCAGGGAATCAGACATGTAGTATTAATCAAAGATGCTTGTAATTCCTAATGAATATATTGATGGCAGATCTCAAAGCCACCACTTTCAGCAGAAATCCAAATGACAGGAGATAGAAAGCTGAACAAGCAAATGCTGATCTTCCAAATTTTAAATTAGTTTGATAATTCCATTTTGTCATATCCTGTCCAAAGCTTTTCTTCGTGGCATACAAATGCATAAGCAGTTATCTTTCTTTCTTTCTTTTTCTTTCTTTCTTTCTGTGCTCTTAGACTCATGAGCAATTTCTGTTTTGTTGCAATCTGCAGAGCATTTGTGGCTGCGAAGAGCTAGAAGTTACTCTGTGAACTAAGGGCACAGCAAAAGGCCAGCCAATCAATAAAAAAGCAAAGGATTGAAAAGCAAAACTGAATTTTTTTCATTACTGGCAGTTGGCCTAGACCGTGCTTTTCTCTCTTTACTCCCACACCCTAGACTTCAAATGGCTTCTTTTTATTTCCTTTTGGCTAAAGTGTCTGCAGAGTTGCTAATTGGGCTTAATGTCAGTTAAGTGCTTTTGACAAGTCAGTGACTCCTGAAACATAGTTGCCTTTCTGTCTAGGAGTTGCTTGGTTACTTTCCTGTAGTAAAACAGCCTGTTATCTGTTGCCCTGTGACTGGATCGAAAGTTTTTAAGTGCAATTTGCCCCTTGTTATTTTCCATTTTGAGACTTTCTGGATGGGTATATATCTCATTCCTGTACTCCATTGATTTACTTCAATTAATATTCCCCATGTCTGAGCATCACAATTAGCTGCTGTCTCTATTGATTCACATCCCTAGGGACTTGTACCTGGCTTCAGAGATGACCACTGACCTTTTAGCATCATTTTGCAGAGGCAAACTGAAAACTGAGGATAACAAAGCCTTCTAGCACAGAACTTACCCATCATAATAGTTTCAGAAACCATAGGATATATATATATATATATATATTATCTGTTATTTTGTGAACTTCAAAATTGTGCACATTTTTGTTAGTAACTCTTACCTTCTTTTAAAAAAATTAAAAAGTGGTACTCACTCATATACCTCCATTTTGCAGATAGAAAAACTAAAACAAAAATTCTATTATTGAATTCTTTCAGGTAGTGACAGAACTAAGATTCAAATCAAGAGAGCCAGAGTTCAGCGTGTGTAGTACAGTCACCAGGACAATACAGAGTCCCAACTGCTGATGTCTAATGACTGGCAACATTCCTCCAAATGTGGCTGCCTGTCTGCTTGGTGACCTTTTCTGATTCTGATTCTATGTATCTCTGCTAATGTCAAACTTTGAAATTGAACTGGCTGATTACTGTCACTTATTTTGCAAGTGGGAAAATCAAACCCAGAACTCAGGGTTGCTTTGATCTTTACTTAATATTCCTACCACCATGGCACGTTCATCTGGGAATGGAGCAGTTCGACTACCATAAAATTTAACCATTGCTCTTCATCACAGCATTAATTTTCATTTGCTTCCACCTACTACTTTAGAATGACAAGGATGTCTTTGTACTTATAGGAGACTCTATGCTCTGGCAATAAGATGAGGGTACATAGCTCGATATACACTTTCTTAATTAAAGAATTTGCTGCTTGAGTAAGGCGATAGTCCTGACTGCCAATCTTATTACATAATACACATGGTATGCAAATGTTAGGACCATTATCTCCAAGCCTTTAGTATATCTGTCTAGAGGTACAGGCTTGCTTTCTGGTGTCTTATAACATTTTAATCTTTGTCAATTAGCATGCTCCCTGAGCGACCTGTTTGCTGCATGGGGTTCAGTATAATTACTAGCAAGCATAAGGAAGTTGTAGATAAGTCTGCACCATCGTGCAACCATTACTGCTCATGACTAGAGGATACGGGTTAATGCAGCCAGCTATGATAATGCATCTTCTCCTCCCCATAAGAGTTCTTACTCTTGATTTATCTGTATGTTGTCCTCTTCAACTACCCACCCACATATGTTCCAACCCCCCCCCCATTCTACCTACAGAATTTTCTATGACTTTTCTCCTGAGCTCTCACAATAGCGCTCTAAAATGCTTTTGGAACGCACCATCTCTTTGACGCATCTATCATATCGTTGCCATGGTGAACTCCTTGATACATGTTCTGCTCCTGTTATTTTTCTATTCAAAATACTAGCAATGAATTTTTCATTGCTAAGTAACGAAATTGTTCTGTCTGGCACCCAAGGCCATCTATAACTAAATACCCTTCCTTCTGTTCTTTCTCCTCCTCTCTACATGGGGCAAATGTCTTTTGGACCTCCAGTTGGTCTCTTCTTTCTCAGCTTTCTTCTTTGCTCTGGTTTTTGCTCTTTCAACATTACGCTTACTCTTTTGAGACTCTTCAGCCACTTCTTTCTTAAAAATTCATTTGTTTTTATTTTATGTGTATGAGTGCTTTTCTGGTATATATATATCTGGGTATCATGTGCCGGTTTACCCATGTTGGTCAGATGAGGATTTCAGATCCCTTGGAGATGGAGTTACAGATAGTTCTTATCTGTCCTGTGGATTCTGGGAATCAGAATCAAGAGCTGCAACTGTTGCTAACTGCTGAGTCATCTAGCCTATCGCTTCATTTCACTAAATATTATATTTTTAGATATTATTTGAGAATTTCTTTTTTGTTTGTTCTTTTTAAAAATTTTTTTTATTAATTTATTCTTGTTACATCTCAATGGTTATCCCATCCCTTGTATCCTCCCATTCTTCCTTCCCTCCCATTTTCCCCTTATTCCCCTCCCATATGACTGTTCCTGAGGGGGATTTCCTCCCCCTGTATATGCTCATAAGTTTCAAGTCTCTTCTTGGTAACCTGCTATCCTTCCTCTGAGTGCCACCAGGTCTCCCCCTCCAGGGGACATGGTCAAATATGAGGCACCAGAGTATGTGTGAAAGTCATACCCCACTCTCCACTCAACTGTGGAGAATGTTCTGTCCATTGGCTAGATCTGGGTGGGAGTTTAAAGTTTACTGCCTGTATTGTCCTTGGCTGGTGCCATAGTTTGAGCAGGACCCTTGGGCCCAAATCTGCCTATCATAATGTTCTACTTGTAGGTTTCTAGGACCCTCTGGATCCTTCTACTTTGCTATTCTTCCATGCTTCTCTCATCTAGAGTCCCAATAAGATGTCTTCCCCTCTGTCCCAGTTTCCTGGTAAGTGAAGGCTTTCATGTGACATGCCCCTTGGGCTAGTATGCAGATATAAGTGAGTATATACCGTTTGACTCTTTCTGCTTCTGGGTTAACTCACTCATTATGATCATTTCTAGCTCTATCCATTTGTCCACAAATTTCGGGAATTTCTTGTTTTTAATAGCTGAGTAGTATTCCATAGTGTATATGTACCACAGTTTCTTTATCCATTCTTCTACTGATGGACACTTAGGCTGTTTCCATGTTCTGGCTATTATGAATAAGGCTGCTATGAACATGGTTGAGCAAATGTTCTTGTTGTGTGCTGGAGCATCTTCTGGGTATATTCCAAGGAGTGGAATAGCTGGGTCTTGAGGAAGCCCTATTCCCAGTTTTCTGAGATAGCACCAGATAGATTTCCAAAGTGGCTGTACTAGTTTGCATTCCCACCAGCAATGAAGGAGTGTTCCTCTCTCCCCACATCCTCGCCAGCATGTGGTGTCGCTTGAATTTTTGATCTTAGCCATTCTGATGGGTGTAAGATGGAATCTCAGAGTTGTTTTGATTTGCATTTCTCTGATGACTAAGGAGGTTGAGCATTTCTTTAAGTGTTTCTCAGCCATTTGATAGTCCTCTGCTGAGAATTCTTTGTTTAGTTCCAAGCCCCATTTCTCAATTGGGTTATTTGGTTTGGTGGTGTTTAATTTCTTGAGTTCTTGATATATTTTGGATATTAGACCTTTGTCGGATGATGGTTTGGTGAATATCTTTTCCCAGTCTGTAGGCTGTTGCTTTGTTCTCTTGACAGTGTCTCCTGCCTTACAGAAGCTTCTCAGCCTCATGAGGTCCCATTTATTAATGGTTGACATTAAGGCTTGGGCTGTTGGTATTCTGTTCAGGAAGTTGTCTCCTGTGCCAATATGTTCCAGGCTCCTCCCCACTTTTTCTTCTAAGTGACTTAGTGACTCTGGTTTTATGTTGAGGTCTTTGATCCAATTGGATTTGAGTTTTGTGCAAGGTGACAAATATGGGTCCAGTTGAATTTTTTTTACACATAGACATCCAGTTAGACCAACAACATTTGTTGAAGATGCTATCCTTTTTCCATTGAATGGATTTGGCTTCTTTGTCAAAAATCAAGTGACCATATATGTGTGGATTCATATCTGGGTCTTTGATTCGATTCCACTGATCAACCAGCCTGTTGCTGTGCCAGTACCAAGCTGTTTTAATTACTATTGCTTTATAGTACAGCTTGAGATCAGGTATGGAGATTCCCCTGGAGGATCATTTATTGTACAAGATTGTTTTAGCTATTCTGGGTTTTTTGTTTTTCCATATGAAGTTCAGAATTGAACTTTCAATGTCTTTAAAAATTGTGTGGGCATTTTGATAGGGATTGCATCGAATCTGTAGATTGCTTTGGTAGGATGGCCATTTTCACTATGTTAATTCTTCCGATCCAGCAGAAACACCCAAAAGGAGTAGACGTCTGGAAAGAGAATTTCATAATACCTTAATTGTAGTTTGGTCATACTTCTCCTTCCAACTCTTTGTATGTAACCTACAGGTTCCCATCCCCACATGTCCAGTGGGGGTAAAAAACAAAAAACAAATTAAAAAACCCACTGAATCCAATTATCGCTACCTATACTCACATGAGTGTCAGGTTATCCACTAAAACTTGGTCACCCTACCAGGGGCCACACCCCTAAAAGCAGCTGGCATTCCCTTGCCTAGCATCACACAATGATCAACATCTAGGGCTGGGATAATGCATCACTTCCTGATCCACACTGAAATGTTGCCTAGCTTGGTCTTGTACAAGTTATGCAGACAACCACACCTACCCTGACTCTATGAATATGACAGCCCAGTCTTGTTATGAAGGCAGCCGTTTCACCATCTTTCTCTCCCTTCTAGAATGGCGCCTGAGCCTGGGATGAAGAGGATAAGCTATAGACAGCACATTATGGTTTGGTACCCCATCAACACTATGACAATGTGAGTTTCTGGATTACCCACTGTCCACTGTACAAAGAAGCTTTTCTGATGCTTAATGAAAGAGTAAGAATTGTTGGGTACAGAGATATATATTTGGAAGGCAGTCTGAGACTAGAGTAATTTAGCAAAATAATAATAGTAGGTTGGCCCCGAGGACATATGAGCTCCCCATCCATGTTTATCTGGGAGGAGGGGGGCAGATCTACAGTTCCAGGAATAAGACCCCTCCTGTAGAGCAGGCCTTAAATCTATTCATAAAGCAGTTGGTTACCCTGGTAACAATCATACCACTACCTCATTCATAGACATATCTTGCCAGGTATATTATTATTGTATTTCAAAGCATTCACAACTGGAAAATATTGTTAAGGTATTTTCTTCACTATCAATTTCCATGATTATTTCCAGTACTATGAAAACTAATTATTAGGAAAGAAGCTTTCATCCTAGTAGCGGCTGAATTTCTCTAAGTCCTACACCAAAATGCTCACATCTTCAGGAATAGGAGCTTCGTGTCAAGTCTTCCTTGGCAACCAAGAGCAGTGCATGCCTGAACTATATTAAAGGTCTGTGGGATCTTCCTAACCAGCAACTCACAGGAATGTATTCTGTGCCTGGTGGCTTCAAGTTTGGACTCTGAGAAAAGCATATCGCCCATGTAGAAAGTCCATTTTAAATTCTAACATATATGCATGCATGTATGTATGTGTATATGTATTTGCACACACACACACACACACACACACACAAACTCACACACATTTATGTGCCTTAGCTATCCTTCCCTCCTACTCCCATCCCCTTTTTACCTATCTCTTCCCCATTATTCATCTTTCCATTTCATATCACCGAGTTCTACTATTTCGTTCTGCTTAAAATCCACCCTCGATGGCATCTCTCTAGTTCCCTATCTTCAATAGGTATTCCAAGTGAACACCCATTTTGTATAGTATAAGCTATGATGCGTTTGTCTTTTTTTCATCTCCCATACTTAGGAAAAATTGTCTTGAGTACTGCTAATGTGGAAGCAGATGATAGCTAGCAAATACAGAACTGAAAAGTCTCAAATTCAGTGCAGAGAATGAATGAAAGCCAGACTTGTCTTTGGAACAAACGCCAACAACAAATAAGAAGAAGGCTTATATTTGAATACAACATTCACTTAATTCAATAAATCTGGACTTGTTCAAATATAAAAAGGAACATTGCATCAAACAAGTCTAAGGAAAATTGTTATTGAAATCATGTCCTGTTTGTAATTAAGGTAGCACTTCCAAAAATGATAACATTGGCACTGCTATCACACTTAATCAAAATTCTAACAAAACTCTGAAAATAGTCATTAATTCTCTCAGTAATTTACACAGTGTAAATTGACACATATAAGAACAGTTGTGTATATCTTTCTCAGAAACACAAGTATAGAATAATATTTTGTCTTTCCTGATTCATGCTGACTTGTTAAGAAGTACTAAAAACACAATTATTCATTGTAAGTCCGTGTTATGAATAATAGACTATAAATCATTGGCTAAACTATGTTACAATGTGGAATTCATAAAATACAGTCCTAGAGACTAGAGCTGTGACTCGGTGGTTAAGAGCTTAAGAATGCTTGCTGATCTTACTGAAGACACATCCCCCACATGGTAACTTATAAATATCTACAACACTAAGTTCAGGGAATCTGATGCCCTATCTTGCCTCTGAGAACATGGTATGCATATGATACACAAACATACATGTAGAAAAAGCATTCACACACATAAAATAAAGCAAATATATTTTAAATAGACTTAAAATACAAATTGATTTTGTGTTCTTTCCAATTCAGCATAAAGTATTCTTCATAGCTCTATAAGCCCTCTTTACTCTTGTCTTTATAGTATTTGGTTACTATGAAGAAGATTAAAAAAAAATACAATAGCACTTAAGACCAAATTATAGACATTTTAGGAGTGTAGATCTCTTTTGTATTTATTTATTTTTTTAATTTCTTTTCTCCTTAAAAATTAGAAATCTTAAAACACAGGCCAAAGCTTATTGATCAGTGCATGTCTGAGAGTGTGTGAAGGCAAGTAAATGTTGGTTCTTCAAAAGAGTGGGTTATCAAACAAGAGCCAAACATTAGGTGGAGAGAGAGAGAGCCCAAATTGGATATGTGCACTAGTTCTTTGCCTTCCACCTTGGCAGGTCCCCAAGGAAGAGGAGGTAGATTTCTAGGAGCCAGTGGAGTCTAGAACACCAGGAGAACACGGCCCACAGAATCAACTGAACAGGGCTCATGAGAGCTCAGAGACTCATATAAGAACAGTTGTGTCCGGTGTTCTCACAAACACAAATATAGAGTAATATTTTGTCTTTCCTGATTCCTGATGACTTGTTAAGAAGTACTAAAATTGCAATTATTCATTGTAAGTCTGTGTTATGGATAGCAGACTATAAATCATTGGCTGAAATGTTACAATGTGGAATTCACAGAATATAGTATTAAAGACTAGAGATACGGCACAGCCTACAGAATCAACTAAGCAGGCCTCATAGGAGCTCAGAGACTGAAAGAGCAATTGTAGAGCCTGTGTGGGACTGGCTAGGTCTTCTGCACTATACTATGGTTGTGCCTAGTATGTGACAGAACAACTTGGCACTCCCCTTTACAAAGTAGCAACAATTATACATAACATTAATAGATATGTGGTTATAGATTAAAAGTTCTAATCTCTTAAAATTTTAATAATGTTTCAAAGTATAATTACTACACTTCAAAAGAAATTCTAATGGTTTTAAATTTGACTTGGATCAGTTATATAATTCATCAGAATTTGGGGGATATTGACTAGAGTGTTAAAAACTATGAGGTCAGAGTGGTGGAGCCTGTCATGATGTCCACCATAATTTTCAAAAAGAAAACTTGAGGTAGGGTCAGATTAAGCCTATATTCACATCTTAGTCATCAGGTTTAATTGTCCAAAGCAGAAATTAATTAAAAATTTAAGATTATATTTATTTTCATAGGTGAAGATAGTAATTTCTGATTCTCGAGAATTTCACACATTTTAATTGATATCTCATCTATAAATGTTTAGCTAGTGCCTAAAAAGCAACACTATCCTGAGATGCCAACAACTGTCTGCTACCATTCTGACACTGTGATTTCACCTCTAAAAGTAGCTGATAGCATTCACACTGTTCTTTAAAGATTAAAAGAGAGAAAGAAAGGACTTTCTTCCTCCAGTCTAGTGGATCAATTCATTCAACTTCTTATCCATGTCATCTTAGAGTTGCACTCTTGCCCCATGAGAAATGAAGGCATAAGGGATATTTTACAAAATAGTGTTTATTTGTATTTTTACTGAGAATCATTTTCAGATGACTCAGGAAGTAGATCTGATATTGGATTGCAAGAACCCTTATTTTAAGAAAGGCCAAATGGTCACCCCTGAAAATACATATACAAGTAGCATTATGAACGGTGTGGGTTATATTTAGGCATATATATGCAGTTATTGAAAAGGAAAGAGGCCTTTAATCTGAAGAAGAGCAACGATGGGTATATGGAAAGATTTGGGGAAGGAAAAAAAAAAAAAAAAATGTTATAATCATATTAAAATCTCAAAACTAAAATTAAAAAAAATTAAAGCTAGGTCAGCTCTTTCATAAAGAAATCTCTTGGTTTCCAATGATGTTTTTGATTTCTCAGAGGAAAATGAAACAGACTTTAAAAAGTGATGTTACAATACATTGCTGCTTGTGAGTAGCGAATTAGAGCACTGGCTGCCAATCTGACAATAATAAAGCAATGTGTAAAAAATCTGCCTGTTACCAGATGATAATATTAATTACTATTACACTGTAATTGAAGAGACTTCCATGGGAAGAAAAATCTGTCTCTTTCATCCACATGGACCACTCTTGGATGACAAAGTCAAAGGGCCTGAAGGACTTGATCCTCGTCTCTGTTCTGCTTAAGAACATCAGCTGGGTTCTGATACAGAAAAGTTGCTTCACTGATAGAAAATAACATAGAGTTTCTCTTTGGAGATGGCTAGTGTATTATAGAAGCTGAGCCTAGGACAATGGCACAGATATCTGTAACCATTAAAGGGGGAAAAAAAGAAAGTAACAAAGTTGAAGACAGTGTGTGATGAGGGTAGGGATTTTATCTAAATAAAGCCTGATTTTTTTCCCAAAGGCTCATCTTGCTTTTAGAGTTTGATTTTTATCTTCCAACATAAGGCTACATATAGGCACTGGAGGCTTTCTAAAGTGATTGTTTCTAAATGTTTCAAATATGTACACAGTGGGTTTGTTTTGTTTTGTTTTGTTTTTACCCCATCTATGTCCCTGCAGCTCTCCTTGAACATTTTCTTTTCTTTTTTTTTTTTTTTAACATTTTCTTAGAGATTACCACATAGTGCTCTCTCTCTCCAATTCTCAACTTCAAGTCCTTCCCACTCCTCCGTGTCTTACTTGTCCTCATCTTTCTTGACCACCACCTCCTCCTCCTCTTCCTCCTCCTCCACCTCCTCCTCCTCTTCCTCCTCCTCCTCCACCACCTCCTCCTCCTCCTCCTCCTCCTCCTCTTCTCTTCTTCTTCTTCTTCTTCTTCTTCTGTTCTATATGTTTAGCTGTTTCTGGATTTTGTTCATGTTTCTCTAGAGGTCAATAATTAAAAAAAATACCCCTGGCTGTAATTTTCTAGAGAACTGTCCAGATTGGCATGTAAACATGGGTAAGCATGGATGTGCATTACCAGTAAGAAGAGTTGAAGACCTGCAGGCAGAAAACAGTTCCCCAGTGTGTGGTGTGTTAACCCCCAGGCCTAAAGCTGAACATATTCCTTCATGTGCTTCTATCTGTTCAAACTCAAGTGACAATGCATTTTCACTTTCATGAAGAAGGCTACATTGGAGGCTTTATGTGATGAGGGCTCCGCTTGGATGAGAAACTTCCTAGTTATGCCTTCTGGCAGAAATGTGACTTATCTAAGCACTTTGTGCTTCAAGGTGATCAAAAGGAGGTCACTTCAAGCTACATCCTGCTCTGTCTTCCCCAGCTGCATTGCAATTAATGAACACATGGATTTCCACCTTCTTGAAATCAAAGACACTTAAAATATGGATATATTTATAGTTTGTTTCTTTTTGCCCAGAGAGGATTCACAGCAACAGAAAACATCAAGACTGCCTAAGATTACATGTATAAATTTCTCTTCCAAAAGAAATTTGGAGTAAAGAGCAACACCCTTTGGTAATTGTGTCAAAACAATGCTCTCTCTCTCGCTCTCTCTCTCTCTCTCTCTCTCTCTCTCTCTCTCTCTCTCTCTCTCTCTCTCTCTCTCTCTGTGTGTGTGTGTGTGTGTGTGTGTGTGTAACTGGTAAAAAGGCACATGCTAACTGAAATTTGAATGATAGGGACTAGGAGTCAGTCTACAGATGCGACCTGGCTTTGGGGAGGCAATTACAACAGACAACAATATAGGAAGTAAAGCTTACACATGGATCCTAGAACAAGCTGAGCAAGGAGAAGCGCCTGTCTCCATGTGTGCACAAAGAGATAGCTCCTTGTAGAGAAGCTCAGGGGCTGATGCTACTGCTGGATAAAGCAGAGAGGCCGGGAATGCTTCTCATCTGTTCACTACAACACTAAGCTTGTTTCCATGGAAAAGACGCTGTTTTCAGATTAGAGAAAGCCAGCTTTATCTTCTCAGCTACAGAATTACTTTAAATAAGCATACTTGCTGAAGATGCAAAGGAGAGAGGATAGGAACAGTGGTGGAAGGAAGCAGTCACATGCATAAAAACTTAGCTTGCAGACTTGGGGCACAGCACCTGCCTATGGAATGAGATTTTGAAAATACAGGATTGTTCTTGCCATGTTTCATGCACTCAATGACAGATCTATGAATGAACGGAAGATTATGATGTCACCAGGGGCTAAGTCGCCATTAGTACAAACTTACCTTCAGTGGTTACTGAGAGCTGCCCACCATTCAACTTCAAGTGTGTGTGTGTGTATGTGTGTGTGTGTGTGTGTGTGTGTGTGTGTGTGCAGCATTTGTGTGTGATGATCTAGTCTGTACTCCTGACATCTCTGGCTCTCCTTAGGGAGTTTTCTGATAGCTACTAATAACAAGTAAATTACATGGTACCAAAAGATACATAGAAAGAAAGAAAGAAAGAAAGAAAGAAGAGAGAAAAAAAGGATAGGATTGGCAGCTACCTACTGAGATCCGTTTCTTAAATAAATTCATAAGATATCTTATTTATTAATGTGCCCATAAATTACATAATTAAACTCAAAATTAAAGATCCTCAAAACGTATTTTTAAATATCCAAATCATAATATTTGCTGTTTATTTGAGGGTCATATGTCTTTAACATGAATATGTTTAAAATATGTGTCTCTAAATGAACACCTCCCCTGGAATTATACAGCCTTGAAATCAGTTCCCCTTAATGGTAGCCTCTGGATGGATCCCATGGAGCTATTGTTCAACAATTTTGTTCACCAAAAATGCATGAGAATTGGTAACTCAGAGTGATAACCAATTGTTCTTTGTCTAGTGTTGAGACCTCATGTTGGCATGTCTATTGGTGGCATCCTTGACAAGAACTTGTTTAGGTAGCGACATTGATTGGAGTTTATGGTTCCAGCTTTGCTAACATGTTGAGGGGATACCGTCTCACTGCAACTTCATTTTTCTCATGTCTTAACAATCTTTACATCGCTTTTTCTACAATGATCTGTAAGCTTTGGGTGCAAGGATTAAATTGGAGATATATCAGTCAGGGCCAGGCATACATGCTCACTTGTTCTCTACCTTTTGATGGGTTTGATTTTCTGTCATGGTCTCCATCTGTTGCAAGTGTGAATTTATATGCATACAGATGATATACAAAGTGAGCAAGTTGTGTTCTTGTGTTGAGGAGTATTAGTTAAATGAAACATGAATCATCTTTAATGATATATTCAAAATTTCTTTCCATGTAAAATGAAGGACAACTTTTAAATGTTTTAAAGCTGTTATTTAATTTGGGTTCAACAACTTTGTCCCCCAAGATTATATCTGCACTAAAAATTAAGAATGATAACCAATTGATGTTTGTCTAATGGTGTGTGTGTGTGTGTGTGTGTGTGTGTGTGTGTGTGTGTGTGTAGTAACAGCTTAAGGGTGAGAAACCCTATGTTTGTGAGAGAACAAGGTGCACTTGTTATGACTTGAGTTGGAAAAAGGAAAGAGAAGGAGAAAATAATGAAATTATATATAAATTTTAAGAATAAAAATAAGAATAAAGGAGAATGATGTATGAGGGTCAAGGAAGGAAAAGAGTGAGAAAAGCCAATGAAATCAAATTAAGCACAAATTTAAGGGTCGGCTGGAATAGCAGAGAGAGAATAAACACAGATATGTAGGAACTTGAGATTAGCTTACTATTACTGTGCTTATCTGGCATGAGCAGTCTTGGTTTCAACTCCAGCGTGCAAAGAAAGAAAGAAAAGAGAGTTAAAGAATTATTAAGATATAGTAAATCTTTTGATGTGTTCTTTGATTTGGTTTGCAAATATTTTAATGAGTAATCTTGCATCTATGTTCACAAGGGGAATTGGTCTGTAATTTCCTTTCTTTGTTGAGTATTTATCTGGTTTGGCAACATTCCTGCTGTTTCTATTTTGTTGAGTAATCTAAGGAGTATTGGCATTAGCTGTTCATTGAAAGTCTGTAAGAATTCTGCAACAAAACTATCTGGCCCTGAGCCATGGGCGGGGGGGGGGGTGGAATTTTAATGACTCCTTATATTTCACAAGGTGGGGAGTCCATAGTTTTATTTAAATTCTTTACCTAATCTTGATTTCACTTTGGTAATTTATACCTATCAAGAAAATTATCCATTTCTTTTAGATTTCCCAATTTGGTAGAGTACAGGTTTTTAAAGTATGTCCTTATGATTCCCTGAATTTCCTAGTTGTTTGATGTTACATTCTCATTTTGTTTTTTATTTTATTAACTTGGATATTCTATATTCATCTTTTAGTAAGTTTGGATAATGGTTTGTCTATCTTGTTCATTTTCTCAAAGAACCAAATCCATGTTTCATTGAGATTTTTGTACTGTTCTCTTTGTTTCTATTTTATTGACTTCATCCTTCAATTTCTTGCCATCTTCTCTCTTTGGTGAATTTATTTATTTTTTCTAGACTCTAGAACAAAATACCTAGAATCTAGAGATTTCAGGTAGTGGGTTTTAAGGTGCTTTTATGTAGCCAATTAATATTATGAACTTTCCTCTTAGCATTGCTTTCATCATGCCCCATAAGTTTGAGTGTATTGTGTATTCATTTCATCAGATTTTAGAAAGTGTTTAATTTCTTTATTTATGTCTTGACTAATTTTTTATTTAGTGTAAAGTTTTTCAGTTTCCATGACTTTGTAAGATATTTGTTGTTGTTGATATTCAGTTTTAGAGACCTAGGGTAGAGTCAAACATGACTGGCAAAAAAAAAAAAAAATCATTGAAATGATTTCTTATTCTTGTATACTCATAGATTGGTTTCTTGTCCAGTCATCAGCATAGAGACTTTCTTTGGCATGAGACAGAAGTTGGTGCAGAGATCCACTGCCATGCATAATGCAGAGAGCGAGAGTGAGTGAGTGAGTGAGAGAGAGAGAGAGAGAGAGAGAGAGAGAGAGAGAGAGAGAGAGAGAGGGAGGAGAGAGAGAGAGAGAAAGAGAGAGAGAGAAAGAGAAGAGAAGCGAAAGAAGCGACAGACAACCAGAAGACAGACAGACACACACACACACACACACACACAGAGTGAGGGGGGGGAGAATGTGTATAAATTGGAGGAGTCCATCAGTTCCCTCCCTTTGGAGATCAGGAAAGCCTGTTGTGAAAGACAGGGAGGTAAGGTTGTACGAGTCAGAGTGGATGGAGGACACCAGGAGAACATGGCCCACTGAATCAACTAACAGGGCTCATATGGTCTCACAGGAACTGAAAAACCAATCATGGGGATTGCCTGGGGTCTGCATCAAGTTCTGTGTATACGTTATGGCTGTTAGTCTGATGTCTTTGTGGGAGTCCTAACAGTTCCACATGGAAGAGGGTGTACCTCTGACTCTTTTGCTTGCTCTTGAGATACTTTTTTTTCTTACTGTGTTGTCTTGTCCAGCCTTGGTATAAAAGATTTTGCCTTGTCTTATTGCATCTTATTTTGTCCAGTTTGGCTGCCATCTGTTGGAGGCCTACACTTTTATAAAGAAAATACAGAGGGACAGCTGATCTGAGGAGATGGGAGCCCTGAGGGAGCTAGGAGGAGCAGCATAGTGATAGGAAACTGTGGTTAGGATGTATTGTATTATAGAATAATATGTTTTCAATTAAAAAGAGAGAGAAAATAAATATAAAATTGAAAATAAATGTGTTTGAGAATGTAAAAGACAGAGTAGAGTAGACATAATTCCAACACATTTGTCAAAGATGCTAAAATCAAGCCTTAGACAATAGAATAGTGTTCTTATGCAAGAATAATTACTTTGTCAATAACTCAGTGAAGTCACTGGCTTAGTTCATGGCAAGAACTCTGAAGTTGTATGAATTTTATTAAAGATAGTAGTATTTTGGAAAATAAGCCATAACCCATATCAGGAGAATGGTAAAGAAAATATAATTCTTTGTGTTTCATTTTGATAAAAGCAGTATTTCTCTAGTTTAAACTATATTGTATGATATTTTAACAGGAGAAAATTTATGCAACAACAATAGAAATTAACTGAAAAGAAAAAATGAATGTTAGAGAAGCATGGGAGAATGGCAAAGTTGAAGGATCCAGAGGATCCTAGGAACCTACAAGAAGAAAATTATGATAGGCAGATTTGGGCCCAGGGGTCCCGCTCAAACTATGGCACTGGTCAAGGATAGTACAGGCTGTAAACTTCAAAGCCCTACCCAGATCTAGCCAATGGACGGAACATTCTCCACAGTTGAGTGGAGAGTGGGGTCTGACTTTCTCACATACTCTGGTGCCTCATATTTGACCATGTCCCCTGGAGCGGGAGACCTGGTGGCACTCAGAGGAAGGATAGCAGGCTACCAAGAAGAGACTTGATACCCTATGAGCATATACAGGGGGAGGAAATCCCCCTCAGGAACAGTCATAGGGGACGGGAGTAAGGGGAAAATGGGAAGGAGGGAGGAATGGGAGGATACAAGGGAGGGGATAACCATTGAGATGTAATATGAACAAATTAATAAAATAAAATTTAAAAATTGAATGTTAGATCATGAACTTGTGACTAAAGTAAAGAAAATGATCTTAATAGTTGGGCACCAACATTTATTTCAAGGCCTGCCTTGCCAATGTATTAAATCCTTAAATCTATCTGAATTTATTTGCTAGGATTTTCTGTATGTATTGATTCTAAATACCAAGGCACATGCAGACTTATCATGCAGTGCACTTACCTTGTGTTTGTTAATATATCTGTTGTGCCCATCCACACAGCCTCACTCTATTAATTAGTTCTGCTAACCTGTGCCAAATGATGCAAGAGGAAATAATGAATTTATTAGAGGATATGTGAACTAATCCCCAGGCATTTCCAAGAATATCTGAATAGTCACTTGAAATTTTCAGTTATATGTTTAAATTCACCCCCAATAGCAACATTATGAAAAATGCAATTAGACCCATATTTGTGACCATGCACAAAGCTCAAGTCCAAGTGGATTAAAGACCTCAACATAAAACCAGAGACACTAAGTCAGGTAGAAGAAAAAGTGGGACTCTAGGTAAGAGAAATACAGGAGATGGGGAAATAGAAGGATCCAGAGGGTCTTAGAAACCTACAAGAAGACATTGTAATGGATGGATCAGGGCCCACGGGGTTCTGCTCAAACTATTGCGCTAACCAAGAACAATTCAAGTAGTAAACATCGAACCCTTACTCTGATCTAGCCAACGGACAAGACATTCACCACAGTTATGTGGAGAGCAGGGACTATCTTGGACATGAACTCTGGTGCCCCATATTTGATGACCTCATCTTGGTGTGGAGGTCTGGTGGCACTCAAAGAAAGAATAAGCAGGCTACCAAGATGAGACTTGTGGGGGAGGAGGTCCCCCTCAGTCATAGACCTAGGGGAGGGGAATAGGGTGAAAGCGGGAGGCAGGGAGGAATGGGAGGATACAGGGATGAGATAACAATTGAGATGTAATCTGAATAAATTAATCAAATAAAAAAATTAAGTCTACAGATGACTGTTAAAGAAAAAAAAAAAAACCAGACAAACAGTAATGATGTAGAAATAGCTCATCATAACAAGAAGGCAGTAGGAACTGGTGGCAAAAAAATAATCAGACCATACTGACAAAGGCAGATATTTTAAAAGGTATTGGAGAATTGGGAAGAAAACATGGAATTTTTATCAAATTAGAGAATACAGTATGTGCAATCATATAGAAAAATACATTTTATTGCAGAAATGTAATTTCAGAGTGTCAAGGTTTACTCAATCAAGTCTATAAGTAATGCTAAGTTGCTTTTCCCCCAGATTATATTCTGAAGAACACTAAGCATGTGTTTCTACACCTCCTTGAAATTGTTTGAGGTTGCGAGTCATGGTGCCTGCCTATGGTCTAGCTTGGGGTTTACTACAAGGGAACTCTAAGAAAACACCTTTGTTTTCTATGATGTTATAGTCAGGGAGAAAGTGTTCTAAATCCTCTGTTTAAGCTCATAACCAATTTGTTTATTTAACCAAGCCATAAAAGTTGGCCCTTAGACCATGGCCAGTGCATGTAAATGCGAACCCTTAGATTTTCTGAAACATAGCCTGCCTGGTCCCTTGCATTTGGAAAATTTAAAAAGAACTACCTGCACAACAGTGGGACATTTCAGCAAAATATCTCTGATATACTTAGAGCAGTCTATGAAATTTAAAGAGGAATCTTCACATCTTCTTCTCCTCTCCCGCCTAACACATTCATTTTCAGATGTCAATGTTAATGCTTTTCCACCTGAACTTGCTAAACTGGTGCAGAAGGATTATAAACTTATCAATAAAGTCAGAATGAGAAAAAAAGTACTGCAAGATTTAATTTTCAGATCCCATGAATTTCTATTGATTTGGGAGGACATGGGCAGGAGTAGTGAGAAGCAATCTGCACTTTGTATCAAGGATGCCTATTTCAAATGCCTTTGTTACAAAGCTGTCACTCTGCAGAAAATAGGTAACACCGCTGATGAGAGAACTCATGAGAATCTTCCTGGATATTACATTTTCCTAACATCAGTTTTAAATGTGAGACTAAAAATGGCAATAACCTAGTAAAGATGTGATCTTCCATACCTCAAAAAATTTTGCAAGGAAAGCTTTAAAGAGAGAAAAATAATAGGATCATATTTAAAACGACCTTCCAAGAAAACCCACAGAAGAGGTAAAATCCTTGTAGTCTTGTCTTAGAATTTATGCTTTGAATCATAAAATGTCAATTACTAGAATTAGCAAAAGCAAAAGAGCTGTGGAAGAGAACAGTCTTACCTACAGTTATGTCATTGAGTCTTTTGCTGTGTTTCTGATTTTCCAAGTCAAGGGAACAAAAGCGGTAAAGTGAGAATCAAAAGGGAAAAGTTATATAAATAATTGCTTCAGGCATGGCACTCAGCACATTTACCTTTAAGTCAAGGGCAAATGAATAGCACTGCTTTCCTATTCACTAGGTAGACCCCTTTCTAGTAGATATATATTCTTGCATTTGTAAAGTGAACGAAAAAAGGAGGGCGTACTGAAATCTAAAGTCAATCATAAAAGTATTTGTAGATCAACCTTGTCCAAGGTACTCTGGAGGAAGTCCTTGTCTCCAGAGAATATGACTCAAGTTACTACAATTAACTTCTAAGAAAACTCACATAAGAGGGCATATGGTCCATATATTACATCCCCTAAGCTCTTCAGCCATAGTCACCTCATGGCACTTCATTCGCTGTATTACTCTTTTTTTCTTGACCAGATCTATGCCTTTGTGAATTCTACCTGATCCATTTGGAAAATTTCTCTCTTGCTCATTTAAATACTAATGAATTCATTTCTACTAATACTTTTTTAAATGGGCATGGGAGTAAGTAAAGCTTAGCCAGATGGGAATAGTTTCCACTCTTCATAACCATATTTAAATCACAAATACAGACAAATATCCCAAGCCTGAAATGTGGTATGATGAACAGCTACCTAGGGATTGGATGAAAGCAGAATGAAGACTGAATGCAACTTGAAGATTTGGGGGAAAAGTTTTGTTAAGTTTCATTCTTCTTGTTGATAATGATGATTTTTGATAGTTACTAATTTGTTCAGTGAACTATGTATAAGCTAACAAAATTAGAAGGAAGACAGTACAACCATTAGGAATGGCCTGTGTCAATGCACAGAGAGCTGGCATAGCATGATCTGTTGAGGAGTTATGGCTGAAAACCTAAAGATATGATTAATTTTCTTTATTTTTTGTGTAAATGGACAGATAGAGGGCAGACATGTTTTTCTTTGCTTTTCTTATCTTTTTTTTTTTTTTTTTTTTTTTTTCATACATCTGCCTTTATTGGAAACAGCAGGGGGACAAGTGTGGCAATGGTAAAAAAAAAATTAATTTACGAGGATCCAAGATGGCGGCGAGCAGTGTGGACCGCGTTTGGAGGCTCCAGTGAACAATTCAGGGAATTGCACAGATTTCTGAGCCAGGAACACCGAGGTCCGAACATCACGGCAGCAGGAGTGCTCCCGGTTCGGAGGGACCAGGGTGCGGAGGACCTGTGTGCCCCTGCACAGGGGAGGAGCGTGGTTTTTCCTCTGATCGGAGCGGCAGCGGTAGAGGCGGCAGCACCAGCGGCACCAGCAGCGGCGGCTGAGGTTTTGCAGCTCATAGCCTTCCGGTGGAGGCGATTGGTGTGGTGGCTGGTGGGAATTGCTGCGGGAGAGGGGACTCTGGGCAGGATTTGGGTCGCGTGGAGCCTTTGGACCCAGATTGGACTCGGCGGACAGTTCGGCCCCAGAGTCCCCGGGTATTGGGCCCGGCCCAGCAAAACAATTCTGCCTGAGGCAACTAACTCAGCGTGGCCATAGCTCCCCTGCTGTGGCGCAGGCTTAGTTGAGCACGCTGCTCCACACTAGGCACTTACCTCAGCTCAGCGGCAGCTCCCCTGCGGTGACACAGTCTGGGCGAGCACTTGGTTTCACCAACAGGCGCTAACTCAGAGCAGCCGCAGTTCTCCTGCTGTGGCGCAGGCTTGGTGACGTGCTCGGTTCCATCCTAGGCACCACCTCAGCTCAGCGGCAGCTCCCCTGCGGGGACACAGTGCGGGCGGAGCACTTGTTCCACCACTGGCGCTAACTCAGAGCAGCCGCAGTTCTCCTGCTGTGGCGCAGGCCTTGGTGACGTGCTCGGTTCCATCCTAGGCACCACCTCAGCTCAGCGGCAGCTCCCCTGCGGGACACAGTGCGGGCGGAGCACTTGTTCCACCACTGGCGCTAACTCAGAGCAGCCGCAGTTCTCTGCTGTGGCACAGGGCTGGAACGAGCTCTCGGTTCCACCAGCTCTAAGACTCTGGTTGGACACAGTGTACAGTTTGAATCCAGAATTCCTGGCTGAGATTGGTGGTCAGTTCGGGCCCTGAGTCAATAACTGACCACAGCACGCACTTTGGGCCAAAAGGCCCTAGTGGAGCTTGGTGCGTAGTCCCAGCCCAAAAATTCTGGCTGGGCCCTGTGTGCATTTTGGGCCCAAAATCCCTAGCTGAGCTTGGCAGACGGTTTCTGGCCCTGAGAATCTAGCTGAGTTCTGCCCGTGGTTCGGTCCCAGTGCTCCTGGCTGGACTTGGCAGGGAACACAGAAGGCTTGTGGATACCTTGGCCTGACCCAACGCTCATTCAGAGACCCAGAACAATTGCAGGATCCACAGCAGAGAGGGACTGAGGATCACTGGCTGTGAGAGACCAGAACAACAGGGCTAACCTCCTAACATCCACACCAGTGAAGCTTTGAGCTCGCAGCCTAGGGAAATCGTAAGAAACAAGTGAATCTATCGTCAGACACCCTCCATTCAACTCTGGAAGCTACCCAACAAAAACAAAGACGGCAAGATGTCTAAAGGACAACGAAAAAGCATACGCAAAAAACCCCAAACAACATGGCGTCTCCCGTTTCCAGCTATCCCAAAGAAAACCACCCAGAGAACTCAAATACAACGGAAATACAAGAAAATGACCTCAAATCCTTAGTAATGAGGATGATAATGGAGGAAACAAATAAAATTCGTAATCAATGCAGGAAGACGCAGACAAACAGGTGAGAGACATAAAAGAAGCACATAGAGTGGAACTGGAAAAATTGCAGGAAAATGCAAACAACCAGATGAAAGAAATACTAAAACGGTTCAAGCTCTGAAGACCTATAAAGAGGCAATGGAAGAAACTCAGGAATATACAAAAAATCAGATGAAAGAAATCAAAAAAATCAGTTCAAGATCTGAAAATGAAAATGGATTCAATGATAAACACACAGACAGAAGAAAACGAGAACGTGAGAACTCAGAGAAGAAGGCGAGCAACACAGAGGTGAGCTTTTCTAACAGAATCCAGAGATGGAAGAACGAATCTCAGGGCTAGAAGATACAATCACAGATATTGAATCAACCATTAAAGAAAATGCCAAATCTGGAAAACTCCTGACACAAAACATCCAAGAAATTAAGGACACCATGAAAAGAAGAAATTTGCGGATAATAGGCATTGAAGAAAGAGAAGACATCAGACTCCAGGGGCCCAGAACTATTCTCAACAAAATCATAGAAGAAAATTTCCCCAATCTAAAGAAAGAGATGCCTATAAACATACAAGAGGCCTACAGAACACCAAATAGAATTGACCAGAAAAGAAAAACTGCCCGCCACATAATAATCAAAACACAAAACATGCAGAACAAAGAAAAAATATTAAAAGCTGCAAGGGAAAAGGGCCAAATAACATTTAATGGTAAACCTATCAGAATTACACCTGACTTCTCAGCAGAGACCATAAAAGCCAGAAGGGCCTGGACAGAGATCCTGCAAACCCTAAGAGAACACAGATGCCAGGCCAGACTACTTTACCCAGCAAAATTATCAATAACCATTGATGGAGAAAACAAAATATTCCATGACAAAAACAAATTCAAACAGTACCTATCCACAAACCCAGCTTTACAGAAGGTACTAGAAGGAAAACTCCATCCCAAAGGGTCAAGCTACAACCAAAACTACCCAGGAAATAGATTACTATCCCATGGCAAAAACACAACTACACAAACGCTCGACTGAAACAACATCAAATTAAGACTCTTAACAGTCACTGGTCATTAATATCTCTCAACATCAATGGCCTCAATTCTCCAATAAAAAGACACAGACTAACCGAATGGGTACATAAACAAGACCCAACATTCTTCTGCATCCAAGAAACACATCTCACCCATAATGAAAGGCCATTACCTCAGGGTAAAAGGTTGGAAAAAAATATTCCAAGCAAATGGTCACAAGAAGCAAGCAGGTGTAGCCATTTAGTATCGAACAAATAGACTTTCACCAAATTAATCAAAAGGGATGAGGAAGGACACTTCATACTCATCAAAGGTAAAGTCAACCAAGATGACATCACAATTCTGAAACATCTATGCTCCCAATACGAGGGCACCCACATATGTAAAAGATCTCCTAAAAAAGCTTAAACCACACATCGATCCCCACACAATAATAGTGGGAGACTTCAACACCCACTCTCACTGAAGGATAAGTCATTGAAACAGAAACTAAGCCGAGAAATAACATCATTAACCAATGCCATGGGTCAAATGGATCTAACAGATATCTATAGAACCTTTCACCCAAACAAGAAAGAATACACCTTCTTCTCTGCACCCCATGGAACCTTCTCCAAAATTGATCACATCGTAGGTCACAAAGCAAGCCTCAACAGATACAAGAGGATTGAAATAATACCTTGTATCCTATCAGATCACCATGCTCTTAGGCTGCAATTCAACAACAACAGAAATAACAAAAAGCCTACACGTTTGTGGAAACTAAACAACTCTCTGCTAAGTGACACCTGGGTCAGGGAAGAAATAAAGAAAGAAATCAAGGAGTTTCTGAAATTCAATGAAAATGAAGAAACACATACCCAAATTTTGTGGGATACATTGAAAGCAGTGCTAAGAGGAAAATTCATAGCACTAAGTGCCTTTAAAAAGAAATTGGAAACATCGCACATAAGCATCTTAACAACACAACTGGAAGCCCTAGAAAAAAAAGAAGCAGAAACACCCAAGAGGAGTAGACGCCTGGAAATTATCAAACTCAGGGCTGAAATTAACAAATTAGAAACTAAGAAAACAGTCCAAAGAATCAACAAAACCAAAAGCTGGTTCTTTGAGAAAATCAACAAGATAGACAGACCATTAGCCAAACTAACTAAAAGGCAGAGAGACAGTATTGAAATGAACAAAATCAGAAATGAAAAGGGAGACATAACAACAGACACTGAAGAAATTCAAAGAATCATAAGATCCTACTTTGAAGGCATATACGCCACAAAATTTGAAAATCTAAGGGAAATGGACGATTTTCTTGATCAAGTTCACTTGCCAAAGTTGAGTGAAGAACAGATAAACAAGTTAAATAGTCCCATTTCCCCTACAGAAATAGAAGCAATCATCGATGGTCTCCAACCAAAAAAAGCCCAGGGCCAGATGGTTTCAGTGCAGAATTCTACCAGACCTTTAAGGGCGAGCTAATACCGATACTCTTCAAGCTACTCCAAAAGATAGAAATGGATGGAAAATTACCAACTTCATTCTATGAGGCCATAGTCTCATTGATACCTAAACCTCACAAAGACTCAACAAAGAAAGAGAATTTCAGACCAATTTCTCTTATGAACATAGATGCAAAAAATACTAAATAAAATACTTGCAAAACGAATACAGGAGCACATCAAAGATATCATTCATCATGGACCAAGTAGGCTTCATTCCAGGCATGCAGGGATGGTTTAATATACGGAAATCCATCAATGTAATCCATCATATAAACAAACTGAAAATAAAAAACCACATGATCATCTCCTTGGATGCAGAGAAAGCATTTGATAAAATTCAACACCCATTCATGTTTAAAGTTTTAGAGAGATTGGGGATACAAGGCACTTTCCTCAACATAATAAAGGCTATATACAGCAAGCCAATAGCCAAAATCAAAGTAAATGGTGAGATACTCAAGGAAATTCCTCTCAAATCGGGAACAAGGCAAGGCTGCCCACTCTCTCCATATCTCTTCAATATAGTACTCGAAGTTCTAGCCAGAGCAATAAGACAACAAAAGGAGATCAAGGGTATCCAAATGGGAAAGGAGGAAGTCAAATTATCCCTCTTTGCAGATGATATGATAGTGTACATAAGTGACCCTCAAAACTCCACCAGAGAACTCCTAAAGCTGATAAACACCTTCAGCAAATTGGCTGGATACAAAAATTAACTCAAAAAAGTCTGTAGCCTTCCTATACACAAATGACAAGCTTACAGAGGAAGAAATTAGGAAAACCACACCCTTCACATTAGCCACAAGCAATATAAAATATCTAGGAGTTACCCTAACTAAGCAAGTGAAGGACTTGTATGAAAAAAATTTCAAAACTCTGAAGAAAGAGATTGAAGATGACCTGAGAAGATGGCGTGATCTTCCTTGCTCATGGATCGGGAGAATTAACATAGTAAAAATGGCCATCCTACCAAAAGCAATATACAGATTCAATGCAATCCCTATCAAAATAACTACACAATTTTTTTAAAGACATTGAAAGTTCAATTCTGAACTTCATATGGAAAAACAAAAAACCCAGAATAGCTAAAACAATCTTGTACAATAAAAGATGCTCCGGAGGAATCTCCATACCTGATCTCAAACTGTACTATAAAGCAATAGTACTTAAAACAGCATGGTACTGGCACAGCAACAGGCTGGTTGATCCGTGGAATCGAATCGAAGACCCAGATATGAATCCACACACATATGGTCACTTGATTTTTGACAAAGAAGCCAAATCCATTCAATGGAAAAAGGATAGCATCTTCAACAAATGGTGCTGGTCTAACTGGAGGTCTATGTGTAAAAAAATGAAACTGGACCCATATTTGTCACCTTGCACAAAACTCAAATCCAAGTGGATTAAAGACCTCAACATAAAACCAGAGACACTAACTCACTTAGAAGAAAAGTGGGAAAGAGCCTGGAACATATTGGCACAGGAGACAACTTCCTGAACAGAATACCAACGGCCCAGGCCTTAATGTCAACCATTAATAAATGGGACCTCATGAGGCTGAGAAGCTTCTGTAAGGCAGGAGACACTGTCAAGAGAACAAAGCGACAGCCTACAGACTGGGAAAAATCTTCACCAACCCTACATCTGACAAAGGTCTAATATCCAAAATATATAAAGAACTCAAGAAATTAAACACCACCAAACCGAATAACCCAATTGAGAAATGGGGTTTGGAACTAAACAGAGAATTCTCAACAGAGGAGTATTAAATAGATGAGAAACACTTAAAGAAATGCTCAACCTCCTTAGTCATCAGGGAAATGCAAATCAAAACAACTCTGAGATTCCATCTTACACCCATCAGAATGGCTAAGATCAAAAATTCAAGCGACACCACATGCTGGCGAGGATGTGGGGAGAGAGGAACACTCCTTCATTGCTGGTGGGAATGCAAACTAGTACAGCCACTTTGGAAATCTATCTGGTGCTATCTCAGAAAAATGGGAATAGGGCTTCCTCAAGACCCAGCTATTCCACTCCTTGGAATATACCCAGAAGATGCTCCAGCACACAACAAGAAAATTTGCTCAACCATGTTCATAGCAGCCTTATTCATAATAGCCAGAACATGGAAACAGCCTAAGTGTCCCTCAGTAGAAGAGTGGATAAAGAAACTGTGGTACATATACACTATGGAATACTACTCAGCTATTAAAAACAAGGAATTCCCGAAATTTGTGGATAAATGGATTGAGCTAGAAATGATCATAATGAGTGAGTTAACCCAGAAGCAGAAAGAATCAAATGGTATATACTCACTTATATCTGCATACTAGCCCAAGGGGCATGTCCCACGAAAGCCTTCACTTACCAGGAAACTGGGACAGAGGGGAAGGCATCCTATTGGGACTCTAAATGAGAGACGCATGGGAGAACAGCAAAATAAAAGGATCCAGAGGGTCCTAGAAATCTACAAGTAGAACATATGATAGGCAGATTTGGGCCCAGGGGTCCCGCTCAAACTAAGGCACCAGCCAAGGACAATACAGGAGGTAAACTTTAAACCCCTTCCCAGATCTAGCCAATGGTCAGAATATTCTCCACAGTTGAGTGGAGAGTGTGATACGACTTTCTCACATACTCTGGTGCCTCACATTTGACCATGTCCCCTGGAGGGGGAGACCTGGTGGCACTCAGAGGAAGGACAGCAAGTAGCCAAGAAGAGACTTGATACCCTATGAGAATATATAGGGGGACGTAATCCCCCTCAGGAACAGTCATAGGGGAGGGGAATAATGGGAAAATGGGGGGGGGGAGGAATGGGAGGATACAAGGGATGGGATAAACATTGAGATGTAACAAGAATAAATTAATAAAAAAAAAAAAAGTAAAAAAAAAAATGTAAGGCAGAAGAAAAAAAAAATTAATTTACAAAAGCAAGGACTTTGTGAGCTTCCTGGTGGGTACCCTTGGGGACCCAGACATAGATGCCGACCCAGAGCAGGAGGAACAGGACTCCAAAGCCCATGAGGAGTGAGGCCACCAAGGAGATGAGGAGCTCTTTGTAGATGTCGCGTGTGCGCTTGGTGGAGGTGACGTCGTAAACGAAGAACCAGGCGGTAAACAGCACGCCGACGTCCAGAAGCACCACAGTCAGGTGTAGGAAGACAGCCGGGTTCACCGGCCTGGTGTACCTACTCATGGCCTCGAGCTCCATTTCACCCCGCACTGGATAAACCACCGGTCCGCCACCGGAAGAACACATCGGCATGTTATTTATTCTTAAGGTACTGTACTAAGATGCTTGCAATTAATGCAATAAAAGAGAGAATACTGAGGATTTTAAGGGTGGATTATTGCATTGCTAATTTTGGGATTTGGTACATCACTAACTGAATACACAGATAATGATTATATTATTATTTGAAGTTGAATAAGAGTTTTAAACATTCATTAAAAAGTATATGGTATTAAATTCTTTTAACGCAATTTTGTCAAAAAAGTTTTCTAATATAAATTGAATAAAACTAATAAATTATAATTTATTTCAAACAAAACTCTTCCTAGGACATCAGTATTTCTAAGAACTACCTAAAATAATAGAATAACACCAGCTCTGTCCAGGCATACTAGGATACAGAGGAATCTTAAATTTAGTTTCTCTCAGATTTCCAGTGGTGCTGCTTGCCGATTGTTCACATCTCCCGCACTGTACTCTGTGAGAAAAATTGTTTTCATTCACATTCTCTCTGGTCTCTAAGGTTGTTCAAGCTCAAGGGTAGCTTTTGATAAATGTTTTATGATCAGAGATAACTGACATTCCAGATGACTAGTTATCCATGATAGGAAAGGGGATAGTGAACTCTGAATCCCTCTGAATTTCATGGTAGGGTGATTACATGGTTGCTCTTTTCTTCTAACAATCCCTAAGTGGCCTTACTTTTCCTTGTCTTGTTTCCTGACTTTGAAATAGTGTGGGAATTACTGACTTTCCCTATAATACAAAGGAGCAACTTGGGCATTAGGTGAAAAAAGACAGTTGTGAAAATATTAAGTTTTATTATTTTCCCTATCTACTATGCTCTTGGATTTCCTTTTTCCTTTATACATCATGGCCATTGGTACCAATGAAGTGATGATGTCTGAGTATATATTTCTTTTAAACCCTCAGTGAATTTTCTTTCTCCTCATTTTCATCCCTCCTTTTTCTATAAAATTTGTACTTGGCTAACAAAGCCAAAATACCTTAGATTTTCTGACAATTTTGAAAAATATTAGTTGCAAAATTGCACATAGCTGAGTTTTTTTGCACAGACATCCATTCAACCCAAACTATAAGCTAAAAGTCATTACTGCTGTGTCTTACCAAACGTGCGCAACCATTTTGCTTCACAGACATATGACTTAATAGGAACACTGAATGTGCAGCTCCCTGCTGGGTTTTCAGACTTTGAGAAACAAAGGTCCATTTTTGTGCCAACAAGATCATTCCCCTTTTGAAGAATCATTTGTCCCATTGGGGTTAGGCTGGTAAATGAGAGAATATGCAAAATGATTATTAATATTAATACATGCAGAAAATTAATATGGTGGCAGTTTTCTTTAATCAGCTAGTACCCCAATGATGACACAAAGAAATTATGATTTACTTATAGCTTTACAGCACAGTAACTGGGCATTTTGAATGTATTCTAATATTCCATGGCTAACCTATCTTCCTCACAGCAAAAAATCCTCCTAATACTTGAATTTATGTTCTTTTCTGTAAATGTTTTTTTTTTTTTTTTCCTCATGATTCCTCCTGGACACCTACTCCTAGCCAAATACCCTCTTCCTCTCTCTTTTCTCTTCCCCTTACTGGAAATAGATGTCCCACCCTATTCTGTTTAATTCCCTGATGCAGGCTGGCCAGCTTTATTTAAGCAGTCAGCAAACATGGGTGAGCAAAGTTTACACAGCATCAGTTGCTGTAGGTGAGACTGTGCATATCTTGGCCGTAACCAGATCTTGGGCACCAGTAATTAACTAATTAACAACAGAATGCATAGCACCAGACCAATCCTCAACAGTCCTCTCCTTTTGTCTAAATAAAAAAGGCTCATTCTCTTACGATAATAAACTACATATGGTACGGACCATTATGAAACAATCAGGAAAACCATCATATGAGAGTTATATCTAGTCCATAATGTATTTGGAAACTTAGGAAAAGGTAGTCTTTTATCTTTTCTATCTTAGTGAGGTTAGAGTACTGTACCCAAATAAGATTTTTTAAATATCATAGCTTGTATCTAGCAACCTAAAAATTCTACTTAGACCTAAAAATATCTTTACAAAGCATTATCTAAAGCCTAAACAACTTAAGCTTAATTGTGAGGCTAAACTATTTAGTTTTCAACCCCATCAAAAATTTCATAAGGAATAAACATTATCTGAATATGCTGGAAGTACAGTCAAGCAGCTTCCAATGCTATAGAATTGACAGAGAAACAGTCAGATGCCAGGAAAGTCCTCCAAATTTCTCTATAACACTGGAGCATCTATCTTCAGTTTTCTGGCCCAGTGTATCTGACAGTCATTTTTGTGAAGCAGGAAATATGAAGGATTGCCTACTTTGTCTTGGCAAGCTTTAGCAGTCGACTTCTTTTCAGTCCTGCTCGTCCATAGTTTAGACCGCATGCTGTCTGAAGTTGAAGAAAGGGCGTTTTTTTTTGTTTATTTGTCACAGCCTGCCACATTGACGCAAACTTCATAAGAAGATTCTTGCTGTTCATCATCTTCCTTGAAGTTGGATGCGTGTGCTGCCAGGAGCTACCTTGTCTCATTATCAAAAATCCTTAAAATGATAAAAAATTATCTTTAAATGGCATATTCTGAGCATCTCTGTGGTTTTTGAAGACCATCTATCTATCTATAATGCATCTGGATGGATCCTTTTCTCGTGTCTAGCTATTTACTATGTGTTTAACCTGGAAGCATATTTCTGTGATAAACTAGAATGGTATCTGATATGAACACAAGTTTGATTGACTAAATATTAACTTGCATTACTTAATCATCCTAAAAAGTTTGTAATAGTTGCTTTTAAAAGGACTAGACCTAAATATTACACATTTAAATGCGTTGTATAGATACAATACCTTATACAGGAGTTGAAACATAAAATACAGTATGTATCTGTAACCAAAATAACCTTAAAATATTGAGAGACGCATGGGAGAACAGCAAAATAAAAGGATACAGAGGGTCCTAGAAACCTACAAGTAGAACATTATAATAGGCAGATTTGGGCCCAGGGGTCCCGCTCAAACTAAGGCACCAGCCAAGGACAATACAGGAGGTAAACTTTAAACCCCTTCCCAGATCTAGCCAATGGACAGAACATTCTCCACAGTTGAGTGGAGAGTGTGATATGACTTTCTCACGTACTCTGGTGCCTCACATTTGACCATGTCCCCTGGAGGGGGAGACCTGGTGGCACTCAGAGGAAGGACAGCAAGTAGCCAAGAAGAGACTTGATACCCTATGAGAATATATAGGGGGAGGTGATCCCCCTCAGGAACAGTCATAGGGAAGGGGAATAATGGGAAAATGGGGGGAGGGGAGGAATAGGAGGATACAAGGGATGGGATAAACATTGAGATCTAACAAGAATAAATTAATAAAAAAATTAAAAAAAATTTTTTATCAATATAAACAGTCTAAACCAATGTAAATCTTAAATGTGTATCAATATACAATAACTATATCAATGTAAAAATTTTTAGATTATGCAATGTTCTTTTTAAAATATATTTTATTAATTTGTTCCTATTACATCTCAATTGCTGTCCCATCCCTTGTATCCTCCCATTGCTCCCTCCCTCCCACTTTCCCCTTACTTCCCCCCTCTATGACTGTGACTGAGGGGCTACTGTTCCTCCTGTATAGGCTCATAGGGTATCAAGTCTCTTCTTGGTAGCCTGTTATCCTTCCTCTGAGTGCCACCAGGCCTCCCCATCCAGGGTACATGTTCAGATATGGGGCACCAGAGTTCATGTGAAAGTCAGACACCACTCTCCACTCAACTGTGAAGCATGTCTTGTGCATTGGCTAGATCTAGGTAGGGGTTTGACGTTTACTACATGTACTCCTTGGTTGGTGCCATAGTTTGAGCAGGACCGCTGGGCCCAAATCAACCCGTCATAATGTTCTTCTTGTAGGTTTCTAGGACCCTCTGGATTTTTCTATTTCACCATTCTCCCATGTTTCTCTCACCTAGAGTCCCAATAGGATGTCCTTCCCTCTGTCCCACTTTCACGGTGAGTGAAGACTTTCATGGGATACGCCCCTTGGGCTAGTGTGCAGATATAAGTAAGTATATACTATTTGACTCTGCTTCTGGGTTAACTCACTCATTACGATCATTTCTAGTTCAATCCATTTGTCCACAAATTTCAGGAATTCCTTGTTTTTAATAGCTGAGTAGTATTCCATAGTGCAAATGTACCACAGTTTCTTTATCCATTCTTCTACTGAGGGACACTTAGGCTGTTTCCATGTTCTGGCTATTATGAATAAGGCTGCTATGAACATGGTTGAGCAAATGTTCTTGTTGTGTGCTGGAGCATCTTCTGGGTATATTCCAAGGAGTGGAATAGCTGGGTCCTGAGGAAGCCGTATTCCCAGTTTTCTGAGATAACATCAGATAGATTTCCAAAGTGGCTGTACTAGTTTGCATTCCCACCAGTAATGAAGGAGTGTTCCTCTCTCTCCACATCCTCGCCAACTTGAGTTTTTGATCTTAGCCATTCTGATGGGTGTAAGATGGAATCTCAGAGTTGTTTTGATTTGCATTTCCCTGATGACTAAGGAGGTTGAGCATTTCTTTAAGTGTTTCTCAGCCATTCGATGTTCCTCTGTTGAGAATTCTCTGTTTAGTTCTGAGCTCCATTTCTCAATTGGGTTATTTGGTTTGGTGGTGTTTAATTTCTTGAGTTCTTTATATATTTTGGATATTAGACCTTTGTCAGATGCAGGGTTGGTGAAAATCTTTTCCCAGTCTGTAGGCTGTCGCTTTGTTCTGTTGACAGTGTCTCCTGCCTTACAGAAGCTTCTCAGCCTCATGAGGTCCCATTTATTAACTAAATCAGTTAGAAGAGAAAGTGGGGAAGAGCCTGGAATACACTGGCACAGGAGACAACTTCCTGAACAGAACTCCTATGCAATGTTCTTTAGTTTAAGAATAAATTTAATAATCTACCTTATTATCCCTATTATTTCTGGATCATTCTATATCCCCCCTGTTTTTCTCTTCAACCCATCTCCTATAGAAGAAAGAAGGAAGGATAAATAAAGAGAAGGAAAGAAAGAAATCCCTACACTCCTGTGTCTATTTTCCTCTTTGATCAAGACCAATTAATAACTTGTAACCAACCACTTTTAACAACAAGCATCCATCACCCAATAGAACAACCAAAACCTACCCCTTCTACCTTAAAGGAACGGGACATCCCTCTTTGAAATTGCTTCCTGCTGATTTGGGGTATAGAATTCTTCTTGAGGGATCCAAGCAAATTCGAAAATTAAGAAATAGCTGTAATATTTGTTGTCCCGTCTCTAAATGATATGAAAATGCAGGCTTCAATGAAGCCCTGTTTGGAACAGTCTGAAAGGCTGAACCAATTGGAATCAGTAGCTTTCTTTGAAGCTGTCCTGGAAGTAAGCTTTGATGAAGCAGGCACTGAAGGAGTCTGAGGCTGGATCATGCAGGATTCTCCTGATAAATGTGTTTTAGTGTCTCAGCATCCTCTAGAGTAAATATTGTCAGATTTGCTTCAACTTCACTGGTGTTTGGTCTGTTTGTCCTGCAAATATATAAGCTCTCACAAGTAATATAGAGTTTTGCAATTACATATGTATTGAATGCGCAATATGCACAGAGCTTTGTTTTTTTGCTTGAGCAGGTGAAAGATATATGTCTTTCTTTATAAGCCAGTCTGGACTATATAATGGATGAAATATCAATTTTTATCTCTGCCATATGAGAGGGTGGTATGATAAGTCTTGAGGACTCTGTAGCCAACAGCATTTATTGGCTACGCATAGACATGTCTGTCACTCTAAGAGATGCTCCCATATAAAAGGACCAACATATACATTCCTGTCTTGGTTTTTTTTTTTTTTTTAATTTACTTCTTTCTGTTTGTAAGTAAAAGATCACCAAGGACCTCCCTCTGTCAATTCTGAATTCTAGCAATTTGAATGGAAGACAGAACTTTTCATTTTTTCCTGTTGGGCCAAATGTAAAATCTCCTACCCAATGAAACATACCTCCTTTCTTCCATTTTGTAATTCTATAGGCTTATTGCTGCTCCCCAAAACCAGCTCTGGGAACAGCAAAGAGGAGGGAAGAGGGATGGATCTGTGGTAGGGAGAATTGAGCAGGCGATGAACGGTTAAGGGAAACCAACCATCGGCTGAACAGCTAACTAGAGGAACTAGTTGTTGAGGAGAAGTTGAGAAATGGAGGAAAAAGAAATACTCAGAGACGCAGGCATATGTGGTACTAGCTGAAGGTCTTAAAGCCCAGGAGAACTTTTCTACTGTCTCTGTCTCGCTTACTGTCTGTCAGTCCAACTAACTGTCTTCTGGCTTCTGTTACCCATCTTTCTATCTCCTTGATTGCTGTTGCCCATCTTTCTAATTTTTTTCTTGCTTGTTGTTACCCATCTACCCATCTCTCTCGCTGTTCCCAATTTCTCTCTCTCTCTCTCTCTCTCTCTCTCTCTCTCTCTCTCTCTCTCTCTCTCTCTCTCTCTCTCTCTCTCTTTCTCTGACTCTCTCTGACTCTCTCATGTCTGTTACTTGCTTGCCCTTCCTTCTTTGGGAAAATCCCAGTATTTTATTGAAATGAAGTTCAATTTCTTTTTGTTAAACATTACATCATGAATTTTTTCATCATTACAATCACTAGGACAATCAAAAATCAACAGTAAAAAGGAAATACAGAAAGGTCTGTAACATACCACAAAGCATACAACAAAAATCAGTTAATTTCCAAAATGGTCAGCATAACCTGCTTGTTATTTTGTAGACAACACAGAGGAACATTTAATCATAAATTTTCCAAGGCTAAAGCGAATGTGTTTACATGATTGTTATAGAAAATAGCTTGAAACTAAATGTTCTTTAACAAAGAAAACATGACTTACTTATAGTCCTAGACCAAAGGGTATACTACTTAAACCTAGGCTAACTGCCAAGGGGTCCTCTATTATAAAATATCTGTAAAGCATAATATTCCAAGCCCACTTTCTATTGATCTCAAAGCAGATTCTAAGGAAACATTTCTACAGCTATCAGTATCTAGCCAGGTACTGCTATGTCAAGGTCTTAACTTTCTTACATACAGTTTCTGCTTGGGTGCTCATCGTCAGAGCAACAAAACACTATCATTGTCTCAAGCTTTTGGCCAGATGCCCTCCTTCAACATTCTCTGTGGGGAAAAGGTCCCTTGTATGATTTTCCTTAGGGCTTAGAAATAAAGAGAAAGAACAGTTTAAGGAGAAATAGCAGATTTCTAAACAACATTATACTTGGACCATACATAATATTTAGGGGCAGTGGTGATCAGCCAGAGATCTTTGGAATTTTGTCAAGCAAAGCCTCTACACCTTATCCCCATGTCTGCAATAGCTTCTGTAATTCAGCAGTCCTTTCTAAAATCCAATGATTTTTTTAAACAGCTGTGTTACCTTTTTATTGATTTTTTAAAAAATCTAAATAAATAAAGCACCAATTAATCTATCCTTGGGATATTTTTTATCCCCCTTCTGTTCTATGAGCATCTCTTTTAAATTCTTGTTAGATCTTTCAATGTTTACTTGACCTGTAGGATTGTAAATTATATCTGTAGTATTTTCTGTACCATAATGTTCAAAAAACTGTTGTATTCTAATGACTACACATGCTGAAGCACCATCAGCCCCAATATGGAAAGGCAGTCACCATCTCTAACAAATGTGCAACCTTAGCATCACCTTTCCCAGAAATCAAGGCAAAAGCCCACTGGAATTCTGAATATGTATCAATAACTAGAATCTGAATTATTAATGCAATGTATTGTATCTCTATGGATTGCCATTCTAATTACTCAAGCCGCTGGGGGCTATTCTCATCTGCAACTATTCTTTCTAATTTCTGTTTTATGGTCTCCAATCTGGCAATCTGTTTCTTGGTCTCCTCCTTCTCTTTTGTCTACCCTATTCTGCCCTCTCCCAAGGAGGATATACAAAACTGCAACTGTCACTGAAAAAATTATTTGTATGCTAAGAGAAACAAGCACATATGGAATCCAAATGCAGTGAGTCATTTTGACTTCCTCCGTATTTTAACATAGATGGTTAACTTTGCTCTCTTAGTTCAATCTAGAAGGCTTCTGGCTCCTTAATTCCACCTCTCAGACCTTTTGTGCTTCTGCCTGGCTTTATGACTTTATCTGTGGGCACCAGGACCTAGTCTTACCTGCTCCAGCTCCAGATGGCAGTGGCTTTTCCCCATGTGGCTGTTAACTGGGTTGCAGTCCGCAGGAAGTTTTTTCCAGGAGCGGCAGTGTGAGCCAAGCGAGCAGGGTTTGGGGAAAGCCCAGGTGGCTATGTTCGGAGGCCCGGCCCTGCCTCCTTCAGACTCACTTCCTGCCTTGGAATTCCTTATTCTCTGCCTTTCCGTTCAGGACTTCCCAGGTTCTAAGCCTGGATTTTATGTTGTAGAGAGGATATTAGACTCTAGAGAGCTTCTCTACCCCCAGCTAGTTCCCAAATAATCATGACAGACATTTTAGATTAATGAAAGCTGTAATGGACAATGACTGGGCAGATATCAACACTCTGAGGTATGTTACTATTTCCCAGCTACACACCCCAAGTTACTTGCCATAATTGTTCCTGCCTGGGTGGCTTCTGTTCCATCAGGCTATCCGTCATGGCCACGTGCTCATGGTCCTCCCTGCCCCTTGGTGACTTCTTTCCCTCTGGCTTCCTCTCCTACTTCTCCTCTTGCTTCATGGTCCCCATTTGCCCCCAAGCCCAGAATCTAAGCTCCGCCTGATTCTCTTCTGTTCAGCTAGAGTCTATCAGAAAATTTATTTAACCGGTGAGAGAATATTGGTGAGCAAAGTTTAAACAACGTGAGTTGGTATGTGTGACAATGTGCTCATCTGGGCTCTAACCAGATCTTGGCGGCCAGTGTTTAACAACTGAACGCGTAGCCCCAGACCAACACAAGGATAAGACCCTGATACACTTTCAATGCGATGGGTTCCAAGAGATTTGCTTTAAATTTGAAGCTATCTGCAAGAACAATAGAAAACCAAAGTATATGTTCAATTAAAGGGAAAAACAACAATATGAGAGTGTTTTAATATCTCTCATTTGGTAGTTCAGAGTGAGCTGAGATTATTCTATCTAATAACTTTCCCTACCGTGTTTAAAGATGTTTTATTTTCCATTTGTTAAAAGGGAACTCTTAGCACATTAAAAGGTTTAATCTATTTGTGCTTTCATGAATTGAGCAGCACCAGACTGCCAGATAGTCAATGAATCTTGAAGAGGGAGAAAAGCAAGGGAGGACACTTTTTAAAAATAGAATAGTTCATACTCAGGTAGTTGAAGATATCAATTTTAAAATTCACAGATAAAGGTTTTTAAAGGAGTAGCATGTAACAAGGTAATATTGGATGTTGAAGAATAACTACAATTGGAGACAATGATAATATTAACAACATACCCAAGCACACTCCCACTAAGTTCAGTGTGAACCAATGTACACACACAGAGCTGTCCTGCAAGGTAGTTCCACTACTGATCCACTTGGCAGATGGGAAGCCTGAGACAAACACAAATACACGGGTCACACAGCAATGCCTTCTGCTTGTTCAAGCAACACAAAGAAAAGACATTTGAGAGTGGAGCCAACAGTAGTACCTCCTAGTTAGAAGTCAGTTGGCCATTTCTTCTGGGTGAATTGTAAACTTCTCGCATGATTTTCATGAGGCTTTGCAATGCTCTCCTAAGTTATTACTCAAGGTACCAGGGATATCACAGCCTAAAGAGTTGTGAATTAATTTTGAAACACATCCTTTGTTTCTATTTGTTACTTAAATGTATTTATGTGGACCTTTTTCAGCATAGAGAAACTAGCATCCTTCATTTTGGATGTGTCTAAAAATGATGCCTCCAGCATTTTCTACTCATTTCTTCTCTTTGTAGTGAGCATGCCTTTGTGACGATAACAGTAAAAAAAATGCCTGAAATTATTGAAAATGGAATATAGCATGATTATTATTTACTAGGACAAATTCCAGGGTGGATACTGTGTCTAGTCCTATCAAACAAGAGAATGGTTCTGAGACTCTTGCCAAGTGACTACTCTAAGCCTCTAAGGAGATAGCCATCCTGCAGGTCTGTTATTGAACATGAAAAGCTGTAGTTCAAAGGACCCTCCTAGACCAGAAAGGCAAGTCTGATCCTTTCTTTTGGCACTGGAGTGAAGGATTAAGTCCTCAAGCCTTTCCTTTCCTAAAAGAACTAAAGCTGTGTGCATTTTGAACATCTTTTCTACTTGGAAGAAGAAAGGACAATTTCAAAGACACAGCTTAAGAAGTCGATTCTTGGGGCTGTAGGAATGGCTTGGTGGGTAAAAATGTTTGCTGTACAAGCGTGAGACCCTAAGTTAAAACCCCATGATAAGGTGGCTGCCCAGCCCTGTAATCAGAGCACTGTGGGAGTAGCAGGGGGCATGAGGACGACTGCAGTTTACTTCTTGCCAGCTTAGCTGCAGGTTAAACAAGAAACCTGCCTCAGAGGAGTAAGACAGAGCAGTAGGGTAGAGCTTCTGGACCCCTCTGCCAACCACCAGAGGCACATGCCTCACCCTTCTATGTATCTTTCCTGTGTGAGCTCCTACCTACACACATGCACAGACATGCATAGTAGGCTCATGCTGAAGTATGATACTCTGTGGCAAGAATGGTTTCTTCTACATATGTGATCTTTGGTCCTAATGAGATATGTAGACAACTCAGTTTCTAAGTTCTGATGTTCCTCCTCAGTGACTAACTATGTTTGAGTACTTAGAGTGAGGAACTACCTGGCAGGATCAGAAAGAGCCCCATGAATCCAAAGATTCAGTGCTCATTTGGAGAATGAATTTATATACGACTGCAGATATTGTTTTAAACCTTCATTACCAGCAACAGTTAATTTATGCTCACTGTGCTATTTACTATTGTACAATCACTACTAAATTGTTTTATTCTTAAATAGCTCATTTGAAATTGAGGTATAAGTGAGAAAAATTATTACTTTCTACAAATTTGAGTGTCCAAGAAAAGAAGACTGGAAATAGTAAAGTCTTTATTTTATCATTATCTATGTTTTAAGATAGTTGTATGGTGTTGGATGAAATTTCTACCTGGAATGAACAAACATGCTTTTCTTTCCTTCTTCTAATTTCAAATATCCATGGTTCAGTTTCTGTGACTGTCATGCAATAGGCAGGCTACCATACTCCATGAAGAAGCTTTACTGATATAGAAAAATCACTTTACCTAATTAGAACAAATATGGGGGAACGAAAAGATTCTCTCAGAGTTCAGATGTACTCTAAGATTCCATTGTGTCCCACAACAATCCTCGTCGCTTAAATTTTAATTGGTGTTAATGTGTAAAACCTTGATTTAAATGCAACTGGATAAATATATCAGAACTTAGTCCTCTTCACATTTTCCTTAGAGGCATAGACAAGGAATCCCAAAGAGGAGCTGACCTTGAACTTCAGATCCACTTATCCAACATTTCAGTAGTTTTGAACAGATAGGAAGTGTAAGCAGAGCAACCGTTTCCATTTTCCTTTAATATGTGTGAAATCAGTCACATCCATAAATAGACCACCTCCTCAGAACCCTGCTTTCTGACTGTGGATGCTGATTAGCTCTCTGTGGAAGAAATTTTTTGTTTCAAGTACAAGAAAAAAAAAACTGCTTGTAGTCACTAATGAGAACACCCACAGGAAAAGATAAAGAACCGTGCTACATTCAGTCCACAGGCTGCACAGAGCCTAGGCTACATCCTCTGAAGTCTGGGTTTGATATTCCCGGCTGAGGCCTGTGGTAATTTAAACAAAGTGTTGCAAATGATCTCTGCCTTGTTAATACAAATGAGTTTAATTGAAACATTTGGTTGTAGGGCAAAAGCAAATCAAATATTGTGAGATACTTCAATTAGGGCCATTGGTTTTCTTGAAAGAAAGGTTCTACGTGTGGTAACTTCATCCCATGGTCCAGTTGGTTCTCTCAGATCCTAGAAAAGTGGATTCGCATCAGGTTTCTTTGCCTTCATAAAGGATAATTGAATCTTACTGTGTGGTATAGGTGGCCCATGCCATTTTATCATACCAAATGATGAACCCAGTTATACTTGGGGCCAGTGGCTCAGTTTTATTTCTCTCGCGGTGGCGTTCAAATACAAAATTATTTTGGGCACTGATGTGCTGCATATGTAATAGTGACTCTATAATAGTGGAGCCAAAAAATTCCTCTCATCAAATTATTCCTGTATAGTCTCTGTGTACAGCTATGCTTAGGTACACATGTCACGTGTTACAACTGCTTATAGTATTCATTTCAGTGACATGTTCTACATGTTTGCATTTGAGGTAAAATCAGCTTTATCTTGTGAGTATTGTACCCAGTAAGCTAGATCTGAGTGAGAACACTCTCATTGCACACTCACATACTGATGAAACGAATTAAAGATTAATTTCTCAAAAGACTTCACCACAGTTAAAAAGGATGCATGATTGTGTTCAGTTATCATGTTCTGCAAAAGGAAATAAGCTAGTTTACTGTTTAGGTAGTTACTATCATTTTTCTTAGCACATTTGTGACAGAAAAAGCAACTGTAAAGTCAAGTCAAGTCAAAGTTGAAACTTTAATTCTGAAAGATGATAACGTCCTAGAGATTGTTGACACCACTGTCTGACAATACAGAATCATGTACTACAAAACATTGTGGAATCTCTTGTTCAGGGCTCTTACAACAACAACAAAAGTATAATAAAATATGAATAATTTCATAGTCACTTGGGAATGCTGGTGTCTATATTAGCAGAAAAATCATAAGTAGAAAACTATGTAAAAGCTATACATGTACTGATGACTAAGTCGATTTTAAATGTCAAAAGCTTATATCTAAGCAAGTTTATACATTATTTAAAAATATCTTGTAAATTATATGCTCATGTATAATTTTAACAATTGAGAAAATTTTCATGTGTGAAAATGTCTTCAATAAAACAAAGCCAAGTTTAAGGGTGGGATTTAATAGTTACTGTCAATAAGGCTTTTTTATTATTGTTTTGCTCTCATCTCACACATTTTTGTACCTACACAAAATTAAGAAAATATTAGTTTATTAATATAACAGAATAGAAAAGCCTTAGAAAATTCAGAGGTTACACTATAGACTAAAAAAATTATTCATGATATAAATACAAATGCGTAATTAGAAAAAGGAAAAATACTTTTATGTTTGGAACAATTTATTTAATACTGTGTAAAATAAATATCATCAATGTAGAAGACATTAAAATTAGTTTAATAATAGTATTAAAATATTAACAAATGACATATCCAAAGATAAAAATTTTAGTTGATTCTTTATTATGTATTCATCATTTTATAATTACGTAGTTAGACTTCAGTATACTACAGCTAACAGACTTCTGAATGGTTTCAAACATGGAAAAGTAAGCTATCAGGAACAGCTAACAGTTCATGCATTTAAGTCAATCAGCTTTTACTAGTCTAAAATGTAACAGCATGATCTGCTGCTTTGTATTTGACTGCTAATTATATTGCTCCCTTAGGTCAGCTTACTGTCTCTTGTGAGCAATCACATGCCCCAAAAGTTGCTGTGTAAACTTGCCTCCACAATTATCCCTGGTTGGCTAAATAAAAGGCCTATACTTCTGGGCAGGGCAGAATTGAGAGACAAAACTAAAGTTCATGGGCTCTGAGGACAGGTAGATCACAGGAAGAAGAAAGGAAAGAGAAAGCAAACCGGGCATGGGTTAGCACAGAGACAAGCACATGGACAGATAGGCATGGATGGAGGAAAGCAGCCCAGATGGAAAGAATATGCAAGTAGTTATGGGGATATCAAATGGGAGGTAGGCCAGCTAAGAACGATTAAAGCAAATGACATGGGATGTGGGGCTGAGAGATACCAATGTAGATTAAGGGGAAATAGCTGCCCAGCCCCAGGTGAAATAAGGTTTATTTAAATATAACAGGTGTCTGTCTTTTATTGATTTGTAGCAGGTTAATAATTATAGGTTCTTAATAAAAAAATCAATAGCCTATTTATTTTCTACAATACTACAAGAATTAATATTTAACACAGAGAGTATAACTATAGATATACTTGGAGAAACCAGGCATAAATGACAGTTGAGTCTAAAAGTGGAAAGGATCATCCATAAATTATAAGGCCCATATTCACAGATCTTGTTCTAAGGGCTGGAGATGTGGTTCAGTGATTAACAGCTTACACTGTTCTTCCAGGAGATCTGAAGTCAGTTTCCAGTGTCAATAAGGCGACTCAAAACCATTAGTAGCTACTGTTCCAAGATCTGTTGCCCCTTCTGACATCTGCATGCACTTGTATGCACATGGTGCACATAGATACAGTTAGATACATACACAAACATGAAAGACAATAAGTAAATAAGTCTATTTTAAAACATCAACACCTACTTCTATACTGTTTATAAGTGTATATTCAGGACCATGAACAGGTCTTGAATCACAGTTCCTCAGAAAATATTTGTCGAGTGATTAGCGATAGGTCCTGTAAATAACACAGACGCACTGGCTTGGAGAATGTCTGGAATGTAAGTCAGCCCAGCTTCGTATACGTCAATATGGAGATTCATACGAAAACTAAAAATAAAATCATGTGATTCAGCTACACTGTTCCCGGTGTTGTACCCAAATAAATCAATGCTGCTATGTTAGGTAGTTTTACATTACTGTGATGAGAACTGATTGGAAAAATTGTGGGGGGGGAGGGGGAAGAAACTTCATTTTGATCATGGTTTCAGAGAGTGTTACAATATAGAATACATGGGAGCAGTGCAGGTCACTGTGGTGGGAACCTAAGGTAGATGCAAATCATTAGGGAAAGACCGCTGAAGGTTACATACAGTCCCTAGATTCTGCCTTTTTCCCTCTGTATCTTTCCTTAATGACAGGCTACACCTTCAGAGCCTCCTTATACTCCCCAATACTCCCAGAAACTATGGAACAAAGGAGTGTATATTCAAACCCTGAACTGCACAGACTCATGACCAACGTATAATGAAAATTTGATTTAGTCCAACGTCAGGGACTTAACAATTCTAACAATGTTCAGAACTCAAAGCTCTCCGTCTGTACAGCGAACCCATTTCCTGCACCAGTAAATGATACCATGAGCACTGATACCATGATGCTGCCTCTAGTCAGGTGTGGCAGCCCCACCCATGGCTTTGCTAATTTCAGCGTACATGGCACCTCTCTCGGGTTTACTGGTTGCTAGACAATTCATGTTCTGGTATATTCAATATATTGCTGTCTCTATTTTGACTTAGTCTTCACCCTCAGAGCTTAATAAATGGCCTGCTCTGGGATGGTGCTCTGCTGGGAATCCAACCATGAAAGCATTGCGTAGCCTCACGGGTTTTTCTCCATAAACTTGTGGGAAATGTTCAAGATTTGTCAGTATTATAGTATGAAGTTTTTAAAAAAAAAGTCTAATTTCCACTTCCGGACTGACACAAAAGAATTAGAAACTTTACTTTCAGAGGTACAGTTATAATTTTAATACATAAATATTGTTCTCTCTCAAGTGTTTCACTGAAAATACGCGAGAAGGAAAAAAATACTTGTTTCGTGTGTTTGTACTTTCTGTTGAGAGGAGACTTAATACCCTATGAGAATATACAGGGGGAGGTAATCCCCCTCAGGAACAGTCATAGGCGAGGGGAATAATGGGAAAATGGGGGGGGGGAGGAATGGGAGGATACAAGGGATGGGATAAACATTGAGATGTAACAAGAATAAATTAATAAAAAAAATAAATTAATTAATTAAAAAAAAAAAAAGGAGACAAAGTACTCAGGGTATGAAGGAAAGGGAGTGCCAGCAGTTTTCCTATGTATACAACTCTGAATTTCATTCCTAATTCCAAACCTTGATTTATTATCGATGTCCCACTGTTTGGATGCCAGAATATCGAAGTCCAGCTTCGACATCAGCTGGGGAAAACTGAGGTGGGACGTGAATCCTGTGGCAGGCTGGCTGGTGACTCTGTAGACTTTGTCTGAGGGCAATCTTATAGGCCAGAACTGATAGTTACCAGCAATAGCCTCCACTGATGGTGGCAAGATGGGGCAAGGGCTGATGGCTCCTAGTGGGAGCTTCCACTGATGGTGGCAAGCATCTAAAAAAGAAAAGGAAAGAAGGAGAGAAAAGAACCATACACACACACACACACACACACACACACACACACACACACACACACACACTTACACTAGATGAGGAAGTAAGACAAAGTCCAACAGGTAGGTTTCAACAAGCATCTTCTTCTTCTTTTTATTATCTTCTTATGTTCATCCCTCCTTATTCTTATCCATGTTCTTATCCTCTCACAGTTTATATACCCCAACAAAATCTTTCAAGCAGTACAAAAATCACAATATGTTTACATTCTTTCTATAAATAAATGATTACAATGGATATACATAAGAAAATCATGTTCCCTAATACCTTCACATGATCAGATGTTTTATGTATTATGGGTAAGAAACAAACATGAATAACAAGTTATTTCTAAGAACTCACATACATTTGTACATAAGCGACTTGTTACATATTTACACAGTATAAGCAAGCAAGTTAATCTCAGCCAGCTTTTCTTTACTGGCAGGCTTCAATTTGTGGTTACAAAGAAGGAATCAATTATCTTTTTCTTTCTTTCTTTCTTTTTTTTTTACACAGGATTTCTCTGTGTGTTCTTGACTGTCCTGGACTTTGTAGACCAGGCCGGCCTTGAAATCAAAGCAATCAACCTGCCTCTGCCTCCCAACTGCTGGGATTAAAGGTGTGCACCACCACCACCCAGCAGGAATCAATTATCTTTTTTTTCTTTTTTTTTTTTTTTTTTTTGTTTTTCGAGACAGGGTTTCTCTGTGTAGCCTTGGCCATCCTGGACTCACTTTGTAGACCAGGCTGGCCTCGAACTCACAGCGATCTGCCTGCCTCTGCCTCCCGAGTGCTGGGATTAAAGGCGTGTGCCACCACGCCCAGCTTAGGAATCAATTATCTTAAGAAGTAATCTTATAAAGATCTTAAAAGAATAACAAATCTAAACTACTATATAAAAATAATCAGCCATTTCTACTTTAAGTCCTAAAGGTGCTCATCTACTCATTAATATGTTTTATTAAATCATATCAGGAAGCTGAGGACAGAAAAACAGAATAAGGAAATTAGTAGTCATCTCAGTCACCAGCCCAGCTTGAATGTCACGTCAGCCAATGCTGCCACGGGCCATTGCTTTTGCTTTGGCAACCTCAAAAAGTCCCTAGCTTACTAACAAGAGTGTACTTTCTCTTAACTTCAATTGTCCCCTAAGATTTCCTGCATCAAGGCCAACAGCAAAAACATCTTTCCCTTACTTTGCTAAACAATCTATTTTCCCCTAAGACTTTCTACCTAAGAACCACTAGCAAAACCATCTTTATCTAATTTGTTGAACAATCTATTTCTCCAAACTCTTTCTAAGGGTAACAATCGTTGTTACCAATCTACACCTGCAGATTCTTTTCAAAGGTGGTGGTTAAATCATTAATCTGCTCCAGCAGCAACGCCTGAAAGAGATCAAGCATTGTTATTGAGTATGCCAATGATAGTGCTCAGTGAGGGGCTGGAAGCCCCCTTATAGTACTCACACAACTCAAATATTAGGGGAATTATAAGGACGGCAAAAGAAACAAGCAGAGCTGTGTTGCCCAACAGCATGAAATTCTCAGAACACATAGTTCTAGGTCTTATGCCTCCCCAAGACACACCCACAGTGAGTTTGCTAACCATGGGCTGCATTCCATAAGTTCTAGAGCTGCTTTGCTGTTCTTCTTGCATGAACCACAACAATTTATCCAGCTAATTCTCCCATGCACTCTAAATTCATGATTTTGACAACATTCCACCCTTCTATACATTTCAACATCCTTCTTAGTCATTATGCTTTCAGTCCCTAAGCCTGTGATTATCTATATTATTACCTAAATGCACACATTCGTTTCAAAGAAATGGCCAGTTTAGATCCAATTACAAGGTATGGAACTCATATAGTAATACAATTGCCGGGTTAGCCTTGCTATGCTCTTAGCCCCTGCATTCCCACACAATTGTCTCTAAAGAATTCTTGGTATGAGGATTCGTGTCTAGTTTTTTTTTTTTTTAATTAAAAAATTTTAATTTGTTCACTTTACATCCCAATTATAGCCCCTCCCTCATTGCCTCCTGGTTCTACCCTCCCTCCCTCTTACTCCTTCCTCCTCTCCCCTAGTCCTCAGAAAGGGGGAGCCTTCTTCGACTATCACCTGACCCTGGCCTATCAAGTCTCATCTGTGTCCTCTTACTCTGTGGCCGGGCAAAGCCACCCCTCCAGGCAGAAGTGATCATCAAGTGGGCACACAGTCCATGTCAGAAGTAGTCTCTATGCCCCATATTATGGGACCCACAAGGAGACAGTGCTTCCTATCTACCACAATTGAGCAGAGGGTCTAGGATCTCACCATGCATGGGCTCTGGAGTCTCCCCACTTCACTCCCCTGGGCCTGGATTTGTTGCCTCAATTGGTCTCCTTCTGGAGCTCCTGTCCCCTCCAGGTCCTTCTATCCCCAACTCTTCCATAAGACTCCCTATGCTCCACCCCAAAGTTTGGCTTTGAGTCTCAGCATCTGCTTCTGTCTCCCACTGGGTGGTGTCTTTCAGATGACCTTTAATAAATGGAGCCTCATGAAACTGAAAAGCTTCTCTAAGGCAAAGGACACTGTCTGTTCTGGGAACAGAACAAAACAACAGCCTACAGACTGGGAAAAGATCTTCACCAGCCCAACATCCAGCAAAGGGCTAATATCCAAAATATATAAAGAACTCAAGAAATTAAACACCAACAAACCAAATAATCCAAATAAAAATGAGGTAAAGAGCTAAATAAAGAATTCCCAACAGAGGAATATAGAATGGATGAGAAACACTTAAAGAAATGTAGGGGCATGTCCCACAAAAGCCTTCACTTACCAGGAAACTGGGACAGAGGGGAAGGCATTCTATTGGGACTCTAAATGAGAGACACATGGGAGAACAGCAAAATAAAAGGATACAGAGGGTCCTAGAAATCTACAAGTAGAACAATATGATAGGCAGATTTGGGCCCAGGGGTCCCGCTCAAACTAAGGCACCAGCCAAGGACAATACAGGAGGTAAACTTTAAACCCCTTCCCAGATCTAGCCAATGGTCAGAATATTCTCCACAGTTGAGTGGAGAGTGTGATACGACTTTCTCACGTACTCTGGTGCCTCACATTTGACCATGTCCCCTGGAGGGGGAGACCTGGTGGCACTCAGAGGAAGGACAGCAAGTAGCCAAGAAGAGACTTGATACCCTATGAGAATATATAGGGGACATAATCCCCCTCAGGAACAGTCATAGGGGAGGGGAATAATGGGAAAATGGGGGGGGGGGGAATGGGAGGATACAAGGGATGGGATAAACATTGAGATGTAACAAGAATAAATTAATAAAAAAAAAAAAGAAATGTTCAGTGTCCTTTGTCATCAGTGAAATGCAAATCACAACAAAGATCTGAATGACTAAGATCAAAAACTCAAGGGACAGCACATGCTGGCAAGGACATGGAAAAAAGGGAACACTCCTCCATTGCTGGTGGGAGTACTGACTTTAGAACCACCTTAGAAATCAATCTGATGCTTTCTCAGAAAATTATGCCTAGTGTTCATGTAACTTGCTACGGAACGCTCAGTTGACATCCCTGGATAGCCTGTTCGTTTCTGAAGGGAAACAGAGAAGTGAGTATGAGAGAGAAGGGAAGTGGGAAAGAGGGGAACCTGCAGCCAGGGGGTAATGAAAAGGAAAAAAGAATCCTTCTTAGTCTTACTTAAAATAAGCATCAATATGACTATTGCAAAAGAAAATAAACCAAGGTTTTAACTTCGTGTGTGCATGCATGCATACATGCATACGTGAGTGTGTGTCTGTCTGTGCAGGCACACGCATTCACTGGAGCACATTGTATTAGTGTATTAGTTCTCTGTCAACCCTCGCATGGGTTCAAGGGATCAAACTTAGCTTAACAGGCCTGCAAGGCAAAAGCTTTAACTCACTGAGCTTTCTGACAGACCCCCAGAAACTGGCTTTTAATTCACACCTATAAACTTAACAGACAATTAGGAGCAGACTAAATTCTTCAGAGTAATGCGCTGAGATATGAAATGTATGGAAAAGCCTGAAGTGGGGCTGCAGGAGTGTTGGATGGTCACTGAGGTAGACTGGCTTGACCCGAAGGTGAATAATCATGGAGCAAGTATTACAAACACAGAAGGTAACCTTTATTACGAATGTATGTATGCATGCATGCACACACGCATATACGTATGTATGTGTGTATGTATGTATATGTATTCATGTATGTATTCCCACACCACACAATGAATAATAAACGGGTAGGCTGAATGACTCCAGGCTGGTAGGTTTTTAAGTTTATGCCCAGATTCTTTCCAAAGTAATAAATGCTTCTCTTATCCTTGAATGTGAAATTAGAAAGACCAACAAACACACTTTTTGCTTTACTGTCTATCATTGCACATTTAAGTTTCCATTGATGTTCACTTCATGTGTGTCTTTCATTCTTATTTCTTTGGCAACTAAAGATGCATGATTTTCTTTTTTTTTTTTAACTTTTTTTTTTTAAGATTTATTTATTTTTTTTCTGTAGAAGATGAGTGGCTTTTATTTTTTTTTTAATTTTTAAAATTAATTTATTCTTGTTACATTTCAATGTTTATCCCATCCCTTGTATCCTCCCCTTCTTCCCTCCCTCCCATTTTCCCATTTTCCCCTCCCCTATGACTGTTCCTGAGGGGATTACCTCCCCCTGTATATGCTCATAGGATCAGAGGGGAGGACATCCTATTGGGACTCTAAATGAGAGAAGCATGGGAGAATAGCGACATAGAAGGATCCAGAGGGTCCTAGAAACCTACAAGTAGAACATTATGATAGGCAGATTTGGGCCCAGGGGTCCCACTCAAACTAAGGCACCAGCCAAGGACAATACAGGCGGTAAACTTTAAACCCCTACCCAGATCTAGCCAATGGTCAGAACAATCTCCACAGTTGAGTGGAGAGTGGGATATGACTTTCTCACGTACTCTAGTGCCTCACATTTGACCATGTCCCCTGGACGGGGAGACCTGGTGGCACTCAGAGGAAGGACAGCAGGTTGCCAAGAAGAGACTTGATACCCTAAGATGCATGATTTTCAAAGTATTGAAAGTAAACCTTGTATTATAATTGAGTGGTATGGGCATAACACTTCATATTAGAATATATACATATAATGTGTGTGAAGAATAATCTTAAATTTAAATTCTATACCAATGTATAAAAATTAAACTTATTTTGTATCAATATACAAAGTTCTATACCAATGAATTAAAAGTAACTTCATTTATTAGTAACAAATAAGGCCTTAGGTTGAGGACTAGATTCAAAAACCTACCTTTTATCCTAGCATCCCTACATATTTCTAAATTCTATGCTGCTTTTTCAATTAACTGTGAGTATTTGTACTTTCTTCCAGTTCTGCTACAGAACATGCGGTCTCTGTCTTCTTCAATATGGAACTCTCAGCCTAATAGCAAAGCTTACCAGAGTGGAGCTCTTAGGGACACTCTTGGGACACTCTTCGGTTTGGTAGCTATTATTCATGCCAGTTACTGAACAATTCACAAATGACTGGAACAATTAAACAATTTAAATGTCTTGTTTTAGAATAAATACTTTAAATAAATAATAATTCATATATCTAATAACTGTGGTACTGGACAAGCTAGTTTTAGAGTATCTAACATGCTCCCGCACCCTGTTCACTTTCCCTCTTTTGCCTCCAGAGACAACCTCGCACTGAGTGCCAGTACCTGACTAGTCTAAAATGTGATTCCTTTTATTAAATTCCTTCTCTCACTTGAAATATGCTTGGCTATCAAGCCTCTTAGGAGGTTAAGAACAAGAAAAATTTCAGGAACATTACATATTCAACTCTCAATCTTTCACTGGTAGAATGGTAAGGGGAGATTGTTTAAAATTATGTTCTCTTGTTTTATTTTTGAATCCAGAGTTTTTCTTGATTTATCTGTTGAACTTACAAAACCACTTCAATATCTACCCAACTCAAAATGCCTTGTTGGAATTACATATGGAACAACAACATAGGGCACATTGTTACTGAACATATGATCCACTTCATATATTTAGTGCACTTTGGGCATGAGAATAACTCTATTCTTAGTCCCATAATCCTTCACTGTTATTATCACAATTTCACATAGTAGTGAAAATATAGAAAGCAGAAAGTAGCATGATGCACAGGAAATGAGTGACATTTAATAGTCATTTCCATATTCTAAACTAACACAGTAATGTGTAATTTGCCATAAGAAGCTCTGAATACATACATGTATGTATGTATGTATGTATGTATGTATGTATGTATAAAATGGCAATGGAAATTTTATCTAGATTGCCCCATTTCAAATGTTTTTTGACACATCCACAAATTCATGTGAACTAAGTTATAAAACGGAATATATTTATGTGTTTAATGTAATCAGTTGTAAATAATAAAATAAATGCATGTATTCATGTTCTGAATGGTGTGTGGTGGTCTAATATATTGCCTTCCGTGTGCGCTCTGATTTCAAACATGGATACCTTAGTCAGAGACCTGGATGAGGCACACATAGATGTTCAGTCTATGGCTGAAGTCTGTCTTTGATTTGGGGATAACACTGAAATATTATCTGTCTGTCATTTCTTCTTGCTATTTCACAGATTTTTCAGCCTGCAAAATCTTCGCCCCAGTTGATAGCCTAGCAACCCCACGAACCTTGAACAGTTTCTGGTTATTCATCTTAAATACAGTTTTACTTATCTCATCACCCTTTACAGTGTGTTAAGCTGCTTGGCCATCTGCTATCCTTCATCTCATATGCATGGTCACTTCCCTCATTGACAGGGACAATTAAAAGAGGGCCAGAAGCCAGAAGAGTTTGATACAGTAGACTAGAAAACAATGGGAAAACACAGAAACCGGGGGTTTTGTGTAATGGTGTCATCTAGGACATTTAAAAAATGCCCCAGGCATGACACTAAATTAATATGTGCAGAGGCCAGCCAAGGACCAGGCATTTTCTAGATATCAGTTCTATTTTAGTAAAAGCAGAAGACGGAGTTTGATGATGGCTAAGCTTTTTCTCGATGTTAGCTCTCCATTATTTTAAGGAACTGGAATGCTATCAGAGACCCTTGAATACATATAGAGTTAAAAATTATTTTCTATTGATTTGGGTACAGAGCAATGTGCCCATATATGCCATAAACAAATGAATGGACAAAGAAGAAAGTTTTTTAAAAGAAAAAAGGCAGACAAATGCAAACTGTTTCAACACAGATGCTCATTATGAGAATTTAGCCGTGCACACAACAATGTCAGTGATATTTTTCCATTTTTTATTATTTTAATTTTTATATATACATTTATATTATTACACATATATACAACATATTACCCATAGCAAGAAGAACCGTGACACAATCAGGAATTATATAAATGTTACATTCTTAGTGTTTTAGCTATTTGTATTGAGAGCCTCAAAGAAGACATCTTTCCTATCTTAGTGTATCTAAATTTCTGAATGTAAATCAGTCTTCATCACATATTGTCATTATCAACTTAGAACACCTATCTAGACCTAAAAACATCTTAACCCCTAAACAATTAAGCTTCATTATAAAACTGAGCTACCTGGTCTTTAACTCCCTCAGAGACTTGAGAAGGAATAAACTTGATTATCTGAGTGTGCGGGAGTGCAGGTTAGTAGTTACCAAATGAGAAGATGACAGAGACAGTTTTCTACCTAAATATTCACCAAAAACTCTTTATTATGTGGGAGCATCTTCTTCAGTCTTCTGGCCCAATATATCTGACAGACATATTTGTGAGGCAGGGACTATTGAGGACGTGCTTACCCTGTGTTGGCAGAGTTTGGCCATCAACTATGCCTGCATCCAGGCTTGCCCTTTTTTTAGGCAGAATTCTGTCTGTGGTAGAAAGAGGGGACTTTTTGTCTAGTGGTTGTTTGCCACATTTGAAGCCATCTCCATAAGAAGGTTCTTTGATGCTCATCATCCTCTTTGAGGTGGGTATTGCCAAGAATTAACCTGTCTCATTGTCAATGAATCTTTAAAATAATCAAAATATTTTAAATGCCATACTCTGCATGTCTCTGGGGTGTTTGAAGACCTTATCTTTCTATAGAGTCATATCTATTTGATGCACCTAGGATGTACATTCTTGTGATAAAAGTAGACTAGCAATTGATATCACCATGATTTAATCTACTAATATTTAATTTGTATAACTTATTTCTCCTAAACATCTTGCTGTAGCACTTTCAAAGCATTAGAAGTAAACCTTGTATTATAATTGAGTTATATGAATATAATATATATAGAAATATATATATATATATAGAAATATATTGTAAAAGATCTTACATTTGAACTCTATACCACTGTATCTAGAACTAAATTTATTTTGCATCTATATACAAAATTCTATACCAGTGAGTTAAAAATATGTTGTGAGTGACAATTGAGGAATAGAGTCACTAATCTACTTTTTGTTCTATTTTCTCTATATATTTCTATATTCCCTCCTTTTTTCCAACCCCCTTCTCCAAAGAGTAAGTCAACATCCAACATGCTGCAAGGAATGCATTTCTGATCCAATGTCACTGTCTGATTCTTTTATTCTGAAAGCTCAATGATATTTTTATAGTAATATCTTCCTAAAACCTTAAGCCTTATTGATCTTTTAAAACTTACTATCTGGCATCTAGTTAGAAAAAATGGCTAACAACATGTAAATTGGGATAAAGATTTTTGTTTTTCTGCAACTGTCATCTTTTTCCAGAACAAAAGGTCACACACCTTCAGTTATACATACAGGAACCTAAAGCTCTGTTTAGCATTTTTTTGTACTTTTAGCTGAACTTCAGATCTTATTGTGTAGACTGCTCATATGACTGAAAGTATCATTCCCTTGCTTGTATCTTACCATTCCTAACCTCCCTCCCTCTTCTGCCCTATTCTCCACCCCTAGACCTCTGACAGGGAGGGCTTTCCTTTCCCTATCAGGTCTCATTTCCTCTGTGTGCCCACATGGTCTCCAGGCCAAAGGGAGGCAATCAAATTGGGAGCACCAGCGTCCATGTCAGAAGGAATTCCTGCTCTCCCCACTGAAACCATTGAGAATGAACTGTCTATTGGCTATAACTGAACAGGGGGTATAGGTTCTCTGCATACTTTGTCCTTGGTTGGTGCAACAGTTTGTGCAGGCCCCCTGGGTCCAATCCACCAGTCTTAATGGTCTCCTTGTGTGGTTCCTGACCCTTCTCAGTCCTTTCATCCACCCATTCTTTCTTACCTCAACAATCAGGATGTAATATGAATAAGTTATAATAATAAAAATTATCATAAGAAAGAAAAGGGGAAAAGTAACACACTTAAAATATGAGGTATAAAACTGAGCAGAAAATTCTCTTAATCTGAAACCCAGTGGCTGGGAGAACTTAAAGAAATGTTTAACCGCTTAGCTATCAAGAAGGTATAAATTAAAACAACTTTAATATCTCATCTTACCATAGTTAAAATTGCAAAGATCAGGAAAACAAACATTCTGAAGAGGATATGGCGAATGCCTTATTCATTGCTGGTAGAAAAGCGAATTGGCACGTCCATTACTGCAATTAGTGTGAAGGTCCCCAGTGAAGCTGAGAGTCAGTGTACCTCAAGAACCAGCTGTACTACTCTTTGCTGTGTACCCAATGTCCATTACTACTGTACTCATAATGGTCAGAAATAGGAAATAGCCTAGATTCCCATCAACTGATGAATGTATAATGAAAATGAGTTACATTTATATGGTAGAATATTGTTGGGCTGTTAATAAAAATGAAATTATGAAAAAAAGAAAGTACGCTTCCCACACAGGTCATTAATGAAATTTGTCCTTCATAAGAATAATTCTCAAAAAGCCAGATTGCTTGTGTTGTGGGGCTAAGAGTTCACAGTTATTAATCATTCCAAGAAATCCTGAAAATTGCCTGGATATCAGGATTTGAATGAAGCAGGGTCTCGGGGACAATAGTTCTACACAATATCACACACTCTATTATCATGTTTAAAAGAATTGAAAAAAGCTAATGATAAAGGATCTTCTATGGTTTATCCATAGTTACCTGATGCTTTTTATGCAACACTGAAAGCATTAAGAGGCCTTGCATTTATACAGCATGTAGAAAGGAAAGCCTCTGTGAAGCTCATGGAATTTGTTGTACAGCTTCTGCACTGAAAACAGCTGTTTGATAATAGATATAGGGCTGGGAGGTTTACGGCCATACACAAGACCTTTAGGACATCTTCCTCTTCTGGGTAGTATATTTCCTTTAGATGCCCCATGAGAAAATCTTCACTGAATAATTTCTTCCAACTTTAGAGTTGTTGTGTGGTCCTTTGCTAAAAGCAAACTGTCTATGAGGAGAGCAAGACAGCCAGTGTTACTCAGATTGTCCATTAATGCTAGTGGGATGGAATCCCGAGTAAATGTCAGCAGCACTAACTTTTAAGATTAGTACTCAAGACTTAGAAAGTGTCTTTCATACTGCCCTCAAACCAGCAATGATTTCTGATCTGAAATTATGTGCAATTAATTCAGAAAACTGATTTTATTATTACCATCTGTTCCTGGGGTGTATCAAGATGGCTTCTGTGCGTTATATTGAGTGATTTCAAATTATTCCAGACCAGCTTATGTATTTCTTTCTGCCATAAAGAGCAGAGAAAAAAGCATTATGAATAATAATTTTAATGTTATAGAATTGAGTAACCTGAAAAATGCCAGGATTCCAATTAAGAACACTTAAACTCAAGGGAAAACAAGTATTTCTGAAGATGGCTTGTAGCAGCAGAAAAGTAGTATTTGAGTAAAGAACTTTAAGGTTTGAAGTTACTCTTGTGGCTTAGAGAATTTCAAACACAATTTTGTCATTTTAGAATTTTTTTCCAATAAAATCCACAAACCTTTGGGATTCCTCTAGTTGGTCACTGAAGATTAGAATAGCTTTGTCTTGAAGTTGTTTTCATAGTCCAAATTTGCCATTGTGTTATTTTCATCAAATGTCTTAGCTACAAAGGATTATCTGACAGACAAGGCATTAAACTGGGGCTTGAAAGCCACAGTATAATAGAAAGATCACATAAAGGTTTTGGAGTTTTATAGACCTGAGTGAAAAAAATGACTTAAAATAAAAATAACAATTACTTAATTGTTTATTTTCTTAATTATAATTGTATTATCAATTCTCATGCCCTAGTTTTCCTTCTCCGTGCCCTACTACCCTCGTCTGCATAGAAAGTTCCAGGCCAGCCTGACTGGGAATTTTTTATTTATTTGTTTCCCCCTTTTATTAAACATAAATTCTTTTCTCTTACAATATAATCTGAATAGTTCTCAGTTTCTCCCTACCTCCCCTCCCATCAGGATCCAATTCATTTCTGTCTCTCATTTGAAAAGAACTGGCTTCTAAAAGATAACAATGGAACATAATAAAATAGGTGTAAGATAAAACAAAATCCATCAAATTGAAGTTGGACAAGACGAACCAACAGGAAAATAAAAGAGAAGGCATGAGAATAAGAGGCCCACTTTTCACACATTTAGGAGTCCCCAAAAAGTATTAAGCTGAAAGCTATGGCATATATGCAGGGGAGCTGGTGAACCCCTGAAGGCCCTGTGATTGTTGCTTCATTTTCTGTGAGTTCATATAAGGTTTGATCATACTGATTTAGAGTGCCTTCTTTTTTTGGTGTTCAGTATACTTTATGGCACGTATGTTCTTTCTGCCTCTTCCTCCATGGGGTTTCTTGATCTCCGAAAGGAGGGATGTGAAGGAGATATCCCATTTACTATTGAGTGTTCCAAGGTATTTCTCTCTGTGTCTCTGTCTCTTGCTGTCCCTCTCTGTCTCTCTCTCTGTCTCTCTCTCTGTCTCTCTCTCTCTGTCTCTCTCTCTGTCTCTCTCTCTTTCTCTCTCTTTCTGTCTCTCTATTTCTCTGTCTCTGTCTCTCTCTCCCTCTCCATCTCCCTCTTCTTCTTCCTCTCTCTCATACTGTGTGTGTGTGTGTGTGTGTGTGTGTGTGTGTGTGTGTGTGTGTGTGAGAGAGAGAGAGAGAGAGAGAGAGAGAGAAGCAGTACAGTACAGTGAAGAGTACAGTTTACAGTTTAGTTGTTGTTTTGGTTTTTTTTTGTTTTTGTTTTTGTTTTTTTTGTTTTGTTTTGTTTTGTTTTTTTGCCTTCCCAGTGAGGAGGATATGCTAGAGGACAGTTTAGGAATATGGTAGAGTATGTGCACTCAGTATGGTATGGTTCAATGCAATGCAGTTCAGTGGCATTCAGATCGTGGAGTTCAGAGACTTTTCCCAAGCAAAGCAATTCAGTGAGAAACTGAGAGAAGCCGGTTTGAATCAGTCAGAAGCCAGTTTGAATCAGTCAGCTTGAAAAGGAGCTTTGCAAGTAGCCAAGAAGAGACTTGATACCCTATGAGAATATATAGGGGGAGGTAATCCCCCTCAGGAACAGCCATAGGGGAGGGGAATAATGGGAAAACGGGGGGGGGAGGAATGGGAGGATACAAGGGATGGGATAAACATTGAGATGTAACAAGAATAAATTAATAAAAAAAAAAAATAAAAAAATAAAAAAAAAAGAAAATATTATATATAAAAAAAAAAAAAAAAGAAAAGGAGCTTTGAACCAGAACAGCTGAGTTGAACCAGCCATCAGAGTTCAGAAAGAACTAGGAATGGTGAGCTTATTCAGCAGTAAGTCTTGGAGGATGTAAACATTCTAGGCCTTGGTTATCAGATGGAGGTTGGAAGCTATAGTGTTCAAGGTCTAGTCTTGAAGAATATTATATTGTATGGATGCTAGAAGTTTCCAGGCCTCAGGATAGATAGATAGATAGATAGATAGATAGATAGATAGATAGATAGATAGAAAGAAACACTCTGGGCTTAGCCTAAGCCATGTGTTACTAAAGCTTGGGTACAGCTCTCATCTCATGCCCTCTTCTATGTACATTTACAATATATGCAAAGGACCTTGTGCAGACCCACGCAGGCTCTGTGATTGCTTCATCAGGCTCTGTGAGCCCCTATGAGCCCTGCTTAGTTGATTCTCTAGGCTATGTTCTCCTGGTATCCTTAACCCCTTTGGCTTCTAAGAATATTTATCTTATAGGTAACAGAACTGGATTTTATCCCCATAAGAAACTGCAAGTACATGGAATGGACACAGTTTAAATTAGCCAATGCCGTTTCCTAGCAGTGAGTTCTACATTCTATTTTTATTCATTTATAGCTGGTATCTCCTTTGTTTTGTTTTGTTTTGTTTTGTTTTGTTTTGTTTTTCAAGACAGGGTTTCTCTGTGTAGCCTTGGCTGGCGTCAAACTCACAGTGATCCACCTGCCTCTGCCTCCGAGTGCTAGGATTAAAGGCATGTGCCACCACGCCCAGCTTCTGGTATCTACTTTCTAAAATTTTATGGAAGCACTGTCATTTAAGGAATAAGATAATAGGCCTGAATCTGGCCTATTCCTCCCATATGCAGCCTTTTTATAAATAAGAAGACAAGATATGTGATAGCAAATAAGATAAGGTAGAAATATGCTTCCCACTAGTGTTATTGGTGTCTAAACTGTAATGATCGGTAGCATAGAGTTTAGTTGTCCAAATTAGAATTCGGTACGTGGAAGGAGCCTAGAGGCGAATCCGTGTGGCTGAGAACGTGAGGATGACAAATGATGTGTTAGAAGGTGAGGAGGTCAGTGGTAAACCAAGGCTGGAAGAAACGGGAAAATGATGTATTTAAAAAGCATTATGACGGGGTTTTATTCACTAGTTTCCATAACTGTGGACTTTCTTGGGACAGAAGTTAGGAGTAACTATGCTGTGCAGAAATAGTCACAACTGAGGCTTTGTGAAGGAGCACCACCCACTTCTTCATGGTGTGCTTAGGAAAGCAAGCTCTGACCTGATCTAGTTAATGCCTGTGGCTGCAGATTTCTGCTTTCCAAAGCAGACCCAGCACGTTAGCACACTTCTCTGTATAGTGTAAAGGAGACTCTCAGCTAGGAAGGGGAAGCCACAGTCTTTCTTCTCTGGTTCGGCTGCTCTCAGTCTCTGGTGGGTGAGACTCACACTGTCTGCTCTGAGGCCTTTTCCCTATAGTCTGAGCTAGCAAAAAAAAAAAAAAACAAAAAAAAAAAAAAAAAACAACCAAAAACCAAAAAAAACCAAAAAACAAAAAACAAAAAAAATCAAATCTTATAATGAATGTTGAGTTCGTGGGCTCAAATGTAGAAACTACTTTCTTTACTTCTGAGGGAACTAAAATATTTAATTTTAAAGGTAAATAATAAATCATTAATATTTAATAAATTATGTTATCTAGCAGTCAGTTTTGCTCATTTTACAATTTATAGAAATTTAGATTTTAAAAAAGTCGGTAGCTATAGGACAGTGTAATTTAAGGGATTCTTAGTAGATGGTTGATGGGTAGGCTGTATATCACAGTGCGGAGGGGCTGCAGGGATTTAGCATTTATAGTTGGATTAGTAAAATAATCCTTTTATAAGGGAAGGAAGGAAATAGAATGCTGGCTGGAAGTTTAGTGAAGCAATAATGAGCGTGCATGTCTCTAGGAACCACAGATGTTCGTGTTTTGAAGACACAGCCCCAGGTCACCAACATTACATCAAAGTCTCAATCAGAACGTCACCTGTGCTACCACCTGCTTGGGATGCTTCAGCTAACTGACTGACAGTCCTTTGTCCTCAAAACAAATTGTCTCTTATAAGAAAAAACAGAAGACAGTTTTAAACACTCAAACCATAATTTTTTTTTTGTAGACATGTTAGTTGCTTTGCTTTATATTTAAGTGATCTTCTTTTGCTGACAATAAGTATGTCATCTATTAGCATAACATTTCATTAGTATATGCTCAGTGGGAAAGGGGTTGGGATGAGTTTTCAGATTATCTGTACTTGGGCTTTTCTTCTCTTCTAACCTTTGCCAGCTAAATAACGATTCTCTGAATATTGTATTTAAATTTTTATTATTTTATTATTGTCCTACAAAATCAAGATATGAATGACAGCTTCTAAAACATATCCATACATGTAATAACAAGGTAATATTGTCCAACTAGAAGACAGAATAGCACATCTGAACAGTTCCATAATGTATTTCTTGATCTTTTTTAAAAGTTATTTTCTTACTGATGTGCCTAAATGTTGACAAGAAACAACTTTAGGTTCAGGGCTTAGGGGGATACAATGCAGCATACGGGGAGGTGTGACAGCAGGAGTGACAGGCAACTGCTCACATGGTGTCCTCATAGGAAAGGGGAGAGGAAAACAAGCTGAACCAGGCTCCAAGTCCTCAAAGCCCACTCTGTGGCCAAGCCCTACAGTAAGGCCCCACCCACCAAGAGTATCACAATCTTCCAAAACTGCATTACTGTTAAGAACCAAAATTTCAAACACAGGATCCTCAGGTGAACATGTTATATTCAGCATGTTCCACGGCATTTACGGTGTACTACAGTTCTTATAAGCTGAAAATGCATCAACTAATTCTCAAGAAAACTCTTGCATAGAAGATACCAGTTTAGCATTTACTGAGACAGTCATTACCTGAAGAATGCAGTGATAGCTGTTTTTATTTAATAGACTTTGTAAAAATCACAAAAATCATTTTTAAAAATGGTCATACAAATTTGCACTCCCGCCAGCACTGGAGGAGTGTTCCTCTTCTTCCACATCCTTGCCAGCTTGTGCTGAGTTTTATATATTAGCCATTCTGACAGGTGTATGCTTGAATCTCAGAGTCATTTTGATTTGAGTTTCCCTGATGACTAAAGAAATTGAGCATTCTTTAACTGTTTTTCTGCCATCAGAGATTCCTCTATTGAGAATCATCTATTTAGCTCTGGACCCCATTTTTAATCAGATTATTTGGCTTGTTTGTGTTTAATTTCTTGAGTTCTTTATATATTTTGGATATTAGCCCTATCTCAGATGTAGGTTTGGAGATCTTTTCCCAGTCTGTGGGCTGCTGTGTTGTTCTAATAACAGTGTCCTTTGCCTTGCAGAATCTTTGCAGTATCATGATGCCTCATTTATTAATTTTTGATTTTGGTCCCTGAGCTGTTGGTGCTCGGTTCAGGAAGCTATCTCCTATGCCAAGAGTTCAAGGCTCTTCCCCACTTTCTCTTCCATTAGATTTAGTGTGTCTGGTTTTATGTTGAGGTCTTTGATCCAATTGGACTTGAGTTTTGTGTAGGAAGATAAATATGGATCTACTTGTTTGTAGGGGGACTCCTCTTCCAAAGAGAAGGAGAGGAGGGAAAGGGGAAAGAGGGTGGGAGGGTAGGGCGGGGTGGAGGGGAGGGCAGAGGCTGCACTTGGGATGGAAAATAAAAACCTTTAATAAAGGAGTTTTTTTTCCTGATTCTTTAAAAAATAATTTTATTATGTTTCTTTTTTTAACATATACATTTATATTATTACACATGAATAAAATAAACTACATACAGCAGGAAGAACCATGACACAATCATGAGTTATAAGAATGTTACATTCACAGTGATTTGGCTGTTTGTATTTGTCAAGCTTGAAGTAGACACCTTTCCTACCTTGTTGGGTCTAAATTTGTAAATGAAATATCTCTATTAACTTAAATCATCTATCTTGATCTAAAAAGATGTTATCCCCTAACCAACTAAACTTGATTGTAAGACTAAACTATGGTCTTCAACCCCCGGACCAAATCAGCCTGAAGAAACCTTAAGAGAACAGTGTTCCATTTCCTCTAAGGGGGGGGGGGGGGGGGGGGTTGGGTAGGTTTCTGATTGTTCTGTGGGTCTACAGAAGCTTATTTTTATCGGGAGGTGGTTATAAGTTATTGTTGGTCTTATACAGAGAGAAAACTAGGTTGGATTGAGGGACATCTGTTCCTTTATCTTTCTTTTGTAGGTAAGGATGTAGGAGCTGAAAAGAAAGAAAGGAGGGTATAGAATTATAGAGTGAGGATAGAACAAAAGGTAGACCATCGAAGCGATTTCTTAACTCAAGGCCTTAATTGTTACTCACAAAGAAGGTCATTTTTAATTCATTGGCATAGAATTTTGTATATTGATGTGAATCATGGTCATGTCAAATAATAGTCTAAGTTTATCACAAGAATATATGTCCTGGGTCTAATAAAGGAGTTTTTAAATGATGAAAAATAAAATAATCTGTTGAGCTTTATGCGAAGAACAGCACCTTTGTTTTACATTTTGAGGAGAAAAAAAAAAAAAGGAATTTTACGGTACCTAAGAGATCTGGAATAGTTATTTTTTTAATAAAAGAGATAAATAAGAACGAAAACGCTTAACTTTCAGAAGGAATCCTGAGATAATGAAAAGGAGAAAAAAAGATAGCATAGTCAGAAACGAAGAGTTTGTTATTTTTTTAATTCAAACATTGAAAGATGATCTGTGAACTACAATAGCAACAAATCATCTAAATTTCTAGGACATTCTCCAAGCTTCTCTGAAATTAAGAGCTTGTGTGATTTTGCTCATTAAATTTTCTCTTCAAATCATTAATAATGCTAAAAATGTATTACTGCTTCTAATATCAACATCTATCACTTAAAATAGGTTCTCCAAAATTAGGTCCTAGTGCCTCATATCTAATAAGTTACTGGAAATTACTATTTTGAGACCTTATAGATGGTCTTCTGAGCTGTTCTACTAGAAAAATATATTAAAATTTGGAATTGAGAATAATTTAGCCTTTAAATCAGATGGACTTCAACATAAAAATTAAATGTGTGACCTCATTGCAGAAAAAAAAAGCCATGGGCATTATTTTCTAAGGCTTGGGCACCTGTGTATTAAAGATGAGGTCCCAGAAGCCCATAGAGATAAACTGTCCTCCTTGGTGGGTACTCAGGAGAGAAAGAAAAGGCAGCAAAGAATGGTTAGTGAATTACAAAAGTAAATCAAAGACAAAGCAGAAAGTTGAAAGAAACTGTCAGCTTCATCTACACAGTCAGCTTCCGTGAAAGTAAAAACTCCCTCCATGCTAATATGGGCAGTGGACATCATGGGTGATTGGAAATGTGACTTCGCTGCATGGCTCCGAGCAGAATTAGAAAAAACACAGATTTCTCTCTTTAAATGTAGAAAACATTCGACTAACCTCTGATTGCTATTTTGCTCCCATGGTCTTGCCTATTATTAGGATTCCTGGCAAATCAGATTCTTTCATTTGCAGGGGCTATAATCATATAAATTATAGGTTTCATTTAGACTCATCTCACCTTTCCCAGTAGGAAGCATTCTTCCATCATTTCACAGACAAAAATAACATTTGCCAATATGAATGGAGAATCAGGATTCCAATTATGCAGGCAAATTCTTTTACTTATGGAAGTCTGGGGACCTCGTACCTTGTCCAGAGTTGTATCTTGATGAAAAGAAAAATTCAATGTGAATGTTTGATTTCTAGACTGTTCTTTTGGGTCATCTCTCTACTGAGTGCTATTCGAACCTGTTACAAACCTGTTATCAGAGATGCACATTTGTTTTCCCAGACTATTCATCTTCAGAAGGCCTTAACGTTTCTGAATAATACTAAAACTTGAAAATAGACTACGGATGTTTGTATGGGATGTTTCTTCTCAGTTTATGTCTATACATGTCTTCTCTCTCCTATATGCTAGATGTCTATACAAGAACACTATTGTGACCCTACAAGAAGGTGAAAATGGGATGGGAAAGCCACATGTGTACATTGATGAGCCATATATTTTAACTGTTGGGAGAACTCAAGCAAAGAGAATAGGAACTGAGCACTGACCTGCATGACAAGACTGATGAGCCCCATCCTTATGGGAAAAGAACACATCATCCCTTCAAAATCGTTTTTCAACCACCTCCTCATGTCAAGTTGAAAATGATCAGGTGCTCCAACCGCCACTGTCTTTTCCTGGCTATAATATCAGAGGGCATATTTATATGTAAAAATCCATTCACCCTACGTATAGTGGACTCTATACTAAGTATGCTTTATCTACTCCCTTGCGTATTCATTAGATTGTTGTATAAAGCAGATATCTTAATCAATTTACAGTAAGAAAACAGAAGTTTGGAGAAATTAAGTAATTTGATGGTCGCAAAACCTCTAAGTGGCTGAATTTAGAATTCAAATAATTTAAGTTCTGAATCAGTATTTGTAAATCCTCTTGAACCCAAAGTATCTATCCTTCAAGAATGGCTCATAGTGTATATTTTCTGTGAGTGAGTGAGAAATCTATAGCTCTAATCAACTCACATGAAATCATTTTCCATGTCACACACCCTTAAGATAGACTCAAAGGCACATGCCTTTAATCCAAGCACTCGGGAGGTAGAGGCAGGAGGATTGCTGTGAGTCCTAGGCCAGCCTGGTTCACAAAGTAAGTCTAAGACAGCCAAGGCAACACAGAGAAACTCTTGTCTCAAAAAAAAAAAAAAAAAAAAAAAAGAGTATACTCAAATGTACACCTTTAAGAGGGTAAGAGCTAATCAAATATAAGATATTTGTAATAGTCAAATGTTCTCAAGAAAGTTTGTTCCTCAGTTTGGGTACAGTTTGAACAATTTTATCCTCATATCACCCCAAGGGCGATGGATTGTCTCCAGTCCCTGAAGTAAAAGAGATGAGAGGGTAAAAGGAAGAAAAGACATTCAGAGAAAATTTGTGATGAATTTGAAAATATTGTGGAAATAAGTAAAAAAAAAAAAAAAAAAAGGAATGAGTTTCTCTTCCTTAGGTAGTTACTGTATAATATAAAATGTCTACAAGAATTTTAAACTCATAAGTAACTTAAACATTTAATGATAAGAATATTAATAACATAAGCCACAATCTGAAACCAAAGAGCAGGATTCCCTTCGCTACTAAGAACTTGGAAGGAATTAGAGTTAAACCATACGGGCCAGTAATGAGCTTCACAGTGTGTGCATGTGTTTTTATAGATATCCTTCAGGCAGAATAATTTATCATTTCACCCAGGACTACAATTACTATTTCAAGGCCAAGTTAGCTCTATTCACCTATAATGCAACAAAAGACCCCAAGGAAAACACCATCATGAGAAGGAAAAATGTAAGAGAAGTTCCTAGCAAATTCCTTTGGCCTTTGTGAATAGTTAAAATCTAGATGTTCCTTGTACAGTGGGCCATCAAACTATAATTAGCTTTGAGCTAAAATCCAGAACCAAGCAAATCACATGCATCATGTAAGGTGATGTCTAACCTTATCATCCAAGATAGGTTTCCCCATATCTTCAATTTAACCTGATGCTGAAGTTCGAATGAAACAATCAGATGTCTGAATATTGATGAATAAGGAGAAAATCAATTTCCTCCATTATGCCTTGTGAGCAGTAGGTTCCTGAACAGAATTCAGAAATTTCCATTGCAGAAAACAGTTATAACTAAGAAAAGGTCCAAGTACATTCCTGATATTCAAGTAAAAGATAACATATTCATTTCAGATTGGTTGTCCTGGGTCTAACTTGACCTTTTGTTAATTTTGGGTGCTGTTTATTGAATCCATGGTGAAACAATATCACTGATCACACCCCCAGCTCAGATACCAATATAATTTTATTTTAGCCATTTATTCCCCAAAGACATGAATCTCTTTAGCTTTTAAGCTTATGGCACATCTGCAACTGAAAATAACACTTTGCTACTGCTTCTGCATGTTTGCTGTGTTAAAAGTGGTTTTTACCTTTTAGAATAGTTTTAAAGTTTTCAGGTGAAAAATTATATGTAAACTGTAAAGAAAAATGATAAATTCAAATTTTAGTGTTCCTAAACAAAATTATATTGAAGCCATCATTTTAATCATTTATATTTGCCTACAGCTTTTTTATCCTATGATTTCAAGATTCTGGTTTCACTACAGCTTTGTGACCCATGAGCTGTCCTTAAAATACTTACAGTCTCCTCCATTTCAGAATAAACATCATAGATTCTAAGTATACAGCAATTCTCACCCCCTACAACAATAGAAATCTAAAATATAGTCCTCTACTATAAACTAGTGTGTCCTAATCACTTGGAAAATACATGCCTTCTACAACTGCAAATACTCACTTGAAGAGTAAAACAGCATATGATGTTGAATATAGTCAAGATGCTGATATGATGGTACAATTAGAAAAGGAATTGGTTGTTATTCCAACTCCTGTTTCTGAATCACATGCTGGGGAAGTGTATATATTTTAACACACATCTAAATAAACAGTGAACAATGAAGGATCAATCTCTATAAAATAATCTTAAGGACATTTGACTGCTCATTTAGTTCTAAACCTAAGGGGGCTATGATTTTCTCAAATGTGTGGCTGCTGCTGAAACAAAGATGAAGCACAAATGATGTCATTCAAAACTACAAATAGGTAGAAGAGTGCTTTCAGACAAAATCAAAACCCGCCATGGGAGCGAGCTAACCCCTGACACTATTATTGATACTCTGCTATGCTTGCAGACAGGAGCCTAGCATGTCTGTCCTCTGAGAGGCTCCCCCTGCAGTAGATTGAACCAGACGCTGAGACTCAGAGCCAAACATTAGGCTCTTGTGGAAGAGTAGGGTGAAGGATAGAAGGACTCAGAAAGGACAAGAACTCCACAAGAAGACTAACAGAGTCAACTAACTTGGGCCCAGAGGATCCTGCAGAGACTGAAGCACCAACCTAGGACCATGCATGCACTGGACCTCCTACACATATGTAACCAATGGGCAGATTGGTATTCATGTGGGTCCCCTAGTAAGGAGAGCAGAGGCTGCCTCTGACATTGACTCTGTTGCATGTGTTTTTGGTCACTTCTCCATGGTGGATCTGCTTTGTGGGTCCTCAGTGGAAGAGGATGCACTCAGTCCTGAAGAGACTTATTGTGCTGGGGTAGGTTGAGGGGAGCTCTCCTTTTCTGAGGAGTAGGGGAGGAGAGTTAGGGGGATGAGTGAAGGAGGGTGGGACTGGGAAGAGAGAAGGGAGGAGGCTATGATTGGGATGCAAAATGATTAATAATAATAATAATACTTAATAATAAAAGAAGAGTGCCATCAAAGCTCAAAAGCACAGCATGTGTTTGCTAAGTAATTTGACTCCATGATTTCCACATCATTATGAGTCATTTACATGTTCCTGATAATAGCAAAATGTATAGAATAGTTAATGTCTTATAAAGACAAATTGGCTCATTTAAAAATAATTATCATCTCCAAACTTGTAAGCTTTCTGATTTTAATAAAATAATGACATGTTTAGAGTAGATGACATTTTTGTGAATATTATTTCTTTATTAATCTTTTAAAGAGATGCTCCAAACCTTAAATTAAATTAATAATGAAAATACCTTTTTATGAAATTTAAGTATATAAACTATGTTTGGATTGTCAAGACTAAGTAGTGGACTAGTGGATATCAAAATTTAAAAGTGAGGTTATTATACTCAAATAATTCAACATCAGGACCATCAAGTAGGAGAATTTTAATTTAATTTATGAGTCAAAAGGGAGCAATTATAAGTTTTTGGGTTGGAGAATGACATAATTAGAGCTGTGCTTTAGGAAGATTAATTTGGCTACAGGGAGTATTGGCCAAGGAGGAAGATAGAGGTAGACAGATCATTTAGAAGAAGATTGCCTTTGTCCCGGAGATATGTAATGAAGTCCTGAAATAGTTGTCGCCATGGGAATTGAAAGAACAAACAGATGGGAGGTAGTTGTGGAGTCACAAAATGGGACAGTTTGGTTCATTGGATACAAGTGTTGAGCAGCAAGAAAAAGTAAAAGGAAATTACAGTGCTTAGTGCTAGGTGGCTGTATAGCCACAATGGCCATCAATGCCAGTAGGAAACAGGGAAAGGATTTGAGGGTGACTATAAGATGTAAAGTTAATTTTAAAAAAGAAGAAACACTCTATCTTTAAGTCATGATACATGACCAACAAAGGCCTCAAATTGACTAGTAAGTGCTGTGGTTATTTCAGTGGCCTTTTTATTTTACTACTAAGAAATACACATTCATGGGGTATGGTGGCAGGCACCTGTAATTCCAGCACTGGAGGAGGCAGAGGCAGGCAGATCTCTGAGTTAGAGGCCAGTCTGTTCTACAAAGCAAGTCCCCTTTCTCAAACCCTTTCTCAACAAAACAAAACAAAACAAAACAACAAACAAACAAAACCAAAACCAAAGACCAAAAAACAAAAACAAACAAACAAACACACAAAAAAGAACAAGACCAAAACAAAAGGAAGGAAGGAAGGAAGGAAGGAAGGAAGGAAGGAAGGAGGAAAGAACTTATTCATTTTAGAGTCCTTGGGAAAGGATCTGTAGAACTCTACTTCCACAGGCTGTGTTCAGGTTGTTAAGAAAGTAGGTAGAAGAACATTGCTCCACATCCAGTGAAACTTTCAGAGGAAAACTTGATCAGAAAATATGTAAGGCTTCAGTCTTTGCAGGCCCCTCTGGGCCCTGGTTATTTGGCTCTGTTGGTCTTCTTGTGGCACTCCCGTCACCTCCAGGTCCTTCTATCTATCTATCCCCCCACTTTTCTTCAAGACTCCCCTGACTTTGCTCAATGTTTGGCTGGGAGTGTCTGCATCTGTTTGCATCCCCTGTTAGGTGATGCTTCTCAGAGGACAGTTATGCTAGGCTCCTATCTGTGAGCATAGCAGAATATTATTAAGTGTCAGGGATTGGTTCTCTCCTATGGAATGGGTCTCAGGTTTGACCAGACATTGGTTGGGCATTGCCTCAATCTCTCCTTCTGTCTTTATCCCTGCATATCCTGAAGGCAGGGTAAACTTTGGGCCTAAGTTTGTGGGTGGGTTGGTATTCCCCTCCCTCCACTAGAAATTCTGTTTAGTTGGAAGCAAACTGAAGCACTGACCAAGGACCTTGGATAATCTGGACCAAAGCCTCCATACAGATGTTGCAGATGGACAGTTCAGGCTTCTTGTGGGTCCCCTAATAAGAGAAACTGGAGCTGTCTCTGACATGGACTCCATTGACTGGTATTTGATCACTCCCCCTGGGCAGGGCTTCCTAGACAGGCCACAGCAGAAGAAGATATGTTCAGTCCTGATTTGACTTGATGAGTTGGGGTGGGTGGGTAGAGGAATCCCTTTCTCTGAGTAATAGGAGAGGGGGGAAAAGGGAAGGAGGGAAGTTTGGGACCAGGAGGAGAGGAGGGAGAGAGCTACGGCCAGGATTTAAAGTGAATAAATGAATAAATAAATTAAAATTTAATTTACATTGACAAAAAAAAGGAACTATGTAGTACTTGTGCAGATTCTTTAGTGTCAAGGCACAGTAGAGCTCCTATGAATCCTGCAAGGAACCCCCCTTCTTTGTGTCCACCCCCCCAGGATCCAGCTACTATAGGGAAATCGTCCAGGTGCCCCACTGTAAAATGATCATCCCAACTAGTTTGGTTGCCAGCACCTGAAGCTATGGCTCATAAATAATTCCAACAACCTCAGACTTCAAGAGTATAATAAATTATGGGCTTTTCATCCGAGAACACGAGGCTCAATAGAAGCCGAGGGTCCGGAGATAAGCTCATTCCATAATTACTGCTTAGGACCGAATAAATCAATTTAGTATTGCTTTTCAGAAAAGTTTTCAAAATGTCTTTTCCCCAGATTTATTAAAGTAATGGTGTGTTGCTTCGTAGTTCCGCCCATCTCCTTCTTAATACAACCTTTTAAGGAAATTTAATTTTGACTTCAAAGAGAGTTACATAAAGCATTGATTCTCTGTAACTGGACTTGACACATTTATGTTCTGGTTTTTTTTTTTTTTTTTTTTTTTTCACCCTGGAGGAGATGAATCATTCAGTTACTTCTCAATTTATCTTATATTTCCAATGAGCTTGCAACTTAAATTTATCAGGTTTCTTTGGCAATTAGATAATAAATAGGTATTTAAATACTGTTTACTTACAATCTAATAGTCCAGCTAATGAAGCTGAAACAGATCATATGATACATGCCAAGAGGGCCCCTTCTTTCAAATTTAATAAATGTTTTGCAGAATAATTAAAAATGTACACTTACTGATCACCTAAGCACGTAGAACTCTGTGAATAATTAAATAGCCAGAGCTCAGTTTCAATCACGGCAATATTCATTTATCATCTCTATTATAAGTCATAGATAACACACTCCATAAGGTAAGAGCATGCACTTGGTTTCGATCTATTTGTGTACTTTATCTGAGTAAATTGTTGGTCATTTGAAAAATACTTTGAGGCTAATTTTCCTTAACGGCTGATCTTTTAAAGAGGAACAATTGGCTGTGCAGGACGGATGCGCAGCAGCCTACTGCAGCAAACTGCACTGACTTAATGACGCACGCTGGCTTTGAAAGTTAGTAAAATCCTGATCAAACTCATGTTGCCTAGCTTCCAAAGCTTTCTCAGGGTTCTTGTCAACTTAATGCTTTCATGAGTTTGAGAGTGTAGATGAGTGCCCCCACTTGCTATCTCTCAAATTCGTAGGAGTTTTCTTTAATTGTTTACATACCTATATATGAATGTATACATGTGTGTATATGTATTCTTGAACTTAGAAATATAACCTGCTTAGTGTCTAATGTTATGTAATCAAATCTCAATGGTTTCCAGAAAAAGCAAACCTTATCTTTTTTTTAAAATGTAAAACAACTTTAAATTGTTCTAATCACTTTAAGGAAATAAGTATGACTATACCACCTTGTTTCAACCCTGACATCAAACAAAAAGAAGTGTTTTTGCTTATTTACTTTAATTTTATACCCCTAGTGTGGAAATAAAATTTAAAGCAGTAATTTATTATGTAGTCATTTAAAGCATTGGTTTTCGATCAGAAAGTAAGCAACTCATGCTATATTCAACTATCTTTACTTATACAGTGTTAGGAAAATAATAAGGGCCTTTTGTGTCTGTTTCTTATCTATAAAATAGTAAAAGAATCTAAGAGGCGTTCATACTGTGAGACAGTGTTAGTCGCCCCCAGACTATGTGTGCCTAGCATCATTTACTCTTAGCACTTAAAGGGGTGTTAATAATAAGTTGTTAGCATTGTTGCTGGTAGTGTTTATTTCCCACAAGAACTTGACTCTGCTTGATGGGGCACACACTATAGACTATTTAATTAAATTAGAGACGTCTTTAGCTTGAGGCCCACACACCATAACAACCTTACTGTTTTCTCAATCCATCTTGGTTACAAAAGGAAATATCTTTGGGATGGGAGTTTTTGTACTGTGTACACCCTTTCTTATCATATTAACTCCTAATAATCTTTTTCAGGGAAACAGAAGAGATTTAGCATTTTCTTTGATGGTTGTTTCAAGTTCTATGATTGTATCTTCAAGTCCCGATATTCGTTCCTCCATTTCTTGCATTCTGTTAGATAAGGTCACCTCTGAGATGCTTGCTTTCTTCTCTGATGCCTCTCGATCACGTTTTTCTTCTGTGTGTTCCTTTATTATAGCTTCCATTTTTATCTTCAGGTGTTGAACTGTTTTAATGATTCCCTTCATCTGGTTATTTGGTTATTTGTATTTTTCTGAAATTCTTCTAGTGCCTCTATATGACTCTTTTATGTCTTCAGCCCTCTTATTTGCATCCTCCTGCAGTTGTTTACAGATTTTATTCGTTTCTTCCATTATCATCTTCCTTACTAAGGACTTGAGGTCATTTTCTTGTGTTCCAATTGTTTTTGGGTTCTCCTGGTTGCTTTCATTGGGATTGCTAGGATCTGGAGATGCCAAATTGTTTGGTTTTTGTTTGCATTCTTTCGCTGTCGTCTTCTCATTTTGGTGTCTCTGATGTTGGGAGGTAGCTTCTGGTGACATTCACTGGTTGAGAGTGGATAGTTGGTGAATAATTATAGGTCAGGTGCCCTTTCCTGTGGGGATCAGGAGTATTTCTTTGGAACAGGCAGGTTATTTGGTTTCCATTCCTAGAGATTTTGCTCTATACCTTAGGCTCCAGACTGAGTCAGCAGAAGTAGGTTTCTGTCTGGATCTTTTCACCTTACTGTTGTAATTCAGATCATCTGTTTTGGGATCCTCAGAGCTGTAGTTGCCTTTAGGTCAGAGATTAGACACCACAGGGATGGCCAACCTCTCCCGATAGCATGGGAGATCCTGCTGGGCCTGTGGGAACAGTCAAAGCTTGTTTCTAACTGCCTGTTTGCGGCTGGCTCTAGATTGGGCCTAGGACAGCCCTGCTAGCTGCAAGCCCACTCTAGCTGTTTTTGGTGGGCCCCGCCCCCTGTGTTTCCACTCAGCCTGGGGGACCTCTGCAGTTTGGTGTGGGGTAGGTGGAGGAATCCAAGGGCAGTTTCACCCTATTCACTGAGACTCCTCAGGCCAGGGGCTCCAAAGTACCACCTCCCTACACAGTAAGTTTGTGCTTTATAGGCCGGCTGCAGCCTGCATGTGGTTTCCGTTCGAGCATCTGAGGAGTGGGTTCACACCTCCAGGCTATTGCTTGTCCTGGGGCCAGGCTCACTGGTGGTCTGCGGAGTTTGGGACCCCACTCCACTCACCTACAGTTCTCAAGATCTAGTAGTCTGTGGCACCATTCAAGTCCCTGGTCTCCGCGGAGTAGATCAGATACAGTGCATACTGGTCAACGCCATCTTGGAGCCCCCTGATATTTGACATTCTAATAACAGATGTCAGGATGCTGCTTATGGAATTAGAAAATATATTCAATATTCTTCCTGATATTCCCTAATACATTCTCATAGGGAAGGCTGTGAAGTGCTATTCAGTCACAGATTTCTGTGACTTCTGGCTTCAAATGACTCCTGCGTCCTTGTGTAGTGATTGTCATTTACTTCTGGATTATGCCTCACATGAGGTTGTAACCACTTTCAGAAGCATTTTGTTGACGTAGTGTCCTTGCGCATTGTGTGCAGTCTATCCTTGTTCATTCGAATGGTAATTTCCCCACTGGTCTCTCTGGATCAATCTGGCCATTGCATTGTGGTGTTTATTCTAAGTATCTCTAGTTTTAAGTTTGTGTAAACTTCTCATCATTTGTTCTCTCTGTTATCAATAAGAACAAACTAGCCAATGCTGAGCAATAACAGCAAATAGGATGCAACATCCTGATCAAGTGAGGAGAGGACAAAGAAGGAAGGAGAGGACGGAGTCACTAGTGGAGACTGTGAAACATTAAGAGAAGTAAACTGGGTCTAGGAGATGATTTAAAAGGAAATATAATGTGGAAAATCTGAATGGGAAGAAACTGTGCTAGCTGTCGGGAGCCGCTCCGCCATTCCAAGATGGCGCTGGCTTCCTGTTTCCTGATTCTTCACAAAAGCCCTTATGGCCAGTGCGCATGCGCAAGCACGTCACCCTTACATAACCCGCTTACGCAGGCGGTATGCTAATTAGGTATTCTCTAGAGCACCAATCACGAGAAGACACGTCCCTCCACGCCTCCATAGTTCCTATATAAGCCGGGGATTTTACGGGGAGAGGGTCCTTCTCCATCAGTCTGCAGAGAGCTGTACAATAAAATCGCCGTCAGAAGAATCCTGAGTTGCCGCGTCTCCTTTATCGGCGAAAGGTGCGCGCGACAAGTGGTGCCGAAACCCGGGACCTGCCGACCCCTGGGTGAAGGAACGACTTGAAGGACCCCCGACTGCTCGTCGGAAGAGGATTCAGAACTGACGGCGTGAGAAGCCTAGGCACTTTTCTGCAAGGTATGATTTCTTTTGTGTGGTACGGTCCGCTCTTGCTGGTTGCTTTCGTTATCGTCTTGCTGTGTTGCCTTTGTCTTATAGAAGATAAAAGATACAGAAAGACAGTTAGCAAGGGACAAAAGGCTTTGGCCGACCATCAAGATAGTCTATCAGAAGCAGAAAAGGAAAGAGGTTTAAAGAAAAGGAAGAAACCTCAATCAAAAAGATCCGAATTAAAAGGGAAACTGAAGGAGGGAGAGAAAGAGAAAGCCAGTGGGCTGTATCCCGTCTTAGATGAATTTAAAAATCTTAAAGTAGAATCTTCCGCCTCTGAGGAGACGTCTTCAGAGGACGGGGACTTGGGATCTGCCTCAGAGGAGGACGAGTTAGATCCTGAGGAACAAATAGAACTGGATGAGGAAGCTGCTAAATATGAGTCAGAGAGATATGGGGTTGATCCGCCATTCGCCCCTAGGTGTAGACCGTCAGCGCCTCCTCTAGAGGAGGCAACCTCGGCAAAAAACAAAAGGATGGCGACAAGACTTAAGACGGCTAGCTCCTTAATTCCAGAGAAAGAAAGACAAAAGATTAGAGCAGCTTTTCCCGTGTGGGAAGATGCACAACAGCAACGACAATATTCTCAATTAGAGTTAAAACAGCTAAAAGCCTTGGCAGAAGCAGTTCAAACTTATGGCATTAATGCTTCCTATACTCAGGCATTGGTGGACAGGCTAGCAGATCAGGCCATGACTCCACAAGACTGGTATAATACAGTCAAAGCATGTCTCACTATGGGACAATACTTAGACTGGAAATCTATTTTTCATGACCTCTGTGCAACCCAAGCTCGCCAAAATCTAGCTAATCAACATCCGCAATGGAATTTTGATATGCTTACTGGACAAGGACAATGGGTAGCTAATCAAACCATGTATCCAGTGGAAGTCTATGGTCAAATTAATAAGGCAGCGGTTAAGGCATGGAAGAGTTTACCTAATAAAGGACAAGTTACAGGAAATTTGACAAAGGTTATTCAAGGATCCAATGAGCCATTTTCAGATTTTGTAGCCAGGATGATGGAAGCTGCAGGAAGAATTTTTGGAGACCCGGATACTGCCATGCCTTTAATAGAACAGTTAATTTTTGAACAATGTACCCGAGAATGTAGAAATGCAATAACACCCTGGACAGGAAAAGGGCTTAATGCCTGGATGAAAGCATGCAGGGAAATAGGAGGACCTTTGACTAATGCAGGTTTAGCTGCAGCAGTCTTATCTGCTCAAAAGGCTGCGAGTTTGAGATGTTTTAGATGTGGAAAGCCAGGTCATATCCAGAAACAATGTCACTCACAAAACCTTGCCGATAAAAGAGTAGGCACCCGGCAACCAGGGTTATGCCCAAAGTGCAAAAAAGGAAAGCACTGGGCAAATGAATGTAGGTCCGTAAAAGACATTCAGGGCCGACCAATTAATGATTATCATCCAAAAAACGGACAGAGGGGTCCCCGTCCCCAGGGCCCTCAAATGTATGGGGCAATAGAGAGAGAGAGAGAGAGACCTCAGAACAAATCCAGAGAGTTTGTGAGAGCAAAACAGTCAGGAGGGCAACATCCGGATCCGCAGGATTGGATTTGTGTGCCGCCACCAGAGCAGTATTAACCCCTGTCATGGGATGCCAACCTATATCTTCAGATCTTTATGGGCCTTTGCCTGAGGACTCAGTAGGCCTGGTAATTGGAAGGTCTTCTACAACCTTGCAGGGTTTGATAGTACATCCAGGAGTGGTAGATCAGGACTATATGGGACAAATTAAGGTTATGTGCTCATCTCCTAGAGGGATCAGCGCCGTGGCCCCGGGGGATAGAATAGCTCAGCTTCTTGTGTTGCCGAGCTTACACCAGATGTTCCCAAGTAGGGAACAGAGTAGAGGAACCTCTGGCTTTGGATCTTCCGGAGGACAACATGCATTCTTATCCCTACAATTAGATGGTAGACCCACTATGGAGTTAAAGATTCAGGGAAAAAGATTTAAGGGCCTTCTGGACACGGGGGCGGATACCACTATTATGTCCACCAAGTGGTGGCCCCCAGAATGGCCTGTTAACCAGTCCTCACAGTCTTTACAAGGATTAGGGTATGAAGCTTCACCCAATGTCAGTGCTAGAGTCCTGCATTGGGAGGATTTTGAAGGTAGAACAGGCACTGTAGTCCCTTATGTCCTAGATCTCCCTATTAACCTATGGGGTAGAGATATATTGGGCCAAATGGATTTTAGACTTACCAATGATTACTCTTCTAATAGTCAAGAGATGATGAAAAATAGGGGCTGTGTTCCTAAAAAGGGGTTAGGGAAATCATTACAGGGCAGAACTAGTCCAATATCAGTATTTCCAAAACAAGATAGAACCTGCCTGGGTTTTTCCTAAGGGCCATTTTGGAGGCAATTCCCATACCTTGGCAATCAGAGGGGCCAGTGTGGGTTCCTCAATGGCCACTTCCCTCTGAGAAGCTCCTGGCCGCGCGAGAGCTGGTTCAAGAACAATTAAATGCTGGACATTTAGAGAAATCAACTTCACCATGGAATACTCCTATTTTTGTTATTAAGAAAAAATCAGGGAAATGGAGACTACTTCACGATTTAAGAGCCATCAATGCACAAATGCAAATTATGGGACCCATTCAAAGGGGATTGCCCTTACTGTCAGCTTTACCAAAAAATTGGGAACTTATCATTATAGATATCAAGGATTGTTTCTTTTCTATACCCTTACATGAGCAGGATAAGAGGAGATTCGCTTTTACCTTACCGAGTATTAATCATGAAGAACCTGATCAACGATTTCAATGGAAAGTCCTTCTTCAAGGGATGGCCAATAGCCCCACCATATGTCAAATATATGTTGCTAATGCTATTCAACCTGTGAGAGATAAGTTTAAAAGCTTAAGAATTTGTCATTATATGGATGACATTTTATTATGTCATTCCGATAAGGAGCTTCTACAGCAAGCCTTCGTCTTCTTAACGGAGTCCCTCAGAAATAGAGGGCTGCATATAGCCCCAGAAAAGGTGCAAGAAGGTGAATTAGGAAACTTTTTAGGCACTACTATAAGTCCAACCATGGTTACGCCTCAAAAGATTACCATTAGGAGAGGCACATTAAAGACTCTAAATGATTTTCAAAAGCTATTAGGAGATATTAATTGGATAAGACCCTACTTACATTTAACCACTGCAGAACTTAAGCCCTTATTTGCTATTCTAGAAGGGGACTCTGCTATTACATCAGCTAGACACTTAACTCCTGATGCATCAAAAGTTTTAGATTTGGTAGAGACAAGATTAAAGGAAGCATTTTTGACTCGCATTGATCCACAAAGCCCTTTTCAGCTGTGTGTTATCCCATCGCCCCAACAACCTACAGCGGTGTTGTGGCAGAATGGGCCATTGTTGTGGATTCATCCACACACTTCTCCAGGAAAAGTTTTGGGACATTATCCAACTCAAGTAGCAGATATTGCTCTTAAAGGAGTACAGATGGCTTTAACCCACTTTGGCATAGAACCTAATGTAATTATAACGCCTTATGCCAGCCAACAAGTGCACATACTATGTTCCACTCTGGACGTTTGGGCTGTCCTGCGCTGCTCTTATTCAGGAGATATAGACAACCACTATCCAAAACATCCCTTACTGCATTTTGCACTAACAAATGCATTTATTTTCCCTAAAATGACAAGAACTAAGCCAATTCCAAATGCTTTGGATGTGTTTACAGATGGCTCAAAAACAGGCATAGGTGCCTATGTAGTTAATGGGCAAGTTGTTCAACACCAGTTTGCCCATACTTCCCCTCAATTAGTGGAATGTGCTATTGTAGCTGTAGTATTGAAAACTTTTGATGAGCCACTAAATATTATTTCTGACTCACAGTATGTGGTAAGATCAGTACAAATCTTAGAGACTGTAGGAGTGATTCATTCTAAAAGTAATGTAGCTGCTGTATTTACGGATATACAATGTTCAATTAGGAATAGAAAGCATCCCTTTTATATTCAACATATGAGAGCTCATACTTTGTTACCTGGCCCGATGGCTGAGGCTAATGATTTGGCAGATAAAGCAACCAGACAAATCTATTTAGTTTCAGATCCTGTTCAAAATACAGTCACATTTCATAAACTTTATCATGTACCTGCTAATACTCTCAGACTCAAATTTGGAGTATCTCGTTCAGATGCTCGAGATATTGTCTTGAAATGTACTAATTGTGCTGAGTTTCGATCCTCACCAACGGTTGCGGTGAACCCTAGGGGAGTTATACCCCTACAAGTGTGGCAAATGGATGTGACTCATATTCCGTCATTCGGAAAGTTAAAATATGTTCATGTTTCAATCGACACTTGTTCGGGTGTTATCCATGCTACACCTCTTACAGGAGAAAAGGTGGCTCATGTCATCACCCACTGCCTTGAGGCCTGGGCAGCATGGGGAAAGCCCCTACAGTTAAAAACAGATAATGGGCCTGCCTATACGTCAAAATCTTTTCAACAATTTTGCCAAAGGATGGGCGTCCATCATGTAACTGGCCTTCCATATAATCCACAAGCTCAGGGCATTGTGGAACGTGCACATGGCACAGTCAAAACTTATCTACAAAAACAAAAAGGGGGAATAAGCCCCAGGGCAAAGCCCTCTATCTCCCTTGTCCTATTTACTTTAAATTTTTTAAATTTGGATTCTGAAGGACGGTCTGCAGCAGACAGACATGTAGGCCATGCATCACCGCGTGAAATGGTAAAATGGAAAGATGTTATCGATAACAAATGGAAAGGCCCGGATGCAATATTAATAAGATCCAGGGGAGCTGTTTGTGTTTTTCCACAGGACCAAGAAAATCCAATTTGGGTGCCGGTGCGGCTGACCAGGATAGTGAAGAAGGACGAGAAGGATGGAGACCCCGCTGCTGGTTCTTCTGAATCTGCTGATACTGAGCCCGGTGTTGAAGACACAGGAGATCCGATGGGGAATCTTGTCAGTCTTTCCCGTACCGTTGCCAGTGAGAATGGGAACCTTCTTTAATCCCAATTTGATACAATTATGAGAAATTTGAGACTTTCCATAATTCATGTCAATTCCACCCGCATAGACCCTTCACTAGCTAATAATCTTTCTTCTTGGATGAATAGAGCTGTATCTTTTGTTAAAGAATGGATGGGGATGGGGTCATTTGGCCTTATGTTGACGGCGGGACTAGTTTTCTGTCTTTGGTTGCTCTGCAAATTTAAAAGACAACAAAACGTGACAGAGTTGGGCTTGCGCAGGCTATGCTTGCTGTGGAACAAGGAGCATCTCCTCAAGTCTGGCTTAATATGCTCAAACACTGAGACACTATCTTGGTTCTAGCATTCCTGACGGGCACAGGTTCCCATTGCACCAGGATGCTACAGGATAGACCTGTACACCTCCCAGGGCTCGAGTTCCCATTGCACGGGACTTCAGGTGTACAGGGTCTCCGTCCATGTGCCTACCTTGATCGCTCCCTACTGATGAAGTGGAGAGCTGGATCGGTCAATTCATGGCTTCAGTTTGGCATTTTAATTTGAAAATTAAGGGGGAGATGTCGGGAGCCGCTCCGCCATTCCAAGATGGCGCTGGCTTCCTGTTTCCTGATTCTTCACAAAAGCCCTTATGGCCAGTGCGCATGCGCAAGCACGTCACCCTTACATAACCCGCTTACGCAGGCGGTATGCTAATTAGGTATTCTCTAGAGCACCAATCACGAGAAGACACGTCCCTCCACGCCTCCATAGTTCCTATATAAGCCGGGGATTTTACGGGGAGAGGGTCCTTCTCCATCAGTCTGCAGAGAGCTGTACAATAAAATCGCCGTCAGAAGAATCCTGAGTTGCCGCGTCTCCTTTATCGGCGAAAGGTGCGCGCGACAGCTAGCATGGAGGATTAGGATGGAGTAATTGTTGCACAGCCTTGTGCTGTAGACTAATTAAGTAGCTCTTGGTCTCTCTGTGTGGTTATTTGGGTATAAATCTGATTAAAGAGTAACTGCTGATTTTACTTAAATAATAATTCAATATTAAGTACTAATAATCATTCAACAGCACCTCTCTTCTGTGACTGATCAATACAGTAAAATAATGCTAGAGGTACTCCACTACACTTGAACCAGGGAAGTTCTGATAAAGTAGGAATTGGTACTTACCTTAACAAACACATTTTAAATAGCCATATTTCCATAAACGTGATTTTGCATTTCAGGTAAAAACAAATTATAGTGAAAATCCACTTGTTTTTGTTTGGCTATGAATTTCCCATATCAAAAGAAGAGCATGTGTAAAAGGCTCAGCTCACAACTGGTGAAAAGTACAAGAAACTTTACGACATGGTGCTCCAGAAGGAGAAAGTTACCCTCTCTACTCCTCCTTTGCCACTCTCCTTCTCCTCCCCATTCCCCTCCCTCCCTCTCTGTCTTTCTCCTCCTGTCTCCCCCCCAATTCCTTTTTCTTCCTCTTCTCTCTTGCCCTCCCCCCTCCTTTCTGCCTATTACCATAGTTCTCTGTTTTATTATGGGCCTGGATTCAATTTAGCTGTGTTCTACAAAATTATTCTGACGGAAAGTCTATACACTTTAATAAACTTCTATACATTTAGAATAGTGAAAGATACAGTAATAGCTGTTTAAGTTGTTCCCAGCTATTTGTTCCAGACATAAACAGCTAACTGCTTGCTTGTCCTCAATCCATGTGTTATGTGTGGAGACAGACAGTGTGCTTGTGTGTCATGTGTGGAGACAGTGTGCTTGTGTGTTATGTGTGGAGACAGTGTGCTTGTGTGTTATGTGTGGAGACAGTGTGCTTGTGTGTCATGTGTGGAGACAGTGTGCTTGTGTGTCATGTGTGGAGACAGTGTGCTTGTGTGTCATGTGTGGAGACAGTGTGCTTGTGTGTCATGTGTGGAGACAGTGTGCTTGTGTGTTATGTGTGGAGACAGTGTGCTTGTGTGTTATGTGTGGAGACAGTGTGCTTGTGCTTGTGTGTTATGTGTGGAGACAGTGTGCTTGTGTGTTATGTGTGGAGACAGTGTGCTTGTGTGTTATGTGTGGAGACAGTGTGCTTGTGTGTTATGTGTGGAGACAGTGTGCTTGTGTGTCATGTGTGGAGACAGTGTGCTTGTGTGTTATGTGTGGAGACAGTGTGCTTGTGTGTTACGTGTGGAGACAGTGTGCTTGTGTGTTACGTGTGGAGACAGTGTGCTTGTGTGTCATGTGTGGAAGACAGTGTTGCTTGTTTGGAGGAGACCGTGTGCTTGTGGTTATGTGTGGAGACAGTGTGCTTGTGTGTTATGTGTGGAGACAGTGGTGCTTGTGTGTTATGTGTGGAGACAGTGTGCTTGTATGTTATGTGTGGAGACAGTGTGCTGTGTGTTATGTGTGGAGACAGTGTGCTTGTATGTTATGTGGGAGACAGTGTGCTTGTGTTTACGTGTGGAGACAGTGAGCTTGTGTGTTATGTGTGGAGACAGTGTGCTTTGGTGTACGTGTGGAGACAGTGTAGCTTGTGTGTCATGTGTGGAGACAGTGTGCTTGTGTGTTATGTGTGGAGACAGTGTGCTTGTGTGTATGTGTGGAGACAGTGTGCTTGTGTGTTATGTGTGGAGACAGTGTGCTTGTGTGTTATGTGTGGAGACAGTGTGCTTGTGCTTGGTTATGTGTGGAGACAGTGTGCTTGTGTGTTATGTGTGGAGACAGTGTGCTTGTGTGTCATGTGTGGAGACAGTGTGCTTGTGTGTCATGTGTGGAGACAGTGTGCTTGTGTGTCATGTGTGGAGACAGTGTGCTTGTGTGTCATGTGTGGAGACAGTGTGCTTGTGTGTCATGTGTGGAGACAGTGTGCTTGTGTGTCATGTGTGGAGACAGTGTGCTTGTGTGTCATGTGTGGAGACAGTGTGGTTGTGTGTCATGTGTGGAGACAGTGTGCTTGTGTGTCATGTGTGGAGACAGTGTGCTTGTGTGTCATGTGTGGAGACAGTGTGCTTGTGTGTTATGTGTGGAGACAGTGTGCTTGTGTGTTATGTGTGGAGACAGTGTGCTTGTGTGTCATGTGTGGAGACAGTGTGCTTGTGTGTTATGTGTGGAGACAGTGTGCTTGTGTGTCATGTGTGGAGACAGTGTGCTTGTGTGTTATGTGTGGAGACAGTGTGCTTGTGTGTTATGTGTGGAGACAGTGTGCTTGTGTGTTATGTGTGGAGACAGTGTGCTTGTGTGTCATGTGTGGAGACAGTGTGCTTGTGTGTTATGTGTGGAGACAGTGTGCTTGTGTGTCATGTGTGGAGACAGTGTGCTTGTGTGTCATGTGTGGAGACAGTGTGCTTGTGTGTTATGTGTGGAGACAGTGTGCTTGTGTGTCATGTGTGGAGACAGTGTGCTTGTGTGTTATGTGTGGAGACAGTGTGCTTGTGTGTCATGTGTGGAGACAGTGTGCTTGTGTGTTATGTGTGGAGAACAGTGTGCTTGTGTGTCATGTGTGGAGACAGTGTGCTTGTGTGTTATGTGTGGAGACAGTGTGCTTGTGTGTCATGTGTGGAGACAGTGTGCTTGTGTGTTATGTGTGGAGACAGTGTGCTTGTGTGTCATGTGTGGAGACAGTGTGCTTGTGTGTCATGTGTGGAGACAGTGTGCTTGTGTGTTACGTGTGGAGACAGTGTGCTTGTGTGTTACGTGTGGAGACAGTGTGCTTGTGTGTTATGTGTGGAGACAGTGTGCTTGTGTGTTATGTGTGGAGACAGTGTGCTTGTGTGTTATGTGTGGAGACAGTGTGCTTGTGTGTCATGTGTGGAGACAGTGTGCTTGTGTGTCATGTGTGGAGACAGTGTGCTTGTGTGTTATGTGTGGAGACAGTGTGCTTGTGTGTTACGTGTGGAGACAGTGTGCTTGTGTGTTACGTGTGGAGACAGTGTGCTTGTGTGTCATGTGTGGAGACAGTGTGCTTGTGTGTTATGGTGTGGAGACAGTGTGCTTGTGTGTTATGTGTGAGACAGTGTGCTTGTGTGGTTATGTGTGGAGACAGTGTGCTTGTGTGTTATGTGTGGAGACAGTGTGCTTGTGTGTTATGTGTGGAGACAGTGTGCTTGTGTGTTATGTGTGGAGACAGTGTGCTTGTATGTTATGTGTGGAGACAGTGTGCTTGTGTGTTATGTGTGGAGACAGTGTGCTTGTGTGTTATGTGTGGAGACAGTTGTGCTTGTGTGTTACGTGTGGAGACAGTGAGCTTGTGTGTCATGTGTGGAGACAGTGTGCTTGTGTGTCATGTGTGGAGACAGTGTGCTTGTGTGTCATGTGTGGAGACAGTGTGCTTGTGTGTTATGTGTGGAGACAGTGTGCTTGTGTGTTATGTGTGGAGACAGTGTGCTTGTGCTTGTGTGTTATGTGTGGAGACAGTGTGCTTGTGTGTCATGTGTGGAGACAGTGTGCTTGTGTGTCATGTGTGGAGACAGTGTGCTTGTGTGTCATGTGTGGAGACAGTGTGCTTGTGTGTCATGTGTGGAGACAGTGTGCTGTGTGTCATGTGTGGAGACAGTGTGCTTGTGTGTCATGTGTGGAGACAGTGTGCTTGTGTGTCATGTGTGGAGACAGTGTGGCTTGTGTGTCATGTGTGGAGACAGTGTGCTTGTGTGTCATGTGTGGAGACAGTGTGCTTGTGTGTCATGTGTGGAGACAGTGTGCTTGTGTGTTATGTGTGGAGACAGTGTGCTTGTGTGTTATGTGTGGAGACAGTGTGCTTGTGTGTCATGTGTGGAGACAGTGTGCTTGTGTGTTATGTGTGGAGACAGTGTGCTTGTGTGTCATGTGTGGAGACAGTGTGCTTGTGTGTTATGGTGTGGAGACAGTGTGCTTGTGTGTCATGTGTGGAGACAGTGTGCTTGTGTGTTACGTGGGAGACAGTGAGCTTGTGGGGTCATGTGGTGGAGACAGTGGTGCTTGTGTGCCATGTGTGGAGACAGTGTGCTTGTGTGTTCATGTGTGGAGACAGTGTGCTTGTGTGTTATGTGTGGAGACAGTGGTGCTTGTGTGTTATGTGTGGAGACAGTGTTGCGTGTGTGTTATGTGTGGAGACAGTGTTGGTGCTTGTGTGTCATGTGTGGAGACAGTGTGCTTGGTGTCATGTGTGGAGACAGTGTGCTTGTGTGTCATGTGTGGAGACAGTGTGCTTGTGTGTCATGTGTGGAGACAGTGTGCTTGTGTGTCATGTGTGGAGACAGTGTGCTTGTGTGTCATGTGTGGAGACAGTGTGCTTGTGTGTCATGTGTGGAGACAGTGTGCTTGTGTGTCATGTGTGGAGACAGTGTGCTTGTGTGTCATGTGTGGAGACAGTGTGCTTGTGTGTCATGTGTGGAGACAGTGTGCTTGTGTGTCATGTGTGGAGACAGTGTGCTTGTGTGTTATGTGTGGAGACAGTGTGCTTGTGTGTTATGTGTGGAGACAGTGTGCTTGTGTGTCATGTGTGGAGACAGTGTGCTTGTGTGTTATGTGTGGAGACAGTGTGCTTGTGTGTTATGTGTGGAGACAGTGTGCTTGTGTGTTATGTGTGGAGACAGTGTGCTTGTGTGTTATGTGTGGAGACAGTGTGCTTGTGTGTTATGTGTGGAGACAGTGTGCTTTGTGTGTCATGTGTGGAGACAGTGTGCTTGTGTGTTACGTGTGGAGACAGTGTGCTTGTGTGTCATGTGTGGAGACAGTGTGCTTGTGTGTCATGTGTGGAGACAGTGTGCTTGTGTGTTATGTGTGGAGACAGTGTGCTTGTGTGTCATGTGTGGAGACAGTGTGCTTGTGTGTTATGTGTGGAGACAGTGTGCTTGTGTGTCATGTGTGGAGACAGTGTGCTTGTGTGTTATGTGTGGAGACAGTGTGCTTGTGTGTCATGTGTGGAGACAGTGTGCTTGTGTGTTATGTGTGGAGACAGTGTGCTTGTGTGTCATGTGTGGAGACAGTGTGCTTGTGTGTTATGTGTGGAGACAGTGGTGCTTGTGTGTCATGTGTGGAGACAGTGTGCTTGTGTGTCATGTGTGGAGACAGTGTGCTTGTGTGTTACGTGTGGAGACAGTGTGCTTGTGTGTTACGTGTGGAGACAGTGTGCTTGTGTGTTACGTGTGGAGACAGTGTGCTTGTGTGTTACGTGTGGAGACAGTGTGCTTGTGTGTTACGTGTGGAGACAGTGTGCTTGTGTGTCATGTGTGGAGACAGTGTGCTTGTGTGTCATGTGTGGAGACAGTGTGCTTGTGTGTCATGTGTGGAGAAAGTGTGCTTGTGTGTCATGGTGGAGACAGTTGCTTGTGTGTTATGTGTGGAGACAGTGTGCTTGTGTGTTATGTGTGGAGACAGTGTGCTTGTGTGTCATGTGTGGAGACAGTGTGCTTGTGTGTTATGTGTGGAGACAGTGTGCTTGTGTGTTATGGTGGAGACAGTGTGCTTGTGTGTCATGTGTGGAGACAGTGTGCTTGTGTGTCATGTGTGGAGACAGTGTGCTTGTGTGTCATGTGTGGAGACAGTGTGCTTGTGTGTTATGTGTGGAGACAGTGTGCTTGTGTGTTATGTGTGGAGACAGTGTGCTTGTGTGTCATGTGTGGAGACAGTGTGCTTGTGTGTCATGTGTGGAGACAGTGTGCTTGTGTGTCATGTGTGGAGACAGTGTGCTTGTGTGTTATGTGTGGAGACAGTGTGCTTGTGTGTTATGTGTGGAGACAGTGTGCTTGTGTGTCATGTGTGGAGAACAGTGTGCTTGTGTGTCATGTGTGGAGACAGTGTGCTTGTGGTGTTCATGTGTGGAGACAGTGTGCTTGTGTGTTATGTGTGGAGGACAGTGTGCTTGTGGTCATGTGTGGAGACAGTGTGCTTGTGTGTATGTGTGGAGACAGTGTGCTTGGTGTTATGTGTGGAGACAGTGTGCTTGTGTGTCATGTGTGGAGGACAGTGTGCTTGTGTGTTAGTGTGGAGACAGTGTGCTTGTGTGTCATGTGTGGAGACAGTGTGCTTGTGTGTTACGGTGGAGACAGTGTGCCTGTGTGTTAGTGTGGAGACAGTGTGCTTGTGTGTCATGTGTGGAGACAGTGTGCTTGTGTGTATGTGTGGAGACAGTGTGCTTGTGTGTCATGTGTGGAGGACAGTGTGCTTGTGTGTTACGTGTGGAGACAGTGTGCTTGTGTGTCATGTGTGGAGACAGTGTGCTTGTGTGTCATGTGTGGAGACAGTGTGCTTGTGTGTCATGTGTGGAGACAGTGTGCTTGTGTGTCATGTGTGGAGACAGTGTGCTTGTGTGTTATGTGTGGAGACAGTGTGCTTGTGTGTCATGTGTGGAGACAGTGTGGCTTGTGTGTCATGTGTGGAGACAGTGTGCTTGTGTGTCATGTGTGGAGACAGTGTGCTTGTGTGTCATGTGTGGAGACAGTGTGCTTGTGTGTCATGTGTGGAGACAGTGTGCTTGTGTGTCATGTGTGGAGACAGTGTGCTTGTGTGTCATGTGTGGAGACAGTGTGCTTGTGTGTCATGTGTGGAGACAGTGTGCTTGTGTGTTATGTTGTGGAGACAGTGTGCTTGTGTGTTATGTGTGGAGACAGTGTGCTTGTGTGTCATGTGTGGAGACAGTGTGCTTGTGTGTTATGTGTGGAGGACAGTGTGCTTGTGTGTTATGTGTGGAGACAGTGTGCTTGTGTGTCATGTGTGGAGACAGTGTGCTTGTGTGTCATGTGTGGAGACAGTGTGCTTGTGTGTCATGTGTGGAGACAGTGTGCTTGTGTGTATGTGTGGAGACAGTGTGCTTGTGTGTTATGTGTGGAGACAGTGTGCTTGTGTGTCATGTGTGGAGACAGTGTGCTTGTGTGTCATGTGTGGAGACAGTGTGCTTGTGTGTCATGTGTGGAGACAGTGTGCTTGTGTGTCATGTGTGGAGACAGTGTGCTTGTGTGTTATGTGTGGAGACAGTGTGCTTGTGTGTTATGTGTGGAGACAGTGTGCTTGTGTGTCATGTGTGGAGACAGTGTGCTTGTGTGTTATGTGTGGAGACAGTGTGCTTGTGTGTCATGTGTGGAGACAGTGTGCTTGTGTGTTATGTGTGGAGACAGTGTGCTTGTGTGTCATGTGTGGAGACAGTGTGCTTGTGTGTCATGTGTGGAGACAGTGTGCTTGTGTGTCATGTGTGGAGACAGTGTGCTTGTGTGTCATGTGTGGAGACAGTGTGCTTGTGTGTCATGTGTGGAGACAGTGTGCTTGTGTGTTACGTGTGGAGACAGTGTGCTTGTGTGTCATGTGTGGAGACAGTGTGCTTGTGTGTCATGTGTGGAGACAGTGTGCTTGTGTGTCATGTGTGGAGACAGTGTGCTTGTGTGTCATGTGTGGAGACAGTGTGCTTGTGTGTCATGTGTGGAGACAGTGTGCTTGTGTGTTACGTGTGGAGACAGTGTGCTTGTGTGTTATGTGTGGAGACAGTGTGCTTGTGTGTCATGTGTGGAGACAGTGTGCTTGTGTGTCATGTGTGGAGACAGTGTGCTTGTGTGTCATGTGTGGAGACAGTGTGCTTGTGTGTCATGTGTGGAGACAGTGTGCTTGTGTTATGTGTGGAGACAGTGTGGTGTGTATGTGTGGAGACAGTGTGCTTGTGTGTTATGTGTGGAGACAGTGTGCTTGTGTGTTATGTGTGGAGACAGTGTGCTTGTGTGTCATGTGTGGAGACAGTGTGCTTGTGTGTCATGTGTGGAGACAGTGTGCTTGTGTGTCATGTGTGGAGACAGTGTGCTGTTGCAGAGCTGCCCGTACTACAGCATAGTGACGAGGACCGGAACAAGGAAGGCTACAGTTGCCAGCATATGATAGATGTAGAGACAACCTTTGAACAAAACATACTGTTTATGTAAGGTTATAATGTCATCAAAATCTACATTGCTTCCTCAGCGTTGATTTATACTTTTTCAGAAAAAAATAGCTTGCTAGACTCCATGTGATGAGACAATATTATTATTGTGCATTCTGAATGCAGTAATGCATGTTCAGACTGATTTTATAGCTATTATCTCATGTGATGGTCGCACAGAGCCACTAGTATAATGAATAGGACTAGAATTATTCTTATATGATATAAAACATTCAAACTTATAGTCTTGCTAAGTACTTAAGATATCATTAAGTTTAATCAAGGACATTAACTCTTTCTTCTAAATGTATCAGCTTTATGGCTTCCTACCAGAGATTGCTGTATTGTGAAAAGGGAATGATAAAGCTTCAGTAGGTAATTATGCATCTGAGATCAAAAAGTGTTTTCAAGTTTATGTCAGGAAAGATCTGTGTTTCAAAAAAAATTCTAACTATAAAGACATTAAAGTATCACCCAGAAAATAAGACATTCATAGTTAAAGAAAAACTAAAATTCTTTGTGAAAGGAGATAATTTGTTTCAAATGAAATTGTAGTGTACTGCATGCTGGAAAAGCACAGTTTCTTTGTTTTCTTTCCAAATTATAGGCAGTATCAGTCACAAAGAGGAAAAAAAAATCACTATTGTAATTTACTTATTGTAAATTACTTAAATTCAATGAAACCTTTAATTGGCTTGGTTCAGTGTACCATCCTTTTAGATCTTTTTACATCATGTTTTATTATAAGTGAAATTTAATCAATATGCATCTTTCATTACTTATTGCTTTGTGCTAGTTATTAAGACTTTGCATACAAAGAGTGTGAAAATGGAAATTCATGGCACTATGGCTAAGTTAGCTGACTCAAATCCCATTTTCAATGGTTTGTACAGGTAGATTGTGTACCATTGCTTACTTATGTTCACTTATCTTCTTAAGACATGTAAACCTATAATCCCTTTGCCAAACAAATTCTATACCAACTAATATTAAAGTTACAAAATACTCCACCATGATAGCTGAGTTAACAATGAAAGACAGGACAGAGAAAGGGTATGGGAAACTGTCACTCTCTGTGATAATCATGGTTGTATTTGAATGTGTAAAGCAAATTCCCTGTGGAAAAATTAAATATAAGGAACTTGCTTATACTATGATTATGCTGAAACCTGATGATGTGAACAAAGGTCAGTGTAGCAAAAAAAGTATTTCAAATTTACCCAATATAGAAAAGACTATCGGCTCTCAAGATTGATCAGTTTTGGCAAATAGGACAAAGTTAACCTTTCCCACTTTACATCATGACAATTGCCGTGGGGATAAACTTTTGAGAAAATGACTTTAATCAGCTTCAAAGCTACATGGTAGAGTCAGAACAATGAGTTCTGGAACTCAGGGTGAAGACAGAGTTCTAAAAAACAAATGAAAATAAAGATCTTAAGAATCAAAAGTCAAGATCAATGAGGAAAATTGGTTACTTAAGAATGAATGTAGTGGTGATTGGTAATGAACTGTCAGCATCTAATGTCCTATTCTTGTAGAAAACCAAAACTTTTTCTCATGATGTCTGCAAGTTATAACAATAAATGGCATATTATTTTGTAAACAGATTTTATATATTATCTTTGCTCTCTTACTGGTCTCTCTAGAACTTAGCAGTTCATATTGAGTACTCTAATTTCCATGGCCAAAGAGTTCTTCGTGGAAATTCAATAAGAATCTCTCCCTTTTGTAGCAAAAACTAATTGGAAAAACATGTTATATGACCAAATGTTTGATTGGGATGCCACACCTGAGAAGGACATTGCTGACAACCAGATGTGACCATGCAGTTGTACAGCCTTAGCACATGTTTTGTGACTCTGGTGCTCAGAAAGTACTATAGGAAAACCAGCTTAACTAAGGGTTCCTGCCTGCAGGAGCAAACTAACATCAGGCCCAAGACACACACACACACACACACACACACACACACACACACACACACACACAAATACTTTGATAAATTCAAGCAAAAAGTTTCACCTAAATAGTTAAGTTCTGCAATGAAATCTGCTTTCTTATCCTTGAGATATTTTTAGAACTCTGAGCTGAGATTCCTTATAAAATATTTTAGCAGAAGAAACATTGAAAAAGGTTGATTCGGTCAGTTTTCATTCTTACTGCAGTTATTAATCTGGCCAATTTCATAAGATTATAATTATTTTTATATGAAAATAACATCCCTTGGTTATCTTTAATCAAAAAGTTAATAAGGACACCAAGGAATGTTAACATTCCATTAAGGACTATAGAGCACAACATTTTAGGTTATTAGATTTAGTCTCTGAGCTATTTTTTGCCTTTTGGCAAGCTACATTTAACTTCCACTTTGCAATTTATCTGTGAATAGACTTTAGCCTGTTGTCTCATATACTTTGTCGATCTTCACCATATTATAAGTTCTTCATCCTTGCTTGAGAGTCAGCCCACATTACAAATTAACATTTCTATTTTGTTCCCCAATGCCATGTCACAAAGTTGAACATGAACAGCCCAGTTCTTTGCTAGGTCTCTGCTGTCTTGGAGCTAACCATCTGTGGAAGATCTAAAGAAGTCTTTGAAGATAAGGCTTGGGCTGGAGAGATGGCTCAGAGGTTAAGAACACTGACTGTTGCTTCAGAAGTCCTGAGTTCAATTCCCAGCACCCACTTGGTGGCTCATGACCAGCTATAATGTGATCTGATGCTCTCTTCTAGCCTGCAGGTGTACATGCAGGCAGAGCATTGCATACATAACAAATAAATACATCTTTAAAAAAAAAAAAAGACAAGGCTTGATGTCTCGAATATCTGATGTCATGTACCACACAGCCAATATCGTTTACTACTCAGTCTATTCAATAGTTTTAATGTTTCTTATTGAATACAACATGACTCAAATAAATGAACTTATAGTGTTTAGCAAAAAGGGAAATATCTTTTGAATAAGAGGAGATAAAAATGAATGCTCTCCCTTCAAGCAGACTCTATTGAGCCTCATACTTATAAGCATGAGGCAGACACCACCATTTCTAAAATAAACCTCATTCTTAATAAAACCTTGACTTTGCTTCTGTTGTCATCCACCAGCCTCACTTTGACTTGGTGAAAAAGCAGATTAGTCAGTTAAGTGAGAATTTCCAACCCTTGAACGCGATGAAGTTCCTCATGCCTCTCCTTGGTGTTAAAGTGCTTAGCATTTAGCAAGAAAATAATTAGTTGAGGCTAACTAAATCTCCCTGGTTTAATATCTGCTCTTAGTCATTTCTGCCAACTGGTTCCCTCACTAAGTTGCTTGACTATAAATCCACAGCTATTTCTGCACTATTCAGGGTTGGGTTCTTGATGCAAGAGATTTGAACCTTCCTTACATTATTTATTTATTAAAGTCTTCTATTATTTTATTTTATGTGTATGTGTGTTTACATGCATGTGCACTATGTGCATTCTTACTGAAGACTAGAAAAGGACATCAGATCACCTAGAACTTGAGTTTAGGGTAGTTGTAAGCCACCATGTGAGTGCTAAAAACCAAACATAGGTCTTCCACAAGAGCAGCAACTGCACTTAACAACTGTGCATTCTCTCAAGGCCTTCCTTGGCCATTTAAACAACGACCCAGATAAGTTTCCTTTCATAAAAGTCAGATAAAAGTATGCTTTCCTTAAGAAACTGAGCAAGCATCCTTGTTGAGAACAACAACAATAAAAAAAGACAAACAAACAAACAAACAAAACAAAAAAAGTGGAATGAGAATCTCCATGTCATAGTGAATAATCACAGTTTTTGGACATATGGTCTCTGTCCAGATCTTTGCTCTGCCACTTAGGAAAATTGGTAGTCTGTGAAATGAAAGGTCTCCCTAAATATTCGTAAAATGGGAGTGTTGTTCTTCACTTGTGAGCTGTTTGTAACACATGCCAATAGTTAACATGTGTAAAGTATTTACAAACTTGCCTGGGTTGGAGGAAAAGAGAAATAAAAGGGTGTTGCACTCTCAAAGCATTGCTGCACAAGCCTGAGGAACCAGCTCCCCAGACCACACCCAACGCTGTTAGCAATGACCTGACTCCGTCCTCAGACCACACCCAACGCTGTTAGCAATGACCTGACTCCACAAAGGTGTTCTCTGACCTCTAGGTGCATGCAGTGACATGACTGCCTCCCCGCATACATCATGCACAAACATGCACACACGTGCATGCACATGTACACTAATCCACTAATCACAAATAAATTTTAAGGCATTAAGGGGTTCTGTCAGGAAAGAGAGGGGAAAGGAAGAAAATGGGGATTGAAAATGATTAAAATTAATAATTTCAAAGTGTGAGACTGAAATAAAAATTTAATCATAACAAAAGCAAATGAAAAGTTGTGAGTTTGTTTTTATTTTACTTTTTTTGTTTTAATTGAATATGGAGAAGAAGACAAAAGCAAATACTTTAGCTCCACTTACTTTTATTTTATTTTAATAATAGCCATTAATTTTAAGGGTCATACTGCTGGGCAAGCTGAATATCTACTTGTTTTCAAAAAATAAAAATAAAAATAAAAATAAAAATAAAAATAAAAATAAGGCTTCTCTGATTGAAACTCCACTAACATGACTCCCTAGAGAACACTGTCTGCCCTCGTCCTTCAGAGCAGAACTGCTACTCTCTAACCATCTGCTTCTCCAGGGGCTTAGTAGCCATTTGCTATTTTCCTATTTCCCTTCTTTCCCAGGGAGAAGAAGCCTTTATATAATAATAAATAACTGCAGGATTATATCATAAGTTCAGTCACCTTTCTTTAGATTTATAGACTCAGACGGTTTATAAAGCCCAGAAGCTGCTATGTCAGATGGAAGGCCACCCAAAATTTGTGGGCTCCAGTGATCTGACACAACTCCTTAGATAAACTTGCCACATAAGACCCCTACATAAGATGGTTGCTGCAAGTGTCATTCTATGTCTTTCCTTTGCTTGCTGACTTTATAGAAAAATCCAACCATTTGACCTGGCCCTTTGAACATATCTTCTATGGTGCTTGCTTTTCTTCTTTAAGGCCTCCTCAATCTTGGGTGGATTTGATTTTCAATTGGCATCAATAGTTCAAATAGGCTGAGTTACAATAGGAAATAGGTTATTTTGTTTGATTGTTTCTGTGACAGGCCTCCAGCACCATGATGCAGAACAAAATCCATTGCTATACCTAGACAGAGATGCATGTTTGGCCGGCCACTGTAACAAACAAAAACCCAAAAATGTACCATGAAACATTATAAAGGATGATTAACTTAGTAAAATGACTAACTGGATCCAATCTTTCATTTCTAAAACATTTTCTTCCCAAGAATGATTACTGAGAAGACAAAACTTACATTTATCCTAACTAAAGTCAAGAATAGTTAAATATGTTTTCATGTGCCATGAAGTCCTTGGCTGGGCACAAGGGGGGAAAAGTACATTATTTCTGCAGCATCAGCATTACCCAGAGGTCCTTTTGGGTGAAACACTGAAGAAGATATTTAAACCTGCCACACTCTCTTTTCACTTGAGGTTTTTCTGCTAACTCCTACTTTATTTATTCCGTTTCAATCTGGCCAATTGTTAATCATTAATATTGAGTTCAATTTGGTACCCTGAGAATGGGCTTGATGATCAAAGAAAATAATGGAAATGTGGAGACCGCATTTTATGTTTGTTCACTGTAGCTTTTGATATATCATGGAATAATCTTTTTAGCTTTAGTGAAAACATACAAAATAAAAATAAGTCCTGAACACAGCAAAGAATTAGCCTTCTCAGGTTTGAGGAGAGATCTCCACTGAATTCACAACCCAATGCAGGTGATTATTTCTATTCTACACCAAGAATTTTACTTTCTAAACTCTTTCTTGATTTCTCTCAGCCTTCACCCAAATAAACATTTGTTTTTGTATAAATAAAAAAATGCTTTGGGGGCTGGAAATGTTGCCCTGTGTTTACAAGTATAAGCCAGAGGACCTAAGTTCAAATGCCGAGAATCAAGAAAATTCTGGGCATAGCTATGCATATGTGTAACCCCAGTGACAGTCGATAAAATCAGGTGGCTCCTGGGAGCTCAGTAGCTCAGCCAACTTAGGTGGACTTACAAACTTCAGGTGCAGTGGGTAAACCTGTCTCAAAAATAAGGCAGAAAACAATAAGGAAAGAAAGCCAAGGTCTTTATCCAGCCTCTTATGTATATTCATTCACAGGCACATGTACCTGCACGTATGTGTGTGCATGCACTACATCGTACACATATACACATCCACAATGTACAAATTTTAAAAAGAAATAGAAATTTAGATTACCAAGAAGATTAAATGAAATATTAAAATTCTGAAAGAAAAAGAAACAAGGACAATACCATCCAGTGAGCACTCAGACCCTCTTTTCTTTGTGAAGATAATTGACTTTTAGTTATGAATGAGGTCACTGATGTAGAGGGTAGCTTTTATTTTCTAAAGATTTTATTTTATTTTATTTTATTTTTTGTCATAAACATTTATAGTACTACACATAAATAAAAAGTTACATGCAGGAAGAAGAATCATGAAATAATCAGGGATTATATGAATGTTACATTTACAGTGTTTTGGCTAATTGTATTTGGCAACATTGTATGAAACATCTTTTCCCTATCTTGGTGTTTCTAAAATTCTGAATGAGAATCAATATCTATTACATCTTATCTCTATTAACTTAAAACATCTATCTAGACCTAAAAACATCTTAACCCCTAAACAACTAAGGTTAATTGTAAGACTAAACCATCTGGTCTTTAAGCCCATCAGAGACTTGAAAAGGAGTGAAACTTAATTACTTGACTGAACTGGAAGTGCAGGTTAGCAGCTTCCAAAGGTCAGATGTTAGGGGAGGAGGACTCCCCTTTCAGAGGACTAGGAGAGGGAGGGAAAGGGGATGAGGGAGGAAGGGTGGGATAGGAAGGTGATGAGGGAGGGGCTACAATCAGGATGTAAAGAATTTAAGCTGTAGAGGGTAGCTCGATGGCTACAAGAGACAGGTTCCTAGTGATGCTGCCAAAATACTTACTGCCAGTGGGAATGTGTCTATTTCTGCTGTCATCATCAAGGATACATTTCACACCTTCCACAAGTACTCTCTGGGCTGCAGAAGAGTCTTCACAGCCAGTTTCTAGTGGCCCTTGAGGGCTGGATACATCCTCAACTCTCAACCCAAAGAGCTCCTGTTGTGCAAGGGGAGAAAAGCACAAGTTGTCATGAGTAATGACTAATTAGGAAAATTTTGACAAGGATATAATTCCAAGTGGTGACTCTCAGTGCTGAGATAATTTCATGCTTTGTGAAAGCCAGTTGGTGAAAAGTTAATTCAGACCTAAACTTTATTTTTTGTGGGAATCCACTCAAATTGATTTGACACTGGCTAATGTTTTCATAACAAGCAATCAACTTAAGAACACTTAGGGGGAATTTTCAAAGCCCCTCATTTTCTCTATGTGATATTTAAGTAATATCAGAAAGATGTTAGCAGCCATCAGTGCATAGACACAATTTATAATTCAATCTTGACTGCGTAAGACTGTATACTTACTTATTTATAGAAGCATGGCATAGGTATAACATAATCTAATTACTTTTCTCTAAGCAACACACACAACAAGGCTCCATTGACTTACTCTTTGATTGTACAAATGCTTTACTATCTCAATGTGACACATTTGAGAAGTTTAAAAAGCTTTTTATTGAATTTCATTTATGCACCCCAATCCTACTCATCGCCCTGTCCTCCACCCTTGCAACTTTCCTCACAAAAGAAGACAAACAAACAAACAAAACAACAACAACAATAAAAAGCATCTCACTGTGGAATCTGTGCTGTGTCAAGTTGTGTCACACTACATAACCTTTGTCCACACATCTTTAGTTGCAATGAGTCCACACATTGTAATGAGTCAGTGGTCTGGTTCAAGGCTTCTGGCTTCCTCTCCACTATCAATATTGGATCCTCACCAGTACTCCTTTCATATATCCTGTTGTTTCCCTGTGTCATAAAGATCTTCCAGCTTTGGTTCTTCAGGATGGTCCCCGTCATGTGCCACAGCAAATCACAGATAGGATAGATGTTGGGGTGGGCCAACTCAACTAGATCTGGGCCTGGGTGTGAGCTGAATTGGTCAGCACACTGGTTCTCCTGTGCCCATGACACCAAGGCCAGGTTTCCTGTCTTTGACAGCCTATGAAAGTCAGAACTAGCTCTCCAAAGCTAACATCATCCACCACTACGGTCCATCTCTCCAGCACTGCCCTAGGAAGGGGCAGGGCTACTCGTCCTCCTCTTGTACCCTGAGGGCAGTTTCTCTCATGCTGCCCAGGTCTCCTGCAGCAGGTGGGAGAGATATTCTAGAGTGCTGTCTAGAATATAGGATATTATAGGTTCAATCCCCAGTACTACAGAAAAGTTGGTTATTTTGTCAGGATATTGAAACTGTCAATTTTATTCAAGCTTCAAATGTGTCATGCATAAGTAATGTTTCTCAAGTGATCACCTGCCCAGCATCCTCTTCTTTTTTTTTTGACCACAGGAGTATTTCTAAGAGTTGTTTAGAGTTTCTACTGTACTCTACCAGCTTTTCTCCTTACCTCCAGTTTCCAGGAGATCTGTGAAAAACGAAACCTTAATGTGGCTCTTTCTTTGTCTGTTTATAGCTTCCAGTGCTTCTTGGATAAATGTAGCACAAAGTCCTAGGTTAAAGCGGCCCAAAGATTCCTGGATCCTGTTTGTGCCACGTGTTGGCACATCAGTCTTCTAGTAGTTCATCACCTTAATTGCACTTAGTGCACTCGCAGCTACGCTTTATTTTGTCTGACACTCTTTGGTAAATCGTCTCTTCAACGAGTTCTACTATGGCAGGTAGCATGTTATCAGCAACGAAGCTAGCTTGGTCATATAATAAATGCTCTGTCCATTGGCTAGATCTGGGAAGGGGTTTAAAGTTTACCGCCTGTATTGTCCTTGGCTGGTGCCTTAGTTTGAGCGGGACCCCTGGGCCCAAATCTGCCTATCATAATGTTCTACTTGTAGGTTTCTAGGACCCTCTGGATCCTTCTACTTTACCATTCTCCCATGCTTCTCTCATCTAGAGTCCCAATAGGATGTCCTCCCCTCTGTCCCAGTTTCCTGGTAAGCAAAGACTTTCATGGGACATTCCCCTTGGACTAGTGTGCAGATATAAGTGAGTATATACCGTTTGGCTCTTTCTGCTTCTGGGTTAACTCACTCATTATGATCATTTCTAGCTCTATCCATTTGTCCACAAATTTCGGGAATTGCTTGTTTTTAATAGCTGAGTAGTATTCCATAGTGTATATGTACCACAGTTTCTTTATCCATTCTTCTACTGATGGACACTTAGGCTGTTTCCATGTTCTGGCTATTATGAATAAGGCTGCTATGAACATGGATGAGCAAATTTTCTTGTTGTGTGCTGGAGCATCTTTATTAAAAAATAAACAAAGGACTGAAAAAACAAATGAGAGCAAAGTTTAGAGTTGATGAGAATCCATCATGCCCCAATGATGGAAATCTGACAAGACCATTCCGATTTCTTATCAATAGATAACCAAGCACAGTGCCTCTTCCTAGTCTTAGCATTTTACTACCAAACTTCTGGAATTTCCCCCAACACCAGTCATACGACTTCTCCGTCAGCTCTCATTAAATCCAACTGATTATCTTCCTTTTTAAAATCAGTAATAGTATCAAGTAGGCGCTTCTACTGCTCTTGAAGCATTCCTAATCTGAGACCCCAGGAGGGATTTCTGAATCAGGGAGAGCTGGAAGCATTCCCAGGTCTGAGATCAAGCCTGCTGACAGTTTATGGTTATAAACTATTCAGAGGAGCAAAGCTGTTAGATCAATTTGTCTTGGGGTTCGAAGCAGTTTGCTCACATTCACTTTCTGATATGTTCAGCAGTCTATGGCACTTTTGCTGAGCCATCAGGAGACGTGACTTCCCAGCTGTTAAAACACCTGTCGTGTTTACCCCTAAGGGATCACAGCAATTACAAAACCTTTGGGGTTTTTTTTTTTCTTGCTGCATAGAATCTGCAAAGTGTAGGAAATCTTGTCCGGTAAGAATTGATCTTCACCATCCAGTACTGCTGCATGCTGCCTTGTATGACTGAGAATTGATATGGGAGGTGGTGGGTAGAGGACTATGAAATAAAGAAAAAAGTCATAAATGAACTGTGACTAGAATTTTGGGTGGGCAGTCTTTTAGGCACAGCAAGCTGAAGAATATTTGTAATCCAAAATTTATTAAGTAACCTGCAAAGAAACAGAAAAATATGACTTGTTTCAGATTCCGAATGTTTCTACAAACCATCGTGAATGTGAAAATATATGGAAGTATACTGTAAATTCAGTATTCTAGATCAGCAAGCCAATATTGTTCAATAATTTTAGAAGTCTTTCATTGAAATTCTTTGATAATAAGAAGGAAGTTGACTTCAAGATACCATATGTCTATTATGTATTTGTTATGCAGTTGATATCACCATTGAAGAAACAAAATAAAATTTAACAATTCACTATTTTTTAAGATGAGAAAAATTAAATAAAATAACTGCTTAGATTATAGAGATTGTTAATGTAATGGTTTAAGCCAGCATTCAGATATTTTAACTGGTATTCAAAAATAATTTCCCTTAGACCACATTGCCAATTGTATTTTTAAATTACAGTTCAATCTGTTATTCTACAAGTAAACTTCTTAAACAAAATATTTGATGAATTTTTTGGCTGTAGCTTAAAGTTTGGAACTCTAAATTTCATGCAAATAAGATTTTTTTCTGTTTTCTTAAGAAACTGAATAACATTCACACATTGACTTATATTAATTAGAAGAACTTGACATCTAAAGAAATAGAAGCTTTCAAGAGACAAGAAAATAATTTCATATATTTAAAAACAGACATTCTTTTCAGAAGGGAGAAAATCTCTGATAGAACTTAAAGTGAACCATTGTCAAAAATAAAAGCCTCTCACTATGTATTTTCACTGATATGTCCTTGTCAAATGTTTTTCTAATCACCCTCACTTCTGTCTCTTTTCAAGGTAGAAGAGGTTAGTCACAGTCAACCCCAGAGTAGCTTCCTCCCACGCCAGTATTTTTATTTATACCTACAAAGCAAGTATGCACATCTTAGTTGTTCCTAGTAAAGACACAGTGGTATAAATACATGCTCGTCTCAATGCGAAAGTGTTTAATATAACGCCAAGTGCTTGATGGAGTCCCTACTATTATCAGCTGCGGGGATAATACTAGTAGTGCCCACAACAGAACCTTGTTCTTCATTTTTACTGTAGTCAGAAAAAGCCTTGAAATGCCTATCTCTCCACCTATTCCCAATGAAACACATTAGGAGGTTATTTAATACTAAAGATACCATGCTTTGTATTGTGTCACAGAAATCATGCAGCTACCACGTGATTCAATAGTGACTCAAGTAGAGAGAATACTAGCCTATGATAGTGTTGGGGAGAAAAACACAATCCCGCCAAGTATTCAATATTGCACATTGATGAGCAGCTAGCAAAACCTATCAGGAGATGTTTTATCGTATGTGATTGCAAGATTATGCAGATCTGAATTAGGTAACTGGATGACATAGCAGCTGGAGCAAGGTGAATCTTTCTAAATAACATTAATGTATTTCAGAAGCAGAGAGATGGGAAAAGCAAGGAATGGGGACGACACAATTTTAGGATTGCTTTGTACCACAAGGATGAGCTGAGTGAATCTTTATGCTTCTATGACAAATAACAGAGGGGAAAATAACCCAGTATCCTAAACCACTAACATTAGTCACATCCTCCCCAGCTTGGCCTGTGTCATCACCCCCTAAGGAAGCTTAACCCTGTAGAAGAAGTCACAAAGTCAGCAACAGAGTGGGCCATCCTGTGTACTGTAGTACAAGCAAACTCAAGTTGGAGAACGGATCTTCGGCCCTTAATTGTTTAGTGTAGCTAGAATTTCACTTTACAAATGGCTAACATTCTGAGGTTCATCTTGTTCAAAGAGGCCACTCAACCTCATATACCCATTACACTTTTCCCATTTCTGAATCCTTATATAAATCTTTTTATTTTATTTTTGGCATATACATTTATATTATTACACATAAATTTAAAAAAAAAAACTACACACAGCAAGAAGAACCACAAAACAATAAGGAACTATATCAATGTTACATTCATGGTGTTTTGGCTAATTGTATTTGGCAACCTTGCAGAAAACATCTTTCCTATCTTGGTGAGTCTAAAATTCTGAATAAAATTATTTTTAAAAAAAGAAGGCAGAAGAAAGACTACAACATTGCAAATGGAAATATTGGCTGGCATTTTCATTATGACTGTAATACCAGCTTTCTCCTCTAAATAATTGTGATAAACTGAAAGCAGCACTTATTTGTAGTCAATGAATCATAAGTGCCCATAGTTCATATAATTGGAAAATGCCATTTGAAGGATATATTCTAGGATGTATTGTATCCCAATGACCCAATGTCATGGTGTTGTGAGCAAGAGCCCACAGGGTGTACTTCCTACCCTGATAGTAGTGATAAAGACAATAGGTTATTAGCTTTCTTTCTACCATGAGAAAGTCAGAAAAACCCAAGACAATAAAGCAATCGATAAGTCTGGATGCAACCCTTACAATGAAGTGGTGTCAGATACAAATTATAAGATCGAGAAGAACTCATGTAGACTTAATTAAGGGGTTTTTAACCTTGTGAAGGGCATACCCTGAATGGTCACTGTGTGTTCACTCATACCCACTTGTCTTCTTTCTCTGATTCTACAAAAACATGAATTAAAATTGGTTGTCCTAAAAACCTAGCATTCCGGTCTTGAAATGAAGTATTTCTATAAGCAATGTGTTTTTAGTGGTAAGTGACCTTGGAGTTGGAGCATGGTAGATGTTTAGCACTTCCTGATCTGTCACAACTTTATAATCTGAAGTGGCAGCAGCAGCAGCAGCAGCAGCAGCAGCAGCAGCAGCAGCAGCGCTGTACAGCATCACAGTAGTAGCACTGCTACTAACGTTTTCATCGTCATCATTGCTGAGTAAAAACGAGAGGCCAGGCATTTCATTAAGACTGTCTTATTTTGTCCTTCTATTAGCCCTGAAGTAGAGATTAGTCTTATCATTTCTTGAAAGACTGAATGAATGAGAATTGGGAGATGAACTGACTTATTCACGGAAAAGAAGTGTTCCATGAGTACAGGAGTTAAAGTCCGTACCTCCATTCCATGGGGAACAGCAATCGAAGTTCCAGGTCCTAGAACCCAGGATTTTAAGAATCTATACTTCAGTCACATATCTGTGACAGATTTGGACTGGGAGGCTTTCTCACTGCTATTTCAGGGGTTTGCCTTTATTTACGTATTGTTCAGAAACACAAAATAGAAAATTCCAGAAACAGGGCCAAGAGAACTCAGTAGATGGAGGATCTTGCCACACACCCCTACCTACTTAAATTCAAACACACACACACAAACACACACAAACACACACACACACACACACACACATATGGGGGGGGGGTGGTGTAACAAAGACAGTATAAAGGAAAAAGAAATATACAGAGGTTAGCAATCTTGATCTTTAAACCAAGCACTACTTTTAGTAATATGATAAAATCCTGCGACATGATGCTCCACCCAGACTGGGAGTGAGGGTAAATCATTCCTTGTCCAGAGTGCCCATGACTCTGTGATTACTGTCCATACTGCTACTTTTTGCACTCTTCTGAGTTATCAGATTTGAATTCAAATCCACTGCTGCAGTACAGCAGTGCTTATGTTTAAGGGTACCTAGAACACAGTCTCAAGTCCTACGCATCATCTCAGCATGTAGAAGATGCCTCTGTCAGCCTGGAGGAAAGAAAGGATGTGACAAGCCGCAAAAATCTGATGGTGAGACTGGGTTCCAATAGCTTTAATTATAGCATATTTTATACCTGTTCTAATCTATTATTTATTTTTAATTTCTTACTGTGCTTAACTTACAAAGTGAACTTTATCTTAAGTATACATTTATAAATATCATAGCATACACTGTAATCAAGTAGTACATAGACTATAGTAGTAGAGCACAGAGTATAAAAAGATAGAATAATATTCTAGTGTGTAGAATATCACTGTGTTACTGCACATGCAACACTCCATTACATATAAATATATAGCACACCAACACACACATACACATGCATGTTCATGCACACAACACAGTTTCAAGTATCACTGAGTTGTGGAATATATCAGCTGTGAATAAGACCACAGGGCAGGTATATTTCAGAGCACTATTCATTCTGCCATTCCTTCTCAGTATTTGGTTTTAATTTTATAGGTTACTGACATGAAAACCTTGTGATTCAAATACACTGCTTTTTTTTTTTTATTGGGCTTGGGGAAATCATTTAAGCTTCTAGCTTCATTTTCCTTCATTCTTAGTGTTAAAACGTTGATTCAACTAAGATTTAATTTCTAAAATATGCAACTTTGAATTTCTACAGGTCAGACAATACTGGTAACCTATGTAACAAATGCCTGCATGCCTTAAATGATGCTATCAGTTTAGCATGATTTCCAGAATTGAATTCAGAAAATCTGTGTTCAAAACTAGGCTCAGTCTAGCTTAGGAGTCTCAAATCTCTTGTCAGTATAGCGAAATTTAATGTTTTCTCTAGAGTTTGTAGAACATTTTTTCTTAAACTTTAGTGAGGGTTTTCAAGAATTTCATATAATGTATTTTAACCACATTTTTTTCTCCATATTCACCCAACTTCATATACTGTTTCTTAAAAATATCAAAGTTTGTGGAAGGAGAGAAAAAGGTCAAAATTGAAACCAAAATAATAGAAGAAGTAGAGCTTTGATGACATCAGACACAAACGCTAAATCCCTGTCAAGGTAAAGTACCAAAAACTAGATGGTCATGATGGTGATGCTGGTACCAATGGGGAATATTCTGTGATGTTCCATAGAAAGTAAAGTAATAATCTTACAGGAATCAAATGATTGCAGTTGATAAAACCTACAGCTGATAAGAACCAAACGGACTAATCCACCTGGTCCCTCTTTCCCATTCCTTCTTCCTTTCCCTCTCTCCTTTCACCCTCTATTTAATTTTCTACTTCCTCCTGACTTTTCTGTAATATGAATCTGAATTATTGGTGTCTTATTTAGTAAGATAATAACAGTGGACTAATAACCATACAAAAAATCACACAGTAAGGACAATTTTCATAGAAATACATCATTTTGTGTTGCTGTGACAAATATTATGGCCTAAAACAACTTGGGAAGGAAAAGGTAAATTTTATTTTATAGTTAATATCCATCATACAGTGAAGACAAGGCAGTAACTCTAGGGCAGGAGCTTTAAGCAGCAACCATGGAAGAAAGCAGTTTCCTGGTTTGCTCTCAGCCTCACATTCATCTACCTTTCTAATATAGCCCGGGCCCATATGAGTTTGTATGACATTGCCAAAGTGTGTTGTGCCCTTCTACATAAATTAGCAATCAGGAAAATGTTACCCAGACACACCCACAGGCCAATGTGGCAAAGGCAATCTCCCAGTAGTGAGCCCCTCAGATATCTGTGGCCTGTGTCACATTGTTAGCTGTAGGAATGGAAAGATGCCTCCCTTGTCAATATGACTACAAACTTGTCACCCTAGCCCATACTCTTTTTCATCATGTTTGTCCTCAAGGTCTCACATTAATGCCATAATATAAAATAAAGCCCAACTTCATACTTGCCACATTGTGAATGTGGTGCAAAAAAAAAAAAAATAGATTGTAAAATCTGAAGGACTAGGAAGTCTGCTGCAAAATTGTATTTTCTATATGACAGGGAAGTTTCACCTCAACAACATGGCTGACTGAAGAAGACCTGAACAGTGACAATATCAGTTGACATGCCAAACAGGATTCAGGGAATCTCAGAGTGGGTCCACCCCTAGATAAAGACCTAAAAGCAATTAACAACTGCTGAGAAAGATAAAATTAGTCTTAACTGTCTGATTGGTTATCAATATTATAAGGTCTTACAAAGATATATATATATATATGGTAACATTAAATGATTGTGTGTGTGTGTGTGTGTGTGTGTGTGTGTGTGTGTGTGTGTGTGTTGCTGAGGTTTAAGGCATGAGACACCATACGTGGTCTCTAATCTGTTAAGAGGACTGAAGACAATTAGCATATCATCAAGGAACCACACTGCCTAATGAAAAATCCAGAATGAGTGTCAAGAAGAATGACCAATAAGAGGCATGATGATCCTAAATCAAAGAGTTATGCATCCAAATACTTGACTTGTTTGAAACTTTGAGTGTGGGAATATTTATCTACACAGAATTATCTCGATACACAGTTGTTCTCATCAGCACCAGTGTCCTTTTAAAATTATGTGGCTTTGAGCAGAATGTTTTTGTTTGAAAAATATCACTCAAATTCACTGTGCATTCAAATCATGGGCTACTCATCCAGTCAGCCAGGAAAATGCTAGCAGTCGTGTTTACTGATAACTCAAAAGAACAGGGTGCATCAGTTCCCTCCAAAGGCAATCCTGGGAGCTTGTGTTCTCTGGCAGTGTATGTTAGAGCCTGGCTGAGCAGAGGTGAGCTGGAGCAAGAGTTGAGGCTGTAGCTCAGTGAGAAGAGTCCCTGCCCAGCATACATGAAATGATTAATCCTTAGCATTCAACAGGTGAGGCATGGTGAGGCGCACCTGCAGCCCAGTACTCAGGAGGTGGAGACAGGAGGATCAGATCATTCTTTGCTTCACAAATTCAAAGTCAACCTGTATGCAGCCCTGTCTTCAGGCAGAAGATAGTTCACAAACTCCTCTCAAGATGTAATTTTTTTATTGATCAGGCAAGCAAATATTTTTCTCATGACTGTGTATTGTTAGTTATATCATTCTGACCTTATTGGCATTACTTAAAAATTTATTGGCATAAACAAATAAGTAGATAAAAATAATATTAATTTCCCGTCTGAATTTTAATTTTCTAGAACAATGTTTTTGTCTTAACTAAAATGTAACTTTATTGGATATCTGAACTTAAGTTTTTGGTTTGTTTGTTTGTTTTTCCAAAACAGGGTCTCTCTGTGTATCCTTGGCTATCCTGGACTCCCTTTGCAGACCAGGTTAGCCTCGAACTCATGGTGATGCACCTGCCTCTGCCTCCCCAGTGCTGGGATCAAAGGCACGCACCACCATGCCCAGCTCTGAACTTAATATTTTTACAATTCGAGTTTTTATTTGTGCGATGAAGATGGGACATGTGACTGCTTCTGAGAGTAGGACTGGGAATATAGAACATAGTCACAATGACACACACACCCAAAAAAGCAAAGCAAAACAACAACACGATAATAGATAAAATCGTTTTCAGGAAGCATGCATCCATAGCTACAGTTCTCTGCCTGTTTAGATTTTATAAAGCCTAACAACAGTTAGATCATAATTAATACTGCAGCCATTTGGCAGAGAGGACTATAGGCTACACTACTATTCCTGCTAAACTATCTCAAAACATAATGCTTTATACTATAATCAGGAATTTGTTATTTTTTATACATTGTCACTTACAGGAATGATGTATCTTGGGTAAGTACTGCTCTAATTTCTACTGGAAGCCTAGGAGATTCTAAGACTAAAGGACAGGATGACAGGGGATGACCATGTGCTCTCATATTGGCTTCAAGCCTGAGAGAAATTGAAAAATACGTTTCTCTTACACAATTTGTCAGAAGTCTCATCCAAGAACTAGGAATTCAAAGTTCATATGGCCAGAGTTCACGACTATCCTTATTTCAGCGCAATTTTACTTCCCTGGATATTTTTAAGGCATTAATAACAAAAGTATGCATATTTCAGGCATGCAAATAATGAATTATTTTAAATAAGTATATCTGCCTTGATTACAGTGACTACAAGTCAACTCATCTAAAATGAACAAATAGTTGGACCATGGGGTTCAAAGAGATCTTGTGCAGGAAAGGAAATCATGCCACTCCAAGCAACAAGGATGGACATAGAGCACGCTGAGCAAAGTGAAACAGGAATCTTCTGGCTGAAGAGTTGCAGGCTACAGAGAAGGGAAGGGGAGCACACTGGAAGACCAAACAATTAGAAGGCAGTAAACTTCTGAATTAGTTTCACAATTAAATTTTCCAACCTGGGCTTGCATGTACGAATTCTGAAACAAAGACCCAAGAAATAAGGACTCTATCCTATCCCTGTGGCGATTTAAGGTCTTCATGGTAGAAATTTTTTTTTTAGAATCTGTTTCAGGAGCAAATAAAATGATCTAGTACTTTTATGATTGATAACCTAGTGTCTATTTTATGTTTAAGAGATTAAATATTTCTCTATCATCTTTTTGAGAAATTTCACTTCTTCAATAAATTCTTAAGTTAAAAAAGAAAAAAATAACAAGCCTATATTACAGTTAGGCCTGCCTTAATTATGAGATACTCCGGGGTAGTGAGTTAAATTAACCAGGTGAGTGCAGCACTGGCAGTAAAACTCAGAGGATGGAGGACACTGTTTACTTGAACTTTGGCTCTAGAGGAAAAGACTAAGTTTCAAGACACCCTACTTCTCCATGGGCATGTACATACAAACCCTTCAAAACAACGTGAAGAAAGTAACGTCTCCACCTCTGACCTACAGAGTCAGCTACCACACTGATTGGCTTCCTTTAGACATCGAATATGGTTGTCAACGAACTCTTCCTGTAACGGATAGAGGAATTATTTTTGAGTTGGTGGACTCCAGTTTCTGTATCAGTAGTGTGGCTCTGCTGTGGTAGCGGAAAGATGATCACAGGCAGTATTTAAGTAAAAAGACTTGACCGAACTTATCAAAAATTTAGCTACAAAAATTGACCACAAGACAGGTTTAGGCCTTGGCATGTAGTTTTGTAAGTACAGAAAAACATAGAGTCTCATTCTCATAGTTTAATTAAACTGATTGTACTGTTCTCAATTTTTTTTTAACCAATAATGTTCAAATCCCCCTGGGTTCATAAACTTCAAATATGCAAATATGAGTGTGTATAATATTCTTTTAGTGAAACTTCTAATATTTTTCACACCATCCTCTATAGTTCAACAGTAGGTCCAGGCAATAAATGACAGTTCCCCTGAAGGAAACCACATGCCCTCGCTCATGGAAATTGATAGTTTCCTATTCATACCAAGTATTTGACATTTCTAAGCACCTACCAGCTAGACAGATTTCACTGCCAGCCTCTGCCCTCCTTCAGGCCTTATGTAAAAATAGGAAAGTCTTCTACACTTACTGAGATGTTCCCATAGAGGAGCCTGACATAAGAGATGGACTTAGCTTATTCCTTGCAGTGATTCAATGTCTCAGATAATGAGTAAAAACTCATATCACCACTAATTTTTGAAAAGATATGAATATACAAAAAATGTAGTGTTTAAAAAAAAGTTCATCTTCCTTATCTTTGTGGCTGTATTGCACCTCTCAAAATAAGTTTAAATATAGAGGATGGAACTGAATTTGTTTTTATTTGAAAATTGAATGAGTGGCAGCTGAACCATATAATGAAACCATGTGGTTCAAGAGGTCCTCCATGTTTTTCTGCAGTATCTTGGTTGCTGATACCTATGCCAGCCTTAGCTCAACATACTGAGCAAAATACATGACTAGAACTCCTGACCACCACATGCAAAATAACTCCCATTGGTCATGTTCATCCTAACAATTCTGCTCCCCAATACTTTCCTTTATCAACAGTGCACATGCCATAAAGTTTCTCCAAACACTCTCCACATACTTCACCCATCAGCACTCCATTTTTACCTATATGTCTCTTCGTCCTATATATATATAGAGTATAACCATACTCTATAATCTCTGACCTCTGCCTCGTGCCATCTTGCATATGTAGAATCTCCTGAAGTATTCTTCATGTAGCCATTGAATATCTTTTTTCATTTTTTGAATATCTTTCTGACACAGCTTAATATATCATAACTGTTCTTACTTAAGCTATGACACTTAACATAGACTTGGGTTTATTATAAATGCGTGGTGTGTGTGTGTGTGTGTGTGTGTGTTATTGTGTCATCTCAATTAACCTCTGTACCTATTTAAAACATAAACAAGCCAATGCCAAGCAAAATTACATCCATTTTAAAATTTTATTTTATTTATTTATTCGTATTACATCTCGATGGTTATCCCCTCCTTGTATCCTCCCATTCTTCCCTCCCTCCCATTTTCCCCTTACTTCCCTCCCCTATGACTGTGACTGAGGGGGACTTCCTCCCCCTGTATATGCTCATAGGGTATCAAGTCTTTTCTTGGTAGCCTGCTATCCTTCCTCTGAGTGCCACCAGGTCTCCCCATTCAGGGGACGTGGTCAAATATGAGGCACCAGAGTACGTGTGAAAGTCAGACCCCACTCTCCACTCAACTGTGGAGAATGGTCTGACAATTGGCTAGATCTGGGTAGGGGTTTGAAGTTAACGGCCAGTATTGTCCTCAGCTGGTGCCATAGTTTGAGCGGGATCCCTGGGCCCAAATCTGCCTATCATAATTTTCTTCTTGTAGGTTTCTAGGATCCTCTGGATCCTTCAACTTTGCCATTCTCCCATGCTTCTCTCATCTAGAGTCCCAATAGGATGTCCTCCCCTCTGTCCCAGTTTCCTGGTTAGTGAAGACTTTCATGGGACATTCCCCTTGGGCTAGTATGCAGATATAAGTGAGTATATACCATTTAACTCTTTCTGCTTCTGGGTTAACTCACTCATTATGATCATTTCTAGTTCAATCCATTTGCCCACAAATTTCGGGAAATCCTTGCTTTTAATAGCTGAATAGTATTCTATAATGTAAATGTACCACAGTTTCTTTATCCATTCTTCTACTGAGGGACACTTAGGCTGTTTCCATGTTCTGGCTATTATGAATAAGGCTGCTATGAGCATGGTTGAGCAAATTTTCTTGTTGTGTGCTGGAGCATCTTCTGGGTATATTCCAAGGAGTGGAATATCTGGGTCTTGAGGAAGCCCTATTCCCATTTTTCTGAGATAGCACCAGATAGATTTCCAAAGTGGCTGTGCTAGTTTGCATTCCCACCAGCAATGAAGGAGTGTTCCTCTCTCTCCACATCCTCACCAGCATGTGGCGTCACTTGAGTTTTTGATCTTAGCCATTCTGATGGGTACAACGCCCATTTTTTAAAGCATAAACCCAGCCTTGTTTCTTTTGCTGTCTGTTGTTTGTGAACCCTGTGTAGATCCCAGGCCCATGCATTATCCTTGATGATGATATGGTTCTAGAACTATGCTACCTCAAAATAAATTCCCACATTAACCATATGTAACTGAGGTGGCACACTTTGTAAACATAATAAGTAATCTGTCCTAGGGCAAATGAGAGTTGTGAAGGGAAACTACTGGTAGACAGATGGGTGATCAAATAATTCTTTGAGCAAAATTCTATATATGCAAGGCCTAGAAAGCAGTACAGTGAGGAGTTGATCAAAGTTATGAAGAAACATTAGGGAAAGGAAGAGCCAACAGTACAGAAAAGGTAAAATAGCAGAACAGGAGAGAGCTGTGGAATGTCACAGGTACAGCCAGGCTGGTGGTCTGGTTCCTCAACTGTCTCAGTATATACTTAGAATTTGGAATATACAGGGAATGTGAGATAAAAGTGAATGTGGTTATTTCTCTTGAAAATTCTCTGAGAGAAAGTCACTGTGGACAAGGACACAGAGCACACTGCTTCTCTTAGCTTTAACCCTATGGTGGTCACTTTTGTTGACTACTAGGAGAAATAGTAGCTTTGAAAGAAGCCATTAGTGAAACACTCCTTCATTTAAATACTCCCAAAGTTACATTTAATGTTTTCACTCCTGTGATGTTGAAGGAAATAAAAAATTCTCATCTTTCAGCTCATGATTAACTCTGGGTCTGTGCTGGGTAAAACGGTAACAAGAGCATCCCATGTGTGTTTGTGTCTGCTCCTCTTCTTTCTCTGAGAAGCCAGTAAAATGCGTTTTGCATCAATCAAATGCTCCTTTCTCAAGACGTGTCCTTGGTTCTCGCCTGGTGCATGTTCTTGAGTAATCATAGAAACTTTAAAGAAAGCAGAGAAGCGTGACTTCTTGCAATTCAAAGTATCCAAGCAGAATGGGGAAGTTAGGTATAAAATCATCTTATCTGTTCACAGAAAATTAGAAAATGGAAGATATCTACCATTATCTCTGCTCGAAAGTCATTGAGGAAAACTGTAAAACAAGCAATAAAAATACCACAAGTGAAAGCCAGTTGGAAAGCTCACAGCTTTCTTAAAAATTGACCCACTCTTTCCAAGACAGAGTCCTCTGTTGTTGGTTACACATCCTCCAATGACCTCAGCACTTGCTTTGGTTCACACTCTATGATTTTCTTTCTATACCTTCTTATACTGAAGTCCAGCTGTCTGCTGCAACCAATTTTCAACAGACACATGCAGAAAATCTCTCTCATTGGAAGCACCACTGCTCTGTCCTTCCAACCTTGTACTTTCTGGCTTTGCTGTGGTGGTCATGTGAGAATTTGGCAGCCAACCAAGCTCAGACAGGCAAACTAGAAGTGAGCACTTCACGTCCCTTGGAATACACTCAGTCACCTGAACAGGGTAGAAGGACATGTTGATAGATCTAATCTCCTTTGTTAGGATCCTGTGACATAGTTCTGAGGCACATTCTATGCCCTCATCAGATCACAAAGAACTGGAGAAAAGATATGTATGACTTTTATAGTTTCTTTGGCTTCCTGCCTCTAGAATCTTGTTGCTGTTCTCAAGAACACTTCTCAAAATAAACTGTTGCAATGCGAACTCTGACACAAATTCATTATACCTTGGATTGAAGTTCCCCAGCAGGTTATGGCATATTCCAAAATATGACAAAGAATCATGAAAACAATCAATATTTTCTAGGCACACACTGTGAACCTGACATTTAGCCTATGCCATCTCATTTACTCTTTATGCAATACCTAAATTGCCTATTTCAATTCCCTTACTCTACCTGAATCACTGAGGTAGTTAAAGATGTACTTTACAGATCAAGCACCCAGCCTACCTCAAAGAAGATGACGAGCATCCAAGAACCTCCTTATGGAGATGGCTTCAAATGTAGCAAAACAGCCACTGGGCAAAATGTCCTCATTTCTGTCACAGACAGAATTCTTCCTAAAAAATGGGCAAGGCTGCATGCGGGCAGAGTTGACAGCCAAACTCTGCCAAGACAGAGTAAGCAAGTCTTCAATAGTTCCTGCCTCGTAAGTGTGTCTGTCAGATATTTGGGGCCAGAAAGCTAAAGATGATGCTCCAATGTTATAGAGAGTTTCCTGTGACTGTTCAGGCAGTAAACTGTCTCTGTCATTTTTTTCACTTTGGAAGCTGTTAACCTGCACTTCAGGTTCACTCAGGTAATTAAGTTTTATTCCTTCCCAAGTCTCCGATTGTTTAGTCTTACAATTAAGCTTAGTTGTTTAGAGATTAAGATGTTTTTAGGTCTATATAGATGTTTTAAGTTCATAGAGATGAGATGTGATAGATATTGATTTACATTCAGAATTTCAGACTCACCAAGATAGGAAAGATGTTTACTTTAAGTTTGTCAAATACAAATAGCCAAATTACTACGAATGTAACATTTATATAACTCCTGATTGTTTCATGGTTCTTCCTGCTGTATGTACTTTATTTTACTCATGTGTAATAATATAAATGAATATGTAAAAAAAAAAGAAACAATAAAAAATCAAGCAAATACCTCAAATTCTGACCCTCTGCTTTGAAGCTCACCAGCTTCCTCAGCTGGCTGAAACCCAGGAGCTCAAAAGCTCTCTGGCACCAAATTCAAATTTTCAAACATGCAATTGTTTTCAAGATAACCGTAACAGACAGATTCTGGTTTTGCCATTTTAAGCCGGCTTGTTCTGCGTGTCGTGCTATGTGAAACTGTGCCCAACATCTGCTCGCACAGATAAGATGAGCCCCTGCACAATAAAAAACACCCCAGGCCTCTGCTGACTTCCTGAGCCGAGCACTCTCAGGGCTTCTGAGTAGAGAACGCTACATCCTTGCTTCCTGTCCAGAGCCCTCCGCTCCCTTGAAGTTCCTGGTTACCCTTCTGTAGGGCCCTGCCCTAGTCCCAGCCTCTCACCAGCCAGTCTCTCCAGTGCCTTTCTCCACCTGTCAGCAGACAGCTTGAATAGAGCCTGTATGTTTTAGCGCCACCTGGTGGCACTTTTTTTATTTTGAACTGCCTCAGAAATCCTAAACCACCCTACACTCCCAATCTCGATAAAAATTTATCTTACAAAAGGAAGAGAACAAAACTGAGCACCAATCAATGCAAAGCTTTTTTGATAACTCATGTTCTACAGCTATCAAATGAATGGCTATTAAAGCTGTCCGTGCTAAACTTAGAATTTTATCCCAAGAAAACTCAAAGAAAGATGACAGTCATGCTGCCTAGCTAGGAACCCATTTGCCACAACACTGAATCTTCTATATAAGTTATAATCATGAACTTAGAAAGTCAAAGGGAAGCAAATATTTTGATTATATAAGTAGCTACCAGTCATATGTTTAATATGTGGAAAACTATTTAATAGCCATTAAATTAAGACTAGTACATATGCTCGCCAATACTTTATTGTTCCTGAAGCAAAGCAGCCTGTATTCAGCAGAACAAGTGTGTGATTTCTACACCTTGAGCCATCTTGGGCTTAAATATGAAGTATACAATTTTATTATCCCACATATTTATTAGCTTTCATGAAACTCTTTTCCTACCAATGATAAGACTTATTTGACTCAGGTCCATATACTAGATAAATTTAAACTCTACTATATTAATTTTTAATGTTCCTTTTGCTGTCAACTAAATTTTAAAAAATATTCTTAAAGTCCCATGGCATAATCCCATGGTCTGGGGACCTAGACTTTATTAAAAGGGCAAAAATCAGCTGAGCATAGAAATTCTCTGTTTCCCATTCCATTTGTACACAATTAAGCAGCCTCACACTACTGCTGCCACAGAAAAAAAAATTTCTTTTACTGCCACACATCCCCACTGTGATGCACCAGATCCTCTCAAAGCACAAGACAAAAGAAACCTCCTCATTGGACATTTGGTCAAGGAAATAAAAGACGTGACGAACAGACCTGCCATCTGTTGTTGACAAAACTTTTCCTGGAGAGGCAAAGCATGAGAGGGAGCTCATTACAGTCAGAAGTCAAGACACTGCCAGTGTCCAAGCTGGAGACCCACAGAGTTTGAGGAGAAGTGACTAACAGAGAGCAGCATCAACAAAGCCCACCCCAGCATGCATGACAGCTCACAAAGAGGGGAACCTGGAGCACACTGCCCAGCTCCACAGGTTGGAGATGTCCTTTCCAGAAGGCACGCTTGGCATAAACCTCTACCAGGCAGCTCAGCTGGTTCCCGCTTCAACTAAGCATCTGGTCTGGTCTCAGCATCTTCTTGGCAGCTTGGCTCCTCTCCGAGTCTTCTTTCCAGCTTGGCTGTGCCCCTCTAAGAGAAACATCAGCTTTTATAGTTTACTCTAGCAGGGAGAAGCCGAGTGAATCTGGTCACTTTCAGGGAATTCCAGAAGTTATTTTGAGTAGTTTACCTTTCTGTTTAAGAGGCTTTCTGCAGGATGAAATGCTTCAATCTGGGAGTAAACTATTACAGAATCCCACATCAACATGAAAGGGCAAACTACTCTTGGAGAATGAAAACAATTAACATGTTGTTTTAGAGTCAGGGAGCATGTTGGAAGGATGAAATGGGTTTTAGGCATTCACACTGAGTGGAGGGATTGCTTGAACTACTTGTTTGGTGCCTGAAGTGATAAACTTTATCCACCAAAGCTTTGTCAAGTCCTCTGTGATTTTTGGATCCTTTTTGTTTACAAAGATACATTGTTTCCTCTTGTCTCTGCATTCAGATTTTACTATTTACCCTGACACACTTTGCCTGTTTACAAAAGCATTATCTTCTCTTCTCATTTACATTCAAATGTATCCAGTTGGCTAATAACAAACCCTTAATCTGATATTAGATTGCATTCTAGCATCTTCTGGTATAAATCCTATTAAAATTTTTTCAAGGACCTTGTGCAGAATGGTTTCTTATTTTTAAATACAGATGTATTTATTATATGTGGATGCTATTGTTAGTATTAATATTGCAGCCTCAGACACTTGTGCACAGTAATCCCACACAGTAAACACAATAGCTTACTTCTTCGTAAACCTCTCACTGTGCCTCCACACCACATGGAATATTGTATATTGTTTTGCTTTGTTTTACATTTAAAGGTTATACTACTTGAATTATTTTATGATGGTGGGTAGATGGGAAAGTATTTGTTACATAGGTGGCTCAGTGGTTAAGGGCTTATCCTGCTCTTCCAGAGGACTGGAGTAATATCCCCTCCATCCATATCAGGATGGTCACAAGCTACTGCAACCGAAGCTCCAGATAATATGACAATCTCTTCTGGCCTCCAGTGAACACACACACACACACACACACACACACACACACACACACACACATTTGTACACAATTACAGTAAATGTAAAGAATATTTTTGTAACATAAGGGGGCTATTGGGTTTGGTGGTTCTGAAGACTATGTTAGAAAAAGTCACCGTATCTCTTCCATGTTGCTTAGTCTCTGAAAAGAAGTTTTATTCCTCAAATCCAATTTTAACGTCTATAAAAATATACATATCTAAGAACCTAAAATAAAGTGATATATGCCAGAAAGTAATATAGGTAATGTAACCTAGATAGATAGATAGATAGATAGATAGATAGATAGATAGCTATCACCCTCAAATCTATTATTCATAGTTTGAGATTATACATTAAAATAGATAACTACTCAAAAAATCAGAACACATCAACCAAATTGTTAAAATGAGTAAGAGATCTAAATAGATATTTCATCACAGAAGATAAGTTATAAGCACACGATAAGATATTCAAAGTTTGTCATTACGGATATAGAAATTAAGGCGGTTGAGAGATATCACTAGTTACTTGTTAAGGTGGCACAGTTCAAAATGCTAATGATACCAACTGCTGGTGAGATAGAAAGTGAGAAAATCTATCCGTTGTTTATGGTAACATAAAGTGATACATTGACTTTGAAAGTTGGTTTTGATCTTCTTCAAATTAATAAAACCTTGTTGTAATAGAAGCCCAAAACAGAATTTCTAACTATTCAGCCATTTAACTTGAAAAATTACATTTATCCAAAGCCTGCACATTAAAGTCGGGTGCTGATTTATTCCAAATCACCAATAAATTGGAAGTAACTATTTATCCTTCAATAGATAAACAGGCTGGCAAATTATAAAACACTACACACCAGAACATTACTAAATGATGAATTTCAATATACTACTAGAAGAAAGAAACAAAATAAACTATGAAGCAAGTAAAATTGGATCATTCATAAATAGACATAACAGGTGGAGAACGACTCCCTCAGACACAGGGGAGACTTATGGGTTACCTCTTTCAAATTATTAGTCAGTGAGATCTCATATACCCCTCACAAGCATTACATGCTTGCCACTACTCTTAGTTACCATCCCAAACTTGTAGGTACGACTCTATTGCTGAAGGTGCACATATTTAGTCATAGGATATAGAGGTATCGTAATGGTATACTGACTTCATCCCTACTGGGAATTTTTCATAGTGTCAGAAGTTTCTATGAATATTTCTGGGGGACAAAAGACATCAACAGCCTGATCTAGCTGAGAATCTCACAAGCTGTAATAACAAGTAGGCTACTAAGATGTGTCAATTGGTACAATAGTGTCGCAAATACAATGGTAATAGCTAATCACTTTCTAATTGTATGTAAAATCTGCTCTTCAAGATTGAACTAATACCTAATAATGTTAACTGGATCATATCCCCAGCACTGGCCTAGGAATCAAGCTTGATGAATAATTTAATATTGTTGTTTTTGTAAACAAACAAACATTGAAATGTCCCTCCAAGTTCTTATCTTTATAAGCATATGTCAGTCCATCTCTCGAGCCTCATTAGTGAAGTTTCTTTTTGCAGTAGATGATGGCAAACAAAGAGACCCACATCTAGCTAAAGTTCAGAGAATAAAAATCTGACCAGTGTTCAGTGCTAAATGGGACATCTACATCATACTTCTGACCATTGTGGTCATGTGTAATGGGAACTGGCAAGACTGTAAGAGGCAGAGGTAGCGGCCAGCTGTAGTAAAGCAGAATTTGATGGACATACATGTGTCATTGAGCACTGTTCTCACAAAAGCTGCAACTGGCATGCACAAGACCTGCTCAAGACCAAGCTAGACAAAATTCCAGGATGGATGGAGAAGAAGCTCATGAAGTTTTACTTCTCTCTGAGAATCTTTTAGTGATTAATGTCTGCTGGGAGGAGGTTTACTCAGTATTCCTTAGGGATACATTTTTTGAAAGGTTATCTATACTCCAGTAGTTAGTTAGTCATACATGGAGCACTGAGAGGACTTGGTGCAGGAAGAGAAAAAGAAAGAGGGAAAATATGAATTTAATCATGAGTGGTTGGGTGGCAGTGGAGGAACTACAGGGAAGGGGATGTGGTGTACATTAATTCAAAATACACAAGCTTATATAAAGGTCTCAATTTTTTTTTTTTAAAGAAGAAAAGTTACTAAACAGAAAAATCAAAATGCAGTCTGAAAAGCTACATGTTGGACTATGGTAGACAACATTGTATCTGTCTATAGGCACAAAAAACAGAGTAGGCTCTGAATGAGACTGAGTAGATTTGCCTGTGAAGAAGGGATACACATGGTGTGCTGCATCACCTTCTGTAGGGTGGTAATGATGGCTTGTTGACAGTATGTGCTCAAGACCTATAGAACTTTAAAACATTGTGGGCAGACTTTATTGTATATATTGTTTTAATTACTTTGAAAGATAGTAAGCACAGAATGAAAAATGTCAAGTCATATATATATATATATATATATATATATGTATATGTATATATTTTCATATTCTTTCATAGAAGGGATGAAGGAAAAGTAATGACTTAAGTATGGAAATGAGTAACTCTGTAATACTCAGAGAAAGTACCAATAAGATCAACACCAACAACACATACATCGTCAATTTAGGATAAATAATCTTCCTACATGAGATAGCAATCTAAACTGCTATGTGGGTTTATATGGTTTGAATTACAGTCCTATGAAAATGTTTTGAAGTTCTAATTGTCAGTATCTGTAAATGTGGCCTTATCCATATCAAAGCCACTCAAGTGCTTCCTAATCTGATGTAGCTAATGCCCTTGTAGGACAAAGACAAAGGGCTTAGAGACAAGGATACAGAGAGATAAGGAGACGTAGAAACCGAGGTTACACTGTCATAAGCCAAGCCATGTCTCATGCTGTTTCAAGGTGGAGGAAATAAGAAAGGGGCCTCTGTTAAACATTTTGGGTGACATTGGCATTGCCTGTGCATGTATTTCATACTTGATGTTTCCAGAACAATGAGACAATACCTTTCTCTCGTTCTGTGACATTGGTAATCTATCGCATAGATACATGTATCAGATTTACACAGTAAAGTAGATATCACATAGTGCAGATTACATTTCTCACCTTAGAATTGAGAAGTTAAAAAAAAAAAAAAAAACCAAGAGGAACATATTAGAGTAATTCATGAAATGCTGCCAGGGGCTACAGTTAGAGATAGTATGGGTGTATATTTTGCTTAACATAGTCACAGACAAAGATCTGTAGCTAGAGACCTGCAGGAAGATTAACTGAATCAATTTGTAGATACGTAGTTGGATAAAGATTGTGTTACTCGTGGAAGGAGCACTGGTGAAAATGTGGCCTTTAAGTTAAAGATTTGTGTTCTAGGTTGCTTGCTCCCAGTGGCAGCATTGCCTTTCACCTTTCTCAACAGAACACACAAACCTATGTTTCTTAGTCCTTCACTAAGTGCTAATGAGTTTTCAATTCCTGCTCTGTTATTACAAAAAATGTCCTACTTCTATATTAAAGATTTCTGTTTTTTCATATTGCAACTTAACCTGCCTACACTGAGCTTACAGCTTCTTCACTACCTGAGCTTTGATCCACGCCTAAATTGCTTCAAGTTTTTAATATTGATTTTTTATTAAATATTTTTATTTTCTATGCATACATTTGTATTATTACACATATATACAATAAACTACTACAGCAAGAAGAACCATGACACAACCAGAAATTATATAAAGGTTGCATTCTTAATGTTTTGGCTATGTGTATTTGGCAGCCTTGAAGAAAACATCTTTCTTATTTTGGGGGGGTCTAAAATTTTGAATGTAAATCAATATTTATCATATCTCATCATTATAAACCTAAAACACCTATCTAGACATAAAAACATCTTAACACTTAAACAACTAGGTTTAATTGTAAAACTAAACTAGAATTCAAATATAAGATTATTCTTCACACACATTATATATATTTCTACTTTAATTGAGGTATTGTACCCATGCAACTCAATTAAAATACAAGGTTAATTTCCAATACTTTGAAAGGGCTATTGCAGGCTGTTTAGGATAAAGAAGTTATACAAGTCAGTTGTTAGTTGAGCAAATCATGGTCATATAAATTATTAGTCTATTTTACCACAAGAATATACATCTTAGGTGCAATAGATAGATATGATTCTATGGAAAGATAAGGTAAAATAGTTAGATAAAGACTTGCTTAACATTTTATTGTCTCTAATTCCTCATCTATAACATGAAGATAATAATAATAATGCCATATACTTTATAGGATTTCTTGTAAAGAATACAATGAAATCTGTTTAATAGTCCAGTTGGCATGTAAGAACCCAGTCAGAACTAGCCAAGAGTTAATACTCCTGTAGATCACTTCTCAGAAATTATGAGTGCCTGTGCATGTGTCTGTGTGTGTGTGTGCCCATGTGTGTGTGTCCATGTCTGTGTGTGTGTGTGTGTGTGTGTGTGTGTGTGTGTAGTGAGCATGTATATGTGTGAGTATGTGTGTGGTGTGTAGTATGTGTATGTGTGGTGTGGTGTGTATGTGTAGTGTGTGTGAGTGTGTGTATACATGAATGTGTGTGTGCAGTGTATGCATGTGAGTGTGTGTCTGTGTGTTGTATACTTGTGTGTGTTTTAATGTTTAAGGAAATAAGATGCTTATATTAACTAAGAATACACTTCCTCCACCACAAATTTCTACTTATTTGGGCAGCTGGATTTTGAAAATGTGCGGGGAGGGCGTTTCAGCCTCTTATGTAACTGTTTCTCTTGCTAATGATTGGATGTGAGGATGACTCATTTTGAATACAGTGTATTGAGGAATTGATTTTTCTGTGTGCCATGAATTTTGTGGATGTTTCTCATTTTAAATTTCTTTTATTTTTCAGAAGTGATGGAACCCATTAAGCTGAGAACTCTTCCATGATGCTTAGTGTATCCTGTGAAGTCTGATCACTGACAAAGAAGAAAATTATCCCAAATGGATGATGGTTTCCTCATTCAGGAAATGTACTTCATGACTCTGTGAATAATCAGCCAGCAGGTAAGATGGAGAACAATAAAGCAGTCTCTTGTGAGTCAGAAGTTCTGCTCTTAATACTTAGTGTTCAGAAGCAGCTGAGTCACATTTGGTACCCAGTCTCTGGCGTTTTCTTTCAATAAGAACACTTTCCTTCTATTATCTACTTATGTATCTTAATTCTTTTGAGAAACTGTGGACTAAACCAATATTATTCATGTTAATTGTGTTGGTACCTGCATAAGCAAAGTAATTTCAAAACATTTGTGATAATATGCATTTAAACTCTGTCTCTATTTTCACCCTTCACTGGCAAAAGCATCCACATAATTTGTGAAAGATTGAAAATAAATCTGTATTTTCTGAGCAGCTTATGAATGTGATAGTTAACAAGCATAGCAAGGCTTGAGCAAATTATAAATTCCTGAGCTTGCAAAAAAGAGAGTTTCTAATAACACAGTACCCAGCTATGGGTCTTAAGAGTGAAAAGGCAGCTAACCTTCATGGATTCCTCTAACATTGGTCTAGAATACTACCCCTGCTATGGGCAAGATGAAGGAGCACAGTGTGACCATTCAGTAAGAACTTAACAACCCTGTCTTTTTAAATAAAACAGGTTAAAAACAAAAGGATTGCAAACTCATGCTGTTACTTCTGTCTATGTTGAATGTACACTTGATGATTAGCTGCAGACAATGAAGAACTCAACATCACTATTAATGCATCTACACCAATCGCTGACATTTTACAATGGGCACTATTTCATTCATGTATAATATATGAAAGCTTTTTGTACGTGTAAACTTAATTGCACAATAAAAGTGATCTCAGTTTTATTTTACAGAAAAGCGTCATGGATGAAGGACCACTATTCCTCCTGAGATGGACAAACACTGGCAAAAGGAAACTAGTTTGCCCAAGCTAATAGATAACAGTTCCTCTGCATTCAAACAATTGACCTTTTCTGACTAAGCTTTTCAGAAAAGTGCATAAATATTTTAAAACCATTTCCCAAGCTGAATCGAGTTTTCTACCTATTTTCTGTACAGCAGCCTGAGAGGCGTGGTTTTGCCAACACTATTGTCATAGTTACCAACTGATGCATAACACTATCATTACAAAGTTAGAAGCTAAAACATCTCACATTCATTCTCCCACTCAGAAAGCTACATGTGGCTAAACTGTATTGCATGCTTGGTAAATTCACCGCCCCATAAAAGGGCACTACAAGGGGTTTTGCCTTATTTGAAGCTAAAATGGAGTCTTTCTCCTTTTTGAGTTCACTTAAGTAATGGCCAGAACTCAGCCCCTGCCAGCTGCAGTTATGGTTCTTAATTTTTGTGGATGGTTGAATGGAGTCCGATCTCTACTCTTAGATGCCACAAGAGTTTTGTAGTGTGGATTTCTTTGGCATGACCAGTGGTTTCCTCAAATTGTGCTAGGGTAAATGAGACTCCAACCAGGCAAGTACCGCAGCTTGCTTGGTTTCATCACGTGCTCATATGCAGTCCAGTGGCATATAGACTTTCAAAACACCAGAGAGCCCACTATGAATAATAGCATTCTTAGGAGACTATAAAGGAACTGAAAAGCTATGCACTGGTGGCATCTTAGAGATCATAACAACACAGATTTTGCACATTAGTGGTGACAATGCTATAAACAATTCTGCTGCTTTGCCAGTTCCATGAAAGTAGGGCAGTATGCAATCTTGCAACTATAAAAACATACAATTCTAGGGCTGAAGAGATGGTAGTGGTTAAGAGATCTCACTGTTTCCAGAACCCACAAGGAAGCTGAAAGCTGTCTGATGCCATCTTTTGGTATGCAGATATATATGCAGACAGAGTACCCATATAATTATAATTAAAGCAGATAAATAAATAACATTTTTAAACAATTAGGTTGATGCATAAATATATATCTACGATGTATTTTATATTTTACAGTTATTGCTATAAAAGTTTCTTATGTTATGCCAGCAGCAGCCTCATCTATGCGCAGTGACTAATTAACCTCATCTAGTTTTGTATAAGTTCACCCTGAGATGTTGACAAGATGTTCAACCAAAGACACATATTTATCCCAATATAGACTCATGCCTTATAAGCACTCTTTATACATCTCATCACTTTCATAGCCTGGATATTGTCTGGAATAAAGTAACAAGTGGTACCCACACTAATGGATAGGATATTAAATATGTATGAACTTTAAGAAGCAGGCTTTATTAGCTCTACCAGAAGACTTGATTTTCCATAAATGCTATAAACTTATATTAATAATTGATATTATTCAAACAAAAAGTAAAATCTGAATTTAATATTAATATTCTTAATATTAATTATTAGGTTAACCAAATCAATGCCAAACTAAAAGTTTTATATAAGTTTTTAATCTCTATCTGATACAATTAGAATTTAAATTAGAATGGAGAGAAGATGAATTGTATTTAGTAACTATATCATTCCAGCACTTGGATTACAAAATCAAGGAAATTCTAATTTTGAGTTTTTTTTTCTGGATATCTATATAGAAAATTCAGGAAAAGCCTAGGAGTTAAGGAGAAACAAAAGTGAAAAGACAGGACTCCTAGTAGAGAGAGGGGAACATCAACCAACTCACAAAAACTTCCACCTGAAATTTACCCTGCCTACAAGAGGTGCAGGGATAAAGATAGAACAGATAGAGCAGAGATTGAGGGAATGTCCAACCAATGCCTGACCCAACCTGAGAGCCACCCCATGTGAGACAGCCACTTGACACTATAAATGATATTCTGCTATGCTTGCACATGAGAGCCTAGCATAGCTGTCCTCTGAGAGGATACCCCCAGCAGTGGATCCAAACAGACGCAGAGACTCACAGTCAAACAGAGGGCAAAGCATAGGAGGTCATTGAGAAAAATAAGGATATGAATAGAAGTTCTGGAAGTGACAGGAGCCCCACAAGAAGACCAACAAAGCCAAGTACCCAGGGCCCAGAGGGGCTTGTGGAGACTGAAGCACCAACTAAGGACCATGCATAGACCAGACCTAGGCCTCCCATACAGATATAGTTAATTGGCAACTTAGGCTTCATGTGGCTCCACAAGTAAGCAGAACAGGGGCTGTTTTTGACAAGGACTCCACTGCCAGCTTTTTTAACACTCCTCCCCTGAGCCACACCCTGCGAGACTACGTTGCTAGGCTATGGGGGGGGGGCACAGGGGGCGGAGGGAGAAGGCAAGCTCAGTCCTTGATGAGATGGGGTGGGGATGGGGCTCCCTTTTTCTGAGGAATAGGGGAGGAGGAATGGGGGAAGTGGGAGAGAGGGTAGAGCCAGGAGGAGAGGATGGAGTGGGCTACAATTGGGGTGTAAAGTGAATAAATATTAATTCTGATGGTGTTGAACACTAGATAGTTTAGTTTTACAATTAAGTTTAGTTGTTTAGGGGTTAAGATGTTTTAGGTCTTGATAGATATTTTAAGTTGATAAAGATGATATATTATGGACATGGATTACATTCAAAAATTTAGATGCACCAAGATAGGAAAGATGTTTTATTCAAGCCTGCAAATGAAAATAGCCAAAACACTATGAATGTAACATTTACATAATTCTCGATTTTTCTGTTGTTCTTCTTGCTGTAGGTAGTATATTGAATATATATGTAATGATATAAATGTATATGTAAAAAGAAAAATAATTTTAAAATGTACAATAAAAAAAAGAACATGTAAAAATTATCAATATGGACTGGTTTCCTACAAGAAAGCTGGAAGTTTGTGATTTGCTGCCACTTTTGTGCAATGTCTCTTACAAAGCGTGGCATAGGTCATGTTCATATGTATTTCAATGTGTTCACGGTTACAAGATAAATTCTGTAATGAGAGGAACATACCACTCCTATTCAAGATATTTATATTTAATATCATGTATGATCTAGATACGTTGATAGGCACTATTTTATCAATAACTAAGAACACATGAAAGTAATTCTGTAGGAACTGGTAGAATTGACTTCTCTAAAATCAACCTACACACCTAAATCTAACCATGGCAAGATTATCTAGGATCTTTCAATATATTCTACTACAAATAGAATGAGATTCAGCTTTTGACCGGTCTTCAAAGCAAAACAATTAGTTTATGGAGCTACTGCTATCTTTCTGTAGCTGTATAAAAAGTCATCCGCCTTGTTAGTTTCTAAGAGCCATTAACATGAAGAATATTATATATGTATATATGTGTGTGTGTGTGTGAGAACACTGAATATTGTTTTAAATCCTAACAAAAATATGATGCTTATGAGTAGGAGACATATGCAATATGTATAAATATCGAATGAATACATTTACTCTTATCATTTACCTTAAGAGTGGTGAAGATGTTACACCACCTATAACATATATAATATATAACACAAATCCATATGTTCATAGAGAAACACTGGAGAGACTCTTATAAATACACTGAGTTTAGTTATGTCTAAAGAAACATAACTGTCAAGATTGGGATGGATATATTATTAAGTTCTTTACAGATATTTACCTCCAAGTTAGCACCCACTTCCAGCTTGACATAGTCCAGAGCCAGCTGAGGAAGTGTCAATTGGGTGATCACTTCCATCCAACCATCACATGATCCTACCCATATGGTATTTCCTTGGTTATGATTGGTGTGGGAGTGCCAAACCCACTGAGAGCATGTTACCACTCGACAGGGGACCTGGCTGTTCATGAGCCAGGAAGAAAGAGAACGAGATAACAGCTTTCTTTCATGGGTAGTGACTCAGCGTCTGCTTGACTTCCTTCCTGGCTTTCCCTTGATAATGGATTGTAACCCGAAGGATGAAATGAAAATTTCTTCCCCAAGTTTGTTTTGCTCATGGTGTTCATCACAGCAACTGGAAGCAAACAAGAATAAATTCTTTAATGTTTTTGTTTCAATGAAACAGCATCTTTAACCACATTATGCAGATTCATTTTATTAAATAAGAGATGTTGACAGTACGTTAATGTTGGAAACAGTTCTTGTAGAAGTTAGAAAACCAAAGCCCATTGTTTAATACAAAATAATTACAAACAAAACAATCCCCCAAAGACTTTGTACTACAGTTGCTAATTTAATCAACAACTGCATTAACAATTTTGGAACTGTAAATAGCTTTGAAGGCTGCTGGAGAAGAAAAGGCATCAATGGTCTTCCCCAGCACTGGAAGCTGCATGCTGCAAAACTGACATGGCAGGCAGAGTATGTCAACCCTTGCAGTAGTGGCATGACCATTTCAGGATGCTAATTACATTCTAGTTCTATTTGAGATCTACTTCAGAGAAGGGAAAGTCATATGTGGTACTATAACCTTAGTCACAAGTCACAGCTGTGGAGTATATAGACTCTTGAATAGAGACCTATATTGTAATTTTGTTAAGAGGTTGTGATGTCAAATTGACGTAAATACTTATGGTTACATCTAGAGACCTGAGCTGATCTCAACCTTGATTAAAGAAATCTCAACCTTGGTTAATGAAGGTTCATTTTGTAGAAAATAGCAGTGGGTGGAAAAATGCATAACTGGCCAAAATGCTGAGAAAAAGAGACTGAGTTTAGGTGCCTAATGGGGTACCTATAACACACACACACACACACACACACACACACACACACACACACACACTGAGTGAACATTATAAAAGGGGAGGCTGAAAGAAGGTAAAAGCTGGAGTATAGGAAACAGTGTTGTGAAATGCTATCTTCTAAAGGACATGGTTACACTGGCCATGAATTCATGGCAGCTGTGATTGCATGAACAAAATCAAGACAGTCAAAATTATGGTTTAGATGGAGTAGGTAATCTCCAGGATCACCATCTCTGTACTAATAAGTGATGGGGGTGAGAGAATTATTACTTTTTGTGGGTATGGCTGGTGGTAAGCTTCTGGCTCTCCAGCAGAAGGCCCCACATACATGTACACAAGGAAACATGAACTAGACAGTGTGTTCCCAGGAAGAAGGAGTGTAAGAAAGAAAGACATAAAGTGTGAAGAGGAATGTGCTGTGACAGTTTAATTAGAGAAGGGAAGTAGTGAGTAGATCACATCGTACGCCTGTATGTGATCCTCAGAAATAAAGAAAACCAAAGAGATTGGTGGTGATACAAAGTAGGATTTACATGATCTGCTCACTGTTACGTCTTTACAGACTCAGCAAGGATTTCACTTGGAATTCTGTTGGAAGTAGTAAATGCTGGCTATAAATATTCTTGGATAATCTGATGTGTTCTTTTTTTCCAAATGCATATGGACTTTATTTATTTATAATAAACTACACACAGTAAGAACAGTTATGAAACAAAAGGAAAGCCATTCATAAAAGTTACATTTGAAATATTTACCTCATTTGTATTTAGTAACCTTGAAAACACTATCTTATCTACGTGAGTCTAAGGTTTTGTAGTTAAATCATTCATCATATCTTGTATTCATCAACTTAAAAACCTCTTTTTAGACCTTAAAACATTTTCTTATATCCTGAACAACTTAAGCCTAATTGTGAAACTATAACTATCAAGTCTTCAATCCCATCAGAAACTTGAGAAAAACAAAGTTATTACTGAAGTAGGAAGTGCAGGCAGGCAGCTGCTGAAAGTGAGAGATGACAGACAGTTTACTGCTGGTCTATCACCCATTCTTTCTATATAACATTGGCACAGCGTCTTCGGCCTTCTGGACCAGTATATCTGGCAGACATAATCGTGAAGCAGGAAATATTAAGGACTTGCCTACCCTGTCGTGGCAGAATTTGGCAGTTAACTCAGCCTATGTCCAGGGCTTGTCCATTTTTGACAATATATTGTCTATAGGGAAAGCTGAGGTATTTTTGCACAGTGGCTAGCTTGCCACTAATGAAGCTATCTACAAAAGAAATTTCATGATGCTCATCATCTTTGTTGAGTTAGGCTAGAGGTATTGCCAGCCCTTAAAGCAATTAAAAAACATTTTTAAATGCCATAATCTGTATGTTTCCAAAGTTTTTTGAGGCTCACCTATCTATTTATATTTATATTTACATAGTAATAATCATATATATATATACATATCTGTCTGTCCCCTATAGTAAATTTGAATAGGCAAACATTGTTAGTTTCTAAATATTTACTATCTTTTCAACTTAGGATGTATCTTTTTTGTGATAAACTGGATTAGTATCTGACATGACCATAAGTCTGATTGATTAACCATTAATTTGTATGAGTTAATTATCATAAACAATTTATAATAGCAGCTTTAAGAAGGGCTAGAAGTAAACCTTACATTTGTAAATGAGTGGCATAGTTCCAATACCTCATGTGAGAGTAGAAACATACATACATATGTATATCAAAAATCACCTATGATTTGAATCAATATATAAAATTCCCTGCCCATATATCAAAAATAATCTTACTTGTGTATCAATACACAGAATTCTATACCAATGAAATAAAAATATTTGAGAATGACAATAGTTTTACAGTTGAAGAGCAGACTGAACAATCTACCCTTTTCTCCTATTATTTCTATACGTTTTCTATATGATATTCCTATACTCCCCTTTTCTTTTTTATTATATTGATATTTTTTATTTTTTCACTTTGTATCTTGATCCCAGCCCTTCCCTACCCTCCTCCCTGTCCAGATCACCCACCTCTTCCCTCTTGCCTCCTCCCCTTCTCCTCAGAAAATCCCCCTTCCACTACCAACCCATCCTGGCACATCAAGTCACATCAGAACCAAGTGAATCATCCTCTACCGAGTCTAGACATGGCTGCCCAGCTAGGGGAAAGTGATTCAAAAGCAGGCAGTAATAGAAGTCCATGTCAGACAGCTCCTGCTCCACTTGCTAGGGGGCCCACATGTAGACCAAGCTGCCATTAGTTACATATGTGTCTGGGGGCCTAGGTCCAGTCTATGCATACTTTATGCTTGGTGATTCAGTGTCTGTAAGCCCATTAGGCCTAGCTTAGTTGCCTCTTTTGGTCTTTTTGTAGAGTTTTTATCCCCTCGGGGTCCTTCTGTCCTTCCTCCAACTCTTCCACAGTACTCCTTGAGCTCCGCCTAATGCTTGGCTGTGAGTCTCAGTGTTTGTTTTGAACTACTGCTGGGTGGAGCCTCTCAAAGGAGAGTTATGCTAGCTCCTATCTACAATCACAGCAGAGCATCATTAATGGTATCAGGAGTTAGCTCCCTCCCATTGGGGTGGGTCTCAATCTGGGCCAGTCATTGGTTGGCCAATCCCTCAATCTCTGCTCCATCTTTATCCCTGCACAGCTTGTAGGCAGGGTAAATTTTGGGTCAAAGGTTTTGTGGATAGGTTGGTGTCCCCATCCTTCCACTGGAAGTGAAGCCTGGCTAGGAGGTGACCACTTCAGTCTCCATGTCCACAGCTGCTAGGGGTCTCAGCTAGAGTAATCCCCCATTTCCCCGGGAACATATCCTGTCCCAGGTATCCATCTTGTCTCAGAGATGCCCCCACACCCTTGGTTTCCCTTCTCTCTCCCAGCTCTCTTGCCTTCCACCCTTGTTCTCTCCATATCTTATACCCACATTCACTCTCCTTCACACACCCTCTCCCACCCGCATCATCTTGTATGCAACAGAAAAAATGAATTCAGTTTTTGCCTCCACTCTATTAGACTGTGTCTTGGTATTAGGGGATTAAGTCCATTGATGTTGAGAGATGCAAGTGACCAACAATTGTTGATTCCTGTAATGTTGATGTTGGTATTGATAATGTGAGTGTTTGTGCTTCTCTTCTTTTGGTTTTGCTTCTGTGAAATTACTTATTTCCTGTGTTTTCTTGGGTGTAGTTTCCCTTATTATGTTGGTGTTTTTCTTTCTAGTATCCTCTGTAATGCTGGATTAGAAAATAAATATTGTTTAACTTCAGTTTTATCAAGGTGTCTTGTTTTCTCCACCTATGGTAATTGCAAGTTTGCTGGTTATACCTGGTTGGTATTTGTGGTCTCTTGGAATCTGCAAGGTATCTACTCATGACTTTCTGGCTTTTAAAGTCTCTGCTGAGAAGTTTGGTGTGATTTTAATAGGTCTGCCTTTATATGTCATTTGGTCCTTCTCCCTTTGAGGCTTTTAATATTCTTTTTTTGTTATATGCAGTCAGGGTTTTGATTATTATGTGGCAGGAGGATTTTCTTTTGTCACCCAGTCTATTTGGTGTCTGTAGGCTCCTTGTACAGTTGTAGTAGGCATCTCTTTAGGTTAGCTGAATTTTCTTCTAGGATTTTGTTGAAGATATTTTTCTGGGTTTTGAGCTGGAAATCTTCTCCTTCTTCTCTTCCTATTACTCTTAGATTTGTTCTTTCCATAGTTTCCAAAACTTCCCAGATGTTTTGTCTAAGAAACTTATTGGATTTAGCATTTTCTTTGACTGATGTATTATTTTCCTCTATTATATCTTCTATTGCTAAGATTCTCTGTTCCATCTCTTGTATTCTGTTGGTGATGCTTGTGTCTGTAGTTGTTGTTCTCTTTCCTAGATTTCCATCTCAAGGACTGACTCAATTTGTGTTTTCTTTATTGCTTCTATTTCCATTTTCAGGTATTGAAGAGTTTTATTCATTTTCCCCCTGTTTGCTTGTATTTTCCTGTATTTCTTTTAGAGATTTGTTCATTTCCTTCACATGTTTGATTGCATTTTCCTGTATTTTGAAGGATTTATCCATTTCCTCCTAAAAGGCCTCTATCATCTTTATAAGACTATCTTTAAGGTGGTTTTCTTGTGCTTCACGTCTATTACGATATCCAGGGCTTGGTGTAGTATAGCTGGGTCCTGATGGTGCCATATTATCCTGGATTTTGTTGAATGTGTATTCTTACACTGGCCTTTAACCATCTGGTTGTCAGGGGTGTTGGAAGGTTTTAGAGGACACTGATGGTTGCCAGCCTATGGGATTGCAGGTAGAACTAGAACCTGGTGACTAATGCTCAGAGGGCAAGACGCAGACCACACTGCTGCTGTGCTGCCTAGTAACATCTCACAAGCAATGGATAAGGAACCGGGTCTCCCCTGGTATATTCTGATGACTGGCACCTTTGGTAGGGTTGGAGCCCCAAAGTTGGCACATGGACCTCACTGCTGTTGTGTTTGCCCACACCTGATGTATTCTTAAAAGGAACTTCACCATGTGACTTTTTGCACCAGGGAACTCCTTCTCCACATCTCTGTCATTTCATGTTATTTTGTTGACTAGATTCAGAAAAACAACTGTTAAAATCAAATCGAAATATTACATGCATACTTTTGGATAGTCCATTTAACTTGTAGGGAATGTCTGGAGAGGAAGCGAATTCTGACATCAACATTAGAAAATGAACTCATCTGCTATTTAAAAAGATGCAGTGACATGTGAAATCAAATACCTTCTCTCTTACTTTTGCCCAGAAAACTGGAACAAAACATTTCCTCATCCTGCCTGTTGAAGCATCAATGGGGCACTTAATTCAAAAATAGAAAGCTCGAACCCTGTCAGTAGCAGCTGGAGCAGAGACACAGCCCCATGCTGTTAGCCACAGCAGCCTGAGGAGTTCCTTTACTTCTTTAGGGACCTCAAATCAGACGAATGGGTCCTTGGCTTTAACTCAGAAAAGAATCAGAGTTGGAGTTTATTACTAATAGGAAGGCACTCAGGGAAAGGCACTCTGAGAACACGGGTGAAGGCTTCTTAGAGTTGAGTTGCTGTTAAATGTCTTGGCGCAGAGGATCCAAGATGGCGGCGAGCAGTGTGGACCGCGTTTGGAGGCTCCAGTGAACAATTCAGGGAATTGCACAGATTTCTGAGCCAGGAACACCGAGGTCCGAACATCACGGGCAGCGGAGGCTCCACGGTTCGGAGGGACCAGGGTGCGGAGGACCTGCGTGCCCCTGCAACACGGGAGGAGCGTGGATTTTCTCTGATCGGAGCGGCAGCGGTAGAGAAGGCGGGCAGCACCAGCGGCACCAGCAGCGGCGGCTGAGGTTTGCAGCTCATAGCCTTCCGGTGGAGGCGATTGGTGTGGTGGCTGGTGGGAGTTGCTGCGGGAGAGGGGACTCGGGGCAGGATTTGGGTCGCGTGGAGCCTTTGTACCCAGACTGGACTCGGCGGACAGTTCGGCCCCAGAGTCCCGGGTACTGGCCCGGCCCAGCAAGCAATTCTGCCTGAGGCACTAACTCAGCGTGGCCATAGCTCCCCTGCTGTGGCGCAGGCTTAGTTGAGCACGCTGCTCCACACTAGGCACTACTCAGCTCAGCGGCAGCTCCCCTGCGGTTGACACAGTCTGGGCGGAGCACTTGGTTTCACCACAGGCGCTAACTCAGAGCAGCCGCAGTTCTCCTGCTGTGGCGCAGGCTTGGTGACGTGCTCGGTTCCATCCTAGGCACCACCTCAGCTCAGCGGCAGCTCCCCTGCGGGGACACAGTGCGGCGGAGCACTTGTCCAACCACTGGCGCTAACTCAGAGCAGCCGCAGTTCTCCTGCTGTGGCGGCAGGCTTGGTGACGTGCTCGGTTCCATCCTAGGCACCACCTCAGCTCAGCGGCAGCTCCCCTGCGGGGGACACAGTGCGGGCGGAGCACTTGTTCCACCCACTGGCGCTAAACTCAGAGCAGCCGCAGTTCTCCTGCTGTGGCGCAGGCTTGGTGACGTGCTCGGTTCCATCCTAGGCACCACCTCAGCTCAGCGGCAGCTCCCCTGCGGGGACACAGTCCGGGCGGAGCACTTGTCCCACCACTGGCGCTAACTCAGAGCAGCCGCAGTTCTCCTGCTGTGGCGCAGGCTTGGTGAGGAGCTCGGTTCCATCCTAGGCACCACCTCAGCTCAGCGGCAGCTCCCCTGCGGGGACACAGTCTGGGCGGAGCACTTGTCCCACCACTGGCGCTAACTCAGAGCAGCCGCAGTTCTCTGCTGTGGCGCAGGCTTGTGACGAGCTCGGTTTCCATCCTAGGCACCACCTCAAGCTCAGCGGCAGCTCCCCTGCGGGACACAGTCCGGGCGGAGCACTTGTTCCACCACTGGCGCTAACTCAGAGCAGCCGCAGTTCTCCTGCTGTGGCGCAGGCTTTGGTGACGTGCTCGGTTCCCATCCTAGGCACCACCTCAGCTCAGCGGCAGCTCCCCTGCGGGGACACAGTCTGGGCGGAGCACTTGTTCCACCACTGGCGCTAACTCAGAGCAGCCGCAGTTCTCCTGCTGTGGCGCAGGCTTGGTGACGTGCTCGGTTCCATCCTAGGCACCACCTCAGCTCAGCGGCAGCTCCCCTGCGGGGACACAGTGCGGGCGGAGCACTTGTTTCCACCACTGGCGCTAACTCAGAGCAGCCCGCAGTTCTCCTGCTGTGGCACAGGCTGGACAGAGCTCTCGGTTCCACCAGCTCTAAGACTCTGGTTGGACACAGTGTACAGTTTGAATCCAGAATTCCTGGCTGAGATTGGTGGTCAGTTCGGGCCCTGAGTCAATAACTGACCACAGCACGCACTTTGGGCCAAAAGGCCCTAGTGGAGCTTGGTGCGTTAGTCCCAGCCCAAAAATTCTGGCTGGGCCCTGTGTGCATTTTGGGCCCAAAATCCCTAGCTGAGCTTGGCAGACGGTTCTGCCCTGAGAATCTAGCTGAGTTCTGCCCGTGGTTTCGGTCCCAGTGCTCCTGGCTGGACCTTGACAGGGAACACAGAAGGCTGTGGATACCTTGGCCTGACCCAACGCTCATTCAAAGACCCAGAACAATTGCAGGATCCACAGCAGAGAGGGACTGAGGATCACTGGCTGTGAGAGACCAGAACAACAGGGCTAACCTCCTAAACTTCCACACCAGTGAAGCTTTGAGCTCGCAGCCTAGGGAAATCGTAAGAAAACAAGTGAATCTATCATCAGACAACCCTCCATTCAACTCTGGAAGCTACCCAACAAAAACAAAGACAGCAAGATGTCTAAAGGACAACGAAAAAGCATACGCAAAAAACCCCAAAACAACATGGCATCTCCAGTTTCCAGCTATCCCAAAGAAAAACCACCCAGAGAACTCAAATACAACGGAAATACAAGAAAATGACCTCAAATCCTTAGTAATGAGGATGATAATGGAGGAAACAAATAAAATTCGTAATCAAATGCAGGAAGAACGCAGACAAACAGGTGAGAGACATAAAAGAAGCACATAGAGTGGAACTGGAAAAATTGCAGGAAAATGCAAACAACCAGATGAAAGAAATAACTAAAACGGTTCAAGCTCTGAAGACCTATAAAGAGGCAATGGAAGAAACTCAGGAATATACAAAAAAATCAGATGAAAGAAATCAAAAAAATCAGTTCAAGATCTGAAAATGAAATGGATTCAATGATAAACACACAGACAGAAGAAAAACGAGAACGTGAGACCTCAGAGAAGAAGGCGAGCAACACAGAGGTGAGCTTTTCTAACAGAATCCAAGAGATGGAAGAACGAATCTCAGGGCTAGAAGATACAATCACAGATATTGAATCAACCATAAAGAAAATGCCAAATCTGGAAAACTCCTGACACAAAACATCCAAGAAATTAAGGACACCATGAAAGAAGAAATTTGCGGATAATAGGCATTGAAGAAAGAGAAGACATCAGACTCCAGGGCCCAGAAACTATTCTCAACAAAATCATAGAAGAAAATTTCCCCAATCTAAAGAAAGAGATGCCTATAAACATACAAGAGGCCTACAGAACACCAAATAGAATTGATCAGAAAGAAAAACTGCCCGCCACATAATAATCAAAACACAAAACATGCAGAACAAAGAAAAAATATTAAAAGCTGCAAGGGAAAAGGGCCAAATAACATTTAATGGTATAACCTATCAGAATTACACCTGACTTCTCAGCAGAGGACCATAAAAGCCAGAAGGTCCTGGACAGAGATCCTGCAAACCCTAAGAGAACACAGATGCCAGGCCAGACTACTTTTACCCAGCAAAATTATCAATAACCATTGATGGAGAAAAACAAAATATTCCATGACAAAAACAAATTCAAACAGTACCTATCCACAAACCCAGCTTTACAGAAGGTACTAGAAGGAAAACTCCATCCCAAAGGGTCAAGCTACAACCAAAACTACCCAGGAAATAGATAACTATCCCATGGCAAAACACAAACTACACAAACGCTCGACTGGAAACAACATCAAATTAAGACTCTTAACAGTCACTGGTCATTAATATCTCTCAACATCAATGGCCTCAATTCTCCAATAAAAAGACACAGACTAACCGAATGGGTACATAAACAAGACCCAACATTCTTCTGCATCCAAGAAACACATCTCACCCATAATGAAAGGCATTACCTCAGGGTAAAAGGTTGGAAAAAATATTCCAAGCAAATGGTCACAAGAAGCAAGCAGGTGTAGCCATTTTAGTATCGAACAAAATAGACTTTCAACCAAAATTAATCAAAAGGGATGAGGAAGGACACTTCATACTCATCAAAGGTAAAGTCAACCAAGATGACATCACAATTCTGAACATCTATGCTCCCAATACAAGGGCACCCACATATGTAAAGATCTCCTAAAAAAGCTTAAAACCACACATCGATCCCCACACAATAATAGTGGGAGACTTCAACACCCCACTCTCACTGAAGGATAAGTCATTGAAACAGAAACTAAGCCGAGAAATAACATCATTAACCAATGCCATGGGTCAAATGGATCTAACAGATATCTATAGAACCTTTCACCCAAACAAGAAAGAATACACCTTCTTCTCTGCACCCCATGGAACCTTCTCCAAAATTGATCACATCGTAGGTCACAAAGCAAGCCTCAACAGATACAAGAGGATTGAAATAATACCTTGTATCCTATCAGATCACCATGCTCTTAGGCTGCAATTCAACAACAACAGAAATAACAAAAAGCCTACACGTTTGTGGAAACTAAACAACTCTCTGCTAAATGACACCTGGGTCAGGGAAGAAATAAAGAAAGAAATCAAGGAGTTTCTGAAATTCAATGAAAATGAAGAAGAACAACATACCCAAATTTGTGGGATACATTGAAAGCAGTGCTAAGAGGAAAATTCATAGCACTAAGTGCCTTTAAAAAGAAATTGGAAACATCGCACATAAGCATCTTAACAACACAACTGGAAGCCCTAGAAAAAAAAGAAGCAGAAAACACCCAAGAGGAGTAGACGCCTGGAAATTATCAACTCAGGGCTGAAATTAACAAATTAGAACTAAGAAAACAGTCCAAAGAATCAAACAAAACAAAAGCTGGTTCTTTGAGAAAATCAACAAGATAGACAGACCATTAGCCAAACTAACTAAAAGGCAGAGAGACAGTATTGAAATCAACAAAATCAGAAATGAAAAGGGAGACATAACAACAGACACTGAAGAAATTCAAAGAATCATAAGATCCTACTTTGAAGGCATATACGCCACAAAATTTGAAAATCTAAGGGAAATGGACGATTTTCTTGATCAAGTTCACTTGCCAAAGTTGAGTGAAGAACAGATAAACAAGTTAAATAGTCCCATTTCCCCGACAGAAATAGAAGCAATCATCGATGGTCTCCCAACCAAAAAAAGCCCAGGGCCAGATGGTTTCAGTGCAGAATTCTACCAGACCTTTAAGGGCGAGCTAATACCGATACTCTTCAAGCTACTCCAAAAGATAGAAATGGATGGAAAATTACCAAATTCATTCTATGAGGCCATAGTCTCATTGATACCTAAACCTCACAAAGACTCAACAAAGAAAGAGAATTTCAGACCAATTTCTCTTATGAACATAGATGCAAAAATACTAAATAAAATACTTGCAAAACGAATACAGGAGCACATCAAAGATATCATTCATCATGACCAAGTAGGCTTCATTCCAGGCATGCAGGGATGGTTTAATATACGGAAATCCATCAATGTAATCCATCATATAAACAAACTGAAATAAAAAACCACATGATTATCTCCTTGGATGCAGAGAAAGCATTGATAAAATTCAACACCCATTCATGTTTAAAGTTTTAGAGAGATCGGGGATACAAGGCACTTTCCTCAACATAATAAAGGCTATATACAGCAAGCCAATAGCCAAAATCAAAGTAAATGGTGAGATACTCAAGGAAATTCCTCTCAAATCGGGAACAAGGCAAGGCTGCCCACTCTCTCCATATCTCTTCAATATAGTACTCGAAGTTCTAGCCAGAGCAATAAGACAACAAAAGGAGATCAAGGGGATCCAAATGGGAAAGGAGGAAGTCAAATTATCCCTCTTTGCAGATGATATGATAGTGTACATAAGTGACCCTCAAAACTCCACCAGAGAACTCCTAAAGCTGATAAACACCTTCAGCAAATTGGCTGGATACAAAATTAACTCAAAAAAGTCTGTAGCCTTCCTATACACAAATGACAAGCTTGCAGAGGAAGAATTAGGAAAACCACACCCTTCACATTAGCCACAAGCAATATAAATATCTAGGAGTTACCCTAACTAAGCAAGTGAAGGACTTGTATGAAAAAAATTTCAAAACTCTGAAGAAAGAGATTGAAGATGACCTGAGAAGATGGCGTGATCTTCCTTGCTCATGGATCGGGAGAATTAACATAGTAAAAATGGCCATCCTACCAAAAGTAATCTACAGATTCAATTGCAATCCCTATCAAAATAACTACACAATTTTTTAAAGACATTGAAAGTTCAATTCTGAACTTCATATGGAAAAACAAAAAACCCAGAATAGCTAAAACAATCTTGTACAATAAAAGATGCTCCGGAGGAATCTCCATACCTGATCTCAAACTGTACTATAAAGCAATAGTACTTAAAACAGCATGGTACTGGCACAGCAACAGGCTGGTTGATCAGTGGAATCGAATCGAAGACCCAGATATGAATCCACACACATATGGTCACTTGATTTTTGACAAAGAAGCCAAATCCATTCAATGGAAAAAGGATAGCATCTTCAACAAAATGGTGCTGGTCTAACTGGAGGTCTATGTGTAAAAAAATGAAACTGGACCCATATTTGTCACCTTGCACAAAACTCAATCCAAGTGGATTAAAGACCTCAACATAAAACCAGAGACACTAACTCACTTAGAAGAAAAAGTGGGAAAGAGCCTGGAACATATTGGCACAGGAGACAACTTCCTGAACAGAACACCAACGGCCCAGGCCTTAATGTCAACCATTAATAAATGGGACCTCATGAGGCTGAGAAGCTTCTGTAAGGCAGGAGACACTGTCAAGAGAACAAAGCGACAGCCTACAGACTGGGAAAAAATCTTCACCAACCCTACATCTGACAAAGGTCTAATATCCAAAATATATAAAGAACTCAAGAAAATTAAACACCACCAAACCGAATAACCCAATTGAGAAATGGGGCTTGGAACTAAACAGAGAATTCTCAACAGAGGAGTATCAAATGGCTGAGAAAACACTTAAAGAAATGCTCAACCTCCTTAGTCATCAGGGAAATGCAAATCAAAACAACTCTGAGATTCCATCTTACACCCATCAGAATGGCTAAGATCAAAATTCAAGCGACACCACATGCTGGCGAGGATGTGGGGAGAGAGGAACACTCCTTCATTGCTGGTGGGAATGCAAACTAGTACAGCCACTTTGGAAATCTATCTGGTGCTATCTCAGAAAAATGGGAATAGGGCTTCCTCAAGACCCAGCTATCCCACTCCTTGGAATATACCCAGAAGATGCTCCAGCACACAACAAGAAAATTTGCTCAACCATGTTCATAGCAGCCTTATTCATAATAGCCAGAAACATGGAAACAGCCTAAGTGTCCCTCAGTAGAAGAGTGGATAAAGAAACTGTGGTACATATACACTATGGAATACTACTCAGCTATTAAAAACAAGGAATTCCCGAAATTTGTGGATAAATGGATTGAGCTAGAAATGATCATAATGAGTGAGTTAACCCAGAAGCAGAAAGAATCAAATGGTATATACTCACTTATATCTGCATACTAGCCCAAGGGGCATGTCCCACGAAAGCCTTCACTTACCAGGAAACTGGGACAGAGGGGAAGGCATCCTATTGGGACTCTAAATGAGAGACGCATGGGAGAACAGCAAAATAAAAGGATCCAGAGGGTCCTAGAAATCTACAAGTAGAACAATATGATAGGCAGATTTGGGCCCAGGGGTCCCGCTCAAACTAAGGCACCAGCCAAGGACAATACAGGAGGTAAACTTTAAACCCCTTCCCAGATCTAGCCAATGGTCAGAATATTCTCCACAGTTGAGTGGAGAGTGTGATACGACTTCTCACATACTCTGGTGCCTCACATTTGACCATGTCCCCTGGAGGGGGAGACCTGGTGGCACTCAGAGGAAGGACAGCAAGTAGCCAAGAAGAGACTTGATACCCTATGAGAATATATAGGGGGACGTAATCCCCCTCAGGAACAGTCATAGGGGAGGGGAATAATGGGAAAATGGGGGGGGGGAGGAAAGGGAGGATACAAGGGATGGGATAAACATTAAGATGTAACAAGAATAAATTAATAAAAAAAAAAAAAAAAAAAAAAAAAAAAAAAAAAAAAAAACAAAAATAGAAAGCTCTTAAAACCTCAAGTCAAATTTATTTTAATTTCATTTCCTCTGCTTGGTGCTTCTCTGGCAAGCCTTTACTTTACTGACCAGACATTTGAGTGGCCGACCCATTTCTTGTGTAATTGCCCAGTCTTAGATTGTCAGCATTATTTGAAGTGTCTGCATTTTAATAAGAGATGTTGCAATTTTGGCTAAGGCTTATAATGTCCTGGTAAGTAGGTTGAACAAGAGCAATTGGGTGTTTCTGTAAGGAGACATCACTGTAATTGCCAGCAGCATTGAAAAAGCAGAGATGGCTTCAAGTCACATGACTGAACACGGTAGGAAGCCTATTTACCGAGGGTATTCATTTCAGACAGGGTCAACCAAACTCCAAGTGCCTTTTCCTTTATTAGTAAATACACTGCCTGAATTACCCTCATTCTTGTCTCAACTCTTCCTTTTATTTTGCCTCTGGGAACAGTAAGCCAATTTTCAGCAGTCCAACCAAGAATGACAAGAACCCACAGGAGGCTACATTTGCCTCTTGCCAGCCAAGGTAAGAATTAGAGCAGAAATGTGTGCCACTGAGTTTCAGACTCTGGAGTCCTAAAAAAACAAAAAACAAAACAACAACAACAAAAAGCTACCTGTATACTTCTTTCACACATATCACAGTTAACAACCCATCATTCACTTCAGATGTCATCTAAGACTGTCACATTTTAAATCACACCGATTTTTTATGAAGATTTTTCTGAATCAACTGTATCAATAACAGGAATGAACTTTCAGGTGCAAAAAAAAAATCACTGGAAATTGTCAGGGCATTTATCACTTGATAGCTTTCTCTAGATTTATTCAAGTTAGTTATTATCCTCTAAGGATTATGTGGGCCAAAGTCTATGCAGATTTAAATCACTTATATTTACACATACTAGTAACTAAAGAGTATCCAGTCTCACAACAGGACGAATAGACAAGCATAGGCTTTAAAGATAAGAACTATTTTAAGTCTGATTTGGTTTGGTTTGGTTCTCAAGACAGTGTTATTCTGTTTCACCCTGGATGTGTGTAACACCATGCCTAGCTTTTCTGTCCCTTCCCACGTCCACTCTAGAGGACATAACTCTAACTAAGAAAAAGCTCATATAAAATTACTAATTCAGAGACTAACTTTAAACAACAAACCTGAAAGGAGATTTTGGAAATTAGCTTATGTGTCAAAGGAGGGAGAGAAAGTATTTTTTAATCTGTGTTGAATATCCAGGAAAAGAATCAGGAAAATGGTAGAGGGATAGGTGGGCAGTGGAAAAATAGATCAGAAAAGAAAGTAGGTAGACTAAAATAAGAGTAAGATAATGAAAACTGTAAGCCAAAGCATGAAAAAAAAAACCTTACTGTTTTCCACTGTATGTAGAATTTAAAAGTATAACAGTGCAACAAAGATAAACACAGAAGTCTAAGCCACTAGGGAAAAGCAAGGGAACAATGAATGAGAAAGGCAGGGACAAAATGAGTAACAGAAGAATAAACAAAACCAAAGTACCTTCTATGCATATCTGAAAACCATATTTATTAATAAAAAGTGAAAATGTAAGGTGGTATTAAATATCACATATGAATCTACAAATAATCATTTTTACTTAGTCATATTATTCGAAACAATGAAGTTTTTATGACTTCATTCCCTTCATGGGATCTAAAGTTCCCAAAGGTTGTAGAAACCTACATAGCAACGTTCTATGTAAAAGAATGAGAATCACAGCATAGAAACCTGGGTAAAGCACTGATGCATATTGTGGGGGAGGGCGAGGTTAAGTGAAAGTAGAACACTTAAGATATGATTCATATTAAGAGAGAGACAGAGAGAGAGGGGGGAGGGAGGGAAGGAGGGAGGAAGAGAGAGAGAGACAGACAGACAGAGAGAGAGAGAGAGAGAGAGAGAGAGAGAGAGAGAGAGAGAGAGAGAGAGAGAGAGAGAAATCAGGAACTGCTGCACTGCACCACATGAAGACTAAGCCAGAAATATACTATTCAGACAGGCTGACATTTTTAACTCAAGATTATAACATATGAACCTATGAGAAATATTTAGCTCCCTGATCTGTTTAGTTACTGCAGCGAAGACTAAGGCAAGTTCCTAAAGCTCTGCTGTCGTGTAGGTACCCAGAGGCTCAGAAGGGCTTTGCTCAGAAAGCCCAACACATGTTCTAAGCCATTTTCCCTACTGCCCTTGGGAAGTGAACACTTCCAAAGTGTGCATTCCCTCAATTCTTGTGAGTCTAAGAGATAGCTCTTCTTAACATGTCTGATGTGGGTGGAAAGACTTATTATTTAACTGTACTGCTGCCCTGTGTTGGTGTTTGCTTCCTCTGTCAGGGTATCCAGGCTCATTGCACACTGAGCTGGGCCAGAGGGCGTGAAGCTAAGCCAGGGCAGATGAGTGCAATGCAGGATCTCAGTTAGTGGTAAGTGTGTGAGAACCAGCCTTCTTAGGAGACAGCTTCAGTGAGACAGCTCATTTAGTTGTGGGTAACCATGGCTATTTAAATCTTCAGGTAGTAGGTAGAGGCTTTTGGGGTGAGTGTACATCGTTGACCAGGGCCAAGGTGCTGGGGATGCCTTATTTGCATGAAGAGGAATTCCAGGTGCTTTCTGGACATGGCCTTCTAAGGAGACAGGAAGTTTAACCTGTAACCTGGTTGCCTGACTATGTGACCACCTCAAGGGTGGCAGATGTAGGGGTCATAAGGCTATGTGCACCATAACATGTAGGCCCAGGGAAGGGAGAGAATGGTCCTACTCCTGCCAGACATGAGACAAGATTTTCAGGGTTTAGACAGGCCTTGACCTCGCTCTTGCTCCTGGCCAGCTCCCTGGTGCATGGCTCCCCAGCTCCACAGTGTATACAAGCACATTTCTGAATATTTGCAGTGTAGATTCAACTTGGAAAAATGAATGAATGGTGTCAACATAAAAAATACAACTCTCATATGGGAAGAGGCTAATTCTTTCTACCAACATTCATTAATTGCCTATAGTTTTTTGTTTAGGGGTGGTCGCTGGGAAATATTGCCCCTTCTATGTTGGTATGTCTATTGATATCTCCATTGTTCTGATCTTACATATGACTGATGTATTTCTATTTTAATTTTAAATGTGCTTAAAAAATCAAACAGCTCTTACCTCAGAGGAGGCAGATATGACTGATCATAGCCTTAGAATACAATGCGGAGTTCTCCAATTACTACTTTCCAACATGTGAGCAGTTTTATATGGTTTTCATAGTAACTGAACATTGAAAATCACAAATCAAGACATCTTTCAAGTCCATTGGTGGGAGCTTCCTGTGGGGAGGTTACAGCAAAGTTTGGATACTTCTACTCCAGACTCGGGTGCTGTGTGCTGATACTCTTAGCTTTTGAATTGATGGGAGATAGCATTCTGTTTGCCTAATAGTCACAAGGACATTAAGTATAGGATAGATGTGACCAGGTCCTGTTTGTTAAAGAGCTAATTCAAATATTATTTTGCACCCAAACTATGGCACTTCAGCTCCCCACAACCATTGAGATTCCTTTTTTTTTTTTAATTAGTTCACTTTACATCATGATTGTAGCCTCCTCCCTTGATGCCTCTTGGTCCTACCCTCCCTTTGTCATCATCCCTCACCTCCTCCCCTAGTCGTCAGAAAGGGAGAGCGCTCCTCCCCATCATCTGATCTCAGCCTATCAAATCTCATCAATTAACTCAACCTGTAAAATATTTGGTATAGGTGCACCACCAGTTCTTCCTGGGAATTTCAGTCAATAAGGGACTCCAGAAGCATGCTGACGATTGGCCACCTGTCCTGGTACCTCAAGCCACAGAAATTATAGACATTGGCCCAACTGCCTATGGAATATATAAATTCCTTCTGATATAAGTACTTCAATGTATGCCTATGATATCAAGATGACAGATCTCTCAATACTTTCTCTCATCACTGAGCAGAAACACAAAATACAGATGAACAAGGGAAAAATTCAATCCCTGCAGATAGGCAATGGGGTATCCCACAAGGATAATCAACACAGGCATTGCCTAGAATGCCCAAATTCTCTGGCCACGTAAGCAAAGGAAGTCAAAAGATATGTGAGAAACAGTTTGGATTTTCATCACATAACACACGAAGCATACAATGAAATGTTGAGTATATAACTCAGATGAAATACATAAAAAGGAAAGAAATTTGCCATGAAAACTTAATGATGAAAGACTTTCAGCAGATGCAGAAAGGCATCTTTACTGGATGTTTTGGTGCCAACTGAGCACAAGCACACCTCTGTAGCTTCTATAATGAGAAGTCTATAAGAGTCAGATGTTAACATGACCCTTTGGAGGCCATCCTGCCTGTTTACAATATGGCATTGGAGAGATTTTGGAACTCAATAGCTTTCTTCCAAATTTTTATTCTCCAAGTTCAATGCCATTCCAGATAAACATCTGTGCTTCATATCGTGTGTTGAGCACATTGCTATTAAACTGTTATCAAATAGTTTTTCCTCCATCTGTTGCCTGCTGAGGTAACACTTGATTTAAGCTTTTAAAAGGAAGTTCAGTCATATAGGCATTTCCATTGTTTGGTCCATAAGGAAAACAAATCTGGGAAGGAACTCTTTCAGAATTAATAGCACAATGGCCTTTCTGAGGGCTGTTATAATTTCAGTATCTAGACAACTGCATGTCCTAACTCTGCATGCAATGTGTACAGTGCCATGGCATGTACTTATATGCATGTTTCCTGGTGAGTTTGCATTCTCAACTTGATACAACCAAGAACTATTTTGGAAGAAGAGTCTACACTGAAGGATCACCCAGATCAGAATGGTTTATGTCCAAGTCCTTGAGAAACTGTCATGACTCTTGATTAAGGTGGAAGAATCCAGAATACTTTGAGCACTGCTATCCCTGGCAGTTGGTTGTGGGTTATATAAAGAAGTTGACTGAGCATGGTCCAAAGAGAGGATGTCAGGAAGCAGCTTTCTCCATGGTTTCTGCTCCAGTTTCTTGCTCTGGCTTCCCTCAGTGACAGACTGTTACCTGGAAGTGCAAGCAAAAACTTTCACATGTCCCCTAAGCTGCCTTTGGCCATACTGTTTATTACAACACCAGATATCAAACTGGAAACCAGGTATCTCAATTGTCCTCTCACTTTGCCTCCTTTGTGTACACATCCAAAGGTCTATACCTCACTCTTTGTAGGCCATCCATGATAGGGTCTCTAAAACAGCTGTCCCCAACTTCCACTGGATGGCACCCTATTATGCACACCCATCAATAAATCCATATGCCTGACTTTTCTTATTCTGTTAAGCAGCCATATTAAACGCTGTTTGTTTTATTTTTATTTTTATGTGTTCACTTACATCCTGATTGTAGCCCCTCCCTCCCCTAATCCTCAGAAAGAGGTAGCCCTCTTCCCCTATCATCTGACCTCAGCCTACCAAGTCTCATCTGGACTATCTGTATCCTCTTCCTCTGTGGCCTGGCAAGTGATCAACATCAGAATCCATGTCAGGGACGGCCCCTACTCCCCATACTATGGGACCCACGAGGAGACTGTGCTGCCTATCGACTACATCTGAGCAGAGGGACTAGGTCCACATCATACATGGTCTTGGGTTGGTGCATCGGTCTCTGCAGCACCATTGCCACCACCCCCAGCCCAGATTTGTTGGCTTTATTGATCTCTTTGTGGAGCTCTTGTCCCCTCCAGGCCCTTCTCTCCCACAACTCTTCCACAAGACTCTCTGAGATCCAGCCCAAAGTTTGGCTCTGAGTCTCATTATCTGCTTAGATCCTCCCTTGGGTGGAGTCTTTCAGAGGATTTCTATGGTAAGTTGCCATCCAGTTTCTTCTCATCAACTGCTTCCAGTGTCTATTCTATTTACCTTTCTGAATGACAATTAAGTATCCTCCCTATGGTCCTCCTTGTCATTTAGTTTCTTTATGTCTGTGTGTCGTAGTGTGGTCATCCTGTTTTATGCAGCTAATATCCACTTATAAGTGAGTACATACAACGCTTTATCACATTTTCATAAAATTGGGAATAGTTCTACCTCAAAACCCAGCTATACCTCTCCTGGGCATACACTCGAAAAATGTTCCATCATACAACAAGAACATTTGCTCAACTGTGTTCATAGCAGCTTTATTTATAATAGCCAGAATGTGGAAAGAACCTTGATGTCCCTCAACTGAAGAATGGATAAAAAAACTGGGGTACATTGACACAATGGAATACTACTCAGCTATCAAAAACAAGGAAATCTTGACATTTGCATGCAAATAGATGGGACTAAAAATGAACATACTGAGTGAGGTAACCCAGACCCAGAAAGACACACTTGGTGTATATTCAGTTAAACTCTCCTTGAAGTCCTGTGTATACATTGATGGAGAGGCCACAGGAAATTCCATCCAGGCTGTATATGTGAATATGACCCATATTATGAGTTTATGACCCATAGTTGGATTTGAAATTAAGATTTTGGTTTCATTCCTAAGACCTCTCATTGTTATTGTGCAAATGTGGTAATTCAAACTCTTGCTACTCACCCCCAAAAGTATTTAAAATATGAAATCTGGTTTTTTTTTTTTTTTGGCCTTATGCATTTCAAATGAGAGATAAGCAACCAGCCTTTAAATGTCAATCCATCAACCCTTACTGAGCTTGCACTAACAGGAAGAGTTTATTCATTTTTTTCAAATCATTGTATTCATTTAAGCATTCATTTGTGTGTTTGGGAAACGCAGAGATGAGCCATAGTGTGCAAGTGGAGGTTAGGGGGCATCCCATGAGAGATGCTTCTCTCTTTCTGCCATCTGTTCCTGGGATGGAACTCAGGTTGTCATCAGAGGTAGCAGCAGACACTATTACCTGCTGAGCAATCTCTCCTGCACAGGCCTGTAAATTTACTGAGCATATTAATTGCTGTTTTTCCTTTCTGAAGTTATATTCACTCAACATTTATTAATATCATTGATTTCTTAATGAAACAATTATATAGCAAGTCTTTTTTTCCTTCCTTCCCATCATTAATGATATTTACTTGAGTAAAGGAAAAATGCAACCTTAATGGATTCTGAAATTTCTTTGTGAAGTTGTAATAGCTTGTGACATCTAAAGTTTGAATAGCAAGTGAACCATATTACTAAGAACTGTTTTCACTTTTGCAATATACACAATAGTTTGTAATTCGTTCTTGAAAAATGTTCTCAGCAGGCTAAATCATCAAGAACATTCACTGTATATTCTGATAGGAACAGGCTAAATACATTTTCTGTCTTAAAATTCTATAAATACATAAAAAAGGAAACAAAACATAATAAGTCCCATACCATAATACGAGCTAATGGAAGGCCAAGTGAAGGATCTTTCTTTGTTGTCAGATTATTCTCCTCACAACTCCTATGTTTTTATATCACCATTGGAAGATATCTCTGATTCTGAACAGTATCTGTAAATTAATCATGCAGATTTGTTTTCATGAACTGTGACTAAGCTGCTATCCTCTGAACTGCTTTAAACAACCAGAATTTTAAAATGTCGGCGTAACAGGACAATCTCATAGTATTCAGATTTTCAGGGGATTCAGGTTTTCTACTGATTTGTTTTTAGTGAGGAAAAAAAAGTATTTTCCCAATCAAGGCTCTTTATCCAGTAAAAGTAGCTGTGCTTAAGAGGGTTTATTTAAAATAACAAAGGCACTTATGCAACCCCACTTGAAGATAGAACACAGAGAAGCCATCCTGTCTACTTCAAGGCAGCTACACAGACTTCAGTTTCTGCTTGTCTGTAGGAGCACCGTAGACTCCACAGTCCCCACTGCAAGACTCTTCTTTTGTTCTAGCTTATTATCAACAGTCTTGTAGCTTTACTTGTCTTAGAAGTCACTTTCTGGGTCTAATTTATGTAATTTTTGGTTTCTGGGTCCTCTAGTGCCTGGCTCTGGTGGCTATTTTTGCCTCAGCTTCTTACCGTGTAATGTAATTTAGCAGTACATTCGTGAATGCAAACTCTAAGCTGGCTGCCTATCCGTGTTCCAATCAATGGTGGCCACTGAAGACTGGTGATATTTGCTGATCACTAATCTGCAAACATAATTTAAAGCAAGTGTCCAGAGAACACACTGATGCAAAGCATGGTGGCACTCTTGTTGTTTATGAAATCTCTCTATTGGCAGAATTATCCATTTATTACATATAGGAAATAATGTTTCTGTAGAAAATATGACAGCCTCCCTACCCCATGTCTACTCCAAAAGAGAAAAGTAAGTTTATATTTATTTAAGCACAGACCCAGAGTTATTAAGCAGTTAACAATAAAGTGTATATGTGATTAACATTTTATAAATTCCCCTGATCATGCCTTGGTGGTATGATAGCATGTCGAGCCTTTGTATTCTGATGCTATATATTTCTCATGATTTAAGTGTGTGGAAAATGTGTTTGGGGAAGGAAGTGGTCAAGAAAATAAATCAAGAGAGAAAAAATAAGGCAGTACTGTTGTCTAGGCATCTAGAATACAAAATTATAATCATCTTATTTAAGTAAAACAGTACTATATTGATTTGTAATCAAAGTAGTGACCTATAGTTCACACAAAGTAATTTAAAATGCATTGTAAATATAATTATAAAATACACAACTAATTCCATGGCACATACATTGGAATATGTTCTCAATAAAGACAATACTATACCCAAACTGTCTAAGTAAAAATTTTAGGAGCAAAAATAAATGCCCTCATTATAATAGATTTTGGTACTCCAAAGGTTCATAGCACATAATTAGGTATATAGTATATTGATTGTATTTTTAAAATTATGCTAGGTGTCAATTGAGAAGAATACGGGGGCCTGGATTGTTCAGATGTTAAGTGGCACAATAATGGAAAAGAGGAATACAAATGCTGTTGTGTAATTGTTATGTGGGAGTGATAATGCTGTTTATAACAATACGCCACAGGAAGGCCAATAGTATGCAAGAGAATCCTCCACATGAAGAGAAAGATTGCAGGAAAAATGCATTTCAACTTAATGCAATATGCATGATAGTGAACTTGTGAAAATATTAGGGAAATGGGGTAGAGATATTGAACACTTAATCTATGAAACATTTAAAAGTAATGTTTATAAGACACTAAAGCATAAATGTAAATTTTAGCATGAGCTTCTACATAACTGTTCCTTGAATAAGCAATTTAGAAAAAATTCAACAATTTGTTTCTATGATGTTAGAACAAAATGAAGGGAAGATATTAATCATCTTTTCTAAGCAGTATTTCTAGAAAGTTAACCAAAGGGTCAAAGCCCCACTATTATACTCATTTGAAAGGAAGAGACAAAAAGAGATCCCTGATTGGACAGAGTCCTCAATAATTAAGTGTTTACTATTACAGATCAACTCAGTAAAACACCTCCAGTGATGGGATGAAAGGCAATAGAAGGTGACATGGTGCATCTTGATCAAGTAAATATCCTGTCTAAAATAACCATGAGATAGACAAGACCAAAGAATCCCGTAACATACAAGCAGTAGGCACCAAATACATCAAGGCTTTGGTGCTTGCTATTTCTTGAGGTGGTTCACATAAGTTAGGTTTCAAGTTTGTCCTTAGCCACCTGAGACTTCTGTTAGTGACCTGAAAGAAAAATTCACACCAGTGTTTTCATCTATTTTCAGAACCATAATTTGAAAAATGAGAGAAATTAAGGAGAATATATAATATGAGTGCATGTTAAGTAGCATAAAATCCTGTACTCAAACAATTACAAACATTTCTGTAGGAACAAAGCTCTGTCTCTCTCACTTCACAGCGGACTGCAAGGTGAACATTAAATAATTGAGTTGCTAAGCAATTTAGATTTGGGGAATATTCCTTATAACCGCTAGACTAAATCACATGTTCTTCTGAAAGAAAATGAGGTGTGTGTGTGTGTGTGTGTGTGTGTGTGTGTGTGTGTGTGTGTGTGTGTATTTCAGAAATGACTTGAACAAATTTCTCCTACCAAGTATCTTACACTGAGAAATTCTCTGCCAAGGATAAAGGTCATTTTTAATCACTTCAATCTAGGTGGTTTGAAAGTACAGCATAATAAATATTTTCTGAGGCTAGTTAATTAAATAAACAAAAAAAAAATACTGGTGGATATTTTGGTATATTGGATAGTTGAAACCAAACTCCTCAAAACTGCCTGTGGACCACCCTGAAGCCACATCACTGACTGTGCTTAACTGGGAGCATCAATTTCTTGTGACAATAATTAGCTATCTTAGGAACAAGTCTTCTACCTTCTAAAGGATACACAGAAGCAACTCCTCAAAATGCAGAAATAAATTGCCCTCACTATCCTTGCGCAAACTGTAGAATTGTGAGAAGATGACTGTGGTTTTAAGCAAGGAAGTTTTTGTGTAGTCTGCCAAATTATAGACAATAAATAAGCCTAGTGATTGTCAAATGCATACACAGAAAATGAATCTCTCCATCTTAACTACCATATTTAGAAGAAGTTAAAAATAATAGGTAAAAACAGCCCTATTCTCCAATAAGAAGTTAAAAGCAGACAGGACTCATGAGCCTTACGAGTCCCCTCTGAACTACTGGCTATTAATGGCCATTGTAGGAGGGGCAACCACTGTGTTCTGTTGTGTGCTCACCACTGAGCCTACCAGGCTCCAGCAGATAGCTACAAACTCATGTTCATGCAGACAGTCCTGTTCACCTCAGGTGGCCCACAAAAACCAAGTCAGTTCTCATGAACATGAAACAGATTCGTGCAGAGAATGAGGGGGAGGGGGGGTTGATAAGAGTGATATGGAGTGGTTGCTTGACAGTGGTCAGTAAGCACTATGCATGTGGGAAAATTGTATAAAAATAATTAGTTATTTTACTAAAATTGGAAAGCTGGAAGAGAAGTATATTAGATGATGATGAAAATATGATCATAAACTGAATCTTAAAGACTGAAAGTATAGGTTTTTTCTTCCTTTCAGCTTTATCATATTTTGTTTCATACACTTTCAGACATCATTGTTTGGTGCATAGATATTTAATAGTCTCTCTCTCTCTCTCTCTCTCTCTCTCTCTCTCTCTCTCTCTCTCTCTCTCTCTCTCTCTCTCTCTCTCTCTCTCTCTCTCCCTCTCTTTCTCCCTCCCTCTCTCTCTTCCTCTCTCTCTCCCCCTCTCTCTCTCTGTGCACATGTCCCTGTATTACTCTACACTCTCTGTTTTTTTAAATTATTGTACTTAAACATTTATCTAAAAGGTAGTTCTTGTGCTGTTAAAACTCAATTATACTATTTTATTATTAGTTTTCTTAATTTGATTGGTTTGGGTTTCATTGTAGTTGTTTTGTTTTCTTAGTTTTTCTGCTATCACTTTCCTGTGGCTTAATGAAACTTTCTAGAATTCTACTCTTATTATAATTCCACTTGGTATAATTTTCTTAGGCTTTGCTGTGGGCTTTACAATATATGGTTGAATAACTTAATGTAATCTTCAAGTATTAACATAATAACACTTAAAGTCCACTCATTGTTCCTCCCCACTGTTAAATATAATTGTTTCAAGTATTAAATACACTGAACATCACCAGATGCTACTTTACTTTTAATGCTGCCACCAATTTTAATTATAATCACAAAGATACAATGGTGGACTTCCCTCTATTAACATGAATTCTAATATTTTTTCCATTTTGAACTTCTAAGCCTTCTGTTATCTTGTTCCTTTATGCTTTAAGACATTTCCATTAACTCTTGTGGTTAGCACCGGTGATTCAGTGGCAGAACTGGCACCAGCTAATTTTGGTTTTCAGCTCCATTGGATTAGCAATGCCGAGGACATGAGCGAGACCCACAGTCTGGTGTGTATGTGAAGGTATTCAGAGAGGCTTAAATTAGCAGGAAGAGCATCCCTGAAGGTGGGTGGCACCACCCCATGGGCTGGGGGCCCAGACTGCAAAGAAGAGGAAACAAGAAAGGTGGCCTGAGTACAGGCATCCACCTCTCTGTGCCTTCTGGCTTACACGGATGGCTCTTTTCTTACACCACAGCCCAAAGCTACTCCTACTGGCATGTCTTCCCTGTCAGGATGAGCTGTGCCATCAAACAATGAAGAAAACAAACCCTTCCTTTTTCACGTTGCTTCTTGTCAACTATTTGGTTATAGTAGTAGGAAAAATAACTAATACCAAATGAAGGGTAACCCGGAGAAGACAGGAGAGCTAGTAGATATAATATGCTTGCTGTCCAAGGCCAGACCATGTGTCTCGTGTGCCTTGGAAGTACCTTATGTGGATAAATGGAAGAAGCCCGTACATAAGCGATGAGCTACATGTGGGAGGAGATCCTCTTCTGTCAGAGGTCTAGGAGAAGGGATAGGGTGAAGGAGGGAGGGAGGATCAGAAAGAGAAGATGCAATTGAGGGGATAACATTCAGGATGTAACCTGAATACATTATAATAAATTTAAAAAAAAATTTAAAAGAAAAGACCCAGAATGCTTTTGGATAGCTTTTATCTTTTTGTTGGCATTTTCCTATTTTGTCACTTAGTTCAAGGACTTTGTAATTACTTAGTAAATCATTATGATGATGATTTTTAAATTATTTTATTAAATAAATGCCAATCTCTGATTACTATAAGCATTGATAGTTAACGATGTTCGTTTCTTATTCACATTTTGATTTTCCTAGTATTTCTTATAAGTAATTGATTTTTATCTTGGGCTCACTATATTGGGGCTATGGGTTTTTTTCAACACTTTACTTACTTGTGATGAGATGTAGTGTAAGCCCTGCACACATTTACATTCTTCACACTTGGCCCTTTAATGCTCATACTTAAAGCCGAGTGTTAAAGCACACAGCCTCGTTTCAGGAGGAGTGGACATGCATGTTTCCCTCTCAGTCTTGCCGATTTTATTTCACAGGATGTGCGATGGCTGATGCAATTTCATTGTCTCCAGAGGGGCTGGTAACTGAGGATCCTGATAAGCTCCATAGACAGCAAAGAAAGAAAGAAAGAAAAAGAAAGAATGAAGAAGCTGAAAATTGATTCAAACTGCTTTATTGCTTCAGGGTAGAATAAGTAGCTAAATGCCATCTTGGTTCTCACTCATCAAATAGTCAAGGATAGCACATGAAGGATAGGTCCTGTTCACAATCATTAAGAAACATTTTGCCAAAAACAATGCTACTTTTCACTGCCTTGTTCAAGATTAATTTGATGGGAACTGTGGAAATAATGCAGGATGTTAATGACCCTAATTCATGTGCCTCGTTTAGTTTTATTGATATGTGTAGAGGAGGAAACTCAGCTACCTGTGACTCCGTCTGACATTGGGAAGGCAGGAGCAAGGCCCAGGGTGGATCAATGGGTCTCTGACCCTCTTCTTGAGTTCCACTGCCAGGTAGCACTCTCGAGTCATGTCTCTACTAGCTTTTCATTGTGGACGCAACATGGAGAAATTAGAAAAGGAATAACGTTGTCAAACTATTGCTTAGTTTCACTGGACAGGAAATAGGACAGCAGCTGCCCTCTCAGGTCCATTGACTACTGAGTGTGGCCTGCTTTCCCAAGGTTGGAGGTAAAATGTAAGCAATCTGCTTGGCTGAATAGAAACCAAGTAGCAGGTACACATACACTCACGCAGATCAGCCTCAGAAAAGCAGTTATTATCAAAGTGGCTCACTGTCTATAGAACACACTTGTCTCTGAGCACTTTTGTCTGTTCTTACTGGTGTTTCTGAGTTCAAGGCTTCTGACATGATATTTCAGGGGTTTGGAAACTTAGGAGCATTTTCTTGGCACTTACTTCCAGGTGTCACCCATGATTCCTGACCATATGAAATTTCCAGAAGAGGTCACTTTCCTTGTCACAGACAACTACAGAAGCAGAGATTCCAGTGTGAAGAACATTAGTACAAAATGGCACATAATCACGAAATCACATACACAGCATCCCCTGAGCCATTTTTCATTTTGATAGGGAGAAGTGGGTCCTGCTCACATTCAAGGTAAGGGACCACATGGGGCATGAGCAACAACAGGAGGAAAAGATCACAGGGCCACCTAATATCAGTCTAACAAAGCAGTGTAAATTATTTGTTTTATACATTGAATTATTAGTTCCCCCCACCAAACTATGCCATTAGCTAATTAATCCCTCAACAGAAAAGTGAAACTGAGCCCATTTTCTTCTAATAGCATGCAAAGTTTGAGGAGAGAACAGAGCAATGGTAAATAAAATATAATATTGGTTTGGGTTAGTAAAAGTTTAGTTTCTTTGTCAATACATCTGCATTGCTTACATTATTGGATTCAAAAAAGAAACTATGGAAAGTGAGATATCACATAGCCCAGGTAGTTTGCAAGGTTTTCTGAAGTTCCACTCCAGTGGTATCTCTGAGCACATCTGTCAGTGAACTTGATTTCCTTAAGATGAGGCAGGAAAACCTCTGACATTCCGCACGCACCGATCTCATCAAACCTCCATCCTCTGAAATGACTTCAGAGACTGTGTTACAGGAACAAGGAAAGTCACGAATGTCTAACATTTCAAGTACAATCGACGTCTCTGTAGATAGAGCTGGAGGAGGAAATCAGAAGCCAGAAATCTCAGAGCTGGCATCTTTAAGTTGCTCATGGGGAAAGCAGGAGACTGTCCACAGATGCTTCAGAGCAAATGAATGTGGAAATCCACTTAGATGCTTCAAGTCTTTGAGTGACACATATACGTTCTTGCCATAGGTTAAGGCCAAACTCAGAACTCTCTTAGGAAAGCAGAAGCTATGCACTTGAAATATTTTGTTAACCAGATGAGGATATTTCCTATAGTTTTGGACTTCAAATTGTTGCGACTCTGTAATAACGCTCCAGGTTTTTGGCTAAGGACAAACTTATTCAATGTATGACTGAAAGGGGGTTGTCTCTTGATTCCCTAGGAGCGCCAAATGAGAAAGCAAATATATGCATGTCTAGCATTGCCATACATGTCTACAAGAGCACTGACCTGTATTGTGCTCTGCAGTGAAATTGGGAAGTATATATAAAAATAAAAATATCCTGATGGCCATCTTCAAAGATTTTGAAGCGGTGTGTTAAGTTTCTCTGGATCTATGAATTTTAAAAAATATGTCATGGAGATTATTCTGTAGACTTAGAAAGTACTGGGCATTAAGTGCACATTGCATCACCTTTCTACGTATCTCTTATCAGAAGATTTTCTTGTCCTATAGGACAGAGGGAGAACTGCCAATCATGAGAGCTCAAGCCTTAGGGTAAAGTATTCTCAGAAGTAAATTGTTTCTTGTAACACACGGAGAATCAGGCTGAGATATATTTGCTTAAACTTTCATCTGTCACTGCATGTGTTCCAGGCTTTTCTTTGTTTCCCAGCCTCAAGTCCATTACATCTAACATGTTTTTAACCTCGTTGTTACGGAGGAATACGTCATGAGATCTTACATTTACTCCCCGCCCCATGACTCTATGTTCTTTGTGTTTTATAGCAAAAACCTGTATCCTGGTCCTACCCCCTGACTATTCTAGCTAAGTTTCTCTTCAACTGCGCCTTATAACATAAACACTAGAATATTAAGATCCCCACTGGAAAATTTGACACTGGTTGAACCCAGTTTCCCAGTAATAGTGTCACATGGGCCACTGACACTGTGGAAATAATGGGGTCCTGATTTTTAAGAATGTTTTAAAGAATAAACTGTAAGGTCACTTAAATTATGGAGGCATTTTCTCCTGTGGTGACTGTGGTGGTGACTGGGGTGATGCTCCAGTGGCTTTATGGGTAGATCCCTTCAGTGGCTTCTTGTTGTCTCTCCTAGAATCCTGAGACTGACCTCCTAAGGCAAGAGGTTCTAATTTTAGCTGACTCATCTGCAGTAGGAAAAAAAAATTCTCCACCTGAAAGATATGAATATCTTAATTTTAGAAGCTATAAATATTTTTGCTTAATATGGCACTTTGATTATGTGATTAAGTTGAAGAAGTTAGGAAAAGCTGTCTGGGTGAGCTGCTTGTATCCAATCTAAAGCGACTCAGACTGACGGTGAAAAGAGGATGGACTATTCTCCCTAGGGCTCGCACTAGAAATAAAGCAGAGGCTGAGGTGGACTTGGCCTCTGAAAGTTGCAAAGGAGAAGGAAGCACCTTTACTCTGAGGGTCTCAGGAGAGAGACAGTGACCTGTCAATTGTTTGATTCTGGCCCAGCCACGGAGTCCTGCCATCAGAATGGTGAGAGCATGCATCCATGATGCTTTGCAGCCTCACATTGGAGGTCATTTATCATGGCAGTAATAGAAAACTAATACACCGTCCAGTAAAGCATGCCTCATTTCCTCCGAAGCCTCGTCTCCAGTTGAACTAGTTCACAGCCATCTCTCAGCTCCCAAATATATTTGCTTTCTAGAGCTTTGTTGCTTTCTGAACAGTTTTATCACTTTTGACCTCTGCCCCATTTTTTCTTTCCAGCTGACACTACATCCCTTTAATGTACAGACAAAATGTTCCCTTATTCATAGCACTCAACGAGTTGCATATATACTGCTTAGAATTTTACAATATTGTACTCACTACTTATTTCATCTTTATAAATATATTCTATTTGTATTTGTTTTTACAATTTAACTATTAAAGAATATTATTTTCAGAAGCAAATACAACTTGATTGCAAAACAGCATTAAAAATTCTTTTGGATACTTGCATAGAACATATAAAAATGAGTTTAAAAGACTAATAAAAATTAGAATATTTATAATCAATTGAGACACTAGGAACACTTTGATTTCCAACAGGGCTGGGCTCCTAGTCATTGTATCCTTAGTTTTGTTAGTGCATTTACTGAAGGTTTAGAGGCCACATTTAAAAGAAACATGCAGCGATATAGGCATGGCAGCAATATTAGACAAAATGCATAAAAACATTAGAAACTTAAACTATCTAGCTGTGGTTACAGTGAAATGACAAATATTCACAGACTTATACTCCTTTAAAATCAGAGAAAATTTTCCTCAAATCCTCCATTTCACACACACACACACACACACACACACACACACACACAGAGTTAGGTTACAGGGAAATTATTTCATGTATCACAAGAAGGGTTTATAGGAGCAGATATATAAATATTATCCAAGAAATGTTTTAAACTTAAGCACATTTTAGCACTAGAGAAAACTAGAAACAAACAAAAAAAATATAAAACCCTCAGAATATCTAAAGTCATTTCATTCCAAAGTAATAAGTATAGTTAATCATGAGTAGGAGGGAAACAGTTACCTATGTATTCCTTTGCTTTCAACTTATTAAAATAATAATAATAATAATGATGATGATGATAATGATGATGATGTTATTATAATAATGCCTACTTATAGGCACTTAAAAGAAAAATAAGTCTTCTATGTTGGTCTTTTGTTTCTGGGAAAAATTACTAATACAAAACTGATGAAACATGAAAAAAAGGACCTTATAATGTATATAGGTGCACTATGAAAAAGTGTATTTGCATTTGCAATATTGATTACAAAAATGAAAACACAGTGTAGTTCTGAATCTTGAGCAAGTTAGTCTATGAACTGACATATGAACTTGTTTCATCATAAAATAAATCCAAACTCGATGGGTGACAATTTCCTTCTGTCAGTTAGTCTGTTAGACTAGTTTGAAATGCATCAAGATAATATATTTTCATAAAAATAAGAGAAAGTGTAGACTATGAACTCATCCTCTAGAATGACTGGCACTTTGACAACTATCTCTTAGAAACTCAAACCAAGGAAACCTTAGTGTGTGAACACATGGAATTGGAAAATGGAGCCCCTACTGCCACTTCACAGGACTTTGGTAGAAAGGACAATGGTAATTGCATCTGATGATACAAATACGTCTTGCAACTCATGATGTTAAACTTTGATAAGAATAGCTAAATTACTCACTTTTTCTATCTTCTTTAAATAAATTTCACTGAATATTTATCACATGTGAAGACATGGTGGTGCTCAAGATGTAAGTCCCAAAATAAGAGGCTTAGCTGTTTGGTTTTGGTATAGCTTCCCATCCTTTGGCTGTTCGTCACTCCGCTTCAAGATTCTCCTAGAGAGAAACGCTCCAGAGAAGGCTTCCAGGTTCCGGGTTCTGGCTGCTGCTCCAGATTCTTGTTGCTGCGGTTGCAGTCACCTTTGCTGTATTGCTTTGCTGTTTTTTTTTTTTCTTTTTTATTAATTTATTCTTGTTACATCTCAATGTTTATCCCATCCCTTGTATCCTCCCATTCCTCCCCCCCCCATTTTCCCATTATTCCCCTCCCATATGACTGTTCCTGAGGGGGATTACCTCCCCCTGTATATTCTCATAGGGTATCAAGTCTCTTCTTGGCAACCTGCTGTCCTTCCTCTGAGTGCCACCAGGTCTCCCCCTCCAGGGGACATGGTCAAATGTGAGACACCAGAGTACGTGAGAAAGTCATATCACACTCTCCACTCAACTGTGGAGAATAGTCTGACCATTGGCTAGATCTGGGAAGGGGTTTAAAGTTTACCTCCTGTATTGTCCTTGGCTGGTGCCTTAGTTTGAGCGGGGCCCCTGGGCCCAAATCTGCCTATCATAATGTTCTACTTGTAGATTTCTAGGACCCTCTGTATCCTTGTATTTTGCTATTCTCCCATGCTTTGCTGTTTTAAATGAGTCTGATGAAATCCTGACTACAAAGAGTAGAATCGCTCCAAGGAACTGAGTCTAAAAAGGCCTACTTCTCTCTCCTGTTCCCATTAGCCTATTTTCACTCCTTTCTAGGATAGGTGGGCTGGAAGGGAGGTATAAGCATTAAAGAGCCCCCAAAAAGTTCAAAGTCTACAAAAAGGAGTCCTCGTTGTACATGGTGGAAATTTAAAAACACCACATCTGTACAGGTATCCATAGTTGTAATGTGTGCATGACTGCAATTACAATATCATGTCTGGATGACGGCATTTCACAGCAATTTTCCCCATTCCCCCCAATTCCCCATCTCCAGCTCGTTCTTCTCCTTCCTCCATGGTGTTCCCTGGGCCTTGGTGGTGGTGATGATTGTGTGACACGGTTCTCATTTTTAAAGAAGAGCACTCATCAGTCACTTATCTTCAGCATTTTGATCAGATATGACTGTATGCATTAACTCTATGCAAAAGGAAACTTCTCTGACCCAGGCTAAGAGTCACACTAGTCGACAGGTGTAAATACAAAGATCTAGAAGGTAGTTTTTACCATATGTTCATTTTGAGAAACTAAAGTAATGTGTTCCTTCCTTGGATCTATGGCCTCCCCACCATATGCTTTTGATCAAGTTTAACTTACCAGGTGTGTTTTCTCTCCTCGAATTCAATCACAGAGGTATTGATTATCCACTAAATACCCATGCCAATATGAACTAGCGAGTATATATCCCTTGATGTAGCAGTGTTGTAGTGTAAATTACAAAGGAAAAAAATGGCAGTCAACATACATTTATCCTTTTAGATCATTGTCACATAAAGGGACGTATAAAACAAAAGCATTAACAATGACATCTACCTGGTGCTGTCATGATATTACTTTAGAGAATTTATACAATTTTAACACTAAAAACAGTAAGCTAAGAGTTATTAAAGAATGAGCTTCAATGAACACATAGCAATCATACCTTGTTACAGAAAGTGAAAATAGTCTCACTGTACCAATTCAAAGATTAATATTTATAGAAAATTACTCTGCAAAATTTTTACTCATACAATAATATTGATAAGAAGGATTCTCTTACCTGATGACCATAATTGACATTGACACATCAGCCTATGTTTGGAAAAAAGAACTGCCATTTAGATTGTACGTACTTGTAAGATTTATTGAATTATTTATACGTTGAAACCTAAATCTCTTCAAATTTTACTTCCTAAACCTTTTGTCTAAGTCAACAGGATTTGAAAGTGGGAACAGGCATTCAAAGGCATATGTGCAGGGTCATGCATGCAGGGGCATGCCTCCAAGAGCATGCACACAGAAACATGCATGCTGTCTAAGGGAAATCTATGAGAAGATATTTGCCTTCAAGGTCCATGAGAAAAATTTTCAGCTATCAGAGACTTTTATTCAATATCAAAATATTTTTATTAGAGGAAAAATGTAAGCAATGTTACTTACTTAATAGATTAATTGCTCATAATAATAAGCTAGCAACCAAGAAGGAAAAACAGTTTCTATTCTATCAGATTGCTAATACCCTCTTACTATACTGTGGATATTGCTTGAGCATGTCCCATGTGTCATGTACTTGCAGATTGGTCTTCATTGTAGTAATGTTGAATTGACAAGATCTTTAAGGAGCACAAACTAGTAGGAAGTAATTGGGTCATGATTGTCTTCATAAAGAGATTAATGCTAATCTTGTGGAGTAGATTAGGTTTTACTGTTAGATCAAAAGGGAAATGGTGACTATAAAATAATAAGCCTGGACCCTCAATAGCTGTTTTCCTCCCTGCTCACATACCTGTATGAGGTCTCTTTTTCCCTCTTTTTTCTTTTTACCCCTCTGTCATGCTGGAATGGTGTTATTGGGCTCTTTCCAGGATATCATTACCCTGATTGATGGAGTTTCCATTCACTAGAAACATGATTACAGTGAAAGTCATCATTAATTATCTTGTTTTATCAATGCAAAATATACAAAGAAACTTTGGAGAAGAAAGTAACAATAAAAGAAAACTGTCACTTTAAGACAAATGTAAAATCAGAGAAAGCCTCTCAAGTATTCACTAGTTAGTTTTCCAGATGACACATCAGCTGGTAATTAACTTTTCATTTTAACTTCATGTGTAATTAAAACAATGCAGCTTATGAACAATCATTACGGAAATGGTCTGAACTCCCAAATAAAATGCTAAACTAGAAGCTGTTTCTATTTCAGAATAAGAAAAAATAAAATCTATTCCAAAGAGAATTCTTAGAGGAATCCACACAGACACTTATATGTTAGCTGAAAGGTGCACTGCCAAGAGCCATCTGGTTAAAGGCGCTCATTGAGCACATGGCCTTTCCAGGAGGTGCTCTGGTGTTTTGCAAGGTCTGTACTGTGATGCACCCTAGAATTGCTTCCAACTTCTGACAACTCCATCAATTGTGCTCTATTGTACCTTTCTAAAATCTAGTTGGGGCCGCACATGGTGGTGCATGCCTTTTTTTTTTTTTTTAATTTATTCTTGTTACATCTCAATGTTTATCCCATCCCTTGTATCCTCCCATTCCTCCCCACCCCCATTTTTCCAATATTCCCCTCCCCTATGACTATTCCTGAGGGGGATTACGTCCCCCTATATATTCTCATAGGGTATCAAGTCTCTTCTTGGCTACCTGTTGTCCTTCCTCTGAGTGCCACCAGGTCTCCACCTCCAGGGGACATGGTCAAATGTGAGGCACCAGAGTACGTGAGAAAGTCGTATCACACTCTCCACACAACTGTGGAGAATATTCTGACCATTGGCTAGCTGGCGAGGATGTGGGGAGAGAGGAACACTCCTTCATTGCTGGTGGGAATGCAAACTAGTACAGCCACTTTGGAAATCTATCTGGTGCTATCTCAGAAAATGGGAATAGGGCTTCCTCAAGACCCAGCTATTCCACTCCTTGGAATATACCCAGAAGATGCTCCAGCACACAACAAGAACATTTGCTCAACCATGTTCATAGCAGCCTTATTCATAATAGCCAGAACATGGAAACAGCCTAAGTGTCCCTCAGTAGAAGAGTGGATAAAGAAACTGTGGTACATATACACTATGGAATACTACTCAGCTATTAAAAACAAGGAATTCCCGAAATTTGTGGATAAATGGATTGAGCTAGAAATGATCATAATGAGTAAGTTAACCCAGAAGCAGAAAGAATCAAATGGTATATACTCACTTATATCTGCATACTAGCCCAAGGGGCATGTCCCACAAAAGCCCTCACTTACCAGGAAACTGGGACAGAGGGGAAGGCATCCTATTGGGACTCTAAATGAGAGACGCATGGGAGAACAGCAAAATAAAAGGATACAGAGGGTCCTAGAAATCTACAAGTAGAACAATATGATAGGCAGATTTGGGCCCAGGGGTCCCGCTCAAACTAAGGCACCAGCCAAGGACAATACAGGAGGTAAACTTTAAACCCCTTCCCAGATCTAGCCAATGATGCATGCCTTTTATCCCAGCACTCGGGGAGGCAAAGGCAGGCAGATTACTGTGAGTCTAGGGCCAGTCTTGTCTCCAAAGTGAATCCAGTCAAGCTAGGGTTACACAGAGAAACCCTGTCTCAAAAAAACAAAAACAAAAACAAAATGAAAAAATATCTGGCATTTGTGTGAACTGTCAGTTTCTGGGTATTGACCAGCTCTGATTGAACAAACTTCCTACAGGATCTTGTTGAGGATGTACTGCTGTTCAGATGAATTAATTCCTGATTATGGAATTTGTGATTTGATTCAAATAGGGTTAAAAGTTAAATTGTTTTAGATATTCTAAAATAATTTTAGAATGTTTATGGATACAAGAAATACCTCTGTGGACCTCCAGGTGCCTCACTAGGGATAACCTTGAAACAGATTTGTGGTCTCAGAAAAGCTATCACTGCAGATGGCACCAAGAATCCTGGTACACACCATAAACAAGGACAAGTTGGTTTAAACTTTTCATGAGCTCAAGATATAATGGGGATACCTAGAAATCTCTAAATTAAATACAAACCTTAATATCTAAATATACAAGCTGTTCTGTTATAATTCCTTATACCTTGTCACTTTGTGGCATCATATGCTGTCATTTTAAATTTACTTTGTTTCTTAGAATGAAAGACAGATAAAATTATTCTCCCGAACTCATTATGAACTAAGAGACTAGGAAAAACTAAAGCAATAGAATTACAACTAACTTACTGAGTTCAGTGATACATAAAAGGGGAAAGCACCAAAAGAAGAACTCAAAAGTGTTCGTCAAGAATGATTAGTGACCACAAAGAAGTGTACTACACACACACACACACACACACACACACACACACAGTATAGTACTTCCCCTATCAAGGAAATTAAAGCCAACACTACTGAAAAGAAAAGAAAAAAACACTGAGGAAAATCAGCAAAATTAAAGAAAAAGCATATTTAGCAAGAAAATTGCCTATATTGAAGAAGAAATATATAGAATGAGTGAAAAACAAAGAAAAAAGAATTAAATGAAAAACAAAATCACCAAAGCAGCTCAGCCAAAGAGAGTTTGGTTATTTTATAGGGTGGTTTAAGATGGAGAGAAAGTGGCTATGGGAACTTCTGGTCACTAAGACATCAGGATGCTGGAGAAGGAACAAATTTAATTACCTGAGTAAACAGGAAGTTCAGGTTGGTAGTTTCCATAATGAAAAAAGAAAAAAGGACAGATATTACTGCCTGAACAATCACCAAAAAATCTATAACATTGGAGCATCATCTTCAGCCATCTCGCCCAGTGTATCTGACAGAGATATTTCTGTGGCAGGAACTATTGAGGACTTGCTTACTCTGTCTTAGCAGAGTTTGCCTGTCAACTCTGCCCGCATTCAAGCTTGTGCATTTTTAGGCAGAATTCTGTCCATGGTAGAAATGAGGACACTTTGTCCTGTGGTAGTTTTGCTGCATTTGAAACTATTTCTACAAGGAGGTTCTTTGATGCTCATCATCTTCTTTGAGGTAGGCTGGGTGTGGCCAGGAGTTAACCTGTCTTATTATGAAAGAATCTTTAAAATAGTACTATCATATTTAAATGCCATATTCTGTATGTCTCTGAGGTTTTTGAAAGACATTATCTGTCTATTTTAACTTATCTAGCTGTAGAAACTTATCTGTCTGTTAAACCTAATATGTATATTCTTGTGTTAAAAATAGGCTATTAATCGACATGACAATGATTTGACCAACTAACAATTAACTTGTATTATTTAGTTATCCTAAACAGCTCTGATGAGGTTGAAGACCAGGTAGCTTAGTTTTACAATTAAGACAAGAAGAGCCTAACAGTACAAACACTTACCTAGCACTGTACACGTCATCTTAGAGTCACAATGGCTTCATGTGTGCTCCAACCAGCTTAGATATAGTCTGCTTCTCTGTTCTACTGCTTATAACAATGAGCAGTAGCTTTGGAACAGTTCCTTTTAGTGCTTTCAGCTTTGCTACACAAACATTCCATACACCTGACATCTCTAGTATCACAGGGCCTTTATTGAAACTTACACTTTACATTTGAAGTTTTGTATTGAGATTTGTATTGAGCCAGTAATGAGACCCATGTTGAAACCATGACACTTGTCCACATTACCTGACTTCCATGCCATTCTGGAACCTTCATACAAGCCTCCATGATGGTCTCACTCTTGCCTTTTACCTGCCCTAAAATCCTACTCCTCATGGACAGGTGAAACTGTTATCTCCAGTTCTGCTTTTGTGGAATATTTCCTATTATTTCATATTAAATCTCTGGTTTGTTTTTAAAGGTGCTAATCTCTACCAATTACAGATGCTTAGTATTTATCAGCTTTGTTTGCAATTGTAAAAAAAACAAACAAACAAACAAACAAAAAAAAAACTCTAAGGCTCCTTTGTCACCAGCTGCACATTTTTATATTTTTCAGGAATCTTTCTCCATAAATCTATGAACAGTAAGCAGTAACCATGTCAGAGTGTTAAAATTCCATCTACCAAAATTAGTCCATGGCTTTGTATTCAGCTTCACCCAAATTTTCAGACCACAATCAGAATACAAGTGGATTCTTTACAAAAATAGCGATATAACAATAGCATAACTCCTGATAAAGCGTTCTGTTCCTTTCTGAGCACCCTTCTCTATAAGTGTGCGTATAATTATTATTAATTATTTTTGATGGTGTGGTGTAAGTTTGAAATATCTCCTACTGGTTCATGTGTTCTTCCCCAGCAGGCATGGCTTTGGGAAGGCTGTGACACTGTAGAAAGTGGAGACTTGATAAGGAACGTGGGTCACATAGTATAGGGTTTAAGGGTTGTAGTCCCTCCACATTTTCTTTCTATTGTTTACTTCCTGGCCTGTCAACATATGCAAAAGGCATATTAGCAGCAATGTTGAAGCTACCTACTGCTACATCTTCCCCTACATGTGATTTCATGTTACATGCTACTCCCACAAACAAATCTCAAAGGCTTACAAATTACATAGTCAGGTAGTCACTGAAGTGAACTTACTTCTAATACCAGCATTTTGTATTAGTTGCTTTTCTCCTGTAGTGAATAAATATTTAATGAAACACAATTTGAAGGGGACAAAGCTCACTTCAGTTAATGGCCTTGGGAAGCAGTACACCACAGAGGAAAGGCTATGATGATAGGGCCAGCTCTTCTCTATGGTAGGAAAAGAATGAGACTCATATTTTTCCAGAAGCAGAGAAAGGAGATTGCCAAAACAACACACTGCTGACACAAAAACAGACATGTAAATATAGTACGTGAAAGAGCACAGAATTAAACACTGAAAGTTACAGCCAATTGAAAAAAAAACCATACTGGATAAACAGAATCCTTTTCAAAAATGGTGCTAAGAAATCTGGCTAGCCACATGCAGATGAAGAAAATTATATCTATAAATCAGGCCCTCAAAAAAATTCTTCAAAATACACAAAAGACCTTAATCTACATCTCGAAAGTTTGAAAAGACTAGAGAAACAATATAGGAAAATCATTTTAAGACACAGGAACAGGAATAAATTTTTGAAAAGAACTCCTATAGTATAGGAAGTGACCCCAATCATTGACAAATGATGTTCCAAGAAAATAAAAACCATGTGCAGCATAGAGGAAACTATTGGGATAGTTGAAAGACAGCATACAGAGAGGAGAAAACAAGTTGCCAGTTATAAACAGAGAGCAGTTAAAAGCTAGGTTTATTTGTAAAAATTATCCTTAAAAAACAAATCTTTCAGTCAGCCTCAAATGAACTGAATGAACCAAATAAAAAATTACAAGAAACAAATCACAAATGACCAATAAATAGTTGAATAAGTGTTCAACATTCTTAGCTGTCATGCAAATTAAAACTATTTTGAGATCTCTTTCCCCCTATAGTCAGAACACCTAGCATCAAGGAAACAAATGATAATAAAGATTGGTTTGGAGATGGGAAAAGAGGAACACTGTTCTGAGCGAGCTGAAAAGATCCCATGAACAGACTCTGGGAGGAGAGATATAAATGAGCCCAAAACTGGAGGCGGGGCCTTTGGAGACTTGGGATAGTTTTGACTGTTCATCACTACACTTCAAGACACTACTAGAGAGAACCACTCAAAAAAAAAAAAAAGACTTCAAAACAGTTGAATGGAGAGTGAGATCTGACTTTCACAGGAACTCTGGTGCCCCATATTTGACCACATCCTCTGGTTCGGGAGGCCTGGTGGCACTCAGAGGAAGGATAGCAGGCTACCAAGAAGAGACTTAATAACCTATGAGCATATACAGGGGGAGGAGGTCCCCCTCAGTCATAGGAGAGGGGAGTAAGGAGGAAATGGGAGGAATGGAGGGAGAAATGGGAGGATACGAGGGATGGGATAACAATTGAGATGTAATATGAATAAATTAATAAAACATAGTTTTTAAAAAAGACATCGGGGCTCCAGGCTCCTGCTGAGGTTCCAGGTTCTGGTTACTCCAGGTTCCAACCGAAGAAATCGTGCTAATTACGCCAGGAAAATCATTCCTCAAAACTGATATTCTTACAGTTTTGTTATAGTGTTCTTTAATCCTCTTTTCCTATTGTTTTGGTTAGTCAGGTTATAAGTAATGTATGTTCAGTTACTAAGTTGTTAATAAAATATATTGGTGAAGAAAACTGAGCCCGCAGTTGTGTGCCACCACAGCCCTGATGAAATTTTATATAGGTTTAAAAGAATGAAATCATGCTATTCACAGGAAGATGAATAAACATAAAGATATAATGTATAGAGTGAAATAAGCCAGGGTCAGAAAGGGAAATTTTACACATTTGTTTCATATGAGGGCTCTATATTAAAAATTTAAATTCGTGTGTGTGCCTGAGTGTGTGTGTGTGTGTGTGTGTGAGTGTGTGTGTGTGTGTGTGTGTGTGTGTGTCTGTGTAAGTGTGTGTAAAGGTATTTATAGGGGAAGGGAGAAGTCTAAAGAGAGGAGACATGGGAGGTGGTAAAGCATGTGATGAATGTAGAAGTGAAAACTATTTTAAGGAAAGAAGAGGGAAGAAAAAAGAAACACAGGAAAAGGCAAAGGGAAAGCAGAAGGTGTATAATAATGTGAATTTCTTTGATAACTAAAAATTGGTGGAAAAAGAAAGTGTCTGATGATTATTTACTACATAAATATTTTTCAGAGAAAGTCATTGTTTATCCCCCACTCAATTGTCATATTATAATGCTGGCCTTTATGTAGAGTCATACGGACAGAACAAATGCCTTTTTGTAGACATTAATTCTCTTTTAAAATATCAATCTCTAGAGAAGTCCCTGTCAAATGTTATTCTCCTCAACCAAAGTTCTGAATCTATTTGCTCTGTAAAACAGCACTAACTGGACTTTCGCCATCAAACACAACATGGTGATCCTAGTAGCACCACACTGACTTTCTAAAACATCTCATGTGGATTGAAAACTTGAAATATTGTGCACCACTTGAAGTCAAATAACACTTGAGTTTCATATTAAGTTCCCATCCTCCATGCCCAGCTTACATTAGTGACCTGTGTTACACTTTTAATGTAGTACTAAAGTTAAGAATCTTTTTAGGTCTGATATTAACCAGAAATTACTATCCCAATTCTTCATTTATGACACTTTCTGTTTCGCATATAAATCACACTTATTATTTCAACAGCTGGACTCATTAATTAGTATGCATTAACTCAACACCTATACTCAAATCCTTGAATAATTTGTCCTTTCCATGGTGAAGAAAATTCCTTGGTGTTCTGAGCCAGGACAGAAGAAGCCCTGCTTCTTTTCAGAAAGTAAGATCTTTTCAAGATTGTCTAGCTTCTGAAATCAGTGCAGTTCCTTTAATATCCATGTTTCGTAGGGATGGCCAATTTTCTTCTGTGATTCAAAGCTATCTTCTCTTAAGAACATTGGCTTGACATCTTTGAATTTACAGGTGAAACTATATTTGGCTTAAATTGATATCTAACAATTTATTATCGTATGTGTGTGTGTGTGTGTGTGTGTGTGTGTGTGTGTTTAATGATACTGTACCTATAACTCTCTTCCTTCTAAAGGAGTTAAGAAATAGGGTCACTATTTTTAGCTAGTCCAAATAAAAAATGATTCATCCTTAGAAATAACCCAGGCAAGTCTCTTTCATTGACAAGTCATGATGATGATCATGATGATGACGATGAGCCACAGGAGTGTACTCTCTGTATTCCTATTTTCTCAGACTAGTACAGATGCCTATCTGGTGGATTCTACTTAAATGCACTATTATTTTTTTTTAATTAAGAAACACAGAAGCCTGAGATGTCAGAAACTAGGATAGTAGTTGCTCTAAGGAGGAATCTAGAGGTTGGTAAATAGCAGAAGCCTTCTAGACTGTCATGCTGTCTTGTCTCCTCATCTCCATTGGCGTCCACTAGATGCATCCACTAGGTAAGAATTCACTGAGCCCCAGGTTTTAGCATATAAACTCCTCTTCAGTATAGTTGTGATTTTAGTTACAAATTTTCTTTAAATTATATGTACTAAAACATATGCCTACCTGTAATAAATTCAATTGACTATCAAGTGGAATACCCATGAACAGGTCTTTATTCAAAGTTAAAAGTAGTGGTTTTGCTTCATTTTCTTTTCTGTTTATTATTCTTTTATACTCTGGTTTGTGTCTGCTAGGCCACTGTGGTTTGAATAAAAATGGCCTCCATAGGCCCACAGTGAGTGGTAGAAGGTGTGGCTTTGTTGGAGGAGGTGTTTCCCTAAGGGGGATGGCCTTTGAGATCTCAGATGCCCAAACATGGCCAGTGTGTCCCAGTCTCTTCCTGCTGCCTGTGGTTCCAGAAGTAGAACTCTCAGCTCCTCCCGCAGCACCATGTCTGCCTGAGTGTTGCCATACTTCTCTCCATGATGATAATGGACTAAAACTCTGAACTGTAAGCCAGACCCAATTCAGTGTTGTCCTTTATAAGAGATGCTGTGGTCATGATGTCTCTTCACAACAATAGAAACCTTAACTAAAACACGGGCTTACAATCAAAAACTGCATCTCAACTCCTTCATCCTCTGACTCCTTTTGGATCTGGGCAAAGGATAAGAAGAGACCAAATGTATTCCTCTCACAATGTCCTTCGCCAATGTTTCCTTGAGTAGCCATACCTATGACAATGGCTTTCACCGGGTTCCTTTGCTTTTGTCTCTTTTTTCCTGTGGTCTCTGTGACATCTGAGGAGTTCAGCTCTCAGTTAAGAATACATTCTGTATTTCAGAATTTCAGACCTCTTCTTTACTCTAGACTTTTTTTAAAATCTTTTTTTTTATTAATTTATTCATATTACATCTCGATTGTTAGCCCTTCCCCTGTTTCCTCCCATTCTTCCCTCCCTCCCATTTCTCCCCTTCTCCCCTCCCCTATGTCTGTGACCGAGGGAGACCTCCTCCCCCTATATATGCTCTCAGAATATCAAGTCTCTTCTTGGTAACTAGCTATCCTTCCTCTGAGTGCCACCAGGTCTCCCCATCTGGGGGACATGGTCAGAAAAGGGGCACCAGAGTTTGTGTGAGAGTCAGATCTCACTCTCCACTCAGCGGTGGAGAGTATCATGTTCGTCGGCTAGGTCTTGGTAGGGGTTCGAAGCTTACTGCCTATATTCTCCTTGGCTGGTGCCTTAGTTTGAGGAGGACCCCAGGATCCAGATCTGCCTGTCATAAAGTTCTTCTTGTAGGTTTTCAGGACCCTGTGGGTCCTACTATTTCCTCTTTCTTCCATGCTACTCTTGCCTAAAATCTCAATCGGATATCCTCTCCTCTGACCCACTTTCTTGGTAAGTAAAGATTTTCATGGTACGTATCCCTCGGACTAGTGTTTTGATATAAGTGAGTATATACCGTTTGTCTCTTTTTGCTTCTGGGTGAACTCACTCATTATGATAATTTCTAGATCAATCCATTTGTCCATAAATTTCAGGAACTCCTCGTTTTTAATAGCTGAGTAGTATTCCATCGTGTAAATATACCACAGTTTCTTAGTCCATTCTTCTACTGAGGGACACTTAGGCTGTTTCCATGTTCTGGCTATTATGTATAGAGCAGCTATGAACATGGTTGAGCATATGTCCCTGTTGTGTGGTAGGGCATTTTCTGGGTATATTCCAAGGAGTGGGATAGCTGGGTCTTGAGGAAGCCCTATTCCCATTTTTCTGAGAAAGCGCCAGATAGCTTTCTAAAGTGGTTGTACTAGTTTGCATTCCCACCAGCAATGAAGGAGTGTTCCTCTCTCTCCACATCCTCGCCAATATGTGGTATCATTTGAGTTTTTGATCTTAGCCATTCTGATGGGTGTAAGATGGAATCTCAGTGTCATTTTGATTTGCATTTCTCTGATGAGCATTTCTTTAAGTGTTTCTCGGCCATTACCCTAGACCATTTGTGCAACAAATGTATGGTAATTCTGAAGCATATTAAAAATCAGGCCATTCTGCCTTATCATGTTCCTGCTCAGGGCTGTGTTCCCAGCCCTGGTGCCTTTACTTCCAGATGCATTTCTGGGACCTTGAGATAAGATCTTTCTTAGGTATCTATGCAAAGAGCATCTGATAAAGGGAAGACGAGAAAATCTCGAAAACACATTTCCCTACTCTGCACCAGGTGCAGTGTAGTTTCTTTTCTTTCTTTTTTTTTCTTTTTTTTTTTTTTTTTTTTCTGTTAGTTCCTATCTCCAGCCATACTTCGTCTTTATCCCAGGCCTACCTGGGGAATCCCTGAACTGAAAGAAAAATTTCACCTCTGCACCCAACTGCCTAACTCTTGACTAGTACATTGTTCTGTTGGGAAGGGGCAGGCAGATGAACCAACGACACATTTGGGTTTAGACTCTTGCATTTCTTAATATATGATCAAAAGATTATCTCTTGCAGTCAGCAGAGTTCCTAAAGACATTTTTCCTGGTAGAAATGCTTAAAACATTACTACCTAGTAGTTTCCCCAATTTTTCGCCCACGTCTATAAACTTACTGTTTATCTTCGATTGCTTCTACTGTTCATCATGTTTTCTGAGAGCATTATTGACAAACTACTTTAGCGGTTCTAATACGGAAGCAATGTTAAATAATATTTGATCTAAACTATATATATATATATATATATATATATATATATATATATATATATATATATATATATATATATGTCATTAGAATGAGCACACAACTCCTTATTCATTTCTGATAGTCACTGTAACAAAATAGTGCAAAGTTCATGGCTTACATAATATAAATATAAATAATATAAATATTATCTCGGTTCTGAAGGATAAAACTCCAAAATTCCGGGACTCAGAGGTCCTTGTTGCCAAGTAAAGTAGTAGGAAAGGATTTATTTGTAGCCACTTTCCTAACTCCTGGAAGATCCGTTGCTCGGCGGCAAGTCTAGAAAGCACACTTTAACAACTGTTCTTTGTATTCACTAAAATGGCAGTTTCATAGGTAAAAAGATTTCCAGAAAGCGGCATTGAGAAATATATTACATGTGCTGCTCTTATCACTTGTAATATGACATCTGATTTGATGGAAATGTTGTTTTGTCTCTCTGGCATCTTATAAGTGTTTCTTTTTCTTTTTCAGTGATGTCCAAAACAAAGCCAGGTCCCAAGCTACGAAGCATAGTCTAATTTCCATGTAAATGACTAAATCTGTGGGCTGTTTTCTCAATATCAGAAGTCATTTATACGTTTCTCTTAGAGTAGTAGTTCAATGATGCTAGATTGATGGAATTGTCTGTGGCAGAATTCAACTACAGCAAATCCCTTGAGGCTGAAAGAATTTATTATTACCTAGTATCAACTAACATAAAACTAGAATTGCATGCTGTCCGTTCATATATGGTGGATCAATTTTGAGACAAGACACTGGCCTAGGACCTCCCTAATGTGAAACCTCTCCTATTGATACAGTCCCAGGCAGGGAAATACCTTTTGAGCCTTATAAAACCCAGATGGTTGATCAGTCAATAAATGTATTTCTTCATGTATTCAAGAATGACAGTGGATAGAATGCAAAGGACAGAAACTGCAGATTCTCTGGGCTGGAGAGATGACTGGCTAATGGCACAGAAAACCCAGATAAGATTCCTTCCACCCACATGGTATCTCAGAAACATCTATTACTCAGTTCCAGGAGATCCAATGTCAATGTCATCCACTGCTTTTCATGGGTACTGCACACATGTAGTGCGCATATATACATTCAGGCAAAAAAACCATATATGTATAAATAAAAATAAAGAACTACTTAAAACAATTCACAAAGCTCTAGATTTTTAGTGTCAGCACTCAGCTGTATTTTAAATATTTAAGAATCATAATAGTGCCCCAGAAATCTAGAGACCCAGATTTTAGTTCTGATTTACAATGCTGGTATAAACCCCCTGGGGAGTGGTTTAGCTTTTCAGAGATTTCCTGTAAAGACAATGACTTAGAACACTGTTGCTTTCAATTTCTTGTCCTGTCTGCATGTATAGTTATGAATCCAGCTGGAAAGATGATGTTCTAACTTGGAATCTGACTAAGGAAAAGGAAATCAGGGGAAGACACATGAGGAAAAACCAAGCCTGTTTTGCACTCAGACACTACTGGCTTTGAATCCTGGCTCTGACACATGATAGCTGCAAAGCTCTGGATAGATATACTTAATCACTGTGAGTTACAAATTCTTCATCAGGAAAACTGAAGTAAAAATACTTACCTGGAGGGTTCTTGAGGATTAGAGCTAATATATGCAAAGCACCACACAGCAGTTCTCAATCAAGGGTGGAATAAACTGCTTGATGTTTAAAGCATTTCTACAAGGAGATGTAGAGCAGATTTAAAGGACAAGTAAAAAAAAAAAAAAGCACCAGGACCCACCAGGCAGCACTCTCACAGCCAAGTAGAAACCTGGCTTGGACTGAGTTCTGACCTACTATGGGCTTCTAGTTTCTGTTCCTGAATTACCCTGAATTGTCAAAACCTTCCACTTTGGCTTTTCCTGGGTGTCCTTTCTTCCCTGATATGACACCTGCCTGTCACCTTGATCTGATTTACTCTCTTAGCTTTGGACAGTTTCAAGGAAGAGAGAATATTTGTTTTAGGGCACATTTTCATGCCGGCCTCTGGCTCCTGGTTTGGCTGTTCTCCTACATTGATATGCTCTGCATAATGACAACACGTGCATAAAGATGAGGGCATATATAGTTAGCATTCCTTAACATAATGAAACAGCGTACTTAAAGCTTATGAATTCCTTGGTATCACTACAAATTCAAATGCCAAGTCACTGACAATATAGCAGCAGCAGCAGCAGCAGCAAATAACTAGAACATGCAAGACAAGGATGAAAAGGAGTTTAGCAGCAAAGTAATCACTTCCAACTGCAGATAACATTTGGAGCAACTGTCCATTTCTAAACTTAGTGGTGAGAGACAGAGACACAGATCTCACAGGAAAGGCTTATCAACTATAATAAATAATATAAAACAGGCATTCCCACACCCTGGTAACTCAGACAAGGACATACTCAACAGAACAACTCTAAAGCTAAGAAGGCTGTAAACATTCAAATATACAAGTCACTCAGGAATCACCAAACCTAATGTTGCATTCTTGATAGCTATAAACAAATTACATTTATTCAGCAGGGCAGTCCAAATGTCTGAGCCACTCCTAAATCGGCCTAGAGGTAGGAGTGTGGTTTTAACGATGTATGACAAGGCTAGAATTTCAAAACAATTTCAATTACTGGATGTGTTAAAAAGCCACTTTGCAGCTGTTAGAAAAATTTACAAATAGACTTTAAATACATCTAATGCAGAACAGGATTTAACTTCCTCATTGCAATTCTAATTTTATTCAAACCTGTAGAAGCCAGCTGGGGAATGGATCCAGGAAGAAGGACAAAACACTCTCAGGCAAATAGGAATAAATGGGGGAAAATTAAAATTTGTTCAAATATGCAAAGTGCTTCTTTATCAGTATTATCATGGATCAAAAGAAGGGTCCTCGTTACACATGATGTTTTAGATTACACCAAATTCCCAAGCGAACACAAAACTCTTGCTCTATGAGAAATTAAAGGATTGCCATGAAAGTCCCTATAGATAACTGTCCCTTAGTTCTCCCTGCCTGACTTGCAAGGCTTCAGTGAGTTGACCCTGCCCACACACACACCCTCCAGGAAGGTTTGAATAAGAATAACTCTCATATGTTCATATATTTGAATGCTTAGTCATCAGAAAATGGCATTATTTGAAAGGATTAGAAGGAAAGGGATCATTTCAAACCCAATGTCATAATCTACACAAATTAAAATGTAAAGAGAATTTCTCTTAATAATTCATAGTTCATAAGGATTTACTTTATGTTTAATGCTCTCAAAAATATAGCTGAAATTCCTCTACTGTCATCAGAACAACCATAAATATAATATGGGAATCAGTACAACTTAACATAAGCTTATACCGACATTACCAAAACAGTAAGTATGTTTTTCTTTAATTCAATTTGCAAGGAAACAAATAGACAAACAAACAAAAAGCAGAACAAATATACACACAAAGACACATACAAACATAATGTCAGAAAATTGGACAATATATCTTAGGTTAAGAGACTTGAGACCCTATGAGCATATAAAGGGGGAAGAAGTCCCCCTCAGGCACAGTCATAGGGTAGGGGAGTAGGGGGAAAATAGGAGGGAGGGAAGAATGGGAGGATACAAGGGATGGGATAACTATTGAGATGTAACAAGAATAAATTAATTTAAAAAGGAAAAATATTTTTATCAGCAAATAACAAAATATGTGAGAATAATTTCCAACTTTAACCTTATAAAAGTTTTCTGTGCATTTGGAAATTATCAGCCTGGGGTGTGTGTGTGTGTGTGTGTGTGTGTGTGTGTGTGTGTGTGTGTGTGTGTGTATTTAACTTGACCAGTCAGACAATTTCTTGACCTTGATAAAGTATTGGTTCTGGGGTAAACATGAAAACTGCATCAATAAAATAAAAGAAGCATCTGTTAAGGCTAAGACAGAGAAACATGACAGAATCGAAGTTTAGGTCTCTTGTGCTGACTATTTCTACCCCAGGGAGGGGGAGGATGCTTATGAATTGTCCAAAAGACACAGATTGGTCAGAATATGGCATTCGGCTCACTCCAGTCATGATGATTTAGTTTAAACAAACCAGTAAGTTTCCATTCTGAATTGTGTAAGCATCTATTAACACACTAAGTAAATCTCACAGTCAGGGGTGGAGGGTATCAAAATGTGTGATATCATATTAAGACAAGAAAAGAAAGAAGAGACTTCCTATCAGAATATTTGGCTATCAACAACCTTACACTTGAACTCTCCATTTCTCTCCCTGTGTCTATAGTCTGTCTCCCCAGAGGTCTAGTTTCAATTGCCCAAGGAATAGATTAAGGCTATTGGAATACTCATGGACAATGAAAAGTAAAGACAATTAGTATTCTTATCCATAAACTTTAAAAACAGAATCTCAAGACCCATGAGTATTATGCATTCTTGCTTTTACCCATTTTCTCTAAAGCAGATTTATTCCACACTGGTTAATTACAGGTTGCCTCAAAAATATTCAATTTAAGGTTCAATTTGATACTTCCTTTGTTTTCAATTGCACTTCTATATTGTGTCTTAATTACTATAATTCAAATCAAATTAGATGTTGCTTTTTTATTTTTTTAGAAAACAAAATAACAAAAATAAAATTATGCCCTGCAAAATGTCAATGGTAATGTGTAAAACAGCAATAACAAATATTTATTGAGCATGTACAAATAAGACATAAACTATTACCATCTCAGGAGATAAGTTCTGTGCCGGTGGCAAAATAGAGCAACATGATAGAATGGCACTGGATGTTGGGGAACATTTCTTCCGAAGAGCGTAGGAAGATTTAAATCTGGATGTTGAGAACACATCTAAGAAAAACTAAAGAAGAAGTACATTTTGAGCATTAGTGCAAAGATTATATGATTGTCTGAATGTTTGTATTCTCCACTAATTGAAATAACACATTGTACTTTATCAAAACACCATAGATTAAAGCCTACAAACTCATGAAAACTAAACTCTCTACTCAATGACAACTGGGTCAGGGAGGAAATAATGAAAGAAATTAAAGACTTTCTAGAATTCAATCAAAATGAATGAACAACATACCCAAAACTTATGGGGCATAATGAAAGCTTTGCTAACAGGAAAGCTCACAACACTAAGTGCCTTCATAAAGATATTGGAGGTGTCATACTAGCAATATAAAAGCACACCTGAAAGTTCTAGAACAAAAAGAAGCCACACACAAAAAAAACAACAAAAAAACAAAACAAAACAAAAAAACAACACACACACACACACAAAACACCAACAGCAAACAAAACACACAGAAGAAACCAGAACAGGCTCCTTGTGTACAATGGTAAGAGTTGCCGTATTTATAAACTCAGCTGCGGTCTTGCTTTAAATTGATGCTTTTCCAGAACAACGGTCCTTCCAGACACTGTTAAAAGTAAACGACTCAACTGGTACCAACCCAGCTCTTTCATCTATTCATATGATCATCTGAAAAAACTGTTGATTTAACCACACTTAACATCAATATAGATGATTACAAGTAACATTATTATTGAATATTATGATAACCCATGACAGAATGTGGGAGGGGCAGTGGATGACAAAGTCACTGTTACTGCAGCCCAGATCCATATTGAATTTGCTCTTTTATGTGACCATGGGTGCTGGATCCACATGGTTTTCATCACAAAGCTTCCCACTACTCAGAAATCCACCTTTCAAATAAGAAAATAAAACAACAGACATTCATGTAATGACTCCATAGATGCATAGAGACAACAGATTTTCTTATTCCACGATTATCAACAAGTAATCTTTGTCTTCAATGTATATAAGAACTTGAGAAATTATATTAGCTTTTCCAATTTGTTAATTATTATTACCTAATGATATTAACTATTCTTTTGTATTTTTACAGTTTGTTATAATAAAATCAAAGCAGGTTGTCCAATATTTGTAAACTTCCAATTAAGAGTAAAATGATTACCTTCTAGTTCCCTCAAAGAAATGCCTTGTGTGAAAGTACTGGGATGAATTTTCCAAGCAAGTATTGGTATTGCACAGAAAGTAAAGAAATAACACTAATTTTTTTTTATTTTAATACTTTATATGAGCTAGCAAAGATGACCTATGTAATCATTTAATCAATTGAAAAAAATCTATGCAAGCAAATGAACAATAAATGTGAAGGGCACTGCATTGATTCAGCTTAACTTCACAAACATTTATTGAGTGACTATTAACTGCTGATCCTTGCAGTAGGTACAGACTTTGGAATGGGCCCAGATCTTAAAGTGTTTGACATTTTATTCTGTCTCCCCTCTCTCTCTCCCCCCCCACGTGTGTGTGTATGTGTGTGTGTGTGTGAGAGAGAGAGGGGGGGGGAGGGAGGGAGGGAGGGAGAGAGAGAGAGAGAGAGAGAGAGAGAGAGAGAGAAGCGGGCTGCAGAGTTTCATAAGGAACGCATATAAAAATATGAATACATCAAATAGCATTGTATCTGAGGCAAGGTGACTGAGAAGCAAAATTTTTGGTGAGATCAAGAATGGATTTGGGGATCAATTAGAAATCTTTGCTGAGTCATGGTGAAGATTTATTTCTAAAGGCAAATAAATGGCATGATCTGATTATCTGATTTATGCTTTTCTAAATGCCACACTGCCTGCTGTGGGAACTGATGTGAGGAGGAATGGGATACAAAGAGTAAACATAGACCAAAGGTCAACACAGCCAACCAGGTCACGGAAAAGACAGCGTGGGCTGGGGGTGATAAGAGAAGCAGTAAGGCTGGAGAGGCAATGAGAAAATAGATCTTATAGAGCTTACTGGTTTGACAGACAGTATGAAGGAAAGAATCAAGGTTGAATTTTTATTTTTCTTGAAATATGGTTCAGACAACAGCACAGATTGGGGAGTTGTGCACAGGAAATCACCAAGGACCATGCGTGGGGTTGTAACTATTAAAACACCTGCTAAACAATCAGCAGAAGACATAACATGTGCAACAAGCTTTTAATGGGGGTATGTGCTACTATCAATGGTGAGTTGTTATTATCTATATGATATGGACCAAACACACTGCGTATTTGTGCTAATTCTACAAATAATAGTATTTCCCTTCTGTATAAGCTGAAGATGCATACATTGAAGTGGGGTGCAACAGAGTCAGAACTGAGGCCACGGCAATGAATCCAGTGGTGTCAGAACTATAGAATGTAGCAGCATATTCAAATTCATGATAATTCTCTTCTTGATTGAGTGCTCACTTTTCCATATGCTCATTCATAGACTTAAGTGAGTGTTTGACTCTCACTACGTATGAGATTTAGAAAGCAGTGAGGAAGTGAGTATAACATGTTAGGACTTCAATTATAGCCCCGGAGGCTTATCATTCAGCATGATGCTTGATTTCTAGAAGGAGAGGAGACTGCTCTTGGTGAAATGATGAGCTAAAAGAAAATTTCTTTCACAGTAGAAGCTCATGTAGGGTTTTGGATCAAGAACCTGGAGAGGCTATAATGAAGCCAGAAGAGGAAGAACAGGAGTGGACGTGTGAGATGCTTGGTCTGTGGTAAGGAAGTCTGTGCAGCTGAATCTACTATTCATGGAGAACTGTCAATGCATCAACCTACTACCACCTCAGTGGACACTTCTTTATCAAGAGTTTTACAATGAAAGCAGATGCTTCAATCAAATAAGGACTTAGAACTTCTATTGAAGTTGGGAAAAAGGCTTTAGAAATTGCCCCAAATCACATCCCAAAGCATTTAATCATCTCTTAACAGTTCGAGTAAAAAAAAAAAAAAAAAGGTAAAGAAAAACAACATTTTTCTAAAGAGATTGTTGAAATTTTAAAAATTTCAACTGGGACACTACAACTTAATTTCAAAAAATACAGCTGCCTTGATGACTTCACTAGTTCTGCATGCATCAATCACAGTTAACCACTGAAAGATCAAGAATATTCCAGAAAAAAATGATGCTATTTTATTGTACATATATAGACATGTTTTTCTTACCATTAATTACTGCATGAACTCTATAGTATTAAATTTTTTTAGAACACATCACAATACAAATTAGATGCAAATTAGTCATAAACGTTTAAAGTAGTGGGTATGGGTTATGTACAAGCACACTGACATTTCCCACGATAGATTTGAACATTTGCAAATTTTGGCACATAAGCAGGATCCTGAGACAACGTCACTTTGAAAACCAAGTTATGGCTTTGCAAATATGAGCAACCTACACACAGTGGAAATTGAATGGGAAATTTGAGCAGGAAAATATAAACGAAAGTTATGTTGATAAAAATAACCTGGATTACATTAGCTTTGTGGCTTGGAGATTAAAGTATTGCCTGCAGAGGCGATTAATGGATACAACTCTAGTTGAGTTGCAATGTACTTGAAATACTTTTCTAAAAATCCAGTATGTTCAGAGCTGTAAAAAAGACCTTACCAAAAATGTACATACAGTCTGGCTGCTGCCTTTAAAGAGAGAAAGAAATGGCATCTTTCACTCTGTATAGGTTTCACAGATACAAACACTATATGTGGAATCGCAAACACAAGAAGCCATTCTTTACTGACAGCTTTCACTCATCTGTGTTAGGTTGTGTATGCATCAATCTTTATAATCCAGAATTTCAAACACAGGCAAGGTTACACTCAGCAAATTAGTAGTTGATTCAAATCAAAACAAATCTCACTAAAAATAACTTAATGATACATTGCTTCAAATTATGGAGTTTTTCCCACCTTTTAAAATAAGGCTCCCAATTTGAGCTTTCTCAATATCTTGTTTTTAGGTGCATGGACTGTAGTAGGTATAATAATAACCCTATAAAGTACTCATCCCAAATTCCTGGAACCTCTGAAAAATGTGGTTTCACCTTGAAAAAAGTACACTTTATAGATACGGGTTAAAAAAAAAACCCTGAAATAGAGTATCCAGGTTTATCTGTATGGTCTAATGTACAAGACTCATAAAGAAATGGGAAGATGCATAGACACTGATGATAAAACTTACAGTTAACCTCATGCTCTGTGATAGAGACTCCCTCTGCCACGGCTGATTTTGAAATCAGAAGGCGTTCCTGAGTCAACAAAGGAGCGCATATTACTGACATTCAGAGGTTTGTATGTGCGTTTTGTTGTGCTTGTATGGTGTGTGTGTGTGTCTATAGGACAGAGGTCAATGTCACTTAGTCACATAGGACCCTCAATTGCTCTTCACCTTATTTGTGGAGACAGATTCTCTTATTGAACCTAGCTAGAACTCTCCTGTTAAGCAAACCCCTGTATTCCTCCTTTCTGGCTTCTGAGAGATGGGACTATAGAAGCATACCACATGGGTTCTGGGGATCCAAGCTTAGGTTTTATGCTCACACAGAAAAATCCCTTTACTGTCATAGCCATCTGTCCACCACCAGGACATGGAATAAAGAACTTTTATTTAATAAAAAGAGAAGTAGAGAAGACTTGTGGAATAAATTCATAACTTGGTGAGTAGGGTCTTCTTCATTCCTAAACGCATCTTCTTTGCTCTCCTCTGGCAGCAACTTCTCGGTGGACTTCAACCAACTACAAGTCACTAACTGTAACCCTGAGGAAATGTTAGGCTTCATAAAGTCCCTAAGTCCAGAAACGACAGTCTGAGATCGGCTTGAGCTGCACTATAGAAGCATTTCTGGTGGCTGGTGGTTAGATAAAAGCCAGCATTTCTCAGGAACTTGTGACCGGGGTTCCCCTCAGCCAAAAGAAATCATTTCCCTTGGTTCTCTTTTCCACAATAAATAATGTTCCCTCTAGATCCTTCTCCTCCCATTGAGTTGTCCCTTCCAGCCTGAATATGAGGAGGGCTGCTTAGTCTTATGACTAGTGTGATATGCCACACTTAGTTAACATTTCTGGGAGGCCTGCCTTTTCTTGAAGGGAAATGGAGCAGGAGTTGATTGATGAGAAAGGGGCTTCTGGGAGAAGAGGAGGAAAGGAAATCTGTGATCAGGATGTAATGTATGATAAAAAAAATTAATTAATTAGAAAACCTTTCCTTTAATCATGGAGAAACCATCTGGATTTTTTTTTTTTTTTTTTTTTTTTTTTTTTTTTTTTTTTACTGTCGTCTTCTCATACAGAAAGGAATTCTCTTTCTCTTTGGAAAAAATGATTAAGTAAAGATGAGCAGAGAAGAGACAGGTGAGGAGGGAGAGACAGTTTCAAACAAATCCTTGTCACAGGAAGCATCTACAAACGGCAGGGGAATGAGCCTTTTTCTGGAACCCCAGAAGGATCACAGCCCTTCTGACACTTTGATTTGAGCTTTAAAAAAAAGTTTGGTCTTTTGACCTTTACACTAATAATATAATACATCTAGGTTGCACTAAGGCATGACACCCTTGGAGATTGGATGAAAAACTTGTACAGAAAGATCTCTATTTTTTCGCAGAGAGTGGAAGCACAAAGAGATCATGAAAGGCAGAATAGGAACCCTAGCTCACTCACAGGGTAACCTGAATGCAAAATGTGGGTGAATTAATTTATAAGTATTTGCAAGTAATATTTACAAATAAATGATAAAATGAAAATATATGGTTAAATAACTCAATAAAGGTGTGTATATTTATTATTAGTTTTTTTATTCCCACATAAAATAATGAGTTTCTGACATTTGTGTGTGTGTGTGTTGGTCCTACTCCCATTTTCCCAATTCTCAATGGTTTTATTTCTCCCTTAAAATATACATACATTCTACATATGAAAGATAATACTCCATATTTTCTCTTCTACCTCATTCCCCTGGCCCCACTCTTAGTTCACCCTCCACAGGCTTTCCTCTTAAAGCATCTTGATTTTATCACATTGTCTATCTTAAAATTTCTCATTAACTCTATATGCTCATGTTCTCAAGTTTTAAATAATAATTAGTAGTAATTATTGTTACTAATTAGGCTAAATTTCCCTATGTAGACAAGACTCTGTGTTCAATCTTGAATTCATAAATGATCGTTGTTCCTGTACCATCCTATGGAGTTCTGGGATTAAAGTTATGTGCCATCAAACCCAGCTTAGCTCATCTTTTTTCTTTAATTTACTTATATTTTTAATTTTATGTACATTGCTGTTTGGCTGCATGTCTGTGTGAGGGCGTTGGATCCCCTGGAACAGAAACTACAGACAGTTATGAGCTGCCATGTGGGTGCTGAGAATTGAACCCAGGTCCTCTGGAATAGCAGTTGGTAATCTTAACCACTGAGCCATCTCTCAGGTTAGCTCATCTTGAAAACACCATTTAAAGACAGCGATCAGTACTACACTCATAGAAAGTTAATAGCCTTTTATAGACCTCACACTCAAAATCTAAAAGAGGGTCAATAAAATGCTTTTCCAATAATTTTAAATGAGTGTGATACAATTAAGATTAAACAAGAATTTAACAGTTTAATGTGTTCATTTAGACAAACAATTGCTTACATAAAGCATAACTGCATTATACCAGGCATTTTGTTCAACTGTCAAAGTAAAGGATAAGAAACATGACTTCTACTTGACACATTTACATTCTCACACTCAGTAAACTGCACTTAAAATGGAAATTTATCTGGCCTTTTCTTGGAAAATTGGGAATAGTGACAGCTAAAGACCCAGCTACACCATTTCTGGCCATATACCCGAAAGATGCTCCACCATACACAAGGACATTTGCTCGTATGTTCATAGCAGCCTTACTCATAATAGCCAGAATCTGGAAACAACCTAGAATGGATAAAGAGACTATGGTAAATTTACACAATGGAACACTATTCAGTTATTGAAAACAAGGAAATATTGAAATTTGCAGGCAAATGGATGGAACTAGGGACAATCGTCCTGAGTGAGGTAACCCAGAACCAGAAAGACATTTATGGAATATACTCACTTATAATTGGTTATTAGCCCAACATAGACATCCTCTGAACGACTCCACCCAGCAGAGGATCTGGACAGATGCTGAGACTCAAAGCTGGACTCTTGATTAAGAGTTGTGCGTTGGAGAGAGTGTGTGTGTCAGGAGCTCCACAAAGAGACTATCAAGGATGGTGGATCTGGACCCAGGGTGAGGGGGCGGCACAAACTGATGCACCAGCCAAGGATATTGTAATCAGAGAACTTAGACTACCTGTTCAGATGTAGCTGATGGACAGCTCATTCTCCACACGGGGAATGGGAGGTGAGAGCAGGGAACTGCCTCTGACATGAACTCTTGTGCCCAGGAATTAATCACTGAACGTTGGTGGAGAGGCCCTGTGGGAACACAGAGTAAGGGAGATGCAGGATACTCAGATGAGACCTGATTGGCTGTGGTCAGATGGTGCGGCAGGGAGGACCCCACCTGTCAGAGGTCTAGGGGAAGGGAAGATGGCAGGGAAGAGGGAAGGAGGGTGGAGCTAGGGGATTACAATTGAGATGTAATGCAAATAAACTATAATTTGAAAAAAGAAAACATGCTGACTTTGGGGCACCAGGAAGATGTCACATGTGGTAAAGATATTTGATGCCAATCCTGAGCAAAATCTGAGTTTGATCCCTGAATCCCAATCCTACAAGATAAGAGACATCAACTATCTCTGTCTCTATCTCTGACTCTCTCTCTCTCACCATAAATAAAATTTTACATAAAAATAAACACTGATTTTGAAACAGTGACACACAATAATTTCTCAATAAAAATAACCAATTGGTACAAAAAGCTGCTTAATACATTACAAAAACAATACTGAGTATGATATTTACCAAGTATGAAATGTAAACCACACACACACACACACACACACACACACACACACACACACGTGTGTGTGCATCCACATTTTCTTTATAAGCATAATTTAACTCACCTAACAAATTACTGGAAATTTGCAGCCATGTGGCCCATGTCACATGTCAGCTGATAACAAATCCTAGCAAGCCAGCCATTCTCTGCTTAAACCCTTTAGGAAGCACTCCCGCCTCGATGGATGAGACGATTACGTCTCTTTTCTAGTCCCTGATGTTATGGAGAGGCATGAATGTATAATCAATGCACTCGAACGCAAGCTAACGATCTGTGGCAGCTTGTCCCTTATGTCAGATCGACTTGGGACATTTGACAAATACAGAGAAGTTTCCCATCAGAGGGTAGATTCTTTGCACTGTTCATCTCTGATTTTTTTTTTCCACTATTCGTGTCTCCCAGCAACAGCAACACACATTCCTTAGAAGCTGCCCTGGGAAAAGGAATACGAATAAAGTGGAGGCTGTGGCTTAAGGAAATCACATCCCTGAAGCCTGGGTGAGGCAGGGCAAGCTGGACTCCTGAAGACAAGATTAAAGTGCAGTTCAGGGGAAAGCCCCTGAAATGAATACTTCACATTCAAAGACAACATATATTTAGAGAAAATGAAATCTTGGTTAAAACATTTCTGAATCATGTCTAAGTGTTCCCAATAAACCAAAAGGATTTTGCTTGATTTACTTGGTTCAATTTCTGAGCCTCTCCCCTCTGCGCTAATGGCAAACAATCAATCATCAGAGATGTAATCAGACTTAGCAGAAGGCCACTGGCATCGTTTTCAATCATTTAAACTTCACCAGCCAGCCTTCCCTCCTTATGAATCACAGAGATTAATGTGCAAAGATTTATAAATGTGCTTCAGAAAAATTAGCAAATTATGATGGTTTTGTCCTCAGCATACGGCTGCTCATTTTACGAAGCATTCTGTGTAATCTGAGTTGTGGCTCCTAACAGCTTTATTGTTCCAAGGAGGAAAAATAGTAGAGATATCTTAAACTTAACATGAGGGTGACTCTGAGTAGATAATAAATACATACATTTTTAAACAGAAAGCTTCAGAAAAGGACACTTTTTTGAATATATACTCCAGTTGGTGACTGACATATTTTCTTTAATAAGTAGCTCCTAAATAATAAGTAGCATTAGTGCAAACAGCAATATGAATACGATGAAAATAATCTAATGTTTAGGTGGATCTCATATTAAACAGTTTTCATAGCATTTTAGACTAAACTATTGTTTCAATTTCACTAAATAGTATTTTTGTATTTTCAATTATATAATATTTTGTGGTACTTAAAATTCCTACTCATTTAAACCAGATTGTTACTTTTCTATTTTTAAAATTATTTTGTTTAAGAATTCCATACACGAATATAATGTTTTCTTTCAAATCCACCTCTTTGTCCCCCCCCCCCTTAATGACTTTGCTATCTCCCACATGACTTCCATTTCCCTCTTAATTTCATATGCCTCTGTCTTGTCTTTGGTTTTGTTTAAAGGCTCTCAGCCCTTTTAGTGCTGCCTGTAGACGCATGGTGTAGGCTCATCCTGTGGTGCATGGGTGGCACTTCAGGGGCTGCATCGCTAACAAAAATGGATTTTCCCTCCCACAGCAGCTATCAACAGCCAATAGGTACTCAAAGTTCTTGAACCTCTTCCCCTCTCATGCTGAGATTTGCGTTAGGTTGATCTTGTGTAAGTCTTGTGTGTGTGTGCTCAGCCACTGTGGATCTTGTGTGTAATAGTGCTGTCTGTGCTCATTTGTTTTCAAGCAAAAGAAGAGGGTATAATAGATTTTAAATTACTTAATATATATCTTAATTCAAGATAACATGGATTTATTTGTAACATCTAATTTGTCCTTTCCACTCATTTTCTTTCTCTGGTTCTTTCTTTTGCTTAGCTCTCCTTTCCTCTCTTTCCATACTCTAATACCTTATATCATTTTGGTTTTCTCCAAATAAAACAAGTTCAACAGCTTTATCTCTCCATCCATACTATCCTGCCTGGGTCTGTGGTCCTTCAGCAATAGAGGACCATGCTGACATCTGTGGCCTATGTAACAATAAAGGCCATAAGGATGATCTGTCCTCAGGATCCCAGAACCATATTGAAGCCCATAATATGTGTTCCCATGGACTATAAAAGGCAAGGAAGTTATTTTTGTAATGGTATTGATGACTGAGAAACAGGAATATAGAAAGCTTCTGTGTTGACCTCTTCCCCACCTCCCTAAAAGTAACAGCATAAACAGAAAGCCATCTGAGCGAGGAAAAAAAATCAAAACACCTCTTTTAAAAGTGTTATAAAGATGCTTTCTACATTTGATGACTTCTGGCAGGGGTGCGTGCGTGCGTGCATGTGTGTGAGTGAGTGTGTGTATAAGGACACAGTTTTTAAAAGAGGGAGGTTGAGTATGTTCCAATGAGTATATGGGCAACACAAATTGAATTTGTCTCTTCTTCTTCCTCTTCCTCTTCCTCCTCCTCCTTCACCTCTTCTTCCTCACCCTCCACTCTCCACTTTCTTCTTCTTTCTTCTTCTTCTTCCTTCTTCTTCTTCTTCTTCTTCTTCTTCTTCTTCTTCTTCTTCTTCTTCTTCTTCTTCTTCTTCTTCTTCCAGAGGGGAGAACACAAGGCAAGGTATACCTGGGATGACTGGGAAATCAGTGCAATGGATTGCACAATGTGAAATTTCCCAAAAATCAATACAAATATTATATTGGGAAAAATAAACAACAATCTGCCGGGAGTAATGACACACTTTCAGTACTCGGGAGACAGAGACAGTTGGATCTCTCTGAATTTGAGGCCAGCCTGGTCTACAGAGTGAGAACCAAGACAGCCAGGGCTACACAAAGGAATCCTGTCTAAAGAAAAACAAAACAAAACAGAAAAGAAACAAAAACAAAAACAAAACCCAAGCAAACAATCAACCAGACAAACAAAAAAGAAATAATAATCTCTAAATTGATCTAGCCACAATAACATAATAAACTAATCTTTTCAGTTGTGAGCAACACAACGGAGAGCCCTCAGTATAAAATAACCCTTTCCATTTCAAGCTTCACTAACTGCTGCTGGGATTCCCAATGATACACAGTTGTAGGGCAGCAACCCAAACAGGTGATTGTCAGCTTTCCCTTCTCATTCCTATTCATCCATATCTTATGCCCTCTCCTCCTCTATTTATCAATTCCAGGAAAACCAACTCCCCAAGAAACCCACCAGTGTTTCCCTATCTCCCCTTTCTGGGCTGAAGACAGGCTCAAGAAATGGGCTGCCATCAACATGCTATGAATAATGTGACAATACTGAAGTTAGTTTACAAAACAGTAGTGTGTATCTGCTGTGGAAATCTGTTACCAGTTGCTTGTTAAGATTGTCAACAAAGCCGGGAGTGGTGGCACACGCCTTTAATCCCAGCACTCGGGAGGCAGAGGCAGGCGGATCGCTGTGAGTTCGAGGCCAGCCTGGTCTACAAAGTGAGTCCAGGATGGCCAAGGCTACACAGAGAAACCCTGTCTTGAAAAAAAAAAAAAAAAACCAAAGATTGTCAACAAAATCTACTATACAGCCAGACCTTTATATTCTCAGGCTCTGCACTGACAAATTTGACTGCTCATGAAACAAAGAGTGTGAAGACATATTTTTTATTGTACAAATACAAGTATTTATATATTTACATTGAAGCCAATCAAAGTTACATTGAAGACTATGTATACACTAGGGTTTACATAGGTTATGTGAAAGTACTATATCATTTTTCACAAGGAATTTGTTTTTTGTATCATAATCATTTCCTTTAAGTATAATGAGGAGTGATACATTTACATTAATTTTTCTAGAAATGGGCTATACTCCAATCTATCTATCTATTTTTAAAAAACATATCAGAGCATGCATTTCAATTAAGTCTCATAGAACTCAGTCAAAATTTAACACTATAATGTGGTCACAGTGTTAGGTCGAAGGACATGGTTACTGGAAGAACAGAGAAACACAGTTGCACCAAGAAAGTCCTGTAGCCAGGAACCCTGCCACAATCCCCTCCCTGCTACAGAGTTACTAACCAGATTACAGGGCACCTAAACAATGCCTCCAAATAAACCATAAGTAAAACTAAGGAATCAATAAAATGTACACACTCATCATTTTCCTTCTCATGGTAAAACATACTAGATGTAAGTTCACTGCAAGCAGGGAATTCTACCTCATTCCTTGACCACCTGACACCTCTTACATATGAGTCAGTCTGAGGAAATCTCTGAGCACTTGCCAGCCTAGAGTGTCTTTCTTTCTCTTTACTCTGAGCTTAACCTTGTGAAGCATGGCTCCCTCTTCTGGTTTGGCCTTTTTCCAATGTATGCTGTCAACTGTTTTTGCATTTAAAACATACATCCCTTTGAAAATACATTTCACTTCCATTTTTTTCAGAACATTGACACATATTATTGGTTTCAACAGTGTTCGCCATTTTATTCTATAAGATTTTAAGAGATGATATTACACAAAGCACATGTAATTCTGAGAAGAAAGATATTGAAAATTACTTTCTTTTCCCTTGTAGTTTTGTCAAAGAAAAAGAATTGCTCTCTTATTTGTCAACTGGACAGATAGATAGATGTTGTTTTGCTCTAGTTTATGTTTTAGCTATTACTCTGAAAAATAACTTTTTATATGTTGTTTGATAGTAAGACTTTACTTCTGTGAGCATTGAACATTTTAATTTTCCATATCTATACCTACAATCTCTATGGTGTCATTTAATGCCACTGAAGATATTGATTATACTGGAGCTAGGAAGCTTCCTCGGGGGATACAGTGCTTACCAAAGAAGCACGAAGATTCATCTTCAGGTCTTCAGTTGCTGGCCAGTGATCCCAGCACTTGGAAGGCAAAAACAAGAAGTTCATGGGCCTAAGTGGCTAGCTAGACTCCCCATCCTGCCCACGCTCCAATTTAGGGATCACATCTCAATTAATAATGAGGATAATGTTCAAGCAAGACAAGCCACATCTGTCTCTGTCCTCAACATGCACATGAACACATCTCTCACACCTGTATTCATGAAAACATGAAGATGCATATAAACACATGCACACCTTCCACGCACACATATACAAGTGGAAAAGTATTGATTATAGATATTTTAAAGATAAGTGTCTGAAAATTTAAACAACTGTGCCTGCTAGGTATGTAGTTATGCTCTCTACTTGTATGGTTTTCAATAAAATATTGTCTTGATTTGCATGTGGTTATTGACTTTTAACAAGAGAAAATTTAATATATAAAGCATTTGGATGCTACCTTTTAGCTCAGAAATGGTTTAATTGCCTATGTCTCAGTAGCTTAACCAGAGCTGATTGTCTTAATCTAAAGGAATTTGAAATAATTCAAAGCTTGACTGTAGTGCTTGAAAAGGCTATAAAATCCTACTTCACTTTCAGCCCGAAATGTGGCATATAGAAGTTCTAAGCAAGTTTCTTCCTATAGCAATTCCTCATTGGTCAATCATGGACTCCAGCACTTTTTTATCCTAGCCATCATGATATTATGGTCCTGCTCATCATCTTAGCTGTCACTTATAAATGTAATGGGAACATTTTGAGGTTTAAGCAGGAGGATCAGGAATCCAAGGCCAGCCCCAGCTACACAGTGAATCTGAGGACAAGTTGAAATATATGAGACTCTGACTAAAAAGTAACCATAATATTAGGAAAATGGTAGAATTAGTCATCATTCATAGACAATCTTAAGTGAAAAAAACAGCACCAAACAACAACTCATGTCTTTTTAATTTTCTTTTCTTCCAGATGTTGTCCACATAAAGTCTCAATATTTGTGAAAATTCTCTCCTTACTTGAGAAATTCATTCTCTGTTAATAGTAAATTTATTTTTGTACTTTTTGTGATGCAAGAGTTTGTTTGGAAATTACTGCAGAGGACTTCCAAGCCACCCAAATGAACAACAAAGTGTCACAATGAACCCACGTGTGTGACACTGTGAAAATAAGGAAGAATTCAGCAAAGTTCCAGCCCCCAAACAGCAGGATAGGGCTCTAATCTCCCCACACACACCTTCTCCAAACATTGTTCATGCCAGGAGGGAGATGCTAAGCTTTGCCCATGCTTCCCCACTGGCTGGATTCTCATGAGTAACCTCTCTTTTAGAATTACATATCCATCCTCTGAAATATTTTTCTTAAGAACCATAAAGTTTCCTTGTTAGCAAAAAAATTTCTGCAAGGAATAGAAATAAACTTCATGCACTTGAGGTTCTTTGATTTATTATTATTTTACTTCCAAGAGCCTTCTCAAAGAGCATTTTAAATTCAATGTTAGGATCAAGTATGCCTTTGAAAAATTAACTTTCATATACAGATGAATCATTTGTTCTTCTTCTGAAGCAATATTGCATGCACATAAAATAATCTGAATTGAATTCTAGCAGACCATATAACACTGAGCAATTGAACTGAGTGAACACATTCCTGGAACTTGAAGTGGTACCTTATAGAATATTCCTGGCTCTCCCGAAGTAAGTTGTAAGGTTGGAGCACTTAATGCTCAGAAAAGGCATAATGTGAGTCACCTGGAGTTCAGAGGATTGTTCAAACATTTCAGGAGAGAAATAAATGGTAGCCAAGAGCAGGACAAAGGCAAATTATATGGGAGATTGCCTAAGGCATTGCCTCAGAAGAATGAGCATCTTGAGTAGCTTCATGTCTCATAGTCATAAGGACTTTTCCAATATATAGGTGAACATTTTTCATGAAAGGCTAATGTAAGTTTGGGAGTAGTAGGTTAGAACCAGTACCAAGAATTTAAAGGTATTCCAGACATATGTGACATACCTGGAGGCAATATAGCTTAACATGTTTGGCCATTTTAATGCAATGTTAATTCTGCTGTAGGCAAAAGAAAATACAGCGTGATAAGAAGGAATTGGCTGCAAATAGTTCTCCAAAGAATGAAAACTTTGAAGGATTTTAAGACTAGAAAAGAATAAATATCCCATTCGTTGTTCTACAAAAAATGCACAATCACCTTCTCATCTAAATGTTACTAACCAATTATCCAAAGTTTGTGTGTGTGTGTGTGTGTGTGTGTGTGTGTGTGTGTGTGTGTGTGTGTAGCTCTCTCTCTCTCTCTCTCTCTCTCTCTCTCTCTCTCTCTCTCTCTCTCTCTGTGTGTGTGTGTGTGTGTGTCTGTGTTTTTTTTTTTCTCTTCCTCTCTCTTCTCGTTCTTCCTCTCCCTCTTCCCACCTTAGACACTGCCACCCTAGTGGTGGGACTATAGTCATGCTTTTATAGGATTTAGTAATGATTTCAACATTTTATAGGATAACAGTAGAGGTATGAGAGAGGAAAACAATAAAATATATTCTAATATTTAAAAGGAAATCTGCAATCCAATTCGACCTGAAAAATGCTTACGCGCAGTCCGCTTAACAACAGAACTCACTTTTCCCAATGCATATGGGCTAACTTACAAAACCAGAAAACAGTCATGCTCTATCTTAAAGAATTTAATCCCATACTAGGGATTTTCTCAAACCACAAGAGAATGGAATTAATGGTTAAAAGAAGAAGAAAATTTGGGGTATAATAAAAAATATTGAAAGTGGGCAACATAGTTTTAATAAGAATGAGGCTACAAATAATAATTACACTGACACTGAGAAATGTTTTGAGATGATGAAAGTAAGACAATTTCAATCAAAACTTAATGCATCTAGCAAAGAAAGTCATTAAATTTATAGATCTTAAAAGAATAAATATCTCACACCAATAAGCTAGTCTTCTTCTATAGGAGACTGAAACAAAGAGAGCTAACTAAAGTCCAAGCAAGCAGGACTTACAAAATCATAAATACTAGAGATAAATAGCTGTAATAGATGAAAGACTAAATGGAGAAAATCAACCTAACAAATGTTTTCCATTCTCACATCAACATAATTAACAAAGTGGACAGACTGAATAAGATTAGGGTACTTCAACACCATAAAATCAGGATGAATGATGTGAGAGTACAACCAACCTTAGACAAGGTAAGAAATCCCTATGAATACTGTCTTATCAATAACCAGATTAATTAGAGGAAATAGGCAAGTATTTAGAAGTATACAAAGTGTTAAATCTATGTTGGCATAATATCCTTGTGGACTATGGACAGTTCATTCTTGTTCATTAAAATACTGACTTCTCCATCCCACTATCTGGTTTCAGTCCAGACATTGAATTGTAATGTTTATTCTAACTATCACCTGTCTCAAGTTTGTGTAAACATGCCACCATTTGTTCTCTGTATTGCCAATAAAAGCCAACTAGCCAATGCTGAGCAATACAAAGAATAGGACGGGACATGCTGGTCCAGTGAGGGGAAGAGAAGCAGCAGCAAGGACAGGAGGGATGCCGGGGGAGAGGGCTGCTAAACACCTGGAGAAATGAACTTGACCTAATATGTGAGTAAAAAGCAAGTATAGGGTAGGAAATCTGAATTGGAGGAGGCTTTATTAGCTTAGAGGGTTAGGATGGAGAATTATTACTCAGCATTGTGTTCTAGGCTAATTAAATAGATTCTAGTGCTTCTGTGTGTTTATTGAGTATAAAGCTGGTTAAGAAGTAACCACTGAAGGGATCCAAATGGGAAAAGAAGTCAAATTATCCCTATTTGCAGATGATATGATAGTGTACATAAGTGACCCCCAAAATTCCACCAGAGAACTCCTACAGCTGATAAACACCTTCTGCAAATTGGTGGGATACAAAATTAACTCAAAAAAGTTAGTAGCCTTCCTATATACACATACACCCTTCACAATAGCCACAGGCAATATAAAATATCTAGGAGTAACTCTAACCAAGCAAGTGAAGGACTTGTTTGAAAAAAAACTTCAAATCTCTGAAGAAAGAGATTGAAAAGGACATAAGAAGATGGAAAGGATCTTCCTTGCTCATGGATCGGGAGAATTAATATAATAAAAATGGCCATCTTAACAAAAGCAATTTACAGATTCAATGCAATTCCTATCAAAATACCTATACAATATTTTAAAGACATTGAAATATCATTTCTCAATTTCATATGGAATAACAAAAAACCCAGACTAACTAAAACAATCTCATACAATAAAAGATCCTCAGGAGGACTCTCCATTCCTGATCTCAAGCTGTACTATAGAGCAATAGTAATTTAAACAGCATGGCGCTGGCACAGCAACAGGCCGGTTGATCAATTAAATAGAAGCGAAGACCCAGAAATGAATCCACACACATACGGTCACTTGATTTTTGACAAAGAAGCTAAATCTAGTCCATGGAAAATGGATAGCATCTTCAACAAATGGTGCTAGTCCTACTGGATGTCTACATGTAGAAAAAATTGGTGCCTCATATTTGACCACCTCCCCTTGATAGAGAGACCTGGTGGCACTCAGAGGAAGGCTAGCAGGCTACCAAGAAGACACTTGATACCCTATGAGCATATACAGAGGAAAGAAGTCCCCCTCAGTCACAGTCATAGGGGAGAGGAGTAAGGGGAAAATAGGAGGGAGGGAGGAATGGGAGGATACAAGGGATGCGATAACCACTGAAATGTAATAAGAATAAATTAATAAAATATTAAAAAATTAAAATTTTAAAAAAGACAAAAAAATGCAATTAGACCCATCTTTGTCACCATGTACAAAACTTAAGTCCAAGTGGATTTACAACCTCAACATGAAACCAGAAACACTAAATCGGTTAGAAGAAAAATTGGAGAAGAGCCTGAAACACATAGGCACAGGTGACAACTTCCTGAACAGAACTCCAACAGCCCAGGCCCTAAGGTCAACCTCTTCAGGTTGAGAAGCTTTTGTAAGGCAGGAGACACTATCAACAGAACAAAGCGACAGCCTACACACTGGGAAAAGATCTTCACCAACCCTTCATCTCACAAAGGTCTGATATCCAAAATATATAAAGAACTCAAGAAATTAAACACCACAAAATAAACAAATCAATTGAGAAATGGGGCTCAGAATTAAATGGCGAATTCTCAGCAGAGGAATATTGAATGTCTGCGAAACACTTAAAGAAATGCTCAACGTCTTTAGTCATCAGAGAAATGCAAATCAAAACAACTCTGAGATTCCATCTTACATCCATTAGAATGGCTAAATCAAAATTTCAAGTGACACCACATGCTGGCGAGGATGTGGAGAAAGAGGAACACTCCTTCATTGCTGGTGGGAATGTAAACTAGTACAACCAGTTTGGAAATCTATCTGGCACTATCTCAGAAAACTGAGAATAGGACTTCCTCAAGACCCAGCTATTCCACTCCTTGGAATATACCCAGTAGATGCTTTAGCACACAACAAGGATATATTCTTGACCATAGTTATACAGCCTTATTCATAATAACCAGAACATAGAAAAAGCCTAAGTGTCCCTCAGTCAAAGAATGGATAAAGAAACTGTGGTACATTTACACTATGGAATACTACTCATCTATAAAAAACAAGGAATTCCCGACATTTGTGGACAAATGGATCGAACTAGAAATGATCATAATGAGTGAGTTAACTCAGAATCAGAAAGACTCAAATGGTGTATGTTCACTTATATCTGGACACTAGCCCAAGGGGCATATCCCATGAAAGTCTTCACTTATCATGAAAGTGGGACAGAGGGGAGGACATCCTATTGGGACTCTCAGTGAGAGAGAAGTTTGGGAGAATGGGGAAATAGATGGATCCAGAGGGTCCTAGAAACCTATAAGAACAACATCATGATGGGTGGATCGGGGTCCAGAGGGGTCTGCTCAAACTATTGCACTAACCAAGGACAATACAATAGTAAACATCAAGCCCCTACTCTGATCTAGCCAATGGACAGGACATTCTCCACAGTTATGTGGAGAGTGGGGTCTGACTCTGACATGAACTCTGGTGATCCATATTTGACCACCTCCTGTTGGTGGGGAGGCCTGGTGGCACTCAAAGAAAGAATAAGCAGGATACCAAGATGAGACTTGATAGCCTATGACTATATAGTTGGGGAGGAGGTCACCCTTGGTCATAAACCTAGGGGAGGAGAACAGGGTGAAAGGGGAGGGAGGGAGGAATGGGAGGATACATGTGTTGGGACCTCAATTGAGTTGTAATCTGAATAAATTAATAAAATTTTTAAAAGTAACCACTGATTTACTAAAAGAATTAATCAATATTAAATATTAATTATATATCAACAAAACTAATTTTTATAAATAAAAATTCTAATAGATATATGATAGATATATATAATGATTTTTAATATAGTTAATAATTTAAAAGAAGTAGGCAAATTCCCATCACAAGAATAAGGTTGACCACAGACTCACTAGTGGATTCTATCCTTTGTTTTAAAATGTATAAGACAAATATTTAAAGTCTGCCAAAAATATACCATGAGTAAACTCCTTCCAAGCTTCAAGGCCATTGTTGACCTATGAGAACATTTCGCAAGAGATGATGGAAGAAAAATGTTTTTAATAATATCAGCATGAGAGGCTTCAAAAAGATGATGAATGTAATACGGCCTTGTGTTTTTGAAAATTATGCAACACAACAGTAGAGTTTGGCTCAAAAACGAGAGATCCATTCCAAATATGAAAGTTAACCAGTACAACGCACCCTTTTAAAGGAGAAAAGTACATTTATATTATTAGTGTGAAGAAAAATGATGGAACATCCAAACAGACAAAGAATATCATCTTATAGCACATAATGTTTGTACATAAGAAAATCATTCAATGCACAGAAATAAGAGAGATGTTCCTTTAAAAAATACATTTCAGTAACCAAGGTGGGTCAGTGCATAGAGGGGCTTGCCACCAAGACCTAGGACCTGAGTTCTCCCAGAACTTATAAGGCAAAAGAAGAGAAGTGACATCCAGATGTATGCCAAAGCACAATGCATGCCTACACATGCACCTACACACACACACACACACAAATGAGCATAAAACAGATTTTACACAACACCTAAAATCCTCTGCTAGGTAAGGACTCCTCAAAATCAAGAACAAAGTTTTCTCATTATTTCTCTTCAACATTTTCCTTAATCCAAACATGGAAAACTGGGCAATGTAAAGAATGCTAGGTAGAAGAAAGGAAATTCTATTCATAAATAACCCATTTGCTCATAGAAAATACTGTGAAATTTGTTCAAATACTTAAAATCTATAAATAATAAGTAAATAAACATTCACAGATTTAAGTTTTGGATATATTTATAAACACCAGAAATGAAAATCTGAGAATTAAATTAAGAACGTACTTTCATCTACAATGACATTAAAATTAATTGCATAGAAATCATTGAACAAGAATGCCAGACTTGGTGCTGCATCAGTGGCTCTGTGGGTTAGAGCACATGCTGCACTAGTGTCTGACCTGAGTTTGAATCCCCAGAATGAACATAAAACACTGGGCAAGGCCACACACACCTGTAATGTCAGCCTTTAGGGGGCAGAGATAAGAAAGTCACTGCGATAAGAGGTTACCAGCATAACTCTATTTTTAGGAAGAGAACTTATCATAAAGAATGAAGGCAGAGTAACAAAGCAGGGCACCCAATGTCTCTATCTATCCTCCCTAAATATGGGTGCACGTATACCACCATATGCATATCACACACAGCACACATGTGCCACCTCACACACAGGAGCAGGAGTTATACACTGAAAACAGCAAAAAGATATTGAAATATAGTAACAAAGACATATGTAAAGACATATGTAAAAGATCTTCAGGAACTCAGAGCCCTAATTGTTAAATAACAATGCCCCAACATTGATTTGAAGACTTCATCAAATCCTTCAGAAAACTGTACTAACTGACCACCTGATGGTAAAACAGATTGTGGAAATACTAACGACTCAAAAGAGCCAAACCATTCTTGAAAGGCTAAATAAATAAACAAACCAACAAACAAATAAATATTAGAAGACATTCTCTGCTTCAAAACTGCTGTGCAGCCATACCCACAGCAACCGTCCTGGGGGACGGAGAAGTACTGGCCAAGAGGATAAAATGCCATGTGTTCTTAAACATCCATTTACACACTCACTCTCTCACGCACACCCCACTAATACATGCAAGTGCATAGCGTATAGCATACACGATTTTTAAAAACACCTTGTTCTCTTTTGAACACAGGTCATTTCTGTGACAGAAAAGTTATGGCTAACTGGTAGATTCTATTAGTTACCTTCTGTTGCTGTGAAAAAAAAAATGCCATGATCAAGACAACTTACAAAAGAAAAGTTTATTTTGGCTTATAGTTCCAGAGGGTTGAAGTACATTAAAAAAAAAAGAACAAAAAAAACCATGAACAGCGTGATGGTAGGTGGCATGAATGGAGGCAGGTGATTGAGAGCATACACCTTGAACTTCGTGCCTGCAGCAAGCAGAGAGAGCAGACTGCAAGTAGTGGAGAGTCTTTTAGCTTTAACTCCCACCTCCTGTGACTCTTCCTGCAGCAGTGACTCGCCTCCTCCTAAAGCTCCCTCCCTAGAAAAGCACCACCAACTGGGTTCCAATGCTGGAGTTTATGAGTAACCTTTCAGCTCCAAACCATTCACCAGTGCATATCCAAGGCTCATGTAGTTATTCCACCTAAAATGAATCAATCTGCAGAGGCTACAGGCACACCTACACATCTGGTAAAAATAGTCCACATGCTAGTTAAATGCAATCATTTGTGAAGTCACATTGTTTCTGTCTTGATGACAGTTTTAAATATATTTAATATACTTAGTAACCTATTATTAACTACTCTAATTATATTTATTAAGCTTTCTGTTCTTACTTTATCAGATGACTATAGAAAATAAAGTTAGTAGTATGCTAGTAAATGTATAAAGAAACATTAGCAAAATTTCATTTTAATAGTGCTCGAACACAAAATATAACTAGCCAAAGAAAGTGATGGAGTTGTGTCATTCTGACAGTTGGACATTTCTAACAGTCATGCAGACCTCATTCCACCAGTGTACTTAATTGGATTCTGCATTCTGTGGGATGCAACCTTCCATCCAGCCACTGATTGGAATTACATTGTATCATTGTCAGCCTCTAAAGATTGAGAAGGCTGCCTTCAGCTCTCCCACTGCACACTGAATAACAAGGGGAATGAATTATCAAGCCCCGTAGCTCAGCTTCTGTAATGAGTTCCTTTGTTACGTTTCAGAAGTGATCCTTGGAGAAGGCAGAATGGGAAACAATACTTTCATTGATAAGAAATGAAGATTGCCCTCTCTCCTCCTTATGATGAAAATTTATGAGAAGCAGCAAGAAGAAAAAGCAAGTCAGTGCATTACAGTGAGAGCAGGTAAGGACATAACAGAAAAGTTTACTTTTTGACGAAAAGTTCAGTTTCTGGTCACAATGAGTGAAAGTTCTTTCTGGTTCCTATACTCTGCTGTCACGTCAGGCCACGGTGTCTTTGCTTATTTTAGCTGCCATGTGTTAATTATTCTGTTTAGACAAACACATACTGTAAAATAATCTGTTAGTGAAAAAGCTCCCAGAAGATCCCGATTTCATCAGTTCTCTATTGCTGCATGAAAAAGTTGTCACAGTTCATTTATTTCCTCAGTCAATGGAGATCAGACAGCCATATATGACTTATCTTGGCATTTTGCTTTTGGTGTTATGATATTATAATCATCAAGTCCAACAAGTTATGTTCCCATCTCAATGCTAGATGGAAAGAAGAATCAAATGTCAAGCTCACCTGGGTGTTTGGAGTATTTACTATGGGTGTGTGAATGAGGAAGAAGAAGCTAGCACTGGCTGCTGAATAGAGGTCAGGTTTTCCTGGGCACGGTTCCTGAAGGTTTTTGCCATTTCTTGACATTCCTCATGAAGTGCACTGTATTCTTGACTGAAAGGGAATGGTTGCCATTCAACATAAACTAACCATGGAGATTATCTTTCTCATAGTATAGTGATTTAGTTAAAGGAAAACCACAGCACTACCCATTCTCAAGGTAATGGGGAATGTGACACTGGAAATCCCTCAAGCAGCTAGGGTTTGCCCATCACATTGGCCTTTGGATAGTTCCACATTTTACAAAAATGTCTATCGAATACCTAAAGGTTCAAAGCCCAATTCTCAAAATGAGTCAAGCGTGTTGCGAGACTCATTTTTGCTGCAAAGGTAACATCCATTGTATGAACCAGCCTGCCTCCATAGGCTTAAAAGTCATCTTATAGTAAAGACAAATTAGGCTTATTCCTATGATTCAATGTTTCTCAAGGATTGTGCTATAATCCACCTGAAACCTTAACTATAAATGGTTCTGAACTGCCTGGTCCAGAAAATTCCAATCATGTCTTTATTTCAAAAAGTTGCTATAACCATCTTGAAAACCTACCTTTGTTTTAAAAGGTTCCTGACTACCTTGTTAGCAAACCTATCTTTGTTTTGAACAACTGGTATAGTTATGGCCTTGTTATAATCACTGTGTAATGTTCTGCTTCAGTAACTCTGCTTTCTGCCTACCAAATCCCCATTTTGGAAACCTCTTACCCTGAGCTATAAAACCCTTATTTGACCACATCCAATGCTGACCTCTTGAACCCCACATTAGGAAAGGCAGCTTGTATACATGAGCCAAATAGCTTGCTTTAATTTATTGCTCATTTTAATTAATTTGGTCAGAGTGATTTGAGTTGGTGCCTTTCTCCTCACATCTTTGGGATTAACAGCTGTTTCTTTTGGAAATAACTGAAGTCACAATAGATAATCAGTACTGATTTGCTCAAAACATAAAAAGAAATTCCTCCTGAGCATTTTACTGATACATCCATGGCCCTTGCATTCTATACAAAGGCAACCCCATACAGAGGCCTGTCTAAGAGTGAGACAATCTTCCATGGAAAAAGACTGGATATACCTTTGAGTTTATGTACTCTGACCATGAATTACTTTTATTTATAAAACTGCTAAGCATATCTTTTGTACATTTAGAATCCAAAAGCCAAAATAGAACAGTTTTCTCCACTGCAGCTATCAGGCATTGATACACATCTGAGATGTCCAAGGGACAAGTAGAATTGCACCTGTCATCTGTGCTTGTAGGTAATGAGGGAATAGTCTAGAAACGTTCTCAGGTGAGCTGTTTGGCTTGCTTTAAAATAACTGTCTCCTTTGTTCTTTTCCAACTTCTTAGAATAAAGTATTCACCAGACTCTGATGTCAGGAGGAGAGCTCAGCAAACCCAAAGGTTGTGTTCTTTTGTTCTGAATCGAAAAGCATTCAATAGTAACATTCAGATATTTTAAAAAAACAAATAAACAAAAAACTCAGTAAATTCTTAGGAAAACCTGAGGATCTCAGGGAGTAATGAAATTCTGAACTCAGAGAACAGGGTAGCCTGGGCTTGCAAGGAAACTGACCACATTACCTATGTGTTATATTGTATTTGATTTTAAAGCTATACTGAATAATTAGAATGAGTGGGTGCAAGAGGAAGCATTTATGGGAGATTACGAAGACAGCAAAAACTTAAGTCTATACCAATAAATGACAGGTCAGATGAATGAAGCAAGTAAGGAGGAAGATATTTCTAGAACTGACATAAAAAGACAAAAGGTTAGGACATCTTCAAGAAAGCATAAGCATAGTTTATTGTTGGCCCTTGCTGTTAAGGTCAAAGTCTGTCATTACAGGAAAGCCTCACAGCTTGGAGCTAACTGCAGTGATGGACAATCCTTTGTTAGCTGGGATCCCTCTTCTCTGTCTGATCTGGGATAACCCCAGATCCTCTAAGGTATGTCACATAGCCACAGGGAAATTACAGACTCAACCCTTTCCCAATAAGAAATACCCAGAGATTCCTAGAAACACCCTCCCCATACTAATAAGATGTCTTGGTACCTTAGGTTTCAACCACGGCTCTAATCATACCTGGAGTTTTTCCCCAACCCCTTAGGACCCCCATAGGAAAATTAAGTACTGCATTCCCCCTTCTTATGATAGGACTGTGCCACTGCACGTAATTCAAGTATCCCTGGGATTCCTAGCCCCAGTGAATCAAACACATTCACTCTCAAATCCCCTCCCACTGCCCATGGTTTATAATGTCCCTGATTCACAAAATATGTGCCCTCTCACTTCATTCCTCTACCCTGGCTGTCTGAGACTCATCACTTATTCTAGAGAAAGAAGGGCTTCCCTTCTCCTTCAAGAATTCACCACTGGGCTCCTGTGCTTGACTACCGATCAGGAAGTCCTGTGCTGCTATTCCCATGAGCTTCTGCCATTCACCAGCATGTCACCATGGGTCACTGCCACTGTCTTTCTTATGCCACTCCTTAATGCCCCCTCTGTCGAGGTGTTCTCCACACAGCCATTCTGTCTGCTGGAACCAAACCTGGATCCCATCACTGCCTTTTGGTTTTGGAAGTCTGAGCCTCCATTACTATCTGTTTTCCACGTAGCCACCAACATGCCAAAGTCAGATTGGGCCTTGTAGCCATCTGGCTCCTGTTTCAGAGCCCTGAGCTCCCCACTGCCACCTGGCCTGGTGCTGGCAGCCCAACTGAAAGAGTAGTAATAGTTATTGCAGAGAAATCTTTCCTTTCTCTGGCACCTTCAGCTGAACTGGAGATCTTCTGGCACAGATCTGGGTTCTGGGTTCTGGGTTCTGGGTCCTGGGTTCTGCTCTTCTTGCCCTGGAGACTGGCATTTCTGAGAGAGGCAGAGCCTTTGACCCTGGACTTCACCCTTTTCCATCCAGAAGCTGACAGTGCTCAGGCCTTCCCTTGGGAGAAGCACGCACTTCCGACTAGTGGTGTTCAGGCCTGGAGAAGCAGAAACACAGCTTCTGGCGGGGAACATCATGCGATGATGGAGATGAGGCAGAGCATTGAATGCCTTGCTTTAGTATTTAATCTGAAACCTGAGATAGCATCGTATTAGACTATAATTTAAGGAAGACAGTTTCAAGTTCATTCAAGTGAGCAATAACTGTATGTACAAAAGGTAAATTTTGTGGTGAAACTATTTGCCAAAGGTTACATGAGTATACACTTACTTGGTATAAGTTACTGCCCATTTATCAGAGCCGTGTTTCTTAAAACAGTTTATTAGCACTTCTGTAATCTGTGTGAGAAACAAATCCACACACTTGGATATGAATGTACATGTGCACAAATGTACACAATTATTTTGAATTTTTTTCTGCCCACATACTGTTTTTCTCTAAAGGGATCATTCAAAGAAGGTTTGAAAAAGATATTTGAGAATAGACAGAAAAATTAAGAATTAGAGGAAAGACAGTGGAGGTTGTAGGTACTTGATAGTTTTGATAAACATTGTGACTATAGGAAATGTGTTTTCAATTCGTGGACTAATTTTTAGAGGGATAGAGAAGAAGAGAATGGGGAAGGGGGAGAGGAAAGTGAAAAGAGGATGAGAGGCTGGATAAGCAGGGCCAGGGAGAAAAGCAAGACCTTTATGTTGCCAGAAATGTATAACACACACTTCTGAACATAAGTAGACGTAGTTGGATAGATTTTTAATGAACAACCTACACCTCCTTCAAAAATTAAAAGTAATAAAATTTCCATTTTCAAATGACCTCATGTAATACACTTATTATTATCTAGCTGATATTATGATTGTAATTTTCCAAAGAAAATGTAGCCTTTCTTCTTAAATTTCCATTATCTAGCTTTATAAAAGATGAAGGAATAGAAAGAAATAAAGAAGTTAACTGGTCATAACACATCATAGAACATTCCTTTACTTATAGTAAACTAACTTCCTACAAAGCTAAGACAAAATCCCATTCAGAGCACTGGTGGCTTCTGTAGACTAGTTTTGAATTTAGGCAGTAGTTATAAAAGCAGTTTTTTAATGGTTTTCTACTCCATTGTAGACAATGATAATTGACAGAGAAAATATTTTTATCCCATACACAGACACGTGAGTGTGCGTGTGTGTGTGTGTGTGTGTGTGTGTGTGTGTGCCCACACATATGCATGCACATCAGTGAACATAAAATATCTTTATGTGAAGAGAAATCCATTCTCTCTAGTTTCACAGAAATAACCTAAAGCTCATTGATAAGATAAAAACCCATTTCATTCCACCCATGAACTCACTCAGTGGATTACGAATTTGTTAGCAGATAGCTATAGTGGATGATTTTGAGACAAAAATGCTTCCAACGAAATGGTTTGAAACTACTGAAATCAAACATTTTTCGTAGGGTTCTCATTGCCCTTAGAAACTATCCTGAAAATGAGCAATACATTCTTTGCCTAGACATCTAAAGCCATTTAGGTCATAAACTCTGTCAGCATTGCAAAGACTTAAAAATAGAGCTCAAAATAAATTTGTACCATGCTCCACAAAATAAATGATGGTGGGTTTTCTGCTTACACCTGCTGGCTCTCCAATATTCTTCCACATGTACATTTCATAGATTAAAGATAGATAATTTTGGTAGTACAACATTTAAAACATCTACAAAGACATAGAAAATGGTGTAATAAACTCTCACTACATATAACTGCCTTCAACATTCCTGATATGTCACAAACTCTGTTTCATATAAACTTCTTTGTCTCCTTTCCTCCTTCTCAGATCCACTCTTTGTCCTTTGTCTTTTGAAGAACATTCTAGCTACACTGTAACTATTGCAATATTTAACTCTTTAAGAACCTCAATACTATAATTAGCCGTGAAGCAACTCCAACGTCCCAGCACTAACAGCAACTGTATAAGCCTTGCTGAAATTACTAGCCTTTAAACCATATTTTTAGATTCTGATCACAAGTCATAATTGTAGTACAAAGCTAACTTAAAATTTTTACTGTCTTTCATGAAGACTTTTTCTAAATAAAATACACTTGAGAGGACTAGTAAATTGACTCAACTGGTAAAATGATTATCATGAGGGCCTGACAACCTGAGTTTGACTTCTGCAACCCACATAAAGGTGAAAGCAGAAAATTAACTCCATAACGTTGTCCTCTGGCCTCCACAAGTATAGGCATCAGTACACAACCACACACACAATCACACACACACACATACACACACACACAAGAGAAAGACAGACAGACACCACATGAATATATGTTAAATCATGTAAAGTTTATGTATATTCTTATGTCTTCTGATGTATTCATTATACCACCTATATTAAACATTAAGCTAAGTGTAAATTCATACTGACATCTTTGATTTTAATTTGTTACAAGAGTCATTCTCACTACCTCCCCTTGCTTATCTTAAATTTTCACTTCAGTAGCGAAAACCCTGGCTCACACTTTGTCATTTATTTATTTTGTTGGTTAACTGTGGTACCTATGTACAATATAGTATCAGGTTTATTAACACATATCCCTGGGGGAAGCATCCTTATCAACTGGATTTACTATGTACTCACAGTTTATTGTACTGTGATTTTTCCATACTACACTCGTTTTAAAAAATTACTTATGTCAGCATTTCCCCAACCTCTTCAGTGGCTGATAAATATATGTTAATACACTTACATTTTTTGTCACATATGCATTTCAGCATGGGCATTTCCCAACTTCTGAAATGTTTGTTTTTAATTTTGCATATATTAAGTTTCATTATTCTTGCTATAAGCATTAATCAGTTTTGAAAAATGCAAATTGTGATAGGGCCACAATTATAGACTACAGACTATCATAGCCAATGGAAATAAGTCATATTCCACCTATTTGGCTCCCCTCATCCCTTCAAATTTCTAGCAAATCTTGGTCCTTTTTCTGTTTCCTTACTATTTTTTTCTTTTTCCTTGTGTATCCTAAGTGGAGGCATTGACCAGGTGGCTTTCTTTGCCCTGGATGCACCTCAGTTTCATTCTTTCTTTCTTTTTGTCACTGAACAATACTGCATTGTTTAAATCTCAGCTTGGTTATTCATCTACCTGTTTCAGTGACCTTGGATGCTTCAGTTTGTGAAAATTATAAACCAAGCTCCTACCAACTTTACAAGTAGGTTTGTGTAAGCACATGAATTCAGAAAGAAGTTCAGCAAGTACAAAGAGTGAAATCAGTTCAAGCTTGTTATGCAGCCTGATAAAATAATAACGGACACACTGCATACTAAAATGGAGGTAGCACTTTTTATTTTATAGTGAAGAACACAGAAAGGCAAATATTATATGCTATACTTACACAGAGAATCTAAAATAGTTGACATTACAGTACCAGAGAGTAGAATAAATGCACATCAGAGACTGGGGCTGCAATAGAATTGGAAGATATTGGCCAGTTGATACAAATTTAAATTACATAGGAGGAGGAATTAATTTAAGTTGGTATAATTATCCAGAGTTACTATCTTGAAAGTTGCTTAGAAGAGATTTTAAGTTAATTTTCACAAAAAAGTTGTAAGTGTGCAAGATGGAGACTAAATGAATAAGGTGACTGCTTTGACACACTTATCTCATATTACACATCTAAAACCATCATACTCAATGCTGTAAGTATATAAGATATATTAGTCAATGAAGGAGGAATGACATGAAGGGGAGAGTATCTTTTGATCAGTTCTTTTGATTCATTTTATTAGCGGTAGTTAATATTTTCCCTGTTAATTTATAGTATCCCATAGCACTTACTTCTTTGGCATCTAAAAAAAAAGTAAATCTCATTTCCTCTTGTTTTCTACATTAGACTTGTTCTGTTTTAAATTTCTACTTTCAGCTTCAAATGCCATTTTACTTTTTTTTTTTCTTTTACCATGTCTTCTGGCTAAAAGAATTATTTCCACATCAACAGTTTTGTATAGGCTGCATGTACAGAATAAACACACCGAAGATCAAGCTTAATCTCCTCCACATCAGGAGGAGCTTAAAAGCTGCCTTGGGAAACTGGATTCAAAGTGTATTCCAATCATGAAGGGGTTGCCTTCATTTCTAATTCCTAATTATAATACCAGAGAAGACCCAGCAAGAGCATGCCTCTGCTTCTGTTATATAAAGGGGTGTATGACACAGAAAATAGTCACTCCAAAAATGCCACCTCTCAGACCTCCCTACAAGGCAGCATGCATTTGTATTAGGGAGCAGTTTAAAAATATAAGGAAAAGAAAGTTACAAGTAGTAGAAAAGAAAAATACACTGTATAATTTTCTCTTTTTAAATATATTTTATTAATTTATTCATATTACATCTCAATTGTTATCCTGTCTCTTGTACCCTCCCGTTCCTCCATCCCTCCCATTTTCCCCTTACTCCCCTCCCCTATGAGTGTGACCATCAGAGACTTGAGAAGGACTAAACGTGATTACCTGAATAGGCTGGGGGTGCAGGTTAGTAGCTTTCCAAATGAGATGACAGAGACAGTTTGCTACCTGAATAGTCACCCAAAACTCTCTATAACATTGGAGCATCATCTTCAGCCTTCTGACCCAATATAATTGACAGACATATTAGTGAGGTAGAAACTGTAGAGGACTTGCGTACCCTGTGTTGGCAGAGTTTGGCTGTCGACTCTGCCTGCATCCAAGCTTGCCCTTTTTTAGGCAGAATTCTACCTGTGGTAGAAATGAGGACACTTTGTCCAATGGCTTGTTTGCCACATTTGAAGCCATCTCCATAAAGAGGTTCTTTGATGCTCATTATCTTCTTTGAAGTAGGTTAGGTGTTGCCAGGAGTTAACCTATCTATTGTCAGTGAATCTTTAAAATAATAAAAACATTTTTAAATGCCATATTCTGCATGTCTCTGAGGTTTTTGAAGACTTTGTCTTTCTAAGGTCAGACTCGGAGATATCTCTCTTTTCCTTTATCTTATATTCTTAGGTTTGGAGACAGGGGTTGAAAAGAAGGAAGGGGAAATATATAAATATATAGGGAAGATAGAGCAAAAAGTAGATTAGTAAATCTAATCCTCAACTTAAGGCCTTAATTGTCACTAACAAGGTTATTTTAATTCACTGGTATAGAATTTTGTATATAGATGCAAAATAAGTTTAATTTTAGATACAGTGGTATAGAAATTAAATGTAAGATTATCCTTCACACATTATATATATATATATATATATATATATATATATATTTCTACTCTGATATGAAGTATTGTACCCACATTACTAAATTATAATACAAGGTTTACTTCCAATACTTTGAAAGTGATATTGCAGGCGGTTTAGGATAAATATGTTACTGTTAAGATAAACAAATACAAATTAATTGTTAGCTGATCAAATCATAGTCATATCAATTACTAGTCTGCTTTATCACAAGAATATACATCATGTGCAACAGGTAGATATGAATCTATAGAAAGATAAGGCTTTTGTGTTTTCATTGCTGCAGTAGCACATACATGAGTTTACTGGTTTAAAACACACCCACTCATCCTCTCATATTTCTATGAACCAGACCCTAAGTGGAGCTTGCTACTGTGTACAGGCCCTTGCAAACTCTAAGATGGGTCCTCTGGTTGTTAGAACAATCTACGTTCTTATCGCTGTATGAAGGAGATTCCTTTCATTTTTAAGCAAACAATGTTGTGTTGAACAAGAACTCTAGGAATCCCCAATTTTTGCCTCCAAAGCAAATTCTGTAGGCGGCGGCCATATGATTAAATTAAGCTTACTTACATAACTACTTTCAAATTTAAATTAATTATCTTAATTGCACTTGCCAAGTCTCTGTTGATTATGTATTTATGGGAGTCACCAGGAAGTAAGTTAAATCACGTCAAAATTCTTCCTACTACAAGGTCATATAACAAAATAAAGATAAGAAATTATATTGAACATAGTATTCTCCTACCAACGGTTTAAAAATCATTGTCCCAGCAGGTAGTTGATACCAACAGTCAAGTTAAACAGGGTTACATTTCCTGTGATTGCGTCTTGTCCCATTTCTATACTTCGCAATCTTCAGATACCTAGTTCTTATCCAAAAGAGCAATGCATGTAGTAATATTGGCTTTGATATTCAAAACATTAACCCTTCATATCCTTGTTTGTTTTAACTTTAAGAAAATATCATGTTTCCTTTTTGCATTTTTCTTTTTAATACTATGTGTTTTTCAGCTATATAATGCTGTTAAGTACATTTTGGATATCATGCCAGCTGGAAGCTATTGCATGAGATAGTTTGGTTATAACTCCTGATGGGATTAATGAGGGCTTACTTTCTTTGTATGTTTAACAAATTCATGTGTTTAATAATATCCATTAAATAGCAATCCCCTTTTCTATCTTCTAGATAAAACATACATCAAAGACGCTCCAAGCTTAGGAACATGTTTAAAAAACTGTTTTCTTTTTTTTTTTTTTTTTTAATTAGAATGAGGTAATATAGAAAGTAGAATGTTCCTGGACCTAAACTGGAGGTCTACAGCTAAACTTAAGCCCAGGGACAAATTCTTTGCTTTGATTTTAGCTACTAGATGTCTTTATTTTCGAAATCTATCATTTTCTAACTTCTCCTTTAAAAGAGTAAAAAAGTGAGGGCAAATAGCCATCTTGTGCTACTCTCATTGGTATGCATTCATGTGTTAGGTTTTTCGCTCTAAAAATGATAAAAGTTTCTCACAACACAATTGTCTCTTTGAGACTACAAATGAGTTGTTAAAATGTAGCTTTATTTTTAACCCAAATTTATCAGAACAGCCCAATCTTCCCCACATGAAGTCGTCTTCTGTTCTGTTTGAGGTCTTACATCATTTCCAAACCACAAGACTACTCATTTTCCAGAAAATTTGAACTGATATAAATTTCACTAGAGGCCATCACACATAATAAAGTAAAAACATATTACAATTGCTTCTTTTCCATAGTCTATTAATTTGGTAAACCTATCAAAAAGCGATTAAATCCCATCTGTCACAAGTTTTTCCTTATAAACCAATTCTATTTATTGTTCATGATTCAGTTACCTTTGAGAGGTTTTTATGGGTTTTTCTTTTTAATAGTTGTCCCATTACTGAAAGATTTAAGTTACATTATTCACTGAACCATAATTGCCTTGATAGCAGCTCCTTCTATTCTGAAAAATTGATACACTGTTAACACTCAATCCTGTCATTTCCCAGTTCTCTGTAAATTTTCATAAATAACCTTCAGCAGTGGTTTGCTACGTTTTTCAGCAAAATCTATTAACACCTTAGATGATAGAACATTCAAACCTTGCACGTTTATTTTGCCCAAATGTATACTTACCTGTTTTTAATCAACAGCTATTTTTGAAAGCATTATGTTAAATTGAAATCCTAGAGTGAAAATAATGATTTAGTGTGAAGCAATCTCTTTGTGTGAAATACAATTCCTATATTTACACTGTATGTTGAGAAAAATCAATATTCTAAAGAAGTGCACACATGTTTCAGTAGCTCGAAGTGTGCTTTTGTGATCAGAGATTACATCTACCCTACCAGGAACTTCAGTGTTCAACTTTTCTCCATAATTATATTGAATATATGCTATCTGTGTCCTAGTGCTTAGGTTATGGTTTCTACACATAGATGTGAGTGACATTTAACTGAAAATGTGATGGGTATTGTCCCTGATAAACATTTGTTTATGTCCAACACCACTGAGTGTGATCTTATTTAGAAAGAATTTTTGGAGATGTTGATAATTTCAAGGTCTTGAAATCATTAGGATAGTGTTGTTGATAGAAGAAAAAGGCAGATTAAGGCTTGAGACAGAGACATCCTGGATGGAAAAACTTGTGCATGCATGTGTGCATGTGTTTGTGTATGTGGTGTACGTGTGTACATGTGTGTATTTGTGTGTGTCACAGTTTGTTTTGTTGTTGTTGCGGTTGCTGCTGCTGTGATAAAACACTTGAACCAAAAGCATTGAAGGAGAGGAAAAGGTTTTTCTGCTTATTAAGACCTGAGACAGAAACATCCAAGATGGAAAAAATTGTGAATGGTGGCAGATTTTTACGATACCATCATTACCCCAGAAACATCAAGAATTGCACAAGCCAAGAGGGAGCAGTTCTGCTTCTGCCTTGGTCCTCTAGTCCTGACATCTTAACTATAGAGTTTGTGATCACTTGTTGTAATGATCATGGAAACTAATGTTGACATTTAGAAATGGAGATACAACCAATAATATTTAAACAAACAGATCTTCTGCTTTTTACCCACATGTGTTTAAGTAAAAATGTCAAATTTTAACTAAAATCAACAGAAGATGTTACTGAAATGGATCTCAACTTTTCCAGCCAGGGCCTTCCATCTAGAACTGAACAGATTTGCCTGTAAGCTAAAAGGGCGATTCTTCCACAGTACAGCCTAACTTTCATGAAACTTAGTGTGATTAAATTAAAGCATACAAAATACTAGTGAAGTATTTACCTATTTAGATATATGTCCCTCTCACTAGCTACTGACAAAATTCTAGTAGGAGCGAATGGCTATAAAAGTGAAGAAAACACTTCTAAAACTTTAAAAAGGATGAGTTAGGAAAAGTAAAGACCTTAGAGGAACACCATTGCGTGACAAAAACTAAAATATCCACAGGCCATAGATTGCACATGTTTCATTGTGCAGGCCATCCAAAACTAGGCCAGATCCTTAAGACACGGCAGCTACAATCTTTTCTAAGCTCTGCCCATGATTTATCACAGTTCATTTGGTGCAACATGACAGATAAAGTCATCTCCCTTATTTCCAAGTCAGGCCACTTCCTCTGAGCAAAGGCTTCCTATGCATCATGTAGTTGAGAAAGCATTATTAAGTTAATGTAGAACACTGAATAAAACAAATTGGAAATACGCACCAATGCCACTGGCACAAAGAAACAGATCTTCCTAAGCAGTCCATAATGGAATGAAGAAATGGATGGCAGAGCTAAAGAGGATTACAGAGAATACACTTTGATCTATATGAGAATCACATGCTAATGGAGAAGAGAGAATGCCACCATCTCAAACAGAGAAGGAAAAAAACCATTTCACCATACTCATGTCCAATAAATAAAAATACAAATTCCCAGTTCTTAATGATAGCTATGCCTACAACCATGACATATCAACATACTAAAAACCGTAATACTCCACTACAGATTCATGTAGAAAATACAGCCAAATGGTAATAGTCACTTGAGAAAAGCAAAATGTATCTGTATATATGGTGTGTGAGTGCACATATGTGTGTGCACACGTTTGTGTATTTGTGTGTGGTGTATGTGTGCACGTGTGTCTTTGTATATGTCATGTATGTGTGTACATGTGTGCTTGTGTGTGTCATAGTTTGTTTTGTTGTTGTTGTTGTTGCTGCTGTTGCTGCTGCTGCTGCTTCTGTGATAAACTACTTGGACTAAAAGCAATGAAGGAGAGAAAAAAGTTTTTCTGTTTATACTTGTAGATCACAATCTATCCTTGAGGTAAATTAAGGCAGGAATTCATGTGGGGAATTAAGTGGAAACCATAAAGGAATGTTGTTGTTTCTGGGTATATGTTCAGCCGGCGTTATTCTATAGCTCAGGACCACCTATCTGAGGATAGCATCACCCACAGTTGTTTGACAATGTTCCCCAAAGACGTGTCCATGGCCAACATGATCAAAACAATTCTTCAACTAAGATTATCCATTCCCTAGTAGCCATTGGTTGTGTCAAGTTGACAATAAGACCTTGCCAGGAAAGTGTAGGTGTACTCATATATATTAAAATCCACATATTGAATATACAGAGTATGGTTCATTTTAAACTCTTAAGAAACTCACATTCCTCTGGGTTTTCATCCAGGATAGTAAAGGAGTTTTGGCATGCATTTTTATGATAAAAGATGGAATTCCAGTATTCTTATTCACAGTCTAGACCTCAGAACATAGACAAAGAAGAAAGAATGCCCAAAATGTCTGGTACCTACTTCCTAAAATAGTTTGCAAATAATGAGAGATGAAATGTGTGCATCTAATTAGTTAGAATTGTTCTGTATGTGGAATGAATGCAGTATATTCAGTATAATAATGGGCCAGTGCTAGAGACACTGCTCAGTAGTTAAGAGCATTTGCTGCTCCTGTACAGGACCCTGGTTTCATTCCAAGCACCCTTAAAAGGCAATTCACAGCCATCTATAACTCTAGTTCTATGGCTCTCTAATGATGTCCACAGGTACTTACACATATGTGGAATGCATAAATACACAAGCAACACACAAACACAGACTAAATAAATAATTTTATTTATTTATTTTTTATATTTTTAATTTTTTTATTAATTTATTATTGTTACATCTCAATGTTTATCCCATCCCTTGTATCCTCCCATTCTTCCCTTCCTCCCATTTTCACATTATTCCCCTCCCATATGACTGTTCCTGAGGGGGATTACCTCCCCTGTATATGCTCATAGGGTATCATGTCTCTTCTTGGTAACCTGCTGTCCTTCCTCTGAGTGCCACCAGGTCTCCCCGTCCAGGGGACATGGTCAAATATGAGGCCCCAGAGTATGTGTGAAAGTCATACCTCACTCTCCACTCAACTGTGGAGAATGTTCTGTCCATTGGTTAGATCTGGGTGGGAGTTTAAAGTTTACTGCCTGTATTGTCCTTGGCTGGTGCCATAGTTTGAGCAGGACCCCTGAGCCCAAATCTGCCTATCATAATGTTCTACTTGTAGGTTTCTAGGACCCTCTGGATCCATCTATTTTGCTATTCTTCCATGCTTCTCTCATCGAGAGTCCCAATAAGATGTCTTCCCCTCTGTTCCAATTTCCTGGTAAACGAAGGCTTTCATGGGACATGCCCCTTGGGCTAGTATGCAGATATAAGTGAGTATATACCATTTGATTCTTTCTGCTTCTGGGTTAACTCACTCATTATGATCATTTCTAGCTCAATCCATTTGTCCACAAATTTCGGGAATTCCTTGTTTTTAATAGCTGAGTAGTATTCCATAGTGTATATGTATCACAGTTTCTTTATCCACTCTTCTACTGAGGGACACTTAGGCTGTTTCCATGTGCAAGGTGACAAGTATGGGTCCAGTTGCATTTTTTTTACACATAGACATCCAGTTAGACCAGCGCCATTTGTTGAAGATGCTATCCTTTTTCCATTGAATGGATTTGGCTTTTTTGTCAAAGATCAAGTGACCATACGTGTGTGGATTCATATCTGGGTCTTCGGTTCGATTCCACTGATCAACCAGCCTGTTGCTGTGCCAGTACCATGCTGTTTTAATTACTATTGCTTTATAGTACAGTTTTAGATCAGGTATGGAGATTCCTCCGGAGCACCTTTTATTGTACAAGATTGTTTTAGCTATTCTGGGTTTTTTGTTTTTCCATATGAAGTTCAGAATTGAACTTTCAATGTCTTTAAAAAATTGTGTAGGTATTTTGATAGGGATTGCATTGAATCTGTAGATTGCTTTTGGTAGGATGGCCATTTTTACTATGTTAATTCTCCTGATCCATGAGCAAGGAAGATCATTCCATCTTCTCAGGTCATCTTCAATCTCTTTCTTCAGAATTTTGAAATTTTTTTCAAACAAGTCCTTCACTTGCTTAGTTAGGGTAACTCCTAGATATTTTATATTGCTTGTGGCTATTGTGAAGGGTGTGGTTTTCCTAATTTCTTCCTCTGCAAGCTTGTCATTTGTGTATAGGAAGGCTACAGACTTTTTTGAGATAATTTTGTATCCAGCTAATTTGCTGAAGGTGTTTTTCAGCTGTAGGAGGTCTCTGATGGAATTTTGAGGGTCACTTATGTACACTATCATATCATCTGCAAAGAGGGATAATTTGACTTCCTCCTTTCCCATTTGGATACCCTTGATCTCCTTTTGTTGTCTTATTGCTCTGGCTAGAACTTCGAGTACTATATTGAAGAGATATGGAGAGAGTGGGCAGCCTTGCCTTGTTCCTGATTTTAGAGGAATTTCCTTGAGTATCTCACCATTTACTTTGATGTTGGCTATTGGCTTGCTGTATATAGCCTTTATTATGTTGAGGAAAGTGCCTTGCATCCCCGAGCTCTCTAAAACTTTAAACATGAATGGGTGTTGGATTTTATCAAATGCTTTCTCTGCATCTAAAGAGATGATCATGTGGTTTTTATTTTCAGTTTTTTTTTACGGAAGATTACACTGATGGATTTCCATACATTAAAGCATCCCTGCATGCCTGGAATGAAGCCTACTTGGTCATGATGAATGATATCTTCGATGTGTTCTTGTATTCATTTTGCATGTAATTTATTTAGTATTTTTGCATCGATATTCATAAGAGAAATTGGTCTGAAATTCTCTTTCTTTGTTGAGTCTTTGTTTAGGTTTAGGTATCAATGAGACTATGGCCTCATAGAATGAATTTGGTAATTTTCCAACCATTTCTAATTTTTGGAGTAGCTTGAAGAGTATCGGTATTAGCTCGCCCTTGAAGGTCTGGTAGAATTCTGCACTGAAACCATCTGGCCCTGGGCTTTTTTTGGTTGGGAGACCATCGATGATTGCTTCTATTTCTGTAGGGGAAATGGGACTATTTAGCTTGTTTATCTGTTCTTCATTCAACTTTGGCAAGTGAAATTGATCAAGAAAATTGTCCATTTCCCTTAGATTTTCAAATTTTGTGGCGTATATGCCTTCAAAGTAGGATCTTATGATTCTTTGAATTTCTTCAGTGTCTGTTGTTATGTCTCCCTTTTCATTTCTGATTTTGTTGATTTCAATACTGTCTCTCTGCCTTTTAGTTAGTTTGGCTAATGGTCTGTCTATCTTGTTGATTTTCTAAAAGAACCAGCTTTTGGTTTTGTTGATTCTTTGGACTTTTTTCTGGGTTTCTAATTTGTTAATTTCAGCCCTGAGTTTGATTATTTCCAGGCGTCTACTCCTTTTGTGTGTTTCTGCTTCTTTTTTTTTCTAGGGCTTCCAGTTGTGTTGTTAAGATGCTTATGTGTGATGTTTCCACTTTCTTTTTAAAGGCACTTAGTGCTATGAATTTTCCTCTTAGCACTGCTTTCAATGTATCCCACAAATTTGGGTATGTTGTTTCTTCATTTCCATTGAATTTCAGAAACTCCTTGATTTCTTTATTTATTTCTTCCCTGACCCAGGTGTCATTTAGCAGAGAGTTGTTTAGTTTCCATGTACGTGTAGGCTTTTTGTTATTTCTGTTGTTGTTGAATTGCAGCCTAGGAGCATGGTGATCTGATAGGATACAAGGTATTATTTCAGTCCTCTTGTATCTATTGAGGCTTGCTTTGTGACCTACGATGTGATCAATTTTGGAGAAGGTTCCATGGGGTGCATAGAAGAAGGTATATTCTTTCTTCTTTGGGTGAAAGGTTCTTAGATATCTGTTAGATCCATTTGACCCATGACATTGATTAATGACGTTATTTCTCGGTTTAGTTTCTGTTTCAATGACTTATCCTTCAGTGAGAGTGGGGTGTTGAAGTCTCCCACTATTATTGTGTGGGGATCGATGTGTGGTTTAAGCTTTTTGTTAGCAGATCTTTTACAAATGTGGGTGCCCTTGTATTGGGAGCATAGATGTTCAGAATTGTGATGTCATCTTGGTTGACTTTACCTTTGATGAGTATGAAGTGTCCTTCCTCATCCCTTTTGATTAATTTTGGGTGAAAGTCTATTTTGTTCGATATTAATTGGCTATGCCTGCTTGCTTCTTGTGGCCATTTGCTTGGAATATTTTTTCCAACCTTTTACCCTGAGGTAATGCCTATCATTATGGATGAAATGTGTTTCTTGAATGCAGAAGAATGTTGGATCTTGTTTATGCACCCATTCAGTTAGTCTGTGTCTTTTTATTGGAGAATTGAGACCACTGATGTTGAGAGATATTAATGACCAGTGACTGTTAAGAGTCTTAATTTTGATGTTGTTTCCAGTCGAGTGTTTGTGTAGTTGTGCTTTTTCCATGGGATAGTTATCTATTTCCTGCGTAGTTTTGGTTGTAGCTTGACCCTTTGGGATGTAGTTTTCCTTCTAGTACCTTCTGTAATGCTGGATTTGTGGGTAGGTACTGTTTGAATTTGTTTTTGTCATGGAATATTTTGTTTTCTCCATCTATGGTTATTGATAGTTTTCTGGGTAAAGTAGTCTGGCCTGGTATCTGTGGTCTCTTAGGGTTTGCAGGATCTCTGTCTAGGCCCTTCTGGCTTTGATGGTCTCTGCTAAGAAGTCAGGTGTAATTCTGATAGGTTTGCCATTAAGTGTTGTTTGGCCCTTTTCCCCTGCAGCTTTTAATATTTTTTCTTTGTTCTGTATGTTTTGTGTTTTGATTATTATGTGACAGGCAGTTTTTCTTTTCTGGTCAATTCTATTTGGTGTTCTGTAGGCCTCTTGTATGTTTATAAGCATCTCTTTCTTTAGATTGGGGAAATTTTCTTCTATGATTTTGTTGAGAATAGTTTCTGGGCCTTGGAGTCTGATATCTTCTCTTTCTTCAATGCCTAGTATCTTCAGATTTCTTCTTTTCTTTTTTTTTTATGATTATAAAATACATAGTCATATATTTAAAGAACCAATGGGTTGTACAAGATTACATGACATGCAGCAAGTGCCACCCTTTGTCCCACTTCCATCTTCCCAGCAACCATGACTTACAAATCTCCAAAGAGAAAACCATTCATTGGTACTTATCTGCACATGTCTAGACAGCATACTTACTACGACATCTTCAATTTTTTTTCTTTGAACCTAATGTGCTGACCTCCTGCATTTCTGGTGACAACTGAACTTCTATTCCTTCCTACAGCCTCACCCTTATTCCCACACACTCCTCTCAATAAAACCATTTGTAGCTTTGTCAGATCAATAGTCAGTGTTAACAGTCCAACAGTTGTGAATAGGCTAATAATGGTTGTTTTCTTTCCTGCGTAGTTTTGGTTTCCCTAGAGATAATGGTCTTGTTTTCTCTCTGTTTTTCTTTTCTTTTTTTCCCCCCTTCTCTTGGGAACTTATCACTAATGCAACTTTAAACTTTCTGCCTTTTCTCTAAATCTCTTTTTAAGCCATTAGCTGCTCAGCTATCTAGCAAGCTCCTTTTCTTGGAGAAAATCCCCTGGAAAGCTCTGGTAGGTGCTGGATTGGATTTCTATCAATCAAGGGATGGACAAACAATTATATGACAGAATTTATGATAAGCAGAGATGCTAAGAAATGGTACTATGAGCTATTTTAGGTATATGTCCCAAATGGGTGAGCTTCTTTTCTTTGGTCTGGGTTTAATTTTGTTTCAGATTTCTTCTTTTCATGGTGTCCTTAATTTCTTGAATGTTTTGTGTCAGGAGTTTTCCAGATTTGGCATTTTCTTTAATGGTTGCTTCAAGATCTGTGATTGTATCTTCTAGACCTGAGATTCGTTCTTCCATCTCTTGGATTCTGTTAGAGAAGCTCACCTCTGTGTTGCTCGCCTTCGTCTCTGAGGTCTCACGTTCTCGTTTTTCTTCTGTCTGTGTGTTTATCATTGAATCCATTTTCATTTTCAGATCTTGAACTGATTTTTTAATTTTTTTCTTCTGATTGTTTGTATATTCCTGAGTTTCTTCCATTGCCTCTTTATAGGTCTTCAAAGCTTGAACCATTTTATTTATTTTATTTCATCTGGTTGTTTGCATTTTCCTGCAATTTTTTCAGTTGCACTGTATGTGCCTCTTTTATGTCTCTCACCTGTTTGGCTGCATCTTCCTGCATTTGATAATGAATTTTATTTGTTTCCTCCATTATCATCCTCATTACTAAGGATTTGAGGTCATTTTCTTGTATTTCCCTTGTATTTGAGTTCTCTGGGTTGTTTTCTTTGGGATAGCTGGAAATTGGAGATGCCATGTTGTTTTGGGGGTTTTTTGCGTATGCTTTTTCTCTGCCCTTTAGACATCTTGCCGTCTTTGTTTTTGTTGGGTAGCTTCCAGAGGTGGATGGAGAGAGTCTGATGATAGATTCACTTGTTTTCTTATGATTTCCCTAGGCTGGAAGCTCTAATGCTTCACTGGTGTGGATGTTAGAAGGTTAGCCCTGTGTTTTTGGACTCTCACAGCCAGTGATCTTCAGCTCCCCTGTGCTGTGGGTCCTGAAATCATTCTTGGTCTCTGAATGAGCGTCGGGTCAGGCCAAGGTATCCACAGCCTTCTGTGTCCCCTGCCAAGTCCAGCCAGGAACACTGGGCCCGAACCACGGGCCGAACTCAGCTAGATTCTCAGGGCCTGAACCATCCGCCAAGCTCAGCTAGGAATTCTGGGCCCAAAATGCACACAGGGTCCAGCCAGAATTTTTGGGCTGGGACTGCGCACCAAGCTCAGCTAGGGGCTTTTGGGCCAAAGTGCGTGCTGTGGTCAGTTTTTGACTCAGGGCCCGAACTGACTACCAATCTCAGCCAGGAACTCTGGATTCAAACTGCACACTGTGTCCAACCAGAGTCTTAGAGCCAGTGGAACTGAACACTCCGCCCAGCCTGCATCACAGCAGGAGAACTGTGGCTGCACTGAGCCAGCGCCACTGGTGGAACCAAGCAGTCCGCCCAGACTGTGTCACCACAGGGGAGCTGCTGCTGAGCTGAGGTGGTGCCTAGTGTGGAACTGAGTGCTCTGCCCATCCTGCACCACAGCAGGGGAGTTAGTGCCTCGGGCAGAATTGCTTGCTGGGCTGAGCCAGAACCCAGGACTCTGGGGCCGAAATGTCCGCCGAGTCCAGTCTGGGTCCCAAAGCACCACCCGACCCAAATCCTGCCCAGAGTCCCCTCTTCCTCAGCAACTCCCACCAGCCACCACAGCAATCACCTCCACCGGAAGGCTATGAGCTGCAAACCTCAGCCACTGCTGCTGGTGCTGCTGGTGCGCTGGTGCCGCTGGTGCTGGTGCCGCTGCCGCTGCTGCCTCTGCCGCCTCTGCCGCTGCTGCTTTGATCCGAGAAAATCCATGTTCCTCCCGTGTGCAGGGGCATGCAGGTCCTCCGCACCCTGGTCCCTCCGAACCGTGGATCACTCCCGCTGCCGAGGTGTGGGGACCTTGGTGTTCCTGCCTCAGAAATCTGTGCAATTCCCTGAATTGTTCACTGGAGCCTCCAAACATGGTCCACACTGCTCGCCGCCATCTTGGATCTCAATAAATAATATTTTAAGAGACCATGATACAACCAAATTTATATTCTGAAAATCTGAGAAGTAAAAAAAAATATTTATAAACATATGAGTCCATAGTTTCCAGTGTTTGCAGTACATTTACTAAACTGACAAGACATAAATTCTTGGAAGAAACACAAGTAGTAAAATGACAATCTCTAACTTATATTCAATACAATTAAAACATAGTATCAAGTGGTGGATAATAACAACAAAATCTCTTCTAATTTTCTATGTCAAAATTCCTTGCACTAATAAATGGCTAATATCTCCGAATAGCTGAAGCAGGGCTTGAAATATATCATTGAATAAATAATGAGGAGGAAAAGTAAATTGTAAATTACAAAATAAGCAGATAGCTAGAATGGCTCCATTAACATCAACATAAATTCACAACAAGCTTGATTTAAGCTTTATTGCTATACACATAAGCTTTATTGCTATAAATTCCTACTCTGTACTTTTTAAGCAATATTTCACAAAATTATACATGCTGTGAAATCAAGCTTTTAAGTGGAGATATTTCCTAATTCCCTTGAAAACGTCTTTATGGACCCATGTTGCTTCCTTTCCAATTATTTTGTGATTTTCCAGTTTTTAATATTAATGTCTAGAATTTTTCCACTGCCATCACATTTTGAATGATATGAAAACTTGTTTTCTATTTTCCTTAAGGCTTTATTGTGCAGCCTTGTTTTATCCTATTTATTAAATAACCTTGCTTATCTTAGTTAATATTTGTTATGGTTTTAGAAAGAAGTAGGCTTGACCCCTACCTGGTACATCCTAGAAATATCAATTAAATAAAATTGATTTATGTTGCAGAGCTTCCCTACACCTTACTGATTTCCAGTTTATTGTTAGGGTTTTTTTTTTTTTTTTTTTTTTAGGTATTGGAAGGGAAACACTAAAATCTCCAGGCATAATTATGAATTCATCCATTTCTCAGTCATTCTCTAGTTTTGTAAATTTAGATAAATTATAATGTGTAGTTGTGATGCCCAAAGCATGTTATATTGAACTTATTATTACATTTCAGTTATAACCGAAAACACTCCTCTGAGCTATTGAACTTTGTAAAAAAAAAAAAAAGATACCATGTGGGAATGAGATAACACTTAATGTCAACTGGAAATCAATAATAAATTTGCAAAGCACTGAAAGCAAGGGAAAAAAAAACCCAGTTAACCAATGAACAAAATACTTGCATGATCACTATATAACAAACATAGATATCTCAATTGAACAGAATAAAGAGTGATCAATAGAAATGGACACTCAGCTAAAAATATTAAGCCACAATGAGGCAAAATTTGAGCGAGGTCTCTTGCTTCCAGCTGCCCGCTGCAGCTGCAGTCTGGGCTTAGAGTTCCTGAGAGAGACAAATTCAAGTGGGCAATGTTGTGTAGAAAGCACTCAACGTTTATTATACCAGGTGATAAAGCAAAAGTGTATTATTGGAGGCAAGAACCAATATGGGAAAGCAGCAAGAGCCTTCTCTTTTGTGCGATCTGAGCACACATAACATCTTTCTCTTTCTTTTTTTTTCAATTTTTTTCCTTTTTTATTATTAATTTATTCGTATTACATCTCCGTTGTTAGCCCATCCCTTGTATCTTCCCATTCCTCCCTCCCTCCTGCTTCCCCTCTATTCCACTCCCCTATGTCTGTGACTGAGGGGGACCTCCTCCCCCTGTATATGCTCATAGGGTATTGAGTCTCTTCTTGGTGACCTATTATCCTTCCTCTGAGTGCCACCAGGCACCCTCATTCAAGGGACATGGTCAAATATGGGGCACCAGAGTTTGTGTGAAAGTCAGATCTCCTTCTCCAGTTAACGGTGGAGAATGTCCTGTCCATCAGCTAGTTTGGGTAGGGGTTCGAAGTTTACTGCCTATATTTTCCTTGGCTGGTGCCATAGTTTGAGGAGGACCCCAGGGCCCAGACCCGCCTGTAGTTTTCCAGGATCCTCTGGATCCTTCTATTTCCTCATTCTCCCAGGCTTCTCACACCTAACATGTTCATAGCTGCCTTATTCATAATAGCCAGAACATGGAAACAGCCTAAGTGTCCCTCAGTAGAAGAATGGATAAAGAAACTGTGGTACATTTACACTATGGAATACTACTCAGCTATTAAAAACAAGAAATTTCCGAAATTTGTGGACAAATGGATTGAACTAGAAATTATCATAATGAGTGAGTTCACCCAGAAGCAAAAAGAGTTAAATGGTATATACTCACTTATATTGAGACACTAGTCCAAGGGCTACGTCCCCATGAAAAACTTTACCTTCCACTTTCATCCCTTTGTCCACCATAGAAGGAGCCTCAGATGATCCTTCTCTTAGAATGAGGTATGGCTCCCTTGCACTCCCTCTTGCACAGAATCCACTTTGTTATCATTATGTGTGAGGAACAAAAATATGCATGCATGTTTAGTACTCAAGATTCCTTTTGGCCCAAACAGAGATAATTCAACATGTCTTATGGGTACCATAGAACCCATTTGAGACCGATTGTTTCGTTTGCTTAGAGCTAATAGGTCATCCTAGTGGTTGGAAGTCTGTCAGAAAGATCTACTTCTCCTCTTTATGATTATTTTTCCTTTTTTCTACATGTGTAGCCTACAGACTGCACCTCTGTACACTAGCATATGACCAGAAACCAAGAGCTGAAAGTCTCCAAATCAACTTGATTCTCATTCATTTCTGTAGAAATCAGGCCTCTGTGGAAATAGTTTTCTAGCTATCTATATAAACATTTGGCCTCGATCCTCTAAAGTAAAAAAATATTAGATAGTCTCCAGTATCAGGAGAATTATTAATATCAGTTCTATCCAAAACAGATCCAAACTGAAGTGGAAATAAACCAATATACTCTCAATGTATGAACGGATGGACATGGTCATACACTCCAAACAAGAATACTAGTCCAAGGAGGAGGAGGAAGAAATTATTGATAAATACAGTAGCTAGATAATTTTCAAAGATATTATACAAGGTTACAGTTTTCACATTGAATATATTCTTGACATTTGAAAACTACATGACACACTTGAAAGGCTACAGTAACTATTAGACCAGTGGTAGCTAGAAACTGGGGTAATGAAAAGGCACAAATGTAAAGGGACAACATGGAGGGATTATTTGTAATAAGAAAATTCTTTTTTAAGAGGTAAAGGATGTTTTATACCTTATCCTGCTTATAATCATGCAAAATACCGAGTGTGTACATACAAAACTGTGTGTACACAAAAATTCATATGCTTCTCCACCTATACAAACTCAGTTAGTTCTATGTTAAAAAAAAAATACCTAACAAAGTCTAACAATAAAGCAAGGAGAAAAGGAGGCATCTGTGATGCAAGCTTTTGCAAAACCCAAACACCAAAAACTTACCTAGATTTGAGAGAAGAGATAAAGTTTATTATTTGCTATATGCCCACTTTTATTATTCTCACTCATAGCATATTTGTGTATTTTTCTTTCCCTACTTATATGTAAATATAATGATAGATAGATAGATAGATAGATAGATAGATAGATAGATAGATGGGCAGATTATAGATGGATGGTAGATAGATTGATGACAAACAGACAATAGATAGGTAGAAATGATTTTCAAGTAAAAGTGAAATGGTAAAATTATTAAAGGCTCACAAATTTCAGGAATTCCTTGTTTTTAATAGCTGAGTAGTATTCCATCATGTAAATGTACCACAGTTTCTTAGTCCATTCTTCTACTGAGGGACACTTAGGCTGTTTCCATGTTCTGGCTATTATGTATAAAGCAGCTATGAACATGGTTGAGCATATGTCCCTGTTGTGTGGTAGGGCATTTTCTGGGTATATTCCAAAGAGTGGGATAGCTGGGTCTTGAGGAAGCCCTATTCCCATTTTTCTGAGAGAGTGCCAGATAGCACTCAGAGGAAGGATAGCAAATTACCAAGAAGAGACTCAATATTCTAAGAGCATATATAAGGGGAGGAGGTCTCCCTCAATCACAGACATAGAGGAGGGGCAAAGGGGGGAAGTGGGAGGGAGGAAAGAATGGGAGGAAACAGAGGAAGGGCTAACATTCGAGATGTAATATGAATAAAATAATAAAATGAAAAAAATTATTAAAGGCTCTTGGGTTAACATATCCTATAAAACACCACAGCAGCCCACAGACTAGATAGTGAATACTCTGTTGGCGAGTTTCTTCTCACCCTTTAGTACACATTTAAGTTCTACTAAAATTGTATTATTGAAAGAATAGTAAGAAATAGATTCAACCTGAGCAAAATGTTCTGAAACGACATATTATCATTGACAAATGGACCTCTGTTGGCCCTGTGCTACAGAAGGTCAAATGGAGAGCTTTAGTAACATTTAATAGGAAAGTCAATACTTCTATGTCGTTAATGTCTCTTCTGCAAGCAAAGCCATGAAGAAACAAGGACACCACTTCACATGTGGTGTTCCATGCCCAAGTGATAAATCCTTCCAAATGAACTAACTTAGAAGTACATGCCTGTGAGCTGGAAATTTAGCAACAGCTAATAAATCATTTCTTTTGACAAAAACTTGTAGAGATGTAATAAAGTGGCATAGAAGATACTCTCTTGATGTGTGTATTTTACATACATGACTAATGAATTTTTCATTCCTTCACTGTAACATAAATTTAATGTACTGTCTCAGATATGGGAATCTGACAACCTGTATTCACAATTCAACTATGTCAAAAAATGTAAATGTCAACAAGCTAGTCGTGTATCATTTTCTGTTTATTGACAACAAAGAGTCGGATGTAGAGATGCATGCCTTTAATCTAAGCACTGGGCAGTCTAAGCTAGGGTAGATCTTTGACAGATCAAGGCCAGGTTCCATAGAGTGAATTCCAAACGAGCTAGGGCTACATGGTGAGATCTTGTCTGAAAACAAACCAAAAAATGAAAACAAAAATGGATTTACAATAAAATCAAATCACCAAGCATAAAAGTATAGTATCTATGTGTATTCATCCAGAAATTACTCTAATAGACAAGTATAAATATCAACTATTTCTACAATCATCATAATTTTTAAAAACTTACATGGTCTTTCTTCACAGTATAACTCATAAATGTAATAGTCTTCCTACTCCAACCCTGACTGTTCTGACTCCAGAGCTGGGTGGGATGTCTTCACTGACACACAGGGCACATTCTCAGAGAGTAATCCCCTACATTTAATGGACTTTTAATGTTTGTTATTGTTGTTGTTTGCTTCTGCAGATGCTTTCTTCAGAACCCTAACAAAGAACCAGTCAAAGCAACTAAGCCATCTTTATATATACATATACATACATATATATACACATACATATATATATATATATAATTTATTCACACTACATCTCAATGGTTATCTCTTCTCTCTTATCTTCCTGTTCCCAACCTCCATCCCTCTTTCACACTATTCCCTTCCTGTTCCCTAGACCTCTGACAGGTGGGGTCCTCCTCCCCCACTATCTAACCACAACCTATCAGATCTCATCTGAATAGCCTGCATCCTCTTCCTCTGTATTCCTACAGGGCCTCTCTGCCTAGGGGCAGTGATCAAATCATGATAACTGGGCCATTCTTATTTCAGGGACCTTGACTGAGTTTGGCATGGTGTAATGTTAAATAGCATTCTGGAACCAGACCTCTCTGCCTACCATCTTCCATTTTTGACCATATGGTCTATGGACTTTGAGTGAAGATAATATATGATCTCTAATGAATAGGCTTGGAAAATAAAATCTACATCCTTTTTTTACTTTGGGAGTAGGGGGTTCCCCATAGATGTGGTGCTCTTCCTTCTTATAGTATATAAGTCTCCATTTTCTTATCTTTTAATCATATACATTGTCTGAACACTCATTAGGAGAATAACATATTGTGTCCCTTTATATATGATTTTAACCTGTCTATAAGCATTCCTAAATAGATATTTCCAGGATATTCTTTCCCAACTTTTGTGAAACTTACACATGAATACAAACACTTTTGCTTATCAGCCCAAACTATTTGTTTTTCAATACTATAACATCTTATTAATTATTACAGTGACCCACAGGTATCAGAAAAGAATTCTGTGATCTTTGCCTAAACCTTTCCCAAAACACCTTTACAAATATCTGCCCACTCGGATGCTTTATTACTCAACCAAATGAGTTACTGAGAGCATGCTTTTTGCTAGATTTGCAACTTGCTACTCTCTCATTAAGATCCATGTGTTTAGATGCTTTTGTTTCCTCTGAAAAAGGTTTGAATGGATTGTCTTCCTTTGAAGCCACTGATAATTTTACAGACAAAGACGATGCAAGTGGTGTTAAAACTTCTGTAATCTCCATGTAAGCACTTGTCAAATACTCCACAGAATTCGACAGTGTCCCTTTCTGTATCTTCCTTAGCGATGGGCAAGAGCAGAGTACAGCATGCTTTGTAGATGCTATGGAGTGCTTGGTCCATCTCTGCTCTACATAAACTAATCAGTAAAAACAATTGAATAAGGGAGGGAGTATGAAGCACAAGTTATGGTATATGTCATTTCCTTACAAGCACCTAAAACATTTCGTCTAGATATTGATCTCTTCGAACAGTTTTCCTCTTGTTTAGACACTAACATTTAAAGTATCAAGGAGTAACAATAAGTAAGTTCTTTCTATTTTATGTCTAACAGAGTCTACTCTTTTGAGAAAAGCTGAAGTTCTTTTAGTGAGAGAGCATCCAGAAGGATTTGAGCAGGATGAGAGTTGACAGAAAGAGGTGGGCCGACTCTGAGGACAGGTGTTTTTGAATTTCAACTCACACCTGTAGTACTGGTAAGAAATGAACTAATGTGATAAGAACCGAATTCAGGAAGATAAGGAAGAGTACACTGTTAAGCCAGGAAGGAAGATAATAACAGACCCACTGGTCTTAAATTCTGTGGATGCTGCCTTAGGGGGACATCAAACCCAAAGTAGCTTCTGGGTCTTTCAAACAAAATGTTCTTCCCCAGAGAGCAGAGAAATAGGAATTTAAATGAAGCCAACGTTTGTCAATTTTAAATTGTATGTTTATATCCACAGTCTTATTTGATCATCATTTTATTTTTATATTGTATTAGATTTGTTCATTTTATTTTATGAGTGAATGCTTTGCCTGTATGTATGTGTGTATACTACTTTCAAGTTGAATACACCCACGGGTCAGAAAAGGGTATAAGGTCTCTTGGAACTGGAATAACAGATGGTTGTGAAATGCCATGTGGGTGCTGAGAATTAAACCTGAGTTCTCCGCAAGTGAAATAAATGCTCTTAACCACGGAGCTGTCTCTCCAACCTCTTGATCATTATTCTTAAAATAAGAAGTAGATCAAGTAGAGGAGTATTTTTCTCTTTTATGCACAGCAGTGCTTATGTGCTTTTCAATTTATTTTTTTTTTACTATTTTAAACCATTTTTACACTTTAAATACATTTTGATCATATTATTTACCTTCCCCAAATTTACCAGATCAAGAGCACAATTCTAAATGATGTTGCAAGAATTTAAAGAAAGTTCAACGTGATTTTAATTTTTGCCCTGTGGAAGATAATGCACACTTTCCCAGAATAATTTATTTTAGATTTAATGAGGAGTTGGAATATTTCCGTTTCCATCTCCTTCTCTAACACCAGACATCAATAGCTGATTGCAGAACCCTTTTGGCAAGTCCTCACACCTCAATTAACATAATATAATCAAGATAATCTTCCACACATTTGTCCAGAGACCCAGCTCACAAGTGACTGTAACATCTGTCAAGCTGAAAACTAACCATCACAGCTCCACATTCTCCTGAGTCATAACACTGTCATCAAATGAGAGTTGAAAATCTTGTTTGAATATCAAGTCTCTTCTTGGTAACTAGCTATCCTTCCTCTGAGTGCCACCAGGTCTCCCCATCTGGGGGACATGGTCAGAAAAGGGGCACCAGAGTTCATGTGAGAGTCACATCTCACTCTCCACTCAACGGTGGAGAGTATCATGTTCGTCGGCTAGGTCTTGGTAGGGGTTCGAAGCTTACTGCCTATATTCTCCTTGGCTGGTGCCTTAGTTTGAGGAGGACCCCAGGATCCAGATCTGCCTGTCATAAAGTTCTTGTAGGTTTCCAGGACCCTGTGGGTCCTACTATTTCCTCTTTCTTCCATTCTACTCTTGCCTAAAGTCTAGAGCATATATAGGGGAGGAGGTCTCCCTCGGTCACGAACATAGGGGAGGGTAGAAGGGGAGAAATGGGAGGGAGGGAAGAATGGGAGGAAACAGGGGAAGGGCTAACAATCGAGATGTAATATGAATAAATTAATAAAAAAAAGATGAAAAGAAAAAAGAAAAAAAAAGAAAAGAAAATCTTGTTTGAAACTGCTCAAAGCACTTTATTTAGTGCATTGTTGATTTATTAGCATGGAACTCATGCCTGAAGTCCCTGTGCTCCATGCTTAGCCAAAACTTATCTCATGCATGTACTAGTTCTCTGTGGCATAGGACAGGCTTTTTCCTCTTAAGAAATCTAGACCACATTTAAGCAATGTGCTTTGGAACCTTTTAAGCTGCAAAGTCACCAACAAAAAATCCTGCCACTAAGTAGAGTGCAAAAAGAGCCCTTGTTTGTAGCATGAGAGCTGCAGCTTGCAGACAGAAAGTTTCTTCTTCTATCTCGGATAGGAGTGCGCACTCTAGGCTATTTAGCTAGCTTATTACAATCCTACACATATCCATGATGGGCCATTAAAGGTACTACATCTATTCATTTGGAGCTTATAAATAAATTTTAGCAAGTAAGAGAAAACACACACACATTCACACACACACACACACACACACACACACACACACACACACATTCACACGCTTTCTCTCCTAAGTACTGGAGTCAACTATAATGACACATGACAAGTGTGAGAAATGCTACAAAAAATATTTAAAGGCAGAATAAGGAAGGTATGTTCAAAGAAAGATACTCCACAAAATAACTACTTAGAAAGTTAAGTGTGAATTATATAGCAATTTGTGAGAAGGAACACATAAATTAAAGGGAATAAGAAATACCAAGTCTGAGAAATTATGCCTAGAATGAAAAGGAGTTGGCAGGAAGTAGATAATATGATAGAATTGGAGTTAAGGGAGGAAAAGTATTGTCCTAGGACCCCCAAGATCAAGTTCTCAGTACAAAGAAGATATATGTGCCCCAGAGGATCAATGGGCAGGGATCAGAGAAAAGCCAGGAGATGGAGAAAGAGGGGAACAAAAAAGAGGAAGGACTGTTTGTCCTTGAGTGGGAAAAAGATTGCCTCTGCTTAGAGAGGAGACAGACATGGGAAAGTGGATATATATATATATATATATATATATATATGTGTGTGTGTGTGTGTGTGTGTGTGTGTGTGTGTGTGTGTGTGTGTGTGTGTGTGTGTGTACAAGGGGAAACCTCATGTTAGGATGAAGTGTTTAATATTAATTGGGCATGTTAATTAGGTGAGCCTAAGGGGCCTTATTTGTTGGACTTCTGTGTTTTGATAGCTGGACCTTGGTAATCAGACTCAGGAGTAGAAAGTGGCCAAAGAATGGCCAGAGAGACCTTGGGTGCTAGCTGCAGCAATGTAATCTAACGGTTTGTAGAAAGGTAAAGGGAAGGGGAGAGAAGAGCAAGGCCTCTTTGAGCCATGCTTACCTGCTGGCAGAGTCCCTTCATAACCATCGAGAGCCTTGGGGTGCATTCTGGCTGGGAAGGAAAGAAAATGACAACTAAGACAGTGATGGGGAATTACTGGTGTGTTTGAAAGAGAGGGGTAACAGTGCCTGACATTTACAAATAGATGCTTTAAACTAAAATGAATGTAAGTGTCAGCAATGGGGCCTAACACGCTAATGGAATTTGGTGCAATATTTCAGAGCAGAAAAGATGGCGGCTTATTCTAGAGTAATGGTAGAAGTCAGGGAATTTGGAATATGTTTCACCGTTACCAATAACAGAATGTACTACAGATTGGATACAGTGGAAAAAGAAAGAGAAGGAGGGGAGAGAGAGTGGAGATGGAAAAGAAGAGTAAGAAAGGGAGAGATATAGAGAGGGGGTGTGATTCTAAAACTTTTAAACAATTTGACCAGAGTGAAACAAGTATTTAGTGCAATAAAGACAAGGATCAACAGAATTTCAGGGAATGAGTGATGAGGAAAGAATAAAGTAGTATTTGTGGCAATGACTTAGTTAACTCTCTCAGGATTATGGCAAAACATTCTGCATAGACAACCTGAATAAGCAAGAAAGTTTTGGCCCATGGCTTTGTAGGTTGCACTCCATAAACTCTAAGTCTCATATGCTTGGGTATAGCTTCAGAGGAGCAGAAGTGTGTGGCTAGGCCTCTTCTTCAGTCTTGTACGAAAGAGGTAGAAAGAAAAGTAGGCAGAGAGGGTGAGGGTAAGATGTTAGAATATCTGCCCAGGAACAGACTTCCAGGGGCCATGCTTTAACAGGATTCTTCCTTCTATCTTTGTTTAGCTCCCAATACTGCCATCATACTTTTTGTATCCATCAAGAGATCAATCCCTTCATTATCTCAGAGCTGTCTTGAGTTAATCTCTGGGAATGCACTCACAGACACACACAGGAGTATGCTTTAAGAACTCGCTAGGCATCACATAAGCTAATCAAGCTGACAATAAAAAATTACCACCAAAATTATCTGAATTGCCAGATAATTCTGGTGAAAATTGTCATCAGAACTTGAGAGCAGAATCAGAAATCCAAGAGGTGGCTCAGAATCAAAGTTACCTTGGAAGTCATCTGTGTATACATAATATTAAGTCATAAGCTTGCAGTGATGGATTAGTGAGAATATAGAAACAGGGCATGGAGACTTGAGAAAAATAAAGTAAAAGAGAAGTCACAGGCCAGATTTGCTTTACTAATCCTTATAATCCCAACATCATCTTCAATACATTTACAACAGTCTCAGTAAATAATCCTGATAATAGATTATACTTTTACACTCATAAAAGTCACGTGACAGATGATATCCTAGCTTCATTAATTAAGCATTAACTATGTTTATCTTGTATGTATCTAAGGAGTGAAAAGACATATTTTTTTGTCAATAGCTAGACATTTTGACATCATTTTTTATCTTTATTCAATTTTAGTTAAACGGGAATTGGTTTGTTTTTGTTTTTTAGAACTTGTATACAATTTTTCAGGTTTCCGCATATCTAAGCTGATGATTAGATTTAAAATGAAGTGGTCCCAAAATATCAATCAAACAGAGGAAGTTTATTTTGGGGTTTGACTTTACACGCCCACCCCGAGACCAACAACCTTCTGAAATAGCCGTGATAATTACTGCTGTTGTTGCCTATGTTGTGAGCTGGCACAGAGCAATTTGTGATTGTTAGTTTCTATGCTGGCTCATCAGCACTTAGTCTCCCTCTTTCAGAGGCTCCTGCTTCCCCTTAATTGAGCAGCCTTCTCGAGAGAAGGAACCCATAATACTTCTCATTAGACTACAGTCTCAGACACATCAAAAGGAAAAAGCAAAGAAGCAAGGTAGCAGGAGGCTCTGCTGTGGGCTTCTCCCCAAAGCCCTCATTGTAGTGTACACATCAGAGACTTAAGTTTTCAAAAATTAAAGTGTGTGTTGTCATCAAGATATTTGTGCCTACATTGAAATTATAAACTCTCTGTTAATCTCTAAAAATGTTTAGGGCGTCTGGTGACTCCACAGAATAATGTACACTGTCATTTTACTAAGTGACAGTATTTCCCACCCAGATTTACTGATGTCAACAAATTTTTATACAGCCAATTTTTATTATACTTTCATTTAATGGTAAGTATGTGTGTGTGTGTGTGTGTGTGTGTGTGTGTGTGTGTGTGTGTGTGTGTATGTGTGATGAGAGAGAGAGAGAGACAGAGAGAGAGAGAGGCATGTCTAAACTTTGGTCCTGTCTCTCTTACCAGTAATTTTCGATTTCAGAGTTTTTACAATTTTGAATCATTTGCATAATCTTTATTGTACAAGAATTCCCAACCAGAAAATCTGGAATCCAAAAAAAAATTTGAGCTTCATGAGAGGCATAAAAATCAAAGAGAGCAGGATGCTTACCTCTACCTGACTGAGTATTAAGAACTTGTTTTCCCTTCCACTGAACATGCTAAACAGAATTCATGGAGAAGGTGAATTATATCTAAAAATCTATGCCATGAAATTCTTGACAACTCAACAAGAGCACCTCTGCTATCCTCTCTTCTTACTTACAGTAGGAGTTTCTTTGGTCAAGTTCTATAGATTCAATGTTTTCTTTACAAAAAGAGATTTATTTTTCTCACACAAGATTTTTCAATGGTTTTTACCTTTTTCTGATTTCTATTAAGCATAGAAAAGTCATTTTAACTCTAGACAAACCAAGACAACATCCAAGTATTTTGACACACAACTCAGCCTCAACTCCCCAGAATACTTCCTTATCCTCCAGCCTCTAATCTACGTTAGCTGTCCATCCTTTATGTGTCAAGAGCATTCTATTCTTGTAGTAAGGCATCATGGTACAATTTCTATTTCTATCAGTTTTCTAAACCAAAACTCTGCAAATAAGATTTTTGCATTATTCCTGAGGGGGATTACCTCCCCCTGTATATGCTCACAGGGTATCAAGTCTCTTCTGGGTAACCTGCTGTCCTTCCTCTGAGTGCCACCAGGTCTCCCCCTCCAGGGGACATGGTCAAAGGGGAGGGGAATAAGGGGAAAAGGGGAGGGAGGGAAGAATGGGAGGACACAAGGGATGGGATAACCATTGAGATGTAACAAGAATAAATTAATAATAAAAAATTAAAAAAAGATTTTTGCATTAATTGTCATTCACATATTTATGTCATTCTGCTCATAGGTTTGAATATGGCAAGTGTTCAATAAATGTTACCCTGAAAAATATTTATCCATGAGTAGATGCAATGAAACATGGTAACAGGAACATTGACTATAGCAAGCTGTTTCCTGCAATTTCAGAAACAGAGATTCATTTGAACTGACGTGTAAGGGCACAGACAGATTTATCAGAGAACCAGTTCAGATCACCTGAATCACAGAGCCCTGTGGAAAGAAACTCAATAATTATCTTGCCACAGCACCTAGTTCCAAAAATAACTCAGGGGACAGGCTAACCTGTTATTCTTGTTTTGATTCTAAGGTGGCAAATGTCTTCAATGATCTAACAAAAGTGGCAACTGACAAATGTTTTTCCACCTACTGCGTCTTATGCTTCTCATGCAATATATAATGTATGGTTTTTAAAAAAGCTTAAAAACTTAAACAGATCAAAACAGAAACACACACATACACACACACACATACCCACACACACACATACACACACACACACACACACAAAATAAATAGAGAAAGAAACTTGGAATTTTTCCTATTTCTTGAGTGGAATACATATATATATATATATATATATATATATATATATATACATATATATTTTATATAGTTAGTTATAGTTATATGTAATTACATATTATATATAAAGAGCCAATAAAAATATATAAGAAAACCAAAATATCTCTCCTAGCTTTTTTCCCATCATCTAACTTCAGATGTGTGATGTCAATAAGTTTGCAACAAGTAGCAAGTGCTTCTGCTTCTTTCCAAAGAGGGGACTTTGAGCCACTAGCGCAGGCTCTAATAATCTCTAATCCAGTTGTTTTTCCTCAAACAACCAATTAAAGGTAGTCTCTAGTGGGTGCAACAAAATCAGATTTTTCAGCACAGACATGCAGAATGGAGAGTATGTAACATCTCTGTGTCTCATTGAATAAAATACATCTATGAAGGGCCAATATGAAAACAGCGATATAAGTTATCCACCAGAGGATTGCCACTTTAAGACTTTCTAGTTTTCTGTTCCCACTTAATGTTGTACCATATACAAACACACACACACACTAGAGCCTAATTTGATCACCTTCCCCATGCACAAAGAGAAACTGATATTGCTACAATTTTGCTTAACAGCAAGAGCCTAAGGCTTTAAAGAAATCTTTTGTTGGGCAATCTACTTTGGAGACTCAGATTTAATGTTAATAACATTAACTTCAAAACCTGCATCCCCCTTTGGGGATCCTGCTCAAATGATAAACTTTTACCTAAACATGAAATGAAATCATAGAATGAGATAAAATGGAAAGTGCAGATATTGGGGCAGGGAATCTCCTGCAAGAAGAAACTTTCAAAAGGACCTCGAAACCATTGTCTAAACTCCTTCTAGCCTAATCATGTGGAAGAGGCTGCACCTGCAGGATTATAGGACATTGTAGGGGATAATCTAACATCCATCACTTTTATAAACCACACCATGCAAAATATCATCAGCTATAGTTCAAAATGGGGCCAGCTAAGCAACACAGACAACATGACTCATATCCCAATGCCTCATTCTTCTGTGATCTCTCCTTATTTTGATCAATTGAATGGTCACATGACAAGACAGAGGATATTTGTTCTATCAACACTGATAATAACTATGGTTTTTTAGGACTTCTTCCCATGAGGCACAATGCCACTGTTTATATATTATATTATTTAATCTTACCAACTGGTGAGCCAGCAACTATTCTTATTCTCATACTCTCCTACTTTTTCATTCCTTTGAATCTCACATTTATAGAAAACCCAGGTATGCGAATGATGAAATTTCAAAGAACAAAGAGTAAAGCTGGGTCTTTATACTAATGACTAACTGCTCATATTGAACATTCTGCTTTATTGACACATAAAGTCCCAGCAGAAGTTTTAATACAATTATATATTTTCATCTACTTATTTTATTAAATAATTTGTATTTTTATGTATGTCCAGCACAATAACAAAAATAGAAACAAGCTAAGTATTTTTCATATTCATTAGTTTAATTCTCATGACATCTCAATGAAATAAATGGTGTTCAGTTCACTTTATACAAAGACAGAAGGGTGTTACAAGAGCTTAGTATTTTCCTGAAGGCACAGACCTACTGATAAAACCTATGGACTTCACCACAGTGTCCATCTATCCATCCATCTTGTTTGCTTGTTTGCTTGCTTTCTCCCCGACTCTCCTCTCTAGCTCCCTAACTCTTACTTAGAATACCACACAGTCCTAGTTATTTTCCCTCTGCCTTCTCAATAGCCCAAGTCCCAGATGAAGCTAGCTTATCATTCGAGACTGTAGTATGTTGTTATCCAGAATGTGTGTCGTGACAATCCACACACCCAGCACTAGGCTGGAATCCTTCCTCGAGGTGTGATCATGGCACTTGTCACTGGTTACTGGCAGCCTCTTATGTCTGTCTTGTCTCTATTTTGTATTCGAGCATAAGTATCATGCTAGCAGAGATCAATCATATGAAAGAATGCTGATCAGTAAATGTTATAAAATGTAGGCTGGACCTAAGTTTCTATTGACCGAATCCTCTTTCTATATCTATAAATTAATTGGACTGAAGAAATAGCTTGATGGTACTGCACTGGTCTCACAGAAGGGGCTTTGGGCTCCATTCCTAAAACATCAGGGGAAAGTAACCTGACATCAAAACTGTTATATGCATATGTATATACATGGCATGCATGCACACACACTGAAAGAGAGAGGGTGTGATAAATGGATCAGGAAGATGGAAAGATCATTCATGCTAAGTTAACAAAGAAAAATTGACAACAGAGAAACAATTGAAAGATGCTCTGTCAGTCAATCTCAAACTTAGTGTGTATAGGACTTAGTCTTTATTGAGTCGCTCTGAAATAGAAAAAGAAATATGATATTTTAATAGACACAATGAGTGATTCTTACTGACATTAAAAACTGGAAATAGTTGCTCTTGGTCTTACAGTAGAATCAATAGCAGAGAAATATGGCAAACATAGTAGCTATTTTTTTCTTAAAAACCTTGCAAGGCATAGTATTATATATTTTTTTAATTTTTAAAATTTTAATTTGTTCACTTTACATCCTGATTGTAGCCCCTTTCAATGCCACCTTCCCTTCCTCCCCTAGTCCTCAGAAAGGGGTGCCCTCCTCACTAAGATCTGACCTTAGTCTATCAAGTCTCACCTAGACTGCATGTATCCTCTTCTTTTGTGGGCTGGCAAGGCTGCCCCATCAGGGAGACGTCATCAACATGTTGGAGCAAGAGTCCATGTCAGAAGTAGTCCCTACTACACATATTATGGGACCCACAAGGAGACTGTGCTGCCTATCTTCTACATCCGAGCATAGGGTCTAGGTCCACATTGTGTATGGCCCTTGGTTGGTGCATCAGCCTCTTTGGTACCCCCCTCCTCAGGCCAGATTTGTTGACTCTATTGTTCTCCTTCTGGATGTTCATATCTCCTCAGACCTCCTTGGCGTGGTGGATAATGTGTATTGTGCCCGAAAACCAACTCACCTCTGTTGGTTCACTTTCTGTGACCCAGATGGACAAGGCTGGTAAGCAGTAAGCAGGTGATGAGAAGTCAGAGCACAAGGCTGCTTGGGTGACCCACGGGCCTTCTCGAGCTGGTAGCCAACACGAGTTATGGCCCACACCTGACTCACCTTTGCTTGTTAGTTCTCTGTGTCCCAGATGGGTCAGGCAGGTAAGCAGTGAGTGGGCAGGGAGCGATCCAAGCCCAAAGCTAATCAGGTATCCCACAGGTCTCTCTATGATACGGGTTGTGGCCCATGCCTGACTCAGGCCTCCATACTTGGTTTTGCTGCTCTGACTCTCTGTTCCTCAGGGGTCCCGCTAGTCAGAAGAGTACAGGGTGATCAAAGCTTTTGAATCTTGAATCCAGGGGACATCCAGCAGCAATGGGGTGTGGGAGCTGGTTCTAATCTTCCCCACCTCATTCCCTTCAGTCAGTTTCACAGCCTGTGATTCTCTGCTCTGTAGACACAGTACACACCGGGTGCCACCATCTTGGAATCTCCAGTATTATAATTTTAAATAGTGGTGGCTCACTAGTCATTCTTTCTCCCCACCCATGTGTCCATCATATATCTCTTTCTTTCTTTTTTTTTTCAATTTCTCTTTGATTGGAGCCTAGCAAAGTCATTTATCCAACTTCTAACCCAAAACAAAGCCATCTCTAAAAGTCTGAGTCTAATATTTAATTAAATGTCATGGAATGTGACTGAGAAATGAACCTCAGGTCATTTTGTTTTTTAGTTTTTAATTACATGTCCACATATATCTGTGTATATGTGCCCGTTCAATCACATATGTACATATTCACACCTAACATCCAGAAGTTGTCGGATAGCCTGAGGATGGCATTCCAGGAGGTTGTGAGCCTCCTCCCATAGATGCTGGTACCCATACACTGTGCTTTGCCAATAGCAACATGCACTCCAACTCCTAAGCCATCCCTCCAGCCCCATCAGGTTACTTTAGCAAGACTTTTATAACTAAAGTCATAGTGTTTGGTGCTAGCTAATACTTCCCATTCCTACAAGGCTTAACCAAAGGACCTTTCTTGAACATGACATCAGTTAATATATATACTGTTCTTAATGAAAAATTCCAGAGGTTAAGCTGGCAGAACACTGTTTCAGATAACAGCAGCACATCATAGAAATGAAACCTGACCTTGAACAGCCCAAACTGACTGCTTCCATCTTGGTGCTTAGAGGATTCAAAAATAATCTAACTAATTCCATAGATGACAGCTGTAGTCCATAACAAGAGTATTCTATGAGAAGTCTCTGACACAAAGGGCTGCTGCCTGTCTATGGATCATTCATCTCATGATGTCAGTGCATTACTATGTGAGAAGAACTGCACAGCTACGGAGTTTAGAGGAAGTAGAAGCCATGGCAACTTTTCTGAGTCTATGTCCAAAATATTTGCACATGAGTAATATTACAGGAATGGAAAATGTCTTCAAAAATGATTATACCCTGATGAAAGATTAAGGTTTATTAGAAGACCATTGTCTCTGTACCACAGACTTCCGAAACCTTAAGAGACTTGTCCCATTCTAGCACAGTAAGCTGACTCTTCCTACACTCTCATGGTGGCTGATTTCTTGTTCCAGAAAGCTGAAGAGCCCTCTATAGGGGTTACAGACTCTCACCCACTTAGGATTAAATGCCCTCAAGCTTGTGAAGATGTGTGGCTTCCTGATGCTTTGAGTAGAGCTAGAAAGGTGAATGCTACCTATAAAAAAGAAAAAAAAGATGTCATGGACCTATAAGCTGAGTGTAGAAAGCCGAGATCTTCCTTAGTAAGAAACATGCACCATATGCCAGACTCTGTCTTTGGCATGTGTCGACTCTCTCTCATCCATAGTAACACCCTTAGGCTGTGGGCATTTTCACCAGCATTTTTGCCTTCTGATTCAAAGTATTAAGAGGCCTGCTGAATACTGCACGTACAGGGATTTTAGAAGAGCAACTTCTGAAGCCAGGCTTCCTGGTCTTAAAGACCAATGCTTCCCTCTAATACCTACACAGCCTATTACCTCTGCTTTCTCTGCTGGAAGCAGCCCCTCTCCTCTTCTCCCTCACAGTGAAAGAAACAAAGGACAAAGTCAGTCTCCATAATGATAAGGATTTACAGAAAAGTCACACACTGCTCATGAAAACCTTAAATAGGGTTGATTTAGGAATGGCAGAGAATGCTTCCCTTCTACCAAAACTACTGAAGCAGTGTTTGCTCTGCATCTGGCTTTCACCTTCCATCTTCAGTGCCCTCTTCATAGCTCCGAGTCTTGTCAGAAGTCGATGAGCTAAACTCCTTTGGAAGCAGCTGTTGCTGAGGCTGCCTGGAGCCACGAGGCTCTGCAGGTAGCCGATGACTGTCTTCCAAGAACTGTCATTTGAAATCAACAGTGACAGGTTGTCAAAACATATCAGCGGCAAACAAACGCACTACACAGGTCCAAAGGTATTCACTTCAGCTTCACTGAAAGGTGAATCGCACTAAAGAGATTTAAAATGCAACACAAGAAAGAGTAGATATTCTTTGCATCCCCAGGTGATCTAAAGCAGACTTCTCAAACAAAATTATTAAATCCTGGTCAAAAGAATTCTTTGCTTTGTGTATGGTTTGTATTGCTACAGGATGGAGGCCCAAATGACAAGAAGAAACTGAACTTTAAATGATCACTTGGAACTTGTGAAAATCCCACCTCCTCTCAGTGCTTTTTTCTCCATCTTGTGTTGCTTCTCCTGAGATCCCATTATTAAGCATTCTAGGAGATAACACCCATAATGCTGTACCACTGGATAGAGTAACAAAATTCAGGATGATTGTCCCATGCAAAATGTACTGGACCAACTTAAAATTCAGCCTTAAACTAAATCAAATGAGCTCCACTTTTTCCTAAAGTGCAGCATCACCTTCAAATGCAGGCACAAACACACAAACATGTACACAGTGGTGCATACATATGTGCACACTGTATCCCCCACATAGGGATATGCACACCAACACAAAGGCACCATAATATCATATCATACACATGCACATACTCACAAAATTCCATAGACAAACATATGGATAGAGATACAGACATACATACAAATACACATGAATACATGGAAACCAAAAATGAATATACATACCTACATGCATACATCTCTTTCCCATATACACACCATATACACATGTACATCACACATTGTACTATATATACATTCTACATACATACAAATACGTACATATAAACCTAATACCCCATGCCACACACATACCACATGCACATACATATAACACATGCCATACACATCCATAGATACACTACACATACACATTATACAAAATATACATTATACAATATACAAAATATACATTACTACACATACACATTATACAAAATACACTTATATATCACACAAACCATACCCCACATCATTCCCACAACACAAACATACCCACACACAGCACACCAATATATATACTCAAACACAGACACTGCACACAGACCTATGTACACAGAGACATGCTGCAGAAACACATACAGCATACAAACACATAAAGCTGCATAGATGCAGACACACCAAGATATTACACATCTAGACACACTGACACCACACAGATTTGGTTTGTTTCTTTTCTTTTCTTTTTTTTTATGTCCCTATCACACCAGTAAATCAACTTTAGTTTTAAGGAAAAGAAACAAATAAATTGGAGGCAGGAAAAAATTGTGGGTTTAAGGTTTTGTGGCTGGGTTGGTATCCCAATGCCTCCATTGGAAGTCTTGTTCGGTTACAGAGATAGTTGGTTCAGGCTCCATATCACCCATTGCTAGGAGTCTAAGCTAGAGTCACCCTGAATGATTCCAGGGAGTTTTCATTGTCCTAGGTTTCTACTAGTCCCAGAGATGACAGCACCAATCCAGTTGTCTCTCTCAGTACTCTCTCCCTCCACACAGCCTGCACTCCGTTGTCTCTCTCAGTACTCCCTCCCTCCACACACCCTGCACTCCACATTCCTCCAATTGCAGGGGTAAAAGATGAAACAGAATTTGAGGGAAGGGCTCACCAATGAATGGCCATAAGACAGGAGCCTAGCCAAAAAAAAAAAAAAAAAAAATGTTATCAGAGAGCCTTCACTCAGCAATTAGTAGAAACCGATGCAGAGACCCACAGCCAGACATTAAGTGGAGCTTGGAGGATCCAGTGGAAGGGGTGGAGGAGGGATTGAAAACATCAGAGGGGTCAAGGACACCATGAGAAAACCTACAGAATCAACTAACCTGGGCCCATATGGACTCATAAAAACTCAGCTGCCAACCAAAGAACATGCATGGCATGGACCTAGACCCCCGCACATATGTAACGGTTGTGCAGCTGGGTCTTTAAAGGGGACTTCTAGCAGTGGGAGCAGGTGCTGTCTCAGACTACATTGCCTGCCTTTGGGTCCCTTTCCCCTGCCTGGGCTGCCTTGTCCAGCCTCAATACCAGAAGATGCTCAGAGGTTTTGATATCCATGGGAGGTCTCCCCTTTTCTGAGGGGAAGGGAAGAGTGGGTGGAAGGGCTAGAGAGAGGGAATAGGAGGAGAAGAGCAAGGGGAAGCTGTGATTGTGATGTAAAGTAAATAAGTAATCAATACAAATACTAAAAAAGAGAGAGACAGTATTTATGTTCAGAACTCTCAGCATAAATGAACAGTGTCAATTTTTTAAAATATATTTTATTAATTTATTCATATTACATCTCAATGGTTATCCCATCCCTTGTGTCCTCCCATTCCTCCCTCCTCTCTCCCATTTTCCCCTTACTCCCCTCCCCTATGACTGTGAATAAGGGGGACCTCTTCCTCCTGTGTATGCTCATACTCCCCTCCCCTATGACTGTGAATAAGGGGGACCTCTTCCCCCTGTATATGCTCATACTCCCCTCCCCTATGACTGTGAATAAGGGGGACCTCTTCCTCCTGTGTATGCTCATAGGATATCAAGTCTCTTCTTGATCTTTTTAAGTTGTTGAAGGAAATCTACCTCCACCAGACACCTGTCTTTGGTTTCTTGTGAAGGAGGCCATCATAGCATGTTCTGTTTGTTGTTTCTTTCCCCACCATCATTATCGCATGGTTTCTGTTTCAGCATTTCCAGAACAAACTAATGGAAGATGGCGCTGTCCATGCGATTTCCCATTCATGTCATGGCCAAGGGTACCATCCTTCTGGACACTCAGGGAAACCTCAGACATTCCACAGAATCTTGCTCTTCCGATGTGATGTTCAGCCAGTAATTATATCACATCTTGCTCCGCTTGCACCAAAATACTATGCCATTTTGTGGCAATTTCTAATTTGGGCTATTTGTTTATACAGTTGAAAACAATCTTGAAAACGATTAATATTATTTTTTTGTGTGAGTGTGTGTGTGTGTCTGTGTTACATGAAACCTTACTATAATTAAGCATGTGAAATTTTTATGTAATGATCCCTGGTTTTTGGTTTTAAAAACACAGTGCAGTGAACCAATTAAAAGCACACAAGTTTATCACTTTCCCATTATTTCTGTGAGTCTTACGAACTCCATCTGCTTTTTCCTCTGTACTGAGATCTCTGTGCCTAGAGCCTTCCATATTGAAAGTGCTCATATTCCAAGTTCTGCTTGATTGAATTCCTGAGATATGGCTTAAGTAGTGTTAGTGCCACCCGGGTGTTACTTTAGTCTGAAAACAGTTATTTTCAGTAAGCTTCACCCTAGGAATTTTGTTAAGAGACTAAACATGCTATCATTTAGTAACAGGATTATTTTTTTCATGCCTTTAAGTTTCTTGAAATGCAAAGTAATCCCTGGCCACTGTTAACAAGTTCTTATGCCCAAGACTTGTAGTTTTTCAAGTCCTTTTGTTCACCTAAGCACACCTACTATCTTCTTTCAGGGACTGCAAAGGCAAAGGAGTTATCAAATCATTTTGATTGAGTAACATACAATACTACTCAAAATGTGGAGGCAAATGGAGCTGGAGAGACAGCTCTGCAGTTAAGAACACTAGCTGCTCTTCCAGAGGATCCATGTTCGAGTCTAAGCAATCAGATACTTGCTCACCCTCTCTGATCCTCCCCAAATTCAGGGCTCCAGTGACTTCTTCTGGGCTGCTCAGGTAACAGCCAAGCATGCAGTGAACAGATATACATGCGTGTAAACTATGTAAACACATAAAATTTAAATTAAACTAAACATTCAGGAAACAGTCCTAAGAAATTTCAAGATAAGCTCTTTGTGATCTCAAAAATATCAAGGGGAGCTCACATTATTGTTGTTCTCTGGGAAACAAACCCCAAAGGCTGTATAACCTCGTACAGAGAGCCATTTAATTTTAAGAGATTACCTCATGTTATTGCATGGACTGAGAAATTTGATGGATGCTTGGCAAAACCAGTGTTTTCAACCCTACTCTGAGTCCAAACTCAGTAGAATCAGGAATGCCAATGTTCAAAGGAATTAAAAAATGAAGACTGCAACCATGCTGCAAACATTAAATTTTCCCTTCTGCCATTTTCTCTCAGTAGAACCTATGATGGTTTGAACGATAATGGCCCTCATACACTCATGTATTTGAGTGCTTGGTCCCAGATGGTGGAACTGTTTGAGGAGGATCAAGAGGTGTCACTTTGTTGGAGAAGGTGTGTCACTAGGAGTGGACTTTTAAGGTTTTCTTAAAAGATTTTATTTTATATTTTTGGCATATACATTTATATTATTACAAGTAAGTAGAAAAATTACATACAGCAAGAAAAACACTGAAACAATCAGGAATCAAATGAATGTTACATTCAAAGTGTTTTGGCCATTTGCATTTGGAAGCCTTGTAGAAAACATCTTTCCTATCTTGGTGAGTCTAAAATTCTGAATGACAGACATTCCTACGTATTAAATGGCTATGTAAAGAGTAAAATAGATTTAAATTCTCAAGGAAAGTAGGTAATATTTGGTTGTATATCATGCGAAATATCTTTTTATAGTGATTTGAATGAGAATGGCTCCATATATTGAATGTTTCAGTTTGGGAAGAACAAGGAGGTGTGGCCTTGTTGGAGGAGGAACTTCCATGGGCTTTGAGGTTTCAAAAGGCCACACAGTCTCTCTCTTTCCCCTCCTTGTCTCTCTCTGTCTCTCTGTCTCTCTCTGTATCTCTCTCTCTCTCTTTCTCACTCTCTGTCTCTCTCTGTCTCTCTGACTCTCTCTATCTCTCTCTGTCTCTGTCTCTGTCTCTCTGTCTCTGTCTGTCTCTGTCTCTGTTTCTCTCTCTCTCTCTCTCTCTCTCTCTCTCTCTCTCTCTCTCTCTCTCTCTCTCTCTCTCTGCCTAATGCTTATGGATCAAGATGTGAGACCTGGTGGCACTCAGAGGAAGGACAGCAGATTGCCAAGAAGAGACTTGATACCCTATGAGCATATACAGGGGAAGGTAATTCCCCTCAGGAACAGTCATAAGGGAGGGGAATAATGGAAAAATGGGAGGGAGGGAAGAATGGGAGGATACAAGGGATGAGATAACCATTGAGATGTAACAAGAATAAATTAATTAAAAAAAAGATGTGAACTCTCAAAAAAAAAATAAAATAAAATTCTGAATGAGAATCAATATGTATCATCTCTCATCCCTGTCTACTGAAAACCTCTATCTAGACCGAAAAACATCTTAATCCTTAAACAGCTTAGGTTAATTGTAAGACTAAACTATCTAGTCTTCAACCTCATCAGAGACTTGAGAAGGAATGAAATTTAATTACTTGAGTGAATTGGAAGTGCAGGTTAGCAGCTTCCAAAATGAGAAGAAGAAAAAAAAAACAAGCAAAAAAAAAAAATGACAGAGACAGTTCACTGCCTGAAACTCACCCAAAACTCTCTATAATGTTGGAGCATCATCTTCAGCCTTCTGGCCCAGTATAGCTGCCAGACATATTTTTGAGTCAGGAACTATTGAGGACTTGATTACCCTGTCTTGGCAGAGTTTGGCCATTGACTCTCCAAGTTTGCCCATTTCTAGGCAGAATTCTGTCTGTGGCAAAAATGAGGACATTTTGCCCAATGGTTGGTTTGCCATATTTGAAGCCATCTCCATAAAGAGGATCTTTGATACTCATCATCTTCTTGAGGTAGGCTGGGTGTTGCCAGGAGTTAGCCTGTCTTGTTGTCAAAGAATATTTAAGATAGTAAAAGCTTATTAAATGTCATATTCTGTAGGTCTCTGAGGATTTGAAGACTTTAACTGTTTTACCTTATCTATCTATAGGATCGTCTCTATCTGTGAAACCTACAATATATTTTCTTATGATTAAAAATAGGCTGGTAGTTGACATGACCATAACTTGATCAACTAACAAATGGCTTGTATTACTTAATTATCCTAGTCAGCCTGCAATAGCACTTTTCAGGTGTTGGAAGTAAGCTTTGTATTATATTTGAGCCATATGGGTTCAGTGCCTCATATTAGAGTAGAAATATATATATATATATATATATATATATATATATATATATATATATATATATATATATATAAAATCTGTGTGGAGAATAGGCTTAAATTTGAAATCTATATCAATGTATCAAAGTTAATCTTATTTTGTATCATTATACAAAACTCTATACCAATGAAATAAAGATAACCTTTTTTGTTAGTAAAAAATAAGGCCTTACATTGAGGAGTAGGTTTAATAATCTACTTTTTATCCTATCATCCATATATATTCCTATACCCCCTTCTTTCTTTTCAACTCCTATCTTCATGGCTACAAAAGAAAGGTAGAGGAAGAGAGAAATCCCTAAGTACAACCTCATTTTCTCTCTGAATACAACCAATCACAACTTATAAGCAGCTTCTCATGAAAACAACCATCCATAGCCAAAGAGAGCAAATATAAATCTACCCAATCCCACTTAGGGGAAATGTGGTGTCATTCTCTTTGGGTTTCTTCCAGCTGATTTGGGACAAATAGTACCTTTGTAGGAGTCAAAATAAAATGGGGGAACATGGTCAATCATGCCAGTAATAGCATTTGTGGTCCATTTTCCAAATGTTGAGAAAGTCAAGGCTTAATAGAAGTCCTGTGTAGGACAGTCTAAAACACTGGACCAGTTTGTATGGAAGATTTCTTTGAAGTTGTCCTGTTCTGATGAATAAAGGTGACTGATGTGCTTGGGGCTGGAACCTGAAAGATGCAGGATGTCAGTGTTCTGCATGCTGAAAGGAATGAATCCTGTCAGGTCTGATCCAGCTTCAGTGTCTGGTTCTTTTGTTCTGAAAACTTTTAAATGCTTACAAGCATTATAAAGTCCTAAAATTATAAATATATAAGGTGTACGTGATGCACAGAACAATTGAGGCTTGTTCTCTGTTCTTAGTATTATCAGAAGAAAGACATTTGCTAATCTTCATTCATTCCGTATGAAGAATGGCATCTAATAATAAGTCACAGTGATTCTGTGACCAATGAGAATCTATGCATGTACATTCATGTCTCATCCAGTTTCAGAGCCATTCTCATTTAATGGGTTTAGCACTACAAATTACCTGCTTGTTTTGCATGTTGAATTCTTTTCATCCTGACTGTAGTCCCCTCCCTCTTCACCTCCTTTTCCCACCCTCCCTCACTCATACCCTCTCCCTCACTCCCCTAATCTTCAGATAAGGGAGCCCTCCTCCACTAACATCTTACGTCTGCCTATAAGGTCTCGTCTCTAATACTGGTGTCCTTTTCCTCTGTGGCCTGGTTGGGCCACCCTGCTAGAGAGGACGTGATCAAAGTTGGAAGGGCAAAGTCTATATCACAAGTAGTCCTTACTCTCCTTATTGTGGGACCCAAAAGACTGCCTATCTACTACCTCTGGGCCAGGAGTCTAGGTCCACATCATACATGGTCCTTGGTTTGTGCATCCTTCTCACTATTGTAATGATTATCCTGTATTTAGTGGCTAATATCGGCTTATGAGTGAGTATATAACATGCATATCTTTCTGGGACTGGGTTGCCTCACTCAGTATGGTTGTCTCTAGTTCCATGCATTTGCCTGCAAATTTCAAGATTTCCTTGTTTTTGATAGCTGAATAGTATTCCATTGTGTAAATGAACCATAGGTTCTTTATCCATTCTTCAGTTAATGGACATCTAGTTTGTTTCCAGATTCTGTCTGTTATGAATAAAGCTGCTAGAACATAGTTAAGCAGATGCCCTTGTGTGGTGGAACATCTTTAGGGTATATTCACAGGAGTGGTATGGCTGGGTTTTGAGGCAGACTTATTCCCAGTTTCCTGAGTTAGCACCAGATTGATTTCCAAAGTTGTTGTACAAGTTTGTACAACTTGTACAACATTCATGCATACCAGAGTATGCATGCTGGTGGTGACATATACAATAGTGTTCAGGTAGCAATCAGAGGACCACTTATGGAGTCCATTTTCACTTTTCCCCTTCATTTAGTTTCCAGGGATCAAATCCAGGTCACCAGGAGTTAGCAGCAAACACCTTTACCCACTGATCCATCTCCCTGACCCATAAAACTTTTCAGTTTAAAAATTTGCAAAGAAGTATGACAACTACTCTTTTTTTCTTTTTTTTTATTAATTTATTCATATTACATCTCAATTGTTAGCCCTTCCCCTGTTTCCTCCCATTCTTCCCTCCCTCCCATTTCTCCCCTTCTCCCCTCCCCTACGTCTGTGATTGAGGGAGACCTCCTCCCCCCTATATTCTCTTAGAATATCAAGTCTCTTCTTGGTAACTAGCTATCCTTCCTCTGGGTGCCACCAGGTCTCCCCATCCAGGGGACATGGTCAGAAAAGGGGCACCAGAGTTTATGTGAGAGTCAGATCTCACTCTCCACTCACCGGTGGAGAGTATCATGTTCGTCGGCTAGGTCTTGGTAGGGGTTCAAAGCTTACTGCCTATATTCTCCTTGGCTAGTGCCTTAGTTTGAGGAGGACCCCAGGACCCAGATCTTCCTGTCATAAAGTTTTTCTTGTAGGTTTCCAGGACCCTGTGGGTCCTACTATTTCCCCATTCTTCCATGCTACTCTCGCCTAAAGTCTCAATAGGATGTCCTCTCCTCTGACCCACTTTCTTGGTAAGTAAAGATTTTCATGGTACATATCCCTTGCACTAGTGTTTTGATATAAGTGAGTATATACCATTTGTCTCTTTTTGCTTCTGAGTGAACTCACTCATTATGATAATTTCTAGATCAATCCATTTGTCCACAAATTTCAGGAATTCCTTGTTTTTAATAGCTGAGTAGTATTCCATAGTGTAAATGTACCACAGTTTCTTAGTCCATTCTTCTACTGAGGGACACTTAGGCTGTTTCCATGTTCTGGCTATTATGTATAAAGCAGCTATGAACATGGTTGAGCATATGTCCCTGTTGTGTGGTAGGGCATTTTCTGGGTATATTCCAAGGAGTGGGATAGCTGGGTCTTGAGGAAGCCCTATTCCCATTTTTCTGCGAAAGCGCCAGATAGCTTTCCAAAGTGGTTGTACTAGTTTGCATTCCCGCCAGCAATGAAGGAGTGGACAACTACTCTTTTGTGTTTCTTTTTACAATTAATAAACTATCTAGAAAGTCTCCTAGAATAATTTACTTTGCTTAAGAGGTCTTGTTTTGTTTCCTACATCAGTTCTCAAATTGGTTATAGCATGAAGGGAATGAGATATTTTTCTGTAGTTAAAAGAATAAGTCCACAGAATAGTTAGTTGAACACATCTACGTCTCCAGTGGGAGAAACACATGAACCCAGAAAAACAAATCCCAACAGAAATTAATAAATCTGCCAATTTTAAGAACCTTACAAAATAAATGTTTCTGTTTTAATTGGTGGAAGATCACGGCAGTCTAAGGAAGGTGAAAGAAGGTAATTAATATGAGGTCTGGCAAGATTGTAGTCAATAGTATTTTAATTCTGCATCTAATAAAATATGGAAAAAAGTGCCAACTCCAAAAAATAGCAAAGATAAAGAGAGAGAGAAAGAGAGAGAGACAGAGAGAGAGAGAGAGAGAGAGAGAGAGAGAGAGAGAGAGAGAAATACCATTCATAATCGAAGGGGCAGTGAGAGTCTTTTTCAGAGCAAATACCACCATAGGCTCAAGATTTGTAATAAAATGTGAATATAACATTTAAGTATAATATTTTATAATATATATTTTATATACATAATATATTATAATGTAATATGTAATATAATAATATTATATTGAAGGACACAGGGAACATTCGGTCTTTACAAATGTTCTAGAACTACATAAAAGGCAGTTACAGAACAGTGTGTCTTATTTATCAGTTCTTCAGCCATGAAAGATTCAAGAAGATGGAAAATTAAAACAAAGGTGACTCTTGTGTGCAAACACCCACCAGTTACATCTTAACAGATTACAAAAATATTTTCCATGCTTCCTACTTTTTCATAACACAACAGGGATTCTGGAAAAATAAGGTATTTCAAAAATACATGACTTCCCTTAAATATAATTTTTAATATATAGAAGAAAATGTTAAATATTTAGACAATAGCCAGGGTCACCATGGGAGCACTTCCCAGCTATCAGTTCCTTCTGCTCTCTGACTTACAAAAAAGAAAATTCTAAGGGCTGTGTGAGATAGCTGAGCAATTAGGTGTGGGGATCCAAATTATGTTTAAGTTAGAGTAGGAAAGTGGGACACTTTTATAGACTAAATGATGTAGGTAGACCGTAACTAAGAGTAGGTTAAGGTGGACTCAACCTCTAGAGTTCATTTTTCAGTCCATTTAATCAAACAGGCCCAGCATCTTTGCTAAGGCTTGTAGGTAACCAGGCAAAAATAGCCAAGTTTCTGCTGCTTGCCATTCTTAATTCCAGAGCCGTCACATCACATTTTAGCTTCAAATTTCATTAATATTATAAGCATTATTGATTTTCTCATTATTTGTTAAGCCACATCTGTTATATATTTCTGATTTGAGGTCAGGAGACAACACTGAGTCTATATGCTAATTGCAAATGCTATGTCTAACTCTTCTAATAGGTGAGAATTTCAGTTGTGCTTCTATGGAATAAGAGGAATTCATTTTATATTTATGTATTCCTGGTGTTCATGGAGGGGTTGCTCTCATCATGTAGATCATGATGCCCTAGTATTTCATAAGCTGGTGTTACAGATATGTACACCATGCCTGGCTGGGTATCTCTAAGACAGTGGGCTAAAATCCAATAAGGAAAATAAAATAAACATTTCCCAGAATTTATTCAATGATGTCTTGCTTAATGTTGCCATTAAAAAGGGCAACTCTATTCATTCATTGTATGGTAGATGTCTAATACTAGTGTTCAGAAAAGAGGTCCAGAGCCACAGCTGTAATCATTTCTTTCTCCATCACTGGGTATACTTAGAGAAATTGATTAATCTTTGGGGGCCAGTTTCCTTAACTGTACAGTAAAAAGTAGTATTAAGTATTTGAGTTTCAAACATCTAAAATAAATGACCAAAATATTAAGTGATACTTTTGGTCTGTAAGTCAAAAGAACGAAAATTTGGTCTTAAAAATTATATACTCACTTATAATTGGACACTAACCCAAGGGGCATGTCCCACGAAAGACCTCACTTACCAGGAAATTGGGACAGAGGGGAATACATCCTATTGGGACTCTAGGTGAGAGAAGTATGGGAGAATGGGGAAATAGAAGGATCCAGAGGGTCCTAGAAACCTACAAGAAGAACATTATGATGGGCAGATCTGGGTCCAGGGGTTCTGCTCAAATTATGGCACCAACCAAGGACAATACATGCAGTAAACATCAAACCCTTACCCAGATCTAGCCGATGGACAGGACATTCTCCACAGTTGATAGGAGAGTGGAGACTGACTTTCACACGAATTCTGGTGCCCAGTTGTTGACCATGTCCCCTTGAGTGGGAGGCCCAGTGTCACTCAGAGGAAGGATAGCAGGCTACCAAGAAGAGACTAGATACCCTATAATCATATAGAGAGGGAGGAGGTCCCCCTCAGTCACAGACATAGGGGAGGGGAGTAGCGGGAGAGTGGGAAGGAGGGAGGAATGGGAGGATACAAGGGATGGGATAACAATTTAGATGTAATATGAATAAATTAATTTAAAATTTTATAATTGAAATAATTTTAAATACTGAAGATAAAGGAAATATTAAAATATACCCTCAATAAAATCCCTGTGCTGAATCTGGGTATGATGGTGCACCTCCTTAATCCCAGCACCCAGGAAGAAGAGGCAGGTGGATCTCTGTGAGTTTGAGACCAGCATGGTCTACAAAGTGAGTCCAGAACATCCAGAGCTCTTGTTATACAGAAAAACCCTGCCTCAAAACAAAACAAAACATAAACAAAAACAAATATCTGTGTTGATCTCCTCCCCGACCCCAGGTTATTTACATTTAAATACATGCAGTAGAAAAAACAATAAAATTCTGAGATTTAGTTTAGTATTTTTGTGTCTGTTGCATGGGGTGCATCTCCCAGTCAATCTGGAAAGTTGATAGCTGTTTACATGCCCATCTTACAAATACATGAACTTAGGTCAGTGAGAATTAATTCAAGCACTGAATGTAATACCTTGAAAGCAGAGTTCAAGGCTTCATCATCTCAGCACTTTCATAAGATCAATGACGCCTCTTAACCTCACGAGGATGGAGAGCTTGCATTGCCCTTCAGCTTTCTAACTCATTATGTACTTTTAGATTTGACACTTTACAATAATCTCTGCTCATCTAATAACTCAGCTAGCTCAATGTTTAATTTTTTAAAGATTTTCTTCATATACACAGCATATTCACTTATAATTTTCATTTTTTTAATTTTAATTTTATTTTCTGTGTACACACCGGAATGTAAGTATGTGTACCATATGTATGCAGTGTCAGCAGAAGACAGAAGGGGCACTTGAGTCTCCCGTAATGGAAGGTATAGACAGTTGTGAACACCTACAGGATGGCTGGCAACCAATCCATAGTCTTTAGCTAGAACAGGAAGTTCTCTTAGCCACTCTCTTAGTCAGTATTCTATGGCTTAGAAAAGACACCATGACCAAGGCAACTCTTATAGAGGAAAGGCATTTAATTGGGGCTGCCTTACAGTTTTGGAGGTTTTGTCCACTTTCATCGTAGTGGGAAGCATGGAGGCACAAAGGCAGACATGGTGCTACAGAAATAGACTAGGGTTCTACATCTGACTCTGTGGACAGCAGGCTAGAGCCGGATATTGGGCCTCGTTTGGGTATTTGAACCCTCAATGCACAACTCCAATGACACACTTCCTGTAACAAGGCCACATTTACTTCTACAAGGGCACAGTTCCTAATTCTCTCTAGCAGCGCCATTTCCCGATGAGGAGATATTCAAATATATGAGCCTGTGGCAGCTATTCTTATTCAAACCAGCACAGCCACTGAGCCATTTCTCCAGCCTCAAGTCATGATTTTTCATTATATTTTCTAATTTAGAAAATGTGAGAAACTTATGGTTTTGAATATTCATTTTAATGGGGTATCTTTTTGTTTTATTTAATTTACATAATTATGACTTTTTAGATAAGTACAATTTATTCTACTGCATCTGAAAATATAATAAAATAAAATTTTACTTTATAAATTAATGTATTTTTCTATATTTTAAAATGCTAAAAATAATAAAACTAAAATTAAATTCTCCCATCCAGAATGAGGTAAGCATAAAATGTGTTTTTCATCATGAATTTAATTAATTCTTATATTATATGTGTTTAAAGTATATTTGTTTTATTCCTTTTTCTTTAATGTCTTTATGAAATATTAGAATTGTAGAGCATGTACAAATATGTATTCTTTTATTTTATTAGCATTTTAATTAGTCTTTTTCCCAAACTACTTAAGTATAATTTTGTTATTAGAATGTACAGATATACCACCATAATAGATATGCAGACATTTCTCAACTTAAAGCAGGGTTACAACCATAAACCCACATTGAAAATATGGCAAAATGAGTTTTGCCCTCCACTTCCTGCCGAGATATTGGCCATCTGCCTTTTTTTACAACCAATAGGCAAGTGAGGAAGGAAAAATTGTTATTAAATATAAACTTGTGATAAGTCATAGAAATAAAAATACCAAGATGTGGGAAGGACAGACTCAGGAGGGAGATAACACTCCCAAAATGCAACAGGGTAATATGGCAGCCACCCTGTCACACTCTGGTTCCAGACCTTCTGTGCTCCAGCAAACACTGCGACATAGCCTCAGCAGTGACGTGGAGTCTCAAGCTAGACCCAAAGTAGATCAATAGGGCTGGGCTTATAGCTTAGTTGGAAGAGCACTTGCCCAGCATACAAGGAGCCCTGGGCTCCATCCCCAGCACCACATAAGACAAGGGAAAAGGGGGGGAGGTGAAATACCTGCAGTGGTGGTAATTATTCTTTTACTGTTGCCATGACAACAGTCACTGACTAGAGTAATTTCAGGAAGTGAGGATCAGGCCATCATGGCAGGAACCCACAGCCACAGTAGTTTAATAAAGCAGGGGCAGTGTGTGACCAAGCTCTGCCAGTGTTCTCCCTTCTATGTAGACTGCAAGCCAAACCCAGAGAATGGTGCCAGTTCCTTTTAAAGTGGGTCTTCCCTCCTCAGTTAATGTGATCAAGATAGCTCCTCACAAGCACTCATAGCCTTGTCACCTAGGTGATTCTAGACCCTGTCAAGTTGATTTAAATATTAGCTATTAGGCTAGGCAAAGTCCCTGGACTAGAGGGAACCAGCCCTTTGCAGGGAAATAAAGACTAGATTTTTGCATGCTGCCGCAGTTTGACCCAAGACCAGAGCATCCAGTTAGCACAGCATCCTGGTAACTTCCACAGCATTCTGCTCTGACCAGAGGTACTCACATTAATATTTTTTAGGACAGTTTCTTTTCAGCAGTTCCTTTCCTCTTACTGTTCAGCCATCATTACTTCATCCAACTAAAACCATTCTCTATACTCCCTTTTAGTGGGCTGCTCTCACATCTCTATCCATGTACCCCTGTAGAGCCTGCACCTTTGGCCTCAGGGTAGCTTCAGCAATCTTACCTGTTAAAAAGAAAGGAAATCTAAAATCATCAATTTTACCAATGAAGACTCAGGAACCAGATGGTAGAGTGAAAACTTCCTAGCTGAGAGGGGCAGAGAAAGCACCCAGCTGACCTTCCTGCTCAGCTTATCTCATGTCTTAAAGGAAAAAGCAAAAAACCCAAGAGCCTGCTAGCCCAGCTGACAGCCCAGGAGGAAAACGTCAAGAGCTAAAAGCCAAAGTGCTACAGAGCCCAATAGCCAAAGAGCCAAAATGCTAAAGAGCTCCTTCTTCTTCAGACTCTCTTAAATATCCTTCTCTCAAAATCCCTCCTATCTACTTAATCAGCTGTTTTCTTGCTCCACCTCTTGACCTAGGGTTAACTGTATTAAATCATATATACTAAAAGCTCTTGGATTAAAGGTGTGTGCCAGGGCTGAGCTGCACCATAATCACCTGTTTACAATAAACAAAAAGTTCTTGGATTAAATGTATGTGTTGGTACTCCATTGTGTAAATGGACCACAGTTTCTACATCAGCTCTTCAGTTGAGGGACATCTGGGTTGTTTCCAGATTCTGGCTATTACGAATAAAGCTGCTATGAACATAGTTGAGCAAATGTCCTTGTTGAGTGCTGGATCATTTTTGGGTATACGCCCAGGAGTGGTTTAGCTGGGTCTTGAGTGAGAACTATTCCTAATTTTCTGAGAAAGCACCAGATTGATTTCCAAAGTGGTTGTACAAGTTTGTACTCGCACCAGCAATGGAGGAGTGTTCCCCTTTCTCCACATCCTCACCAGCATGTGCTGTCACTTGAGTTTTTGATCTTAGCCATTCTCCTCGGTGTAAGATGGAATCTCCAAGTTGTTTTGATTTGCATTTCCCTGATGACTAAGGATATTGAACATTTCTTTAGGTGTTTCTTGGCCATTCGATATTCCTCTCTTGAGAATTTTCTGTTTAGTTCTATATATCACTTTTAAATTTGGATTATTTGATTTGGTGGTGTTTAATTTATTGAGTTCTTTATATATTTTGGATATTTTGGATATTAGGCCTTCGTCAGATGTAGGGATGGTGAAGATCTTCTCCCAGTCTGTAGGCTGTCCTTTTGTTCTGTTGAGAGTGTCCTTTGCCTTACAGAAGCTTTTCAGTTTTATGAGGTCCCATTTATTAATTGTTGATCTTAGAGCCTGGGCTACTGGTGTTCTGTTCAGGAAGTTGTCCCCTATGTCAATGAGTTCAAGACTCTTTGCCACTTTTTCTTCTAACAGATTTAGTGGATCTTGTTTTAAAACAAGGAAATCTTGAAATTTGCAGGTAAATGGATGGAACTAGAAAACATCATCCTGAGTGAGGTAACCCGGACCCAGAAAGATGTACATGGTATATACTCACTTATAAGTGGGTATTAGCTCCATGAAGGTACTATGAACTAAATGTGAGTCTTCTACAAGAGCAGCCAGTTTTCTTCAACACTGAGCCATCTCTCCAAGTCCAAATTTTCTTGAGATACACTTCCCATAGCCATTTGTAACTCCAGTTCAAGAAGATGTGACAGCATCTTGTAGCCTCCTCAGGCACTGCAATGAATGTCTCTCTCTCTCTCTCTCTCCTCTCTCTCTCTCTCTCTCTCTCTCTCTCTCTCTCTCTCTCTCTCTCTCTCTCTCTCTCTCTCTCTCTCTCTCTCTCTCTCTCACACACACACACACACACACACACACACAGCCAAAAGTCTGACATAAAATAAAAATGAAAAATAAATCTCTTAAGGAAGAAAACTGCTAAATACAGATCAAAGGCATTTGCTAAAAAGCCATGAAAGATGGACACAAATTTGTGGAATTGTTGCCAAATGTTTGAAGAATAGTAGACTGCAAATAGGACCCTGGTTCTTGCCCTCTGATATTCATAACTTTTGCAGGTAACTATATGATATTCTCCCACTATGGGCACAATTTCCTGCTTGTCTAGGGCCTGATGCCATGACAGTGTTTTGTCTAACGGGAAGTAACAGGTGTGCTGTGACCAAAGGCCTGCTCTTCTTTTCCACACTGGCTGCCTGTTATTGTATTTCAAATTTCCTTGCTTCCAGAGCTTAATGAGAGGTAGGTGAGTAGAGCCATGTCCTAACTGTAACCTGCTTGGCCAGCCATCCTCAGGGAATGTGCAGCATTTCTGTAACAGGGTCTAATTGTCCACATTTTCCTTGTGTCTTTATTAAAATGGATATCAAAATAAAAAAAAAAATAAGTGGGTATTAGCCCAACATAGATGTCCTCTGAGAGACTCCACAGAGTGGGGGATTGGAACAGATGCTGGGACTCAAGGTTGGCTTCTATGTGAAGAGCTGAGAGTTGAATGGAAAATTGGGGGATGAAAAGTCCTGTAGGGGTTCACAAGGAGACCATCAAGGCCTGCAGATCTGGACCCAGGACTGCCTGTACAAACTGATGCACCAGTCAAGTACATTTCATACAGAGAACCTGGACCCCTGTTCAGATGTAGCTGATGGACAGCTCATTCTCCGCATCAGGGTATGGAGGGGAGGGAGAGAGCAAGGACTGCTGCTGACATGAACTCTAGTGCCTATGATTTGATCACTTCCCCTTGGTAAAGCAGCCTTGAGGGCACACAGAGAAAGGGGATGCAGGCTATCCTGATGAGACCTGTTAGGCTGTAGTCAGAGAGTTGGGGAAGAGGGCCCCCAATCAGAGGTCTAGGAGGGGGGGAATAGGGTGGACGATAAGAGAAAGGAGATAACAATCTGGATGTAATGGGAATAAATTATAATAAATTTAAAAACAGAAATAATGAAACTAAAAAAATAATAAATAAAGGTGTATGTTAGGGCTGAACTATACTAAACAAGAAATTTTGTTTTCAGTTCACTTATCGGGTTCATAAGGGGATCAAATATTCTCCAACACTCAATCTTCTGTAACCTTACAATCCCATCACAAAAAGTGTCCTACCAAATGTCACAACTTAGCAACACAACACACTGAAACATATCAGGCACACACTGGAGAGTGATCCATTCCCCACGGAGAGTTGTGGTCCTCTGCCACTACTCAGACTCACAGCTATTAGTTCTGAAAAATAATCGAAACTTTGTATCTGAAATATAGTTTCTATTGGATGAGCACAGATTTCCTTCAAAGTAAACTCATTTCAAAGTTGGACTGTTACATTGGCAATTATCTGTAGTAAGGTGAATGGTTCACCTCCAAAAAATATGTAAGACCATATCCCAATCTTTTAATTCTAGGAATGCTACCTTGTTTGAGAAAAGGTCAATGCAGATGTAATAAATTTAAGCATCTCACTAGAGGGAGCTCATCCCAGATTCACCTTCTAAGTGTCTTATAAGAGATGCACAAGGATTCCATCGTGTAAATATACCACAGTTTCTTAGTCCATTCTTCTACTGAGGGACACTTAGGCTGTTTCCATGTTCTGGCTATTATGTATAAAGCAGCTATGAACATGGTTGAGCATATGTCCCTGTTATGTGGTAGGGCATTTTCTGGGTATATTCCAAGAAGTGGGATGGCTGGGTCTTGAGGAAGCCCTATTCCCATTTTTCTGAGGAAGCGCCAGATAGCTTTCCAAAGTGGTTGTACTAGTTTGCATTCCCACCAGCAATGAACGAGTGTTCCTCTCTCTCCACATTTGATGGACTACTACTCCGCTATTAAAATCGAGGTATTCCAGAAATTTGTGGACAAATGGATTGATCTAGAAATTATCATAATGAGTGAGTTCACCCAGAAGCAAAAAGAGACAAATGGTATATACTCACTTATATCAAAACACTAGTCCAAGGCATACGTACCATGAAAATCTTTACTTACCAAGAAAGTGGGTCAGAGGAGAGGACATTCGATTGAGACTTTAGGCAAGAGTAGCATGGAAGAATGGGGAAATAGTAGGACCCACAGGGTCCTGGAAACCTACAAGAAGAACTTTATGACAGGCAGATCTGGATCCTGGGGTCCTCCTCAAACTAAGGCACCAGCCAAGGAGAATATAGGCAGTAAGCTTCGAACCCCTACCAAGACCTAGCCGCCGAACAGGATATTCTCCACCATTGAGTGGAGAGTGAGATCTGACTCTCACATGAACTCTGGTGCCCCTTTTCTGACCATGTCCCCCGGATGGGGAGACCTGGTGGCTCTCAGAGGAAGGATAGCAAGTTACCAAGAAGAGACTTGATATTCTAAGAGCATATATAGAGGGAGGAGGTCTCCCTCAATCACAGACATAGGGGAGGGGAGAAGGGGGGAAGTGGGAGGGAGAGAAGAATGAGAGGAAACAGGGGAAGGGCTAACAATTGAGATGTAATATGAATAAATTAATAAAAAAAAAAAGAGATGCACAAGGAGACAGCAGAACAAAGGAAGAGGCAATTCAGCCACTAAGAAAGATGGAGAGTCTGGGTAGTTCCTGAAGCTGAAAGGCAAAGATCAAAGTTTCCCCTAGAGTCTACAGAGGGATGAGGCCCATTTAAAACAAAGTCTCACACTATGTAGCCCTGGATGGCTTGTAACTCATTATGTAGCCTAGGCTGCCTTCAAACTCACAGAGATCTGCCTATCTCTGCCTACCAAATATTGAGATTAAAGATGTGTGCCACCACACCAGGTGCTTTAAAATGTTTTGCACATTTCATTTTGCTGATGCCTGTTTGCCACTTATTTACCACATTTGATAAGGACAAATTTTCTTTATAACCATGTCATATGTTACATTTTCCACTTTTATTTGCATGTATTTTTTATCACCTTTTAAACTAACTGAATCTTGCTATCATAGGTATCTTGGTACTAAAAATTAGATTGAAACATGACAGCCAAGTAGTTTAATGGGCTCAAAAATATGCATTTAATCTTAAGTATTGGTTTGGATGAATTTCATGGATGAAGTTTATAATCATAAAATGATGAATTAAGACAGCTTGGTGTTGACCCTGATCGCTTCCAGATGCCTGTCTCTGGGTTCTGTGAAGGAAAGAGTCACGACTAATAGCAGAGTTCTCAGTTTATTTATGGGTTTTCCTGAGAAACATGGACAAGGTAGAGACAAGAGGTGGTCTTTTCTTGCAACCTCTAGTACCACGAGAGGCAGCATAAATGTCAGTGCTAGGGGGACAACTGTATAATCAAATAGATTAGAAGCCTATGAACAAGTAGTACAACTGTGCTGTGTTCCAATGGATTCTCTGTGATCAACCACCATTGTGAAAAGGAATTGTAACATGGAGAAAAAGATAAATTGTACCTGATCCATGGCTTGGGGATGCATATGCCCTTGAGAGTCACTGAAAGCCAGAGAGAAATTAGGGAGGAGATATAGCTCCTATAGGGACAGAGAGGAACAAGACCTGCTAAATTTTGAATTAATATAACCCCATTTGAAATCACAGGCTAGTGACAGTAGAAATCTCAGCCACCATGAACACCTCTCTCTACTATGATCTTTTGCTTCACTTCATTGTCCATTACCCTCAAATCGTGACCAAAACACTGCTTGAACTTCTGAAACCTCATAAAAACAAAAATTCCATGATATCTAAATATGCAAAATTGAAGCCCTGATACAAATGATTTCATAGAAATCATTTGGTGCCATGAATCTGGGAAAGCAGGGCCTAAAAAATGAGGTGGACTAAAGCCTTACGCAATAGCCAACTTTACTCACAGCATCGAGCAGTTTACACCCTGCAGGTTAAGAGCAATCGCAAGAGTAAGATGTTCAGCTGCAAGGACAAGCCACACGTGGCAAAACGTGCTTATCCATGGAGACACATGAATAACAACAGCTGAAGTAAGCTCACTCCTATCTGTTACACCAGGGAGGAGCTCAAAAACACATTCAGAGAACAAGTCTATGTTTTGAAGAAACTGAGGTCACAAGACTTGTTTTCTTGGAGTTTTCCCACAAGCACTCAGCATTCTCACATGACTCCATTCTTGAACTGTGTTCTGACATTCTACTAACTGAAGAATCTTCGCAATATGGAGACACATAAAACCACATAGTTCATCAAAATAATCATCTTATATACACATGCACATTTATACAAATGATATATATACAGATATCACAGACACTAACATACATGTATATGTGTGTGATACTTGTATATGTGTGAGGATATATAGTCAAGTGTATATATAAATAACAAATAAATATACTGTATATATTTATATATCTGTGTGTGTATTTTTATTTTAAATATTTCATATATTTTTGAGCCCACAGATCACCAAGGAAACCAAGAATGTTAAGCACACAAAATTGTCCTTTCAAAGGAAAGGACATATAACCTGTTTTTCCATCCAGAAGCCTGAGTATTAGAGGTGATTAACAGCCTGGTGGTCTGTGTTATCTGTAAGGCCATACCAAGCTCCCACAGCCAGGACCAGAGGTGGCTAATAGCCCAAATGACTTCTACACTATCTGTATCACAGAGACCATGCCAAATCCCTAGGCCTTAAGCTAATACAAGACCTAGGACTAGGTTCCATCTTTTTAGAAAAGAATGACACATACTTTGAGTTATGTTTCAATGTAACTATGCCTCTTTGTGCACTGGTGATTGCATTGCCCCAAGAAACATTTTACCAGATTATACTGTGTTTCAATGTGCTGGCAGTAACCCTCCTGGTATCAGACTCCCTAGAAGTTTGATCTAGTCTGATGAAATCAAGCTGGATGTGGGTGTAAATCTTACCTCTGTGCAGATTGCTTTCCTGCTAGTGTGGACTCCATGAAATTACATTCAAATAAACACAAATAAGAGCCTACGTGTGTTTCCCTTAGCACTCTATAGTCTCATTTATTCTATCTTAATTTTTTTTAGTAGAAGTCAGTAGTTTTAATCAATACATTCCAAAAAGAAAGAACAGTTCAACCCTTTGTCCTCTAACTCCAACATATGACCACATCATTTATCTTAAGGCTAGAACTAAGTTGTTATAATAACCCAAGGAAATCAAATTACCCTTCTTGGAACAGTTAGAAATTCCAATTAGTTCAAGGTTGCTTCAGCATAATGTCCTTTTCAGACTGTATATTGGAGTGTTTGTTTGCTGAGGAATGGAGACCATTGGAACTGCAAGCCATATTTGCACTCTGAAACATAACATAAGCTCAGTCATTTCTAACATTCTCTAAGTGAGAAAACTTGAAGGGAAGAGAACACTCAACAGCACAAACTGGCCATAATTAGTACAGACCATGTTTGAGGATGTGTGCAGCATGCACGCAATCAGGTCCTGAGAACATTAATAGGCTCTGTGAACACATCACTTAAATGCCAGGGTCTATCTTAGTTTTTTAAGAATACATAAACTAAAATATGTGTTTGTCTCACAGCAATGAGACTATCTAGCCTCATATAATTTAACAAACAATTGTGTACTTTCTCTCTCTTTTTTTAATTTTTTTTTCTTTTTTTTATTAATTTATTCTTTTTTTTTTATTAATTTATTCTTGTTACATCTCAATGTTTATCCCATCCCTTGTATCCTCCCATTCCTCCCCCCCCCCCATTTTCCCATTATTCCAATTCTGAACATCTATGCTCCCAATACAAGGGCACCCACATATGTAAAAGATCTCCTAAAAAAGCTTAAACCACACATCGATCCCCACACAATAATAGTGGGAGACTTCAACACCCCACTCTCACTGAAGGATAAGTCATTGAAACAGAAACTAAGCCGAGAAATAACATCATTAACCAATGCCATGGGTCAAATGGATCTAACAGATATCTATAGAACCTTTCACCCAAACAAGAAAGAATACACCTTCTTCTCTGCACCCCATGGAACCTTCTCCAAAATTGATCACATCGTAGGTCACAAAGCAAGCCTCAACAGATACAAGAGGATTGAAATATTAATTTATTCTTGTTACATCTCAATGTTTAACCCATCCCTTGTATCCTCCCATTCCTCCCCCCCCCCATTTTCCCATTATTCCCCTCCCCTATGACTGTTCCTGAGGGGGATTACCTCCCCCTGTATATTGTCATAGGGTATCAAGTCTCTTCTTGGCTACCAGCTGTCCTTCCTCTGAGTGCCACCAGGTCTCACCCTCCAGGGGACATGGTCAAATGTGAGGCACCAGAGTACGTGAGAAAGTCATATCCCACTCTCCACTCAACTGTGGAGAATATTCTGACCGTTAGCTAGATCTGGGAAGGGGTTTAAAGTTTACCTCCTGTATTGTCCTTGGCTGGTGCCTTAGTTTGAGCGGGACCCTTGGGCCCAAATCTGCCTATCATATTGTTCTACTTGTAGGTTTCTAGGACCCTCTGTATCCTTTTATTTTGCTGTTCTCCCGTGCGTCTCTCATTTAGAGTCCCAATAGGATGCCCTCCCCTCTGTCCCACGAAAGCCTTCTTTTTTTAAATTTTATTAATTCATTCAGATTACAACTCAATTGTTATCCCATGACTTGTATCCTCTTATTCCTCCCTCCCTCCCGCTTTCACCCTATTCCCCTCCCCTAGGTCTATGACTGAGGAGGACCTCCTTCCCCACTATATGGTCATAGGATATCAAGTCTCATCTTGGTATCCTGTTTATTCTTTCTTTGAGTGCCATCAGGCCTCCCCACCAAGAGGAGGTGATTGAATATGGAGCACCAGAGCTCATGCCAGAGTTAGTCCCCTCTCTCCACATAACTGTGGAGAATGTCCTGTCCATTGGGTAGATCAGAGTAGGGGTCAATGTTTACCATTGTATTGTCCTTGGTTAGTGCAATAGTTTGAGCAGCCACCTGCCCCCATACTTTCTCTTAATGGGAAGAAAGAATGAAGACTGTCTCTTCTTGCGAGGTGTAGTGTTGTCAACTTAACATGATCTAGACTCAGCTGGGAAATATATCTTTGGGCATACATGTGAGATGTTTTCCAGTATGTGTTATTCCATGCAGCAATACCTATGCTAAATATTTATGGTGCCATTGGCTGGAAGGAAGGAAGAATGAAAGGTTTGGAAATGGTAAGGCTTATGTTTAATATCAGCACTCAGAAATCAGAGCCAGGCGCAGTCAGTTTCTGTGAATTTGAGGTCAGCCTGGCCCACAGAGTAAGTTCTAGGCTAGCCAGAAGTACATACTGAGACTCAGACTCAATAGATGATACTGAAAGACTCAACAGATATATGAAAGAAAGATAGATAGATGGTGGATAGATAAATAGATAGATAAACAAAAAAGGTGAGCATGACAATTATTTGTTTACTAAAAGTGGATATCCAGCACCCTCAAACTCCAGCAGCCATAACAGACCATGCCCTTAAATTGCCAATCACAGTAAATTCTTTCTTGCTTAAGTTGATTTTGTCACGTGCTTTGTCACAGCAACAGAAAAAGGAACTAATACATTATTTTTTCTTTTTTTTACATCTTTTTTTTTTTTACATGTAATACTTGACAAACCCTAAACTGGTTTTGTCTCTGGCTCAACACTGCCTTTTGAAGAGAGTTTTGCTAGGGAAAAGATTTCTGCCTCATTCTTTCTTTATGGAATCTAAAGGAATGTTGTTCAGAGACATTTACAGTTTGAAGTAACCAACACCAACTCCCACACTTCTTTTCTGCTTCCTGGAAAAACATAGGCATTTTTGAAGGCAAGGGACATTTGCATATCAGAGCTTCTTGTTAGTGAGCAACATTTAGGCATGAGTTTATTTCTAAAAATACAGGAAAAGTTGAGTTTACACACACACACACACACACAGAGAGAGAGAGAGAGAGAGAGAGAGAGAGAGAGAGAGAGAGAGAGAGAGAGAGAGAGAGAGAGAGAGAGAGATTCTGATGCTATTTGTTTCTGTCTATTGAGGGAACCTAACTTGTTTCTGATCAACACCTAATGCATGAACAACATAACTCAGTGGGAGTCATTGCTTCAGTTTGCTTCTTCTTGCTAGTGTTATTGCAAGCTATTTTTCTATTGCTTTCGCTCTGGATTTTCTTCATGAAAACCCGCTTTATTTATACTTGCAAGATGCATGCACTTGTTAGTTTTGCTCTCGATCTTTCATCTTCTCTTTCCATATCCCTTCCTTAATAGCTGATTGTTCTCCCATGGCCTCAGACTTTGGCATGCATCTCTTTGCAGAGAGATGGCATATACTCATTGGCAGTTCAGACAACCCACTTGCACATCCATGATGGACAATTCCTTTCAGAAATGATATGAGTGATCCTTGACCTCTACTCGTGCATTTTATTTTCTATTTCAGTTAATAATACTTATATTTTAATCACTGCCCCTTGGGATCACAGACATCCATGACCTGATTTCTGCCTTTAATTTCTATTCTAATTACTCAGGAGCCACAGTCTTTTCAATTTGAACAGGACAGGCCTTCTTATTTGTTTCCTATTACTCTGCCAAAGAAAGCCGAAACATTTTTAAAAAGCATCACCAGCTATGACAATAACTATTCCTACTTCCTAAAACTTCTCCCAGACAAAATAATACTCTGATTCTTAGTTATCCCTTAGATAAATGTATTATATTGATATCATGACTGGTTACACAGTGTAGTTCCTTATAGGTTTTATCCTGACATGGATTTTTTTTCCTATTTCAAACCCAAATATATGTGGCTAGGTTTATTTTATTAAAACAGGATAAATCTCTGTGTGTGCTGCTCCATCTAACATGGTCACATCCTGGTCAGTACAGGGAGCTGGAGGAAGGTAGGGGTGAATATAGTCAAAATGCATTACATTAAATGCATGAAACTTTCAAAGGAAAAACTTTTTCAAAAAATTAAAATAAGTCCCCTTTATTCTACTTTTTTCCTCCAAAATCTGATGAAGGTCCTGATAGGAAAAGTCTTTGTGATGGAATCAAAGTTACCAATCAGATACTTTCAACTAGGGTTAGCCAGTGAGTCGAGACCTTAAGAGCAGAATGAGAGAGTAACAGAGTCAGTCATAAAGACAGGATAGAAGAAAGAAGGAATGACTCATACATGAAACAGCCTCAATACAGTAACCTAACGTCACAGCAGAGAGACCACATGTAACATCTGAGATAAAGACAAGAGGCCAAACAGCAAGTTGACTGAACGCAGCAAGGAAAGAGAGCTTTCTATCTTCCAGCTAGAAGTAACTACATCTGGCCGACAGTCTGGGTGAATCTTGTAACACACACACGCCTGGACTAGTTGGAAGATCAGTTTTATTTACAAGATGCCTGTAAAGTCTTTGTTGAACTCCACCAATGAGCCTAAACAGCTCACACTGTGCCCGTGTTTCTGACCTACACAGCCATGGGATGAAAATGGGAATTGAGAAAGGAAGGAAAGAAGTCTGCTAGGCTTTGATTCTGGAAGGATATGGGGGTGACTCTAGTTGAGACTCCTAGTAGCAAGGGTCATGGAGACTGAAGAGGACACCCTCTAACTAGACAGGACTCCTAGTGGAGGGAGGAGAACACCAACCCACCCACAAAAACTTAGACCCAAAACGTATCCTGCCTACAAGATATGCAGGGATAAAGACAGAGTAGATATTGAGGGAATGTCCAACAAATGTTTGGCCCAATCTGAGACCCACCCCATGGGAGAGAGCCATCTACTTACACTATTAACAATACTCTGATATGCTTGCAGACAGGAGCCTAGCATGGTTGTCCTCTGGGAGGCTACACCTAGCAGCAGATCCAAACAGATGCAGAGACTCACAGCCAAACATAGGGCAAAGTGTAGGGAGTCTTGTGGAAAAGTAGGGGGATGGATAGGACCTGGAGGTGACAGGAGCTCCACAAGAAGACAAACAGCCAACTAACCAGGTCCCAGAGAGGCTTGCGGAGTCTGAAGCACCAGCCAAAGACCATAGGCTGGACCTAGGCCTCCTACACAGGAGTAGCAGATGTGCAGCTCAGGCTTCATGTGGGTCCCCTAGTAAGTAGAGCAGGATCTTTCTCTGACCTGGACTCCTTTGCCTTCCCCCTGACAGGGTTGCCTTGCCAGGCTACAGGAGAAGAAGACAAACACAGTCCTGATGTGACTTGATGCGCTGGGGTGGATGGGGAGGGGAGGCTCCCCTCTTTTGAGGAATAGGGAAAGGGAGAGGGGAAAGAGGGAGGGAGGATGGGGCTATGATCAGGATGTAAAGTGAGTAAATAAAGAAATAAATTTTTTAAAAAGAAAAACAAGGGTTGAATTGCTACTTTTTTGGTTAATCACTGTGGCAGTAATAGCAGCTGAATATACCATCCCTATCTATATCTAAACTGCTGCATGTCTGTTTCTTTTCCCTCATCTAACCCTTACTGTTCCTCCTTGGGTCCAAGCAGAAGACAGCATCATAGACACCATGCTAAGGAAAAGTGTAAAACTGAAGACATCAATTCACAATTTTCCCAAGCATTCCTCTTAAGAGTTCTTTTTATCTCTCTTCATTCTCTATGAAGAGATTTTTTAGCACATTACTTTCTCTGTGTTGTGGAACTGAGTTACTGCCCCTGCCTCACAGCAGATCAAAACCTATTCTTCCTTTCTCAGTCATCCAAACATTTATTTCCTTTACCATCCATACACGTGCATTTGCCTTGTGTGCTCAGTGTATCCTCTGATTCATTTGTGATTTTAAAAAAATCCTGGTGTGTTCATCTCACCATTTTAGAGAAGCCATGGATTCCTAAAGCACAAACTCCACCTCAGTCACTTCTTCTAAGGCTCCCCCACAATGTCTACCTAAGAACTGAATGAAGGAAATGCACAATAAATATCGGGTGACTGCAAGTTTCCATTAAAACAGGATCGTTCTTCTCTCTAGAAATTTGAAAAATCCATCTTACTGTACAAAAAAATATCAATGGTGCTCATCTCGTTCCAAGCCTGAGTGCCAATGTTAGCTGTATTTTATTTAAAGGTGAATAATGACATGTAACAGCACCCAGACTGCCTTGAGAGGCTGGTGTGTGACACTTCCTGTCAATCTGGGTTTGTTCTGTCAGAGTAACTGACGTGACTCCTTAAATTCCTGCTGATGGAGCGCACACCTGTGCTGTTGAGGGAATTAAAATAATCTTTCACAAGCACAGTTGCTACGGCTAAAAGCTAATGTTGTTTATTTGGTTTCTGGACACTGATGTCAAGTTGTTAAGGAAATGGAAGGCAGTAGGATGCTTGAAAGCACAAGGGTGCTACTGCTACGTTTCATTATGCCGTGAAGACAAAATTGAGGGCAAGGAAAGCCTTCCATAACATCGTTTTGGCTGCAAGGCAATGTTGTCTCTTTGACATCATTACTATGCGTAGATATGCCTCCGACAGGTTAATAAACCTTTGCAAAAGGCTTTGGCATTATAGGTCATGCTATTAAGAAAAACCACAACACTAAAAATGAGAAAGAAAAGATTTCTTAAGGATCTCCTGCTGCTTTTATCTCACATCAGTTGCAATAGCAGGTGACTCCTAGGCATGCTTTGGCTTCATTACAAAATCAGTTGAGACTGAAGTCATTGGCAAAAATAGTCACTTTGGCATGCTTTCAAAACACAAGTGACTATCCATAAACAAGAGAGGCAGAATCATAGGAGTCAAATCCTCTCAGCAAAACATCAAGGTCGCTTGCTCAAAAAAAAAAACAAAAACTTGACTTGATTCAAATATAATCATGAGATGATAAAATCCTGCAGCCACTATGAAGGCAAAGAGAAAGATAAAGATTAACCTGTAATAAATGACTGCCTGTCAATTTTATGGCATCAATGAAAATGGAATTCTATTAACATCTTCATGTTTGGTGAGATGCTGAAATAATCATGGATGAACACATGTAGGGTGCTTTACTCCCATCTCTTCATTTAACTCATAAAGATACGTGGCTATTTCATCCACACCAGTAGCTGTAATTCTGCCTGTACTCTTTTCTTCTCTGGGGAGAACCATCTTCTTAAGTATTTTTGTAATAGTAAAAAAAATTACAGGGATTGTAGGTTAATATTTTGTCAGGATAAGCATCACCCCTGACTTACTAAAGGAAACATTTCATTTTTGTCATCTTTGAATATGTATGGGACAATGATAATAACAGTGACACTCATTAGAATGCATTATGTGATGCTGGAACCATTCTATGGTGCCTTAGTATATGCAGTCATCTTAGAAACAATCTATACACCTTTCTTCCAAGGGGACACTTCAGACAGACTTTAATTCTGAAGTTATAAAATACGCTAATGGTAAAGCCAGTGCTCAAAGAAGAAACTCTTAATTCGGGGCCCACACTACAGAAGAAATTAATATTTTGGTGGATATGCAAGATCTATTTCAATCAATTTACAATTGAGTCTCTATTATGAATGACAAGCTGGGCCTGATGAAAATTAGTTTTTTTAATGAAATACATTTTGTCTCTCTGGATCTCTGAGGCTCTCTCCTTCCTTAACATCTTTCTTTTCCTTTCCTTCAGACAGACAAATACATACACACACACACACACACACACACACACACACACACAGACACACACATACACACACACACACACATTCGATAACAAAGAAATTTTCTTTTAAAACCTTGTTGTTATTAAAATAATAGAGTTTAATCCTAAAATCCTAAGTTTAGAATAGTTCTTTTTGTTATTTTTTCTATTTTTAAACATACATTTATATTATTACACACATATAAAATAAACTACTTACAGCAAAAAGAAACATGAAACAATCAGGAATTATGTAAAAGTTACATTCATAGTGTTTTAGCTATTTATATTTGGCAACCTTGAAGAAAACATCTTTCCTATCTTGGTGCATCTAAAATTCTGAATGTAAATCAATATCAATCATATCTCATCCTTATCAACTTAAAAACATCTATCTGGACCTAAAAACAGCTTAATCCCTAAACAACTAAGCTTAATTGTAAAACTAAACTATCTGGTCTTCAACCCCATCAGAGACTTGAGAAGGAATAAAATTGATTACCTGAGTAGATAGGAAATGCATGTTAGCAGCTTCCAAAATGAAAAAAATGACAGAGACAGTTTGCTTCCCAATCAGTCACCCAAAACTCTCTATAACATTGGAGCATCATCTTCAGCCTTCTGGCCCAGTATATCTGACAGACATATTTGCGAGACAGGAACTATTGGGGACTTGCTTACCCTCTCTTGGCAGAGTTTGGCTGTCAAGTCTGCCTGCGTCCAAGTTTGGCCATTTTTAGGCAGAATCCTGTCTGTGGGTGAAATGAGGACACTTTGCCCAGTGGCTGGTTAGCTGTATTTGACACCATCTCCATAAGGAAATTCATTGATGCTCATCATCTTCATTGAGATAGGCTGGATATTGCCAGGAGTTAGGCTATCTTATTGTCAAAGAATGCTTAAAATAATTTCTCTGAAGTTTTTAAAGACCTTATTTATTTCTTTTACCTTATCTAGCTATAGATCATATCTATCTGTTAAACCTAGGATGTATATTCTTGTGATACAAACAAACTAGTAATTGACACGACCATGGTTTGATGAACTAACAATTAATTTGTATTACTTAATTATCCTGAGCATCCTCAATAGCACCTTCAAAGTATTGGAAGTAAAGCTTGTATTATAATTGACTTGTGTGTATACAATACTTCATATTAGAGTAGAAATATATATTATGTGGGAAGAATATCTTACATTTGAATTCTATACCAATATATCAAAATTAACTTATTTTTCATCAATGTACAAAATTCTATACCAATGAATTAAAAATAACCTTATGAGTAGCAATTAAGACCTTAAGTTTAGGAGTAGATTCAATAATCTGATTTTTGTCCTATCATCCCTATATATTTCTATACCCTCCTTCTTTCTTTTCAACCCCTATCTCCAAACCTAAGAAAGAAAGTTAAAGGAAAAGAAAGACATCCCAGAGTCCATCCTTGTTTTCTTTCTGAATAAGATATATAATAACTTATAATCAATTCCCAATGAAAATAAACATCTATAGCCCAAGAAAGCAACCCAAAACCTACCCAACCCTGCTTAAGGGAAATCAGGTGTCATTCTCTTAAGGATCCTTCGGGCTGATTTGGGATGAATACTTTTGTAGGGGCCCAAACAAAATGGGGGAAATTCGTTACACAAGCTAGTAGTAGCATCTGTGGTCCAGTTTCTAAATGTTCAGAAATTCCAGTCTTAGCCAAAGTCCTGTGCGGGACATTCTGAAATGTTGGACCAATTGGGATCAGAAAAATAGTTCTTAAATATTTAAAATATCACATGCTTCTAAAGAAGGAAATACACTTACGATTTAACTTACAGTGCATTGTGAGAGTAAGTGGGAAGAAACTGTAAGGACAGAGAGAAACCTTGTAGGTTTCTACAAGGCTGTTTATCATGCTAAACAATATCAAGGAATCCTGTAAGACACCTGGTCTATGCACATACAGAAATCATAATTGGAATTCAGAGCTGACTATGGCGTAGTTTTCGCCACTGATTCTCTTTTACAGGCCGTTAACCTCAGGCACATGTCACACAAGAAAGCCTGTTCTTGTCAAGTCAGAGTCCCACTGTGTAGCCCAGGTTGGCCTTGAATACCTGCTCCTCCTGCCCCAGCCTCCTGAGTGCTGGGGTTAGAAGCAGGAATTATTACATATGGCACCCATGTCTCTTTTTGAAATTAGTATTATTTTTTTTTCTAAATACACAATTACATGAGACTTAACAATAAAAGACTTTATTCAAAAAAATTTTTGCATTAGGCAGAGCGAAGTGACTGGCTACTGAAATAAAGCAAACAGCATCCATTGCACTGAAAACAAAGATCTTTCTGTAAGATCTGCAAGTGTTTTCTAGGTTAAGCAAAAAAATAATATTTCCTTTCACAGAGAGGAGTGAGCAAGGTTAGAAAAACCCAGGTGTAGGAAAGGGCAGTGAAAGGCTGGCTTAGTGGATGGTAGATCAGAGACTGTTTTGCCCCTAGGCTATACCAATCTGCAAGGGCTATAAGGAGGAGGATTTTGCTGCCTTGGGCTAAGGATCGGTCGATTCAGAAGCCTGAGGGAAGGAGAAAAACTTAAGTAAACTTTGTTTAACAAGCATTTGGTTCAAATTGATCTGTGGAGACTGGCGGTATCCAGTTAATCACTGAGGTAGAAATAATAGGCATTTGGATAATCTCTGTCTTGTCTGTCATGGGTAACAGAGGGAGCCAGGCCCATGAGTCATATGTGATCCTATGATGAAGGCTGGTTCTTTGCAGTAAAATACTTCCAGAATAGAACTGAGTTAGACAATTTCTTGAACTTCTGATGTGTAATGAATAAAAGAAAAGGATGAGGAAAAGAGAAAGATAAGCTTGCTAAAAACTCTACCCAGATGATAAAAGCTAAAAAGAAGAACAAATCCACCCTTAGTTTATAGGAGAAAAGGTGTATGCGAAATCAAGTGGGCATACAGGTGATTGCTCGGTGTGTTTTTTTTACCGATTGCCTCTGAACTCTCCAAGGACATTTCACCAAGTCTTTAAGACATCATAGAGAAAAACAAACAAACAAACAAAATAACAACAACAACAACAAAAACACCACCACCAACAACAACAGAAGCAGCAACAACAACAAAGACACTAGAATCTGCCTTGCATTTTCTCACAGTGCCAAAGCTACACCCACGTGATATAATGCACAGTCTCAGAAGCCTCTGCCTCCAGAACCAGAAAAGGACATGACGTATGAGATGATGAAATGAGACAATAAAATGAGGTCTCCTCATGATTTTGTTTCTCAGTCTCTGCTGCCAAGTCTGGCACAAATATGTAAATTTCTCAAGAATGATGCCAAGATGGGTGCGCTAGGTCACCCTGAGTGTCTGACGGGCACACTTTGCTCTAGGAACAAATAAAGTTACTTAACACATTCCGGTTCCTGCTTCCTTTAAAAAACTGATAGGTTAATCTCATCTACTCGCCTTTGATTGTCACCATGGATTTTCCTATAAAAAATTGTCACCAGAGAGAAAACCCACTAGGAGTACTCAGAAGCCAATCACTTTACAAATGAGAAAAATAACCATGTTCAAATTGAGATTCCTATACATTCCTCATTAAGACATCAAAAACCCGTTACAAATTCCCATTTGTCTCCTAGGACATGACTTGATGGTTTCTAGACTGTAGTTGCTCATCACCGCTGTATGTCTATTTTATGGAGTCCCCTCCTGAACAGCAATCCACTAGCCTTAATAGCATGCCCTTTAGAGAGATTATCATCTCCGTTCACCTGCTCTGTGGCTGTGTGTTAAATCCCACTAAATCAGTTTTAACAAGCCCCTTCTTCAAATGCGAAGAAGCAATTAGCAGCCAGTGATGTCACCCAAATTCCCGGAATTACAAAGAAGCCAAGTGTCTGCCATCTTTCCCTTTAGGTTTTAAAATTCTGACAGCTTGGCAGTGTTACTGATGACTTTGCAAATGGAATATAACTTGGCTTTTAAAAGGCACTGTTTTCTCCATGTTGTCTGAATTTTGTAAAAAAGGAAAATTCCCCCCTACCCCCCACCCCCAGTATGCAGAGAGTGACTGTGAAAAGCTGGTGTTCCGTCCATTCTGGTGATAGTCTCTGTAAGATGGGGCTGATTCTGGGAAAGCACTATATCCACTGACAGACCATGACCTCTTCTTTCATATTCAACCCCATTCAGGTGCCTGGGTGTATAATCTTCTAACCCTTCTTTCCTTTCCAGCTTTCTGATTCTTTAATTCTGGTCTCATTACATTGTGCTGATGTTCATCTTTCTGAATGCATTGCCTCCTGGACCACATCTGAAACAATCAGAATCCCTCTCTGTTTCACAGCCCTGGATGTTTTAATCTCATTTCAAGCTTGGTTCCTCATAGAGCAGCATTTCAGGGGCCAGATCTTCCCAATGGCTGAAAATCTCCCTTCTCATCTTAGACTATCTCTCCTATATTAAACATCAGAAGAATTACAGCAGCCTGCTTGGTAATTCTGTATCTTTGGCTATTTAAAAAGACCAGTTCACATGGTTTTCTTTATTTTTAAAAAGACACAAAGTTATTTTTTTTTAAGTCTGAAAACAGATATAAGTTGTCAGAAAAAGGGGCTTATGCTATAAAAGTAAACCCCTATTTGCATATAATTTTCCTGGAAGATTTCATTTTTGAGAAAGGTTCTGTTTTTTTCTAATAACAAAAATAACAAAAAAATATTTTAAATGTTTTGACTCTTTAAAGAAACAAAGATGAGAAAATTAATTGAATATTTAAGGACCACTGGATGTTTACCACCAACTCCAGGTAGAAGTTGCAAGATTAGAGGAAAGAGAAGAGAACACAAGAGGACTTAACAATGTCCCACATTTACTGTCACAAATAATCTATGAGAAGAAAAATAAAAATGTAAAAGTACCATAGTGTTGTTCTTTGAACACCTTGGAACCTTGAGAAACTTGCTGCAAGGTGTCATTGCAGCTTTCCAGAGAAAGGCAGTCTATTTATTTATGGGGACATTAAGCCTTATAGTATCTTCTTATTTTACTTCTTGTATTGTTTACTTAATAGCAAAACATCTGAAATTATATTATGTAATATGTCATAGCTTAAACAAAAATATTTTAATAGAAGTACCTTTACAGCTCTGTTCATTCCATTAATCAGGTCAAGGTTTTATACATATTATTCAGTTTACATTTCTTTAATAAGTTCTGGGTAGGCCCAGAAGTGTCAAGAATATGGATTTTTAAAAAAATGTGTTCTGAGACATGAAGAAACTGCTAATAGAACTTAGTCTGTGGTGAGACATCATGGAGGAATGGCTTACAAAGACAGATATCACATACATGTGCTCGTGTGCATAGTCTAGATTTAACTATATATGCACATGTGTATAATAAATAAGTAACATGAATGTAGAAAAACACAGATGTGGAATGCTGAAGAAGAAATTGACCAGCAGGAGGCGGGACAAATAGAAATTAACAAGGAGGGATTGTAAGGGGAGATGTGCAGGCATAAAAATATCACAATGAAGTGCATTCTGTTGCACAGGCAGGATGCTATAAGAACACAGAGAATGAAGAGAAAAAGCTGAGAGGAGGGTAGAGACATGTGCTCAGAACAAGCCTGCATAGAGTAGAGGATCAAGGGACCAACCTCCTTCATATAACTGTCTCCTCCTTTTTGCTACTTTCCACCATGTTCCGTTTTGTTTCTTTGCAGGACCTCCAGGCTTTCTTGGTCTTCCCTTTCCCTTGCCTCTCCTGAATGTTTAATCCGAAGGCTTTATCAACAAAGCTGTCTCAGGAGTCCTGACCTGGCGGAGGACTCAGCATTCTGAGAACAGTGTGTAAGATTTTTCAGTAATGAAAGTACACCTATTAGAACAAAAATAACGTAAATTGGGTGCAGTACCCTTCAGAACCTTACAACATCTTCCCCTTCTGGTTATACTGGTCATAGCTGGGTGACCCTCAAACAGAGCTTATTTTGGGTCATACCAGTCTGGTGTGAGCCTTAACACGCATGACAAACAATTTGGGGAAGTGTAGAAACACAGAAGATAAAACAAAGGTTTTATGTTCCCTGCAAAACATCAGTTCTTCCCTGTGTTTTTTCTGACTGCTCATTTGGAAGTCATCGTGTTTCTATCACTGAATCATAAGCGTTTCCTTTTGTTTAATTTGAAAAAAATATTTTCTATTTTTAAAAACATCATTAAGATCACAAAAGACTGTTTATGGCTTAAATATTTCGAACTAAGATATTTTTTACATGAATATTGTGGTCTTATAATCAGGTCTCAGGTGTACAAATTGCCTTTTATTGTGTAAAAGTGGTAGGATCGAGTATAATAGATTTTTATTTCTAAAGATGATTTCTATGAAATTAGAAGCATTTTCAACATTTTCTATGTGTTCGTTTCTTGCTGTTTTGTACAGCAACGACAGGGGAAGGTATTCGGAGTACTGTACAAATAAGGACCTGGAGACAGAAGCACAGCCAGTAAATAATAGAAACGGATTCAAACATAAGCTGCCTAGTTTCAGAGTCCAAGCCCTGCAGTGCAGCGCTTTCATAAGATTCAAGTATTACTGAAATGGCTAAACGTAAGTCAGCACCATCTCGAGACACTGTAGCAGAGTATCTTCAAAGGAAGCTAAAGCTCAAATAAAAAATTGGTGCTGAAGTCACTTAATTAGCAATTTAAAGTTCTAGAGCACAAATTGGATTATAATAGATCTCGACAGGAGGTCATCCTTTCCTGCATCAGAAGAAATAATCATGGTTTCCAGTGAGTGGGTGGGGTGTCTACAGGCAGAGGAACAGAGGCACCAGCTTATACTGGAGAATGGTCTGGTGGTGTTATATGCCATTTACTTAGATAAATTAGTCTCTGCTCTTAAGCTTAGTACCTGTTTGGTGCTTAGCCCACACTACTGAGCTCCAGTTCCTCATTGGAAAACATTCTGGAAACTAGCAGTTTGCTGGATATCTGCTGTGTGAAGGCATCCCTGCGGCGCTCTAGATGCAGTACCTCATCTGACTGTCGTGTCTTTTATTGTATTTCATTTTTAAAAATTTATTCGCTTCACAGCCCAATTGTAGCCCCGCCCTTGTTTTCTCCCAGTCTCACCCTCCCTCCCTCTTCCCCTCCTTCCTCCTAGTCCCTTCCCCTAGTACTGTAGGGAGCCCTTCGTCCCTAGGGCTGACCCACCTATCAAGTCTCATCAGGACTGCCTGCATCCTCTTCCTCTGTGGCATGGTAGGACACCCAACCAGGGGTGGGATCAAAGCGCAGGCAGACACCGCCCCTGTTTCCCCCAAAAGGTGACCATATGGAGACTGAGCTGCCTACTGGCTACATCTGACGGGGCGGGGGGGGGGTGGGGGGACAGGGCGGGCTCCTAGGTCATCTCCATGCATGGTACTTGTTTGTTGCATCTATTTCTGCTGGCACCCCTGGACCCAGCTTTGTTGGCTCTGTTCGTCTTCTTGTGGAGCTCCTGTCCCCTCTGGGTCTATCTATCCCCCCACTCATCCTTAGGACACCTTGCACTCTGCCCGAAATTTGACTGCAAGACTCAGCTTCTGCTTTGATCCCGATGAGTGGAGTCTCTCAGAGGACAACTATGGTAGGCTCCTGTGCTGCTCCCTCTCTTCAATTGCTTCCAATTTCTATTCTATTTGCCTTTCTGAATGAGAATTAAGCATCCTCCCTAGGCTCCTCCTTGTTACTTAGCTTCTTTAGGTCTGTGGGTGGTAATATGGTTATCCTGTATTTTCTGGCTAATGTTCACTTATAAGTGAGTATGTACCATGTATGTCCTTCTGGATCTGGATTACTTCACTCAGGATGATCGTTTTCCAGCTCCATCCATTCATGATGTTCTTTTTTGATAGTTGAATAGTATTCTATTGTGTAAATAGCGTTTCTGGCTTATAGGCTAAGTGTTACCTCCAATATATGAGATGAGAGCCTGAGGGTCAAAGATGTTAAATAGCTTGACAGAGGACAACAGCTATTAGACGGCATAGAAATAATTTGAAATTAATTCCAGTTGCTTTTTAAAATGCCTTGATTTCTGAGCTAGGTAGTAGTAGCACAAGCCTTTAATCCCAGCACTCTGGAGGAATAGGCAGGCTCATCTCTGTGAGTTTGAAACCAGCCTGCTCTACAGAGTTAGTTCTAGGACAGCCAAAGCCATACAGTCTCTAAATAGATAGATAATAAATGAATAAAAATATGATAGTTAGAAATAGATAAACAGATAGATAGAGAGATAGATAGATAGATAATCTTGATTTCAGCCACACATACCACATTAGCTTGGAAAGTTATTAAACTAGGGTGATATTGAAGAATTTGGGCCTTTGAATGAAGAAACAAATAAAAAATAATATTGTATGAAACTGGTAAGGAGTCAATGTTAGCTAAATAAGCACACCAACTAGACTTTTAAAATGTATTTTAAATTTTATTTTTTGGTTTTTAAAGCAGAGAATTGGTATCATAATCAGCTAAATATGTATTAACCAAATAAAAATATTGTTTATAGATCTCAATATCAGAACTAGGGATACCCTATTTTAATTGGGCTGTATACCTGCTATCATTTACTAAATTTAATAGCAAACATGGTAGGACCATATACATATTACCTTCTCTTTTACATTTCACTGCAGAAAAGTGTGTGTGTATGTGTGGGGGGGCTAATTTATTTTATAGATAGCCCCATTTTCTTCATATATTTACCTCCAGAAGACATAGTTTAATTTCCTAGCTATACTGTTGTGGATAGGGTTGCAATAAATGAGAGTATAAGTGTCTCTCTGGCATTAATTTTAATTCCTTCAAATATTCACACACTACTAAATTTCTGAGTCATAAAATGCCACTTGATATTTTTTGAGGAACTTTTGTACTGTTTTTCATAGCAACAGCACTGACTTCTGCTCTGTCAACAGTATGCCAGCGATCCTTTGACAATATTAATTATGCTGATCCATGTGGTAGGAGGGCTTTCTAGCCAGTGTCTTCTTCAGTAGTAGCTAAAGCTGACATATATCCTAGCACCTGGAGTTGGAGTAAGTGCAGCAACAAATTTCTTTGGCTGTAACAGAGCACTAGCAACCCATCCAAATGCATATATATTGGAATCCTCACAGCAAGGTTGTTAAAGATTAACAGGTTCAAAACATAAGGTGGCTGATGTACATTTAAAAAAGTAGGCCCCATGGTGAAATTAATACCATTAGTCCAATAGCATTTTTTCACAGGAAATGTTATATATAGACCTATTTTTCGTAATTTTTTATATCTCGAACACTCCTTTGGTATATAATAGCAAAGAGTGAAACAACGTAGGATTGGATTTCATAACAGGTAGAGGGTGCAGGAGCCATGGTCTCAGTGGCTCCTGCACTCTCTGTCTGTCTGTCTCTCTCTGTCTCTCTCTGTCTCTCTCTGTCTCTCTCTCTCTCTCTCTGCCCCTCTCTCTCTCTCTCTCTCTCTCTCTCTCTCTCTCTCTCTCTCTCTCTCTCTCTCTCTCTCTGCCCCTCTCTCTCTACCTTCCATCTCTCTACCCCCATGTACTTAAATTGAAAGTGACAAGATCGGCTTCCACATAAGGATTATTGGCAACCAACACACAAATGACTTCTTGGTGGGACTAATTCTGAGCCTGTGTTCTTAGTCACAGACGTGTTTTTGTCACTGTATCTAAACCTTGACATAAAAAATCAAACTCTTGGGTAAAGAAGGGTTGACTCTCACTGTTGTTGCAGAGATTTCAGTCCAAAGTTCATGGCTCCTTTAACTCTGGGCCATTGATGAGACTCTATTATGGTTTCAAGAGGATACAGAAGAGGCTTCTTGACTCATACTAGGGAGAAAATAGGAGCCCAGGGATCATATATAACCTTCAAAAACATACCCCAAATGACCTACCTGCTCCAGCTAGGTCACATCTACTAAAATTTCTATTACCTCCCAAAGTACTACCTGAAGGTACCAAACAAACAAAATATCTAACACAAGTCTATGGGAGGCATTCTTTTGTTTTATTTTCTTAATTGTCTGGCATTTCATATTTAAATAGTAACACCAGAGTTCCACAACTGAATAAAACTCTTGTTGGCCACACTGGAAAGTGGCTTCATAAAAGGCCTTCAGTAGCCTCTCTCTTTCATAGTCGCTTCTCTCATTTTTCTCCTAGGCTTGTTGTGTTGCAATGGAAAGGTAGCCTCACAAATTCTGCATAAAATATTTGTGAGCAGAATTCTAGAATAGCACAAGCCATGACCAAGTTGGCTTCATTTTAGTAATGGTTCAACATATAAAAATCAGTAAACATAAAACAACACATAAATATAGTTAAGGACAGGTATCATGTGTTCATTACAATAAATAAAAATAATCCATTAACAAAGATTAATACTCCAAGAAAAGGTCCTGAAGAAATGACTGGAAGGCACATGTCTCAAGATTATAAAAGCTGTATATGATAAACATATATAATCATGGGAGGATGAAGTGAAATAATTTTCTCTGACATTGAGAATAAGACAACAGGGCCACTCCTACTGCTGTCCTGTGGTCCAGGGCTTGGTCTGAGCTAAAGCAGTAAGTAAAGGGAAAAAATTTTTTTAAATGCAAGCAGAAGAAGGAATAAGTTATTCTCCTATACTCAATGACCCTAACAGCTTGACCAGAAAATTCTTTTTTAATATATTTTTTATTTAATTAACTTATTCAGATTACAACTCAATTGTTATCCCATCACCTGTATCCTCCCATTCCTCCCTCCCTCCTGCTTTCACCCTAGTCTCCTCCTCTAGGTCTAAGACTATATGGTCATAGGCTATCAAAGCTCATCTTGGTAGCCTGCTTATTCTTTCTTCCAGTGCCATCAGGCCTCCCCACCAGGAGGAGGTGGTCAAATACAGGGAACCAGAGTTCATGTTAGAGTCAGTCTCTGTTCTCCACATAGCTGTGGAGAATGTGCTTTGACCAGAAAATTCTTAAACCTGATAAATAATTTCTGTAAAGAAGCATATACAGGGGGAGGTAATCCCCCTCAGGAACAGTCATAGGGGAGGGGAATAAGGGGAAAAGGGGAGGGAGGGAGGAATGGGAGGATACAAGGGATGGGATAACCATTGAGATGTAACAAGAATAAATTAATAATAAAAAATTAAAAAAAAAGAAGCAGGACACAAAATCAATCCATAACTATCAGAAGCTCCTCTATATGTTAATCATGAGTTTTGTAATGAAGAAACTAGGAAAAATCATTTACAGTAGCTTCAAAAAAATTAAGCACATGTGATTAAGCCTATCCACAGAGGTGAAAGACCTTTACAGTGAAAAATTTAAAACACTGAAAAGTGAAATTGAAGAAAAAAGCAGAAGATAGAAATAAGTCCTATCCTCATTGTTTGGCAGGAATATTATTGATTAAGTGGCATATTACCAAAAGCTATATGCGTAATGAATGCAATTCCCATAAAAAAATTCAATTTTCTTTACTGTAGTAGAAAATAGGAATCCTAAATCTTATGTAGAAGCAGAAATGACCAAATCATCAAAAAATCATAAGCAGGAAACACAGTGGTAGAGGCATCACAGCACCTGTTTATGACAGAGACCTGGGAGCAAAACTGTATGACTCTGCCACAAAGCTGGTATAGAGACCAGGAATAAAACATAATATATGAATAGAATGGAGGACCCAGCAAACTTACTAAATGCACACAGCTATAGTCATGTAAATTTTGTAAAAATTATGAAAAACATACATTGGTGAAAAGATAGAAACTTTAGCAACTAGTACTGGGAAAATGAAATGTCCACATACAAAGGCATGAAACAAGATCCACGTCTCCTACCATGCACAGAATTCATTTAAAATGGCCTCAATGTAATGCTTGAAACCATGAAGCTGTTAAAAGGAAAAATAGGTAAAAACCCTTATATCATATAGACACAGACAAGGAGTTTCTGAAAAATACTCTAATAGTACAAAAAACTGCCCCAAGAATTAGTAAATGGATTACATGAAATTAAAAAGTTTCTGTGTAAAGGAAAACAGAGTGAAGAAATAATGTACAGAATAGTAAAATTAACTGTGAACCTATACATCAAATAACTTATAATGTGAATATATAAAAACTATAAAGCATTTAATGGCCAAAACTAGACAATAAAACTAATAACTAGGCCAATGAACTTAACAGACATTCTCAAAAGAATAAATATAAATAGCCAGTAGATATTTGAAAAGGTGCTCCATATCCTTAGACATCAGGGAACTGTAAATAAAATATGCTTTAATATTTCAACTTCATCCAGTCAGAATGGGTGGGAAAGTAAACTAAGATGGCCACTATGGAAGGCCTTGTGGAAATTCCTCAGGAAACTGAAGCTGGACCCATCTCTATGACTCCCAGATACATATTTGAAAGACTATGAGTCAGGTACCACAGAAATACATGCACTCCCATGCTTACTGCTACTCTAGTCACAAAAGCTAGTATGCCCATCAATCAATCAATAATTAAAAATAAAAAAATAATAAAATGTGGTTCATATACATATCTTTTCAGTCATCAAGAAAAATAAAATCATGGCATTTCTGGATATCATTATAAGAGAATTAAGCAACATTTAGGAGGACAAATATGACATTTTCTCTTACAGACAGAATCTAGGTTTAAATTTAGGTGCGCATCCTATAATTGTGTGTGTTTGTATGTGTGCCAGTGTGTGTGTGTGCACACATGTGTGTGTGTGTTGAAAATAAAAAGGAGGCCATAAAAAAACGGAAAAAATCATAAGTGAGAGTTGAAGCAGACAAAAAGGAGACGGAAGAAGAATCCTTGCCACCTAAATAGGAAGAGACAACTCTTCCACACTGAAGATCATGGCAAGCAAGAGAAGAGCAGGAGGCAGGAGGAGAGTGGCAGGTGAGAGACAGATAATAAAAATGTTGATGAATGTTATACATGTGTGAAATTCCACAATGATAATGACCCCTACCACAAAAAATATTTTTAAAGATATTAAAGAAAAGGTTGATTTTTAACTTCCTTTTCTAGTTCATGTATAATTGCACACACACACACACACACACACACACACACACACACACACACACACAAATATAACTGATGTCAATATTATAAAGTCAACCTGATGGCTTTCGTGGGACATGCCTCTTGGGCTAGTATGCAGATATAAGTGAGTATTTACCACTTGAGTCTTTCTGCTTCTGGGTTAACTCACTCATTATGATCATTTCTAGCTCAATCCATTTGTCCACAAGTTTCGGGTATTCCTTGTTTTTAATAGCTGAGTAGTATTCCATAGTGTATATGTACCACAGTTTCTTTATCCATTCTTCTACTGAGAGACACTTAGGCTGTTTCCATGTTCTGGCTATGGAGAGTGGGGTATGACTTTTACATGTACTCTGGTGCCTCATAATTGACCACATCCCCTGGAGGGGGAGACCTGGTGGCACTCAGAGGAAGGATAGCAGGTTACCAAGAAGAGACTTGATACCCTATGAGCATATACAGGAGGAGGAAATCCCCCTCAGGCACAGTCAAAGGGGAGGGGAATAAGGGGAAAATGGGAGAGAGGGAAGAATGGGAGGATACAAGGGATGGGATAACCACTGAGATGTAACATGAATAAATTAATAAAACAAAAACAAAACAACAAAAAAGTCAACCTGAACTATATAAACCAAATAAACCCATTTTTTATGACCCTGATCTCTCTAGATATATACTTATAAATATCACTGTGATAGGGAACTGGGAAATGAAATAACCTGACCTGCATTCACCTTCAGGCAGGTTTGGCCTAATTTTACTGTGTATCACGAACATCTACATTTAACTGAAGTCTTCTCAGCCATTTCTAACAGATAATATACTGTCTCTCATTTGTTTTTATGTCTCCCTCTTCTCCATTCTTCTCAGTGTGACAAATACTAACCAAGTAATCATAAAATGACCCTAAAATGTGAGAGAAGAATATAACTTAACATATTACAGTTCAATATAACTGACTAGCCAAGGTTTTTACAAAGACATAAAAATACATTAACCAAAAGAGATATTCCCACAGACAGAAAGTTAAATGTACTATAAAGAGAACAGAGGGCATTGCATGAGGTTGTTCTTACTCATATGCCATAGTAAGCATAACATAAAAAATGAGGGAGGAAGAGAGAAAGGCAGAAGAAGAGAGGAAGAACTGAAAGTTCCAGAACTCAAGATAAAAGACATACAAGGAAAAGCACTGCAGACCTGTGGTCTCTCCATCTGTAACCATGATGCAGACATGTGGTCTCTCCATCTGTAACCATGATGCAGACCTGTGGTCCCTCCATCTGTAACCATGATGCAGACCTGTGGTCCCTCCATCCAGAGCCATGATGCAGACCTGTGGTCCCTCCATCCAGAGCCATGATGCAGACCTGTGGTCCCTCTATCCAGAGCCATGAATGTTTCCTCTTTAAGTTTTCCTAAGCAAATACTATTAGAACTCAGATAAGATATGGAGTAAAGATGATTTTTCTCTGTTTTCTTGAATATTAAATTTCTGCAGGAAAATACCTAAGAATATTTAATGTCAATTAAAATTACATGGTAAATAACAGAGGATATGATCTATGCATATTTGATTGCTGTTAAAATTCCACATAATAAGGGATTGACACTATCCAGGACACAAACAGCTTTGTTCACAGGTAAAACCAAATAAAACTAAGCAAACAATAAACAGATCACCAGCAGGTATTATTATTTTCCCAAGGAGAAATTTTGTATGTGCCCCCAGCATACATTTACACATATAGATAGTCAAATAACTATACCATGGGGACCGTTCTTCTTTATTCTAAGTTTTGATTAGTGTGCTATGCCTGGACAATTAGATAATTTCATTGAAATAATTGATTTAAATATGTTGCTAGCACCCAAGTTAATAAAAAGTAAAAGATTTTGTTCAGCTTGTCAGATAAAAGCCTGGAATTCCATATAGCATCACAACATGAGAACATTCTTAATAATATAAGGTACATCCCATAATCTCAGCATTCAGGGGTGATAGAGAAGCAGGGAGATCTGTGTTTTGCTAGACGAGATGAGCTACGTAGTACCCACCTGACAAAAAAGACTGCAAGCAAAGGAAGACCAAAGTGAGAGACGAAGACAGAGTCCAATCCTAGTGATAGGATTTGAGGACCCCAACGAAATTAGCTGTGAATAAATTAGACTCCAATGATGATGTATTCATTTTCTTAGCTTCTGGAGGGGCAGGTGCATATGAAATCCTTTAGCTTAAGCTCGTTTCCCATTGTATTCAACTGAAAAGTAGGAAATTCACAAGAATAAGAGGTGAACATCTTACTCTCAGGAATTAAAACAGAGTTAACAGTGTTAGCCCCAAGTGAATAAAGAATCAACATTTCTCTCAAATAAAGGTCCTGTATGTGTGAAAGCTAGCAGCAATGCCACTGCCCAACGCAGTGTGTTTAGTTTTGTAAGACATCCGAACAAGAAATCCTTTATTCCTACTCCTGTGACTCATCGCCTCTAAGCTGCTGTCCTTTGTGCTGATAGATGTCCCTTGGGACTGCTGCATGCTTTGTGTTGTTTCAGACAAGGGATTTCCTCCTGCTGCAATTTCTCTTGCTTTCCCTGGCCTGGCAGCAGGGTTGGAGATGGATTGCAATGATACTGTTCCTCAGAGCTTCTGATGTGGAAGCCGTCACATAGTAATTACTGCTCAGAAGACACCTGATTGTGGGCTTAATAGGTCCTGCAGAGCATACATGGTTGATTTATTCTCCCTCTTCAGCAGACTCTCTCTCGTCATAGGATATGGAAACTTGTTTTTTAAGAAAACAAGATAGAGGCATAGCTACATAAGAATCTACATGATAGCTGAGCTGGAAATTGCTATTGACTTGGTGACCTACCTGATGCTAATAATACTGGGAAAAAATTGAGTACAGATAATATTCAAATATATATGTTGCTATCAAATAGAAGTTTTAACATGTTAATAAGACACCCTGAGGAAGTATGAGTGCTATTAGCTTTCAACACAAATCTAATGAATTCTTTTAAAGAATTTATAGCTTTTAAAATTATTACATCAGCATTTTTGTGAAAATAAAACTATTGCAGTTTAAAGTTTTAGGTTATCATGGGGCCAAGAATTTGGCACTGGTAATATAAAGGGTAATATTTCAAAAAGGCCAGAATATGAAGGAAAAAATAAGTTTATTGGAGACTTTTTTATTGACATCAGCTGTATGTACCCAATTCAGTTATGTGTTTATTGTGAATAGGGTAACAAAATAAAATAGAGTGTAAAAATTATAACTAAGTAGCTACTCAAAATTGATTATCAGTAAATTATACACTTAATTGTTTGTTGTGGGGTTTGCCTGATTTCCATAAAGGTTGAAATGGAATAAGATTATAGGGTCGGAGTCACAGAACAATAGAGAACGTGATTTAATCACCCTAAGTCACTACCCTTCAATGAATGTAACCACAATGTTAGTACTTGCCATGGCATCTTCTAGCCTAGCTAAATGTGTGCCACCAACCTTAGCAAATGCAGCTCCCTGCCCCTCTTTCCACCACCCCACAAAGACAAGCTCCCCGATGAAACATGACGGTGATAAGCAGAAGATTGTCCATGACAGGTTTATATGTATTGATAATGAGCCTAGAGCTTTCCAACAGAGCTATAAAGGTCACAGGAATATGTCTGTGCTGCATGAGAAGAAATGCTCCTATCCCTCCCTTGATGATCTTTTGAAGCGTCCCATCAGGTATGAGGCACTCCTCCCAGTAGACCGAGAAGCATCTGTGCCCTGAAAACTTAGTTAGAAAATAGAAGTTTGGAGTTTAGAAATGGGTCACATGACATTCCCTTTACTTGTTGAAGGACAACCAAAGCCTCCTCCTCTTTCTAGATATGACGTCATGACTGTCTCTTTCTCTAAATGCCCATAATGCGAAACCTTGTCCTTATGTCCAATGCTTTTCTTGGCTGATAATAAAAAACAATCCCTAAGGTGTTTAATTGTATTACCACTTCTCAGGCCACTACGACTCTAAACTCATGCTGACCAATACTTGATACTTCTCACTGTACTTCCGTAATCACTTGAAGAGAGTCATCACTTCTAATATTGTGGCATCCCTCATTTACATGTGTGTCTACCTTTCCAAATGTCACGTCACACCTCAAGAGCTTCACAACTCACTTCTCTCTGATTGTAGTCTTAACTGTAGTGTGTAATATATCATGTATTTTTAGAAATACAATTATGCAAATATTTATCCCAGGAAGATTTCCTGTTTCTCAATAACCTGCTAATATGTCTCCTAGTCCCTTCAACCTTCCCTTATAGCTGCACTGTTTCATATAGAACTCGGGCAATACAAAATACCTAGATTATATTATAATTATAAGTCTTCTATTCCCTGGGATAAAGAGCAGAGAGATCAATGAACTTTTATCTCAGTTCACCTCATCATGATATTGCATGGTGAATTACTTTGAGACCTTCAAATGTTTGATGTCCGTTCTTCTTGAGTGAAAGAAATAGAAGTGTATCAATGATGAAATGGGAAAACAGAAATGTGCTATCTGTCACCTCTAAGTGGTGATGAATAGGAAAAACTTATATGGTATATATATGTGTGTGTGTGTGTGTGTGTGTGTGTGTGTGTGTGTGTGTGTGTAATTTGCAGAGGAAATGGGTTCATGTATAATAAAGTACATCCTTTTGTCATCTGCCTTGCTGAGACCAAGTTATGGGACAACAGGAAAGGAAGAGGTAGTCCTTAAAGCAATTTGACCATGGTTTCCATGGTAACCCCGTTTCTTAAAGTACATTTTCAATTTCGTTTTGGTCCAGGTTCCCATTGTCATATGTCTGTCTTCAAAATGGGTTTGCTCTAAATCTCTGCAAGTATTGTGTTGTTCTTACTAAATTTACCATTGATCGAGCACATCTCAAACACAAAGCTTTTCTGACTCAACACTTCCTTCCCTTTGATATCAGTAGCACTAGTAAGAAATATAATCCAAACTTGTTGCTTAATGTTTCTCACTAGCTCAGTCTTTTTTCTAGCTTCAAACCTAACAAATTCTCTGGAAAGTATGCCTTGCTTTATCCTACTGTTGTGACCATGTTACTAAAGTCCTGGTAAACCTTTGGCTGAGAATTCTAAATTTAAGTGTTTCTCGCTCCCTCCTTCACTGAACATTCCATTCTACTGTCACATTTCCAAGTTGTTCAGTCTTCCCTGTACACATGGTATTCTTAAGTTTTATTTACAAAGGTCTTAGGTCTAAATTAAACCATCTGTCACTAAGTCTGTTAAACAGTGTCATTATAAGACTGGCAAACCCATTGTCACCTTTTGACCTCCTCATGTTTTGATGTTTCTTAAATCGTTGTCTTTTTTTTTTTTTTTTAAAGATACACATACAGTGATAACTATGAATTCCAAGTGCCAAGAAAGGACAGAACATGATCACAAGAGGCTGGGAAGTTCAAGCAAAGGTGAATAAAAGCTATAGCTATACAAGGCATATGCTATTCACCAGCATACAAACTGCTAGGCAGTCAAGCATCCAGGCACATGCTATCACATACAGGCTCCACAAAAGCAAGCACAGGAACAGACACAGACCAGCATCTAGGCTGCAAGTACATACAAGGTGACACAGGCTGACTGGAAACAGCAAAAGCCAAGGACCAAAGGCATATTCACACAAGCCTATGCTATGCCATGATTAGGAACATATATGAAATATATATTATAAATTATATACATATAAGCATATGTGTGTGTATAAAACAAATAGACACACATATATGCACACACACAGAGACACACACACACACACACTTTTGCATTCCCTGGGCAGGAAGTGTCAGCCATCTCTCACTTACTCTTACCAGATATGTTTACATTGTAGTATAAACATAAGTTGGCACTTGTATCCTCCTACACCCTACAATGACCCACTTCTAAGGGGGATTTATTGCATGGGGAACAGCTTTTGGAAACAAATAATCGCTAGCAATTATGTTATGTACCTTACATTGCACACTACTTTAAAATTTTTTATTTTCATTTGCTTTGATACTATCAACAACTTTTTGTAATATATAGAAAAGATATGTGTGTTCCTGTGCATGTGTGTGTGCATATTCATGCATGTGTGTGCATGTATGTACGGGTGCATTTGCATTTGCATGAGACTCACAGTTCTCTCTAGCTTCAGTACATTCACCATTTTCAGCTGAAGCTCTGGCATAGCTCCCATTTCTAATAACCTTTAATATGCCCCCATGTCCACAGATAAGTATGACTTCCTAAACTGAAATTCGGGCCTGTACATTCGGCCTCCCACCTTTCTTCATCATCTTTTCTTCCTGTCGTCTAAGTCTACATCACAGGTCCTGCTTTCTCCACACATCCCACGCTTTTCTTGGAAAAATGCTTTCTGTCTCCTTTTCCTCCCACCTCCCCTAGACACGCAAGGTGATACATACACAGTCTTCAGTTATTGGTTTTGCTGACTTCTGTATACTTGAGTATTTTAATTAACTCTCTCGTCATGATCTCCCTAGTTTCAATACCTAGTATAGGCCTAGATTTACAACTCCTCTCTTGAAATTCAACAATTTATAAATCCCGTCATAGTAAATCACTGATGACAAGGGTATGCTACCTTTATTTCTCTTGGTCACATCAGAAGGAAAAACAAGGAAAAATGTAAAATGACTGTGGCAGTTAGAACAGTGGCTGGCATGTGATAAATGCTCAGTAAATGAGAGGCATTCTGAGCTGGAGAAACTGCTGCACTGTCATGACAAAGCCAGCAGCTCCATAATCTTTCGACTTGAGCAAAACTACTCTCATTTTACAGGTAAACGCGTTGCATCTCAAAGAGGCAAAAGATATTTCTGTATTATTACACAGCAAACAGTAGCAGCACAAATTGGGTTCTAAACTCAAATCTGTTCAGCGTAAGATTGTGCTGCCTTTAGTGTATTTTGCTATCAGTAGAATTCATTTAGAAAAGCAGTCATTGGATTCTGAACTTAAACTCAGGATAAGTGGGTTGACAACACCTTAATATCCTACCAAGTCTGCACAGTTTATAAATAAAGTTTTATTAGTATAGAGTCTTATCTATTTGTTTACATAGTGACAATGGTTCCCTCTCTTCCAGAGTTTAATATCTGTGTCAGAGACCCACAGAGTCTGGAATACTTCCCACTTGGACATTTATAGACAAAAATCCCTGAGTTTGGTCTATTCCAGCAAGTTCCAACATTGATGGATATTAAAAATTATCTTCTAAGAGTGTTTGGCCTCTCGATATTATCAAATTGATTGAAAAAATTAAAGAATGAGCATTTCCACTCTTACAATCCACTCAGGCTATTTGAATATGTACTCAGGTTAAGAATTACTCACAAAGATCAAGGCTTGGTGGCACACACCTTTAATCCTAGTACTCTGGGATGCAGAGGCAGGCAGATCACTGTGAGTTGGAGGCCAGCTTGGTCCACAAATTGAGTTCAGGATAGCCAAGGCTACACAGAGAAATCCTGTCTTGAAAAACCAAATTTGTGTGTGTGTGTGTGTGTGTGTGTGTGTGTGTGACTTTGAATACACATTACTCACATAGAAAGCCAGGCTTGTATCATCTCTAACCCTAGTGCTATGGAGATTATGGGTGGCAACCCGCTGGATCTTGCTGCATAGGCAAGCTAGACTCCATAAAACATCCTGTCTCAAAACTAAAGCAGAGAAAGGAAAATGAGGAAGATACCTGATGTCAACTACTAGTTCCCACACACATGCGCTTGGGCATGTGCGTACACATAAACATCTATAGACACATACATTACTTTCAGGCTACAAAAGTACTTTGCAAATGGGTTGTGGTGATAACTTCGATGAAATTAGAAAATATGGCCACATCATGTTTCTTTGTTTTCTGATATGCCTCTCTGGTATTGATACTGGCATAATTTGTTTACTGAATGTGTGAGGCTTGTAAGGTATAAGCGCCAATTTTCTGACTGTTTTTTCCATGGCTGGCTTTCTTGGGAAAGGGGAAAGAGTGGGTATCTGGTAAGGGCAAGAATGAGTAGCACACCTGCTTCATTTCCCTAAGCAAAAGTAAGATTTACCGAAGGGGATCAGACACAAGCTGTTAATCGGGAGATAATCTGTACATTGATTAAAAATCTCACTTTCTGAAAAACACTTATATCATGCCACTTATATTAAACACCATTGAAACAAGTGGGACATAACCATGTTGCATTTTTGTCAGCTCTCTACCTAGTCATCTTATAATTGTAATTAGCCTTGGCATTTCCCTCTTATGATTCAGATGGATCTTTGAATAGGTCCTCTACTCTTTTCTCTCCCTTGTATATGTGGGTAGCATACACACACCATGCCAACCTACACTAACATATGGAGGATTACAAATAAATCATCCTGTGTGTGTATGTATGAGAGAAAGCTTTATTTAGAGAAAAATGGGGATACTTTTATTCCTTGAGAAGAGAGGGGGGAGAAGGAGGAAGGGAGGGGAGGGAGAGGGAGAGCAAACACATTTTTGGTAACATCATTCCCATGATTTAACTGTCCTCATTTTCTTTTCTCTTCCACTGAAACCCTTATTCTTCCCAAGAAGCCTCCAGTCTAATTTCGTGGCTTTTTGTGACCTACTGAGTTTAATTCTAGTAGCCTGCTTGAGCATAAGTGAGGGAATAACTTATGGTAAACACAGGTTATTAATCAATGGCTACACTACTAAACATAAGGATACCCCTTTCCCAACAATGGCTTTTCCCTCTACTTTCTCCTGTCGTTTATCTTTATGTTCCTATTCATGTTTAAAATTTGCAGGACCTGGTGGCACTCAGAGGAAGGACAGCAGGTAGCCAAGAGACTTGATACCCTATGAGAATATATAGGGGGAGGTAATCCTCCTCAGGAACAGTCATAGGGGAGGGGAATAATGGGAAAATGGGGGGGGGAGGAATGGGAGGATACAAGGGATGGGATAAACATGGAGATGTAACAAGAATAAATTAATAAAAAAAACAGTATCTCAAAAAAAAATGAAATAAAACTCTTTGGGTGAAGATCAGAGTTTCTTGAGCCCAGTGAAATGGTGAGATGGTGATGGGACTAATGGTATTTTAGGATCTACCTGCAGGTCTTTCGCAGGTAACCATTGTGAAGTGTTTCACAGTCACTTATTCTAATCACTTTAGCCAGTGCGAGTCCACTAACTGCCGAAAGTAGAGTCACTGACAAAGGCCAAATGCAGAAATAATCTATGGATATAAACACAAGTGCCTACAAGGCAGGTTTCTATTTATTTTTTCCTTTAAACAAAACGAAAGTAGCAAATTCTCCCTACAGCTTGTGACCTTCCCTGCCACAGGTTCTCTTGACCAGGTTTATGTTACCAGAAATAAGATCCCTCCTGCAGGTGGTGGTTGGTAAACCCTAAAAATCATGTCACAATCGTAATCAGTTAGCATATCTTGGCAGGCCAACCATTACTGTAACTTGTGTACCTCAGAGAGGATAAGGAAGAGTGAGTACTTTTCTCTCCAAGTGTCTTTCATTGTCTTTCTGGCACAATCAAAAAACTATGCAGCAGAGAAAGAAATTCTAAGGCAGTTTCAGTTTAGTTTCTTTCACTCTAGTATGCAACCCAAGTACGTAATATCTTTAGTATCCGCGTATTTGCAACCCAGTTTTTGTGAAGAGTCAAGAACATTGACAATGCATTCCATGGTATTAATGTCTCCAGAAGCTCTCTGGACAACACTAAGAAGATTTCCTACACCTGGAGCCACTTGAGAGTAGCATTGTGCCCCAGGGTGCACCTATTTAAATTTGCCTTTTAATTGTTGTTTTAATATAGTTTTAAAAATATTTTTTACTAATTTATTCATATTACAACTCAATTGTTATCCCATCCCTTGTATCCTCCCATTCCTCCCTCCCTCCCATTTTCCCCTTACTCCCCTCCCCTATGACTGTGACTGAGGGGGACCTCCTCCCCCTGTATATGCTCATAGGGTATCAAGTCTCTTCTTGGTAACCTGCTATCCTTCCTCTTCACTTACCAGGAAAGTGGGACAGAGGAGAAGACTTCCTATTGGGACTGTAGGTGAGAGAAGCAAGGGAGAATGGGGAAATAGAAGGGTCCAGAGGGTCCTAGAAACCTACAAGAAGAACATTATGATGGGTGGATCTGGGCCTAGGGGTCCTGCTCAAACTATGGCACCAGCCAAGGACAATACGTGCAGTAAACTTTGATCCCTTACCCAGATCTAGCCAACAGATCGGACATTCTCCACAGTTGGTGGAGAGTGGGGACTGCCTTTCACACGAACTCTGGTGCCCCATATTTGACCACGTCCCCTGGATGGGGAGGCCTGGTGGAACTCAGAGGAAGGATAATATAGTTTTTTTTAAGAGTAAGTTTCTGCAGGGCTTTCTCACTCATCCCTAGCTTTTGTTGATCCTTTCCCTACCCTCTTCTCTCCTCTATCTCCATGAAAGAGTGTATTTAAAATCTAATCATCTGAGTGCCACCAGGTCTCCCCCTCCAGGGGACATGGTCAAATGTGAGGCACCAGAGTATGTGAGAAAGTCATATCACACTCTCCACTCGAGACTTGATACCCTATGAGAATATACAGGGGGAGGTAATCCCCCTCAGGAACAGTCATAGGGGAGGGGAATAATGGGAAAATGGGGGGGGGAGGAATGGGAGGATACAAGGGATGGGATAAACATTGAGATGTAACAAGAATAAATAAATAAATAAATAAATAAATAAATAAATAAATAAATAAAAATAAATAAATAAAAAATAAAATCTAATCATCTTCTCCCCTAAGTCACAGAACCAGATAACAACCCATCATATATTCCAAAGTGTCTCATTCATCACCATGACAAAAACAGAACTTATAACTTCAAGTGAAACTAGAATAATAGCAATATATAACTTTTAAAAGCATTTTTCTCCATTCAATTGACTTGAAGAAATTTTTAAGTATGTGGCAATACCTATGTACAAAAATTAGCCAGCACTGTTTCAAAATATTATGGAACTTTATTTAGAAAAGGCTCCAAAACACTGCAATCTATTTAAGATTCAACAATCAAATGAACAAAATTTGCTTAACACTCTGCATTATTATTATTTCAGTAATGAAGAGTTTTCAGGGCTGGCACAACACTAACATCTAAGCAGATGGTCATTATCAATTAAGATCATGAGTTAATCTTTGTGTTGGCTTGCTTCACTCATCACAAATCTCATATTCTTAAAACCTGCCATTTTTTAGTACAAATTGTGGTTTTTATGTTGCCACCTCACCAAAAAAGAAAAAATGAGTTCCAAAATTTTCTTCATGAAATAATGTATCAAATTCTCAGAGAAACAAGGAAGTTTGAAGAAAGCTGCCTGAGTTTGGATATTAGATAAATGTAATGGATAACATAATCTTTGCTAAGTTTTCGTCACTACTTTGATTTGTGAATTAATTAAATCAAAAGCATAAAATTACCTAGATTAATAGCCCATTTATATTTTAACAGTAAATAAGTAAAATTTTCACTGATCTTAGGGTCACTTCTTATTTATAATGTGACTTTCAATAATCAAGGTCTGAAACCAGTGATTCCCTATATCTCATAGTATACAAAACAAATAAATGAAAAATAGAATCAATTTTGAAATCATAGCCCTGAAATTTCTCAGGTACAGATCCTGGGAAAACTAATTGGAATCCTCCCCAGATTTCTTGTCTGCACCTTATCTTAAAGTTGTGTGAAGGAATGTGAATTCACTAACAATTCTTCACAGAGCTCAGAGTGACTCCAGTGCTAGCTGTGGTTCCATGTTTATGATTTTCTCAATGATGATTTTCTAGCATATATATGTATTGGTCCAGATAGAAAGAAAGGTCATTTTCCTAACGTTCAATAATGATGATTTTGCTGAAAGGCAGTATTTAGAGTTTAGAAAGAAAAAGAAAGAAAGAAAGAAAGAAAGAAAGAAAGAAAGAAAGAAAGAAGAGTTAGAAACAATATTCTTCATGGAACATTTTTCCATTCAAGGCATATTTTTGGACATAAAGTGTACATCTTAGCACTGGTGAAATGAAAAGCAAGTAAAAGAGATCTGTGACTGTGATGGACATTTGTCTGTGTGAATTATTTCATTACGCTTTCTAAGAGAACAGTATTGACTTAGGATGTTGCCATATACTAAAGTCACTCTTCAATAGTGCGTTGTGATTGAAGGAGGGTTATATCAGTCAGCAAGAGTCTCAGGCTCTATGGCTTCAGTAATCAACTCAATGTTTTACAGTCCATAATAGATTAAATTATCTTTCACTTAACCTAAGCAGATAAAAGCTTTGGGTAAATTTCTTGTTATTATAAAATTCAGCAATCAAATCCATAAACCAGTTCTGAAACCTTGCCGTTTAAACCTGACATCAATACATTCCTTTCTGAAGCAGATTTTGGACTTAGAGAATATTCATTTGTATGCTTGGACATTCCATCAAACAAAGAAATTCCACAATTAAACTGAGTATATAATCCTTCCTCCTGATTTACACAATAAATCAGACCTTCACTGGAGGTCATTGCAGGCTACTTATCACTTCTAATAAGTTGTACCTTCAGCCTTAATATCAATTTCCAAATTAAAATAATTTCAAGGGATAGAAGGTTTCTACATTGTAAACTTACAAATGGATCTTCAAGAACATGTATCCTATTTTAATATGAGCCTTTCATCTCTATGGTGATAAACAAAATGATTCTACCAGTTATGCAGCTTGGAAGTTGATCCACTGCATAATGGCTGAGATGCTCACTTTTGAGATTGAATAATGTATTTATGTAGTATAAATACTAACTTTTTAAACAGTTCAAACTCAAGTACACAATGGTGTTCCTGTTCTTGTGTCTCTTAAGCTTGTCAGTTTTTATATCGGTCACATGATCCTTGCTCAAGGAATGGACCAAGGTAACTGGACTCAAATCAGTAAATTATTATCCGTAATACAATAATAACCAAAATATTAAACTTGGAGGTAATAATTCAAATTTTTCTTTTATAATTTCTGTTCCTTTTATAATTAAGCATCATATAAATTATATATGAAAAACACTACATTGAAAGTTTCCATAACAATATTGCAATTTACCTGTAAATATTTAGAAACAATGGACAATATATTGAACTTAAAATGTTAATAATTGTGCACTTATTTATTAATATACATTAAGGATGTGCTATCTGATTGAAGTTGAAAATAGTCTCTGTTAAAATTTCAAATTTATCCGCTCTGAAGATGAGTGAATCATCTTTTCCAGAAGCATCTTTGTAAAGTAAATCAAATAGATTTCTGACAATAATCATCTTGAGAATGAAGAAGAACAGTTTTAAGTAGAGAATATTTTTGATCAATCACAACTACATTACCCAACTTCCATAAATAATTGAGTAGATTTGACAGAATTTTACAATACTCAGTAAAAATATATTTTTTTTAAAAAAGCTCTTAAGTGGACTTAACAGTACAAGAGTGAAAAATCTTTCCTCATCCTATATTGGAAAATTTGAAAAGTGAAGGCTAGTATGGAAAAGACATTGACCAGAAAAAAGTAGAGCATATTGAGTTTTCCAATGGCCTCTTTAGAAAATAAATTGAACAATATATAAAGACAAAACAGAATAAATTAAGGGGAGATACAGGATGTGCTCTGGAGATCTCAATAACTACTTTGATTGACCTATATTCTCGTGACATTTTAATCTGATTTTGTAAGTAATGCATGAGTAGCACAGAACAAATTGGAAAGCCATGAAAACAACTCACTGGAGAGGACATCAAAGTTAAGAGGATCATACTGAATCTATGGTCAGAAGACAGAGGACACGAATGTTTATGCTTAGTTCAATTGCTCTTCTTGAGACAGTAGATGATCACAGTGCAGTGAATGGTCCCACCCATGGTGAGCAATCCTCCCACCCCAGTTAACATAATCAAGAAGCTTGTATTTCCCATTAAAATTTCTATACGGAAGACATATAAAGTATACATTTGCCTGAGTCCAAATCACTAGATTTACAAGCGTGCTATGACTGACAGATTAGAAACAGTGAGCGTCATTTAATTGTGTTCCACTCAGTAACTGAGTACTATCAAAATTTCGAATTCATTATCAAAGCCATACCTAACATGAAAATAGTAAACTAATACACAAAAATATTCAATAAATTGTGATAAATGTCTTATGTAACCTTTGGGTTAGTTCTGTGAGACAAGGATGACACTTATTTTGCTGGTAACAAATTGAGTATATTAAATCTGTTTGGCATCAAACAGAGCTAGATTTGAATCTTGGCTTGCTATTATTGTAACTCTACATCCTTGGATAATTTTGTTTTTTCATGACACAGTTTGCCCATTCTTCCCTGTAAAGATCAGCTCCATTTCTTCCTGGTCTTCATCAATGATTGGATCTTTACTCTTTGGCTATGAAAGCAGGGGACTGATCTGTACCCAGGATTCTTCAGGTTTATTCCTGCGGTGCATGATGCATGCTGACACTCTTGCACTGGGATTACCAAGAAAATTTGCAGTTTATTGCTCTGCTTAGACTTAGCTGAGTTAAGGAGACAGGGAAGTGTTCCAACTTTTCATAAAGATTTGTCCCCAATAAAATTCCATCTAAAATATTAGTAAAATTGAACAGAAGCAACCCCTACAGGGCACCTTGGGTAGGTCAGAGCAGAATATCACAGAAACGTATCTTCTATCTTTTCAGATCATCAAACTAAATAATGAATCTTAAGTTTCCTGGTGTCTTTCCTGCCATGAAGTTTAAATTAGATGTGGTATCCCTTGGGTACCAGTCAAAGAAATGCTAATGACAGTATAAAAATATTGAGCAAGGCTAAATGAGATTCTTTTACTTAAATATATATAACTATATGTGTACTAACTTCACTTCAATGAAATGAAAAGAAAAGCTACTTTCAAAGTTAATACCCTTCTATCTCTCTGCTTCCCTTTAAGTATGCATGCCAATAATTCTGAAGTTTTGCAAGATAGATATTTATAATTACTACTTATTTCGTTAACTTAAAAACAGCATTAGAAGGTAAAAATTAGATTTTAATGAACAATTCTTTGGAAGGATTCACGAATTGGTATCTAGGGTATATAATCATGACTTAAAAATCAAGTAGATTAAATGAGTCTAGGAAAGACTAGATAAAGATTAAAATAACTTCAAAGGCAGGCTCTCTTGAACCACTTTTCCTAACCCCCCCGGGGGGAAATGAAGTAGAAAGAAAAGAAATAAGAAAGAATAATAAATATGTGCTTTTAAAAATGTAATCTTATTTTAATGCTTTATGGTTGATGGGGAAATTTTGTTTTTGACAATTTTATAGTTGTGATTTAATACAGTAAATTAAGCCTTTGGCATCAACTAAATAGAACAGTAATTGGGAATGAAATGTCCTTCCACGGATCATGGTCAAAACTCTGGTTTGTCAGGCTGCATGAATCCGGTACCATGTTAGGAGAGGTTGATGTCCAAGCTAAATTGAAGGTATGGGCTTTTCAATGAATCCTGGGAGAATATCTGTTGCAGATATTGATAAAAATCATAACAAAGAGTAAAACAGCAATTTTGCAGTGCACTCTGCGAAACACTCTAGATACATATAGCAATCGTACCTCAGTCTCTACTTCTGGAAAGTACTGGGCATTGTGTAATAATTGTTCCCTATCAAATCATCTTCAAACTGCATCTAGGTTTTTAAATAACAGTTTAGGATGAGAAAAGGGAGAAAGTGACTTCTCTCTGGTTACTGGTAATCAAGGAGCATAAGCCTTTGATTTTCAAAGCCAGTTTAAGTTTGAAGTCACTATGACCACCTAAACTATCCTGGTATGCAGTGGATTGCAAAGAGCTTGCATTATTCCTATGCAGGAGCAAGAATTACAGTCTTTGAGGTAGCAGTGGAGTAATCCTCAGTTTCCATTCATGGCTGTCCATAATCCTCTTCCCCTTTTCTAAAATATATCTTACTCTCTACAGTCTCAGTTTGAAACATCTATTTCCTTTGATATTTTTTTCTTTATTTTAGAAATGAAACAAGGAACAACATTTTTATAGCTGTCTTTGATTGTTCACAATTTTGTTATGGGAGCACGAACAGTAAATCATTTCAAAAATCTGATGCTGCAGAACCATTTGTGATACTTTAGAACTTCAGAAAGTTTATGTGTATGTGGTATTCTTGTTTCTATGCACTGAGTGAGTATGTATGCGCACAAAGTCATGTATACATGCACAGTGATTTGGAAATGAACTCATATAATTACAATAGAGAAAACCAGGGCACATTAACAAATATCTTTCCACATTCTTTTTTTTAACCTTCTAATAATCTTAATTATATTAAGACTAAGTTCCTTCTTTTCTCCTATATTTGCTAAAGCAGTGACTCTATAGTGACTTGTAGTGCTTCCATCTCTGTCTATTGAAATTTCAACTACTTGTTTGGATTTACATAAAACCACCATAATTGTAAGGCCATTCATTAACATACTAGCTAAAAGCTCCAGTAAAATACCTGAATATTCAGAAGCATCTATGAAGCTCCTATACCCACTGTGACACTTTACGCATTTATTCTTGGAAGATAAGACCTATGACTCAATCATTTCTACCCTTGTCACTGGTTATTAATGACATTAATGATAATATTATTGATAATATTAATGATACTAATGTGCATTCAAAACATATTAACTAAAGGTTGTTGAATAAGTTATGCTTGAGTTGAAACTTAAGACCTATATAGAATTTTTTTCAAGTCATATCTTGAAAAACTCATGCCTATAGAAATTTTGAAATAGCTCCTATACCTAAATGTAACTCATTACTTGAGTCTATAAACCCTCTAATTAAGTGAAAACATTCTGAGTGGGTGATCTGGTTCCAACCTCAATTTTGTGGCAAGTTATTTTACTTCTCTTTTCCTCAGTTTCCCTATTTATAAGATGGACCCAGTAATTGTATTCAAGGGGAAGTGTAGTAAAGAAACCAATGAAATGGCCATTCCACAATATGAATAAGGGGAAGGTTTTTTTATTGTGAATAAGAGGGAAAATATCCAGAGACATCTGGAAGAGCCTAGGGAAAAGAGAAAGAGAAGCAGATTAGATGTGGTTAATAATCTCTGTGAGAGAAGCGAGAATAGCAAGAAAGCAAAAGGATAACCAGAGATAGAAGTGAGAGATATAGAAGGTAGATAGATGGTAGATAGATAGATAGATGATAGATAGATAGATAGATAGATAGATAGATAGATAGATAGAAAGCTAGATAGATAGATAGATAGATAGACAGACAGACTCCTGTAATCCCAGCACTCAGGGAGGCAGAGGCAGGTAGATCTGTGAGTTTGAGGCCAGCGTCGTGTACAAACCAAGCCCAAGACCACCATGGCCACCATGGAAACCTACCTTGAAGGAAACATCAACCTTCCCTCACCAAAACAACAACAACAACAACAGCAAAAGATAGAGATAAATGATAACAAGAGTTAGCGTATATAGCAAGAAACAGGTGAGATGGATAGCGAAGGTGGAAGATAGGACGAAAGCAAGAGGATAGCCAAAGATAGAGCAGGGGGCCGGGAGGAGGGCAAGGGGGTGCAGGGGAGTGTGGGAATGTGGTGTGTGTGTGTGTGAGTGTGTGAGAGAGAGAGAGAGAGAGAGAGAGAGAGAGAGAGAGAGAGAGAGAGAGAGAGACAGAGAGACAGAGAGAGACAGAACAAGAGAGATAGACAGAGACAGACAGCAGATAACAAGAGATCAAGAGGTAGAGTGTATAACAAGAGCAAGGAGATAGAAACAGAGAGGATGGCAAAAGAGAGCTAGTAGCAAGAGAGAAAGAGTGAGAGTAAGACGATACAGAGGAGTGAAAGAGTGGGACTGGCAGAAGATAGAAAGAGCGGGGTAGACAAATCATGTGGCTTATGAATAGCTGTGGAGAGGGAACAGCAGAAACAGGTGTAAACTTTTAAGTGTATAGTAGGTCCTTGTGATACTGAGGAAACCTGGAGGCCAGCATGGGCTTTGATATGCTGATTGGTGCCACAGATTGAAATTATGACCTTTCAGTCAAAGGTAAGGAAAATAACTCTTTTTGGCAGATGGGAACTAGTTTTACAAATTGCTGGGGAATCCTGGATTCTATGTGTTACAATTATTTTATTTTATTTTATTGCGACAAGGTTTCTCTGTATAGCCTTGGCTGTCCTGGACTCACTTTGTAGCCCAGGCTGGCCACAAACTCACAGACATCCACATACCTCTGCCTCCCAAGTGCCGGCATTACAGGCATGTGCCACCATGCCCAGCTATGATTATTTTTTATAAAGGTGTGTTTATTTTTCTTAATTTCTCTCTTAACCTGGCTATCACTCAAACAATTTTGGCTCTTATACTTGTTATAAAGTTTGTAACACAATCTTGAGCCATTTGAGTTTGTTCTTAACCTTCTGTATTATCCTGAATCCGTCTTTGGCAAAATCCTCAAGTTACTTGCCTTTTTGTTCTTTCTTTGCTCCAGCTGAATCTTCTTCATCTCTCCTGCACCTCTGCCTGTGGATGAATCCCCTGCTTCTCCTAACTCCTCCTGCTCTACCTGGTAGGAAGTCCTGCCCTATTCTCTCCCCCACTCAGCAATTGGATGGCTGTAAGCTGCCTTATTAGCATACAAGGGAACAATTTGGAAGCAGCACTTATACAACATTGAAACAGGAGTACCTTAAAACAAACCTTGCAACCAGATATGGGGTTATACAAAAATGAGCATGTGAATGAAATGATAATCTTATGCCTACATTTAACTAAATACAAGAAATCCTCCTATCATCCATCTTGACTTTATTTCTTGATATATGGGCTCCCTGTTGGACTTCCTGAGATCTAACTGTAATTATCTTTCTTTATTACCATCTATTTCTATCACCAAGGGACATTGAGAAGCCTAAATATATTTTTGTGAAAATAAATTTTATGAACACTTATCAAATGCAATGTGCCTTGTAAACAATTACTGAACTGTTATTTAGTAGATATCGTGCTAGTATCCACAGGCTAGACTATTCCTGCAGCCATGCTGTCTCTCAGCTTACATCTATTGATGTACACAGTGTTTTTTAAGTCTGTTGTGAGCATTCAAAGAGAAACACCTTGCATGAATCTAGATTTTTCTATGAAGAAGAAAGAAATGATAGAAAATAAGGATAACTCTCTCTCCTCAGCTGTAAGCTAGTAAGTTGCCACACTTAGAGATGCCAGCCTCCTCCCTGACTCGAACTCAGAATACTGTATGCCACTCCTCACATCAGACCTTGTCTGAGACTTTCTCCAAGCTGTCTTGCCTAAGCACTGAAATCAGAAGACTGGGAAATTACAAAATCAATCCATGAATGATGATGGAAGATCACCCATGGGGGATGGTATCCCATGGATATTTGCAGCCGCAATACAATGGCTGTGGTCTTGACCCCTTAGTAGTGGCACTTTATCAACCACATATTATTCATCAGGCACTAGAATAGATTCATATGGACTCACTCTACTTCTAATGAGAAAAACAAGGGAAACATAGATTTGCATGTTTTATAAACAAGAAAACTGTTATTTGCTCAAAGTCAGTGATAGTATTGTAGGCTTTGAAATTTAGGGTTCTTTAATGATTATACCTCCCTTCCAACACACTTACCCTTGATAGGAGAGAAAAGAAGTTAATGGGAACAGGAGAAGTAGATCTTTTTTAGGCTCAGTTCCTTGGAGTCATTCCACTTTGTAATGTCAGGTTGTCAGCGGATCTATTAAACAGCAAACCAGCAATTTAGCAAAGGTGACTGCAACTGCAGCAGCCAGAACCAGGAATCTGGAAACATTCTCTAGAGCACTTCTTTCTAGGAGCATCTCAAAGCAGCGCAATGAATAGCCAAATGATAAGGAGCGATGCCGAAACCAAACGCCAAGCCTCTCTGAGGCCATATTAGGATGTTTGTCAGTTGGCAAAGACCATGCTCCTGCAAGAGGCAGTTCTTCTTCTAGTAGACAAACAGCACATGCCCCCCATAAGTCTGTTTCTAGCTGACAAACACCGCACACCCTCACACAAATCTTTTACACATCCCATACTTGGGATCAAAACTAAAACTTGTTTATATCCACAAACCCAATTTCTACCTAAATGCAGATCTGGGTATTTCCACCATATAAATATTTGTCAATATTTTTTACATTTATTTTTACACTTTATAGAGCTATGGCTACCTGAGACTGAAAGATGAGTAGTTAAAATATAGGAGATTCTCAGCAAAGAAAATGATGCTAGTGAGTTTTCAAAGTGCTGAGACAAAGGCAGACATTATTTTAATGTTAGATACACTATGAAAAAAAAATCATTAAAAAGCTTGTCAGTATCAGTGCTAGCCCCACTCTGTTTAATACTCTGAAAAGATAAAAGCCTTTACAAATCTAATTTCCCAAATGCTGGTGCTCAACTCTATGTTAGAAACTGTAAATACATGTATAATTTTGTATGGTTTGAAGCCATGACAACCACTCTCTAATGAAGTAGAAAATCAGAGCAATTCCAGTATTATAATAAACTAAGAAGTGTACAGCAAGCAAGGGGAAGTTCAACAGTGTAAGTCAATTTGGTGTATTTTCCTCATTTTTGTTACCATGCATAACAAATACTTTCATAATTTTATTAAAAATAAATTTTGTAGTTTAATTTTATTGTTTCATTGAGCTTCTCAATCAACACACCATTTTTGTGGGATTATTTATAATATTCTTGATAGTTATATTTTTATAATATCTCTAAGGATAGGAGGATACTATTTATGCAAATTTTTATTATCTTTTCTGATTTTCTCAGGAATACTCAATCCAATATTTCACTGTCACTGTGAATTACTTTAAATTCATAAATATTCTGTATTTTTTCTCTTTAAAAAAAGGAATACAAGTCATATACTCCCATAATTATCAAGCAAGTTTGATAATAATTTATCAGATTATATTTATGCTTTGCTAATTAATAATTTTCCAAAGAATACTGTTCTGTGTAATGCAATAATACAGAGAATTACACACACACAAACACACACACACACACACACACACACACAAACGAGGAACACACAAAAAATTTAACAAACTTTAAAATATTTCAAGAGATGACATCACTTGGAGACGAAGTTCCCCAAGTTTCACAGCTCCAAGAGTTCACAAGCTCTTTAATGATGGTCATGGGCACCATCCATAGGAGTCACTATAGAGTGACTTCAAAACTCATTTACGAAAAAATGTGACAGTACCTTACAAAAGTATCAAGACACCTCAAAAAAATCTTTCTTCTCTACCTCTCCCTCTCTCTCTCTCTCTCTCTCTCTCTCTCTCTCTCTCTCTCTCTCTCTATTTGCTTTCTCTCTCTCTCTTTCTTGCTGTTGTATTTTCTTTTTCTAATCTCCAAGAGGGCCTAAAAGAGTGGGAGCGTTGTATTAGAAAAGAGTTCTGTGTGTGGTTTTGAAATCCACAAGCAAAATATAGAAATAATGAAGTTTTTAGCTTTCAGCTCCTTTGAAATTCACCTTCCTCATAGTCAGATTTACAAGTGTCATACAAGAGTAATGGAAATGTCACAAAAATAATACTTCCTTTACATTAGTGAGAATTAGCAGTTACTGAATACAAAGAAAAATCAAGTTTAACTATGTTAACAGTAGAGCATCACTGTGCTGTTTCTAACCTGTATATACAGCATAATTCATCATTTATATAACACCAGCTTCCTTGAATATGTCAACATATCAGCCTGCCTTTCAATTCCCTACAAGCTCTCAATCATCTTTACAGGAGTAAACAGCCACATTCTAAAGGAAGTTAGCGCCCTAATATATTCATGCTATTATTGTTCCCTGGAAAACATCCAGGGCCTCAAGAAGGCAGTGATTGGAATTGCACAAAGTATTTTAATATCCTAATTATTTTAATTTAACTTCCTCTAATAGTTTAAATTGATACTGAATTTATTTAGAACCCATTAGTGGTTGGCTTTTTTTTTTTTTTCTTCAACAGATCATAAACACAGGCTGAACTTAATCTCAAGACAAAATTAATTATTCATGTCTCAAATTGCCGATACACTTTTCCAAAAACCTGCCACCTCCTTCTATGTTCAGGCTTTTATTTTAATTCCCTTTCCATTTTAGGAAAGTAATTACCAGCAGTGTAGATGTCATTCTGGAGAGCTGTGAAGCCTTCTATCCAGAGATCTAAACAAGAAAACAAACAGACCCTGAGAGCTGCGGGAAGGTCAGTCTCATCAACCTACTCATAGGCTACAGGCCCTGGGTGCAGAGCAAAAGCAAAGGACAGAAAGCCACAGGGACCATCTCTCTGCCTTAACAAGAGAACCAATCAGTACACTGCCTCACACACACAGTGGAAAGCTCTAAGCTATGTCCTTTCTGATCATGTGCTCTTCTTTGTAAGCTACTGTTTGACTGTCAGCTACTTTGCTCAGCTCAAATGGTTGCTTCAAAGGAACAAGTTCTTCCTATAGAAATACTGTACATTCCAACTTATGGCTAAGTCCTTGTGGCAAAGGAAAAACTTTTGTCATCTAATGTTTTCAGATCTCAGTGAAATTAGACAATAAAAGCACAATTAATAAGAAAACAACCAATCTACAAATGGCTTAAGGAATTTAGTACATGTTAAATCAATTTCAAGTCTCGGAGACTAATGAAATAACTTTCATTAATATCTCCATTTGGATATTAAAACAAAAAAAAATTCCAGCCAAGCATGGTAGCACATGCCTTTAATCCCAGCACTCAGAGAGGCAGAGACAGACTGATTGCTGTGAGTTCAAGGCCAGCCTGGTCTACAAAGCAAGTCCAGGACAGCCAAGGCTATGCAGAGAAACTCTGTCATGAAAAACAAATCAGAAGTGAAAGAACTCATCTCAGATCTCACAGCTGACAAATAACACACTAACATCTGTTGTCCTATTAATCACAAAGTAACCAGTGACCATGACTGTGACTGTCTGCTATATATGTAGTCTCTTACTTAGCAGATACAATGAGACATGCTTGTACTTGGGTCTTCTCTGAAAAACACCAAAACAGAGTGGTTGATCTTCACATGAAAGAAATGGCCAAATATAAAAAGGAATAAATAGTTTTTTTAATTCAGAGGTTTGCATTATGAGGAATTAAAGTACAGATTTTGGAGAAATTTTATTTTTTTCATCTAAGAAGAGGAACTTGGGAACTTAAGTGGAAAAAAATCCCAAAGGCACAAGTGTTGGTTCACAAGCCTGCCACTAGGTTGCTTAGCAAACTGAGGTCATCACCATCTACGGCTGGGTAAAAGACAGGCTAGATAGCCTTCCACTCTGTTACTCTGTCTGTCTGTCTGTCTGTCTGTCTGTCTGTCTGTCTCTCTCTCTCTCTCTCTCTCTCTCTCTCTCTCTCTCTCTCTCTCTCTTCTCTCTCTCTCTCTTTCTCCCTGTCATTTCTTCAGCTTTCTGCCCCCCTCACCCTTACCCTCACCCTCACCCTCTCATGCCCCCTCTCTCTGTCTCCCTAGGGCACCCCCTCCCCTTCTCCCCTTTCTACAGTAAATCTTATACCACAAATGTTGTGCAGCACCTATATTTTTAAATATTACAACATTGGTGCCAAGACTCGTAGGGCTCTTCTGGTAGTGCCTGGGCTTGCCGGAACCCTTTCTGCCCATCATGCCACCTGCAAACATATTTGCCTTCTCTTCTACCGATCTCAAGGCACCCCATTTCACGTTGGCTATTAGGTTTTCTCTTTCTGGTCAGTGTAACCAGCGACAGCCAGCTGTTTCTGCAGACCTCTGCTCTGATCTGTTCCCTGAGTGCTATTTTCTCATCTACTGGCAAGTTTTCCTCTCTTGCTTTCTCCCACTTGAAATCCTGGTACCAGGTGAAATTATGCGGACCCCGTGTCTGCCCAGTCCCTGGCAAACCATGTGACTACATTTGACCAGCATGCCAACTAGTCTCTATGCCCGCCCCTCCCCGCCCCCCGAACCCACTGGGACATCATAGATTGGGTTCTCAGCTTATCTCTCTCTTTACGGACGGGAACCGTATCTCAACTCATACCTCTAAGCGTCTCAAAAAAACAAAAAAACAAAAACAAAAACAAAAACAAAAGAAAAAAACAAACAAACCAAACCTTCCTTTCTAAATTGACGCATCATACTGCCTAACTGATCAAGAGTGCGCACGCACGCGTGCACTCACACTCTCTCTCTCTCTCTCTCTCTCTCTCTCTCTCTCTCTCTCTCTCTCTCTCTCTCTCTCTCTCTCTCTCTCTCCTTTCTATATCCTTTCATCTTCGCTAACAACAGGTCCCCAGCACTTGTACTCTTTCTGCCAGTTGGCTCTGGACATATCCAGCCTTGCGTGGCACGCCAAGAAAGAAAGCATGGACCGAAGTTTGTGCGGGCACCACTCTGGAACAGCCAAAGCATCTGCCCCAGGGCACTGCATGGACAGGGTGAGTTGGGCAACGCTCCCCACCTGGTCACTCCCACAGGCTGTATAATTTAAACTTACAGCAGTCAGAGCCCACACCGAGTCTGCCGCAGACACCAGCAGGACAGCAGCACCTGGTTCTGATGCCTCAGCGCTCCTCTGAAACAACCAAACCACTTTCCCCAGACCACCTCTGAGGCACATGCGCACTATCTGTCTGTTAATTTCCTTCCATTTGTCTGTTAACCTGCTTCTTTATTCTACTTAGAAATTCCTCCACATGGCCACCTCACCCCTCCCACTCCCATAGCTGATCTACAGGAGTCACAGTTGGTCACACATTCCCTCCCTTCTTTCCTTCAATACAGTCAGAATTTGTTGTTGTTGTTGTTTTGTTGTTATTGTTGTTGGTGGTGGTGGTAGTGGTGGTTTGGTTTGGTTTGGTTTGGTCTTTTTGTGTTAGTCTTGGCTGTCCTGGAGTTGTTTTGTAGACCAGGCCGGCCTCGAAATCACCTCAATCCACCTGCCTCTGCCTCTCGAGTGCTGGGATTAAAGGTGTGCACCACCACGCCTGGCCAGATTTTACTACAAAAATCTGACCACATTCACAGGCCACAACCTGGTTTATCACAGACAGAAAGTTCTCAAATACCTAAGCTCTGCTCTTATCTCTGAGACTATACTTTCCAACTCTTAAAGATAAAAAATCCAGTCTGATTTCTGCTCTCAGCAGTACTCGGGAGGCAGAGGCAGGCAGATCACTGTGAGTTTGAGACCAGCCTGGTCTACAGAGTGAGTCCAGGACAGCCAAGGCTACACATAGAAACCCTGCCAACTACTAAGTCTCCAATTTAGAGAGGTTTGCCTTGCCAACAGACTTCATGTTAGAATGTAAATAGGTCTCAGATATACCTTTTACCATTCATTTAGCTAAAGGGCAGTGACTGCTCATAGTAATTTCACCTGTGTCTCATGGTAAATAATTAAATACAAGGCCCTAAGGATACAAAGGTTAAGTTATAAAGGAAGATTCTATAAAAAGCATTTGAGGGTCCAAGAAGATGTCTGAAGGTTGATAAATGCAATTTATGAAGCTTGGGGGATCTAAAAAGGTGTCTTAAGGTTGGTAAATACAAGTTATGAAGGTCAGAGGGTCTAAAAAGATAATTTAAGGTACCCAAAATAGATAAATAGATAAAAATGCTTCAGATTCCTTCCTGCTGCTGTGCTATTCTTGTATTAATACTGTTCAGAGCTTTGACATTAATCATTGGAGCTCTGATTTTAAAAATCTAGTAAAAAAAAAAAAAAAAAAAATCCACCATACCACTCGCTATCATAGTGCCAAGCTCAAGATTTTAAATTTCCTTTGGTTTGTCTTTTAAGTATACACTTAAAATGCTTTGCATTGTGCTGGATTTATATACATCCAGTCTTCTGAATAGAGGGAGTCAGCCTCTCCTTTGTGGTATGCAATCATACTGAAAATCAAGATCAAGTGATTCCCCCCCCCCCCCCCCCCCCCCCCCCCCCGCCTTCTACTTCACAGAAGGCTTTTGCCTTCCCTGGGCTCACCTTAAAGAATGTTTATGTTGTTAACACAAAGATGGTGTCTACTGCTTTTTTATACAATGTGTGTTTCACCACAGATTGTAACAATGGCAATGCTAATATGTCTAAAGTTTGTCTCCATGGTAAACTTATAAAGGATTCTTGTAAGTTACAGAAAATCCACATGAATCTACCTCTCAGGTCAAACAAAATGCAGATGAGTACCACTGTCAATCAAAGGCCTAAGTTCCCCACCCATTGCCTATTCCAGACAGTGGGATGCCTTCCCTTTTCTCTGATTTTCAGACTCCCCTTCCTGAATATTTCAGCTACTTGATCACAACCTTTCTGCACCCAACACCAACTGATTGGTGAGTTCCCCTTCCTAACCAGTGCAAACAATTCCTTTTGTCCAAGAGACTGCTGGCAGCTCTCTGGTTCATCAGGGTTGGTCCTTCTCACTCACCTTTAGGGACCTTTCACTTTGGGTGAGAATTTCCTCTCTGGCATAGCTTCTTTTGCTGCTAAAAAGTATAGTGCTAGTTAAGCCTTATATGCCCAGGGATTGAACCTATGATAAGCAAACATTCCAACTCTAACAATAGCCCTAGCCCTCTCTTCAGTTTTACAGACAAGTCTCAAGATTGCCTTTCTGGTTGGAAAATCATCCCGTGACCTTCAGAATTCCTTGCCTCAGTCTCCAAAATAGCCAGAATTATAGGCCTATACCACTAGGCCTGCCTAATAAAGAACATTTTTATTAAAAGACAGTTCTATGTATTTTCCATTGTCTTCCTCATTTCTCAAGGCTGATTCTCTTTGGGCTCAAAGGATTTCATGAGTTTAATCCTTTACCAAGAGCTTAGGGCAGAAGGAATTACAAAATAAACAAGAGGCAAGAATTCAAAGACCTTGTCTTCCTTCTAAAGTTGTAGTGACACTTAAAGAGTACTTCATAAATCATCTCTGTCCTCAAATGACTTTGAATCTGTATCTTGGCTCCCAGGTCACATTATTCCAAACAGCCTCCAGCTGCACAATGCTGTAATATAGCACCAGCAAGCCAATGATATGATTTCAACATATAGAATCAGTGTGAATTATAGACTTCCTAACCCATATAGGGATCGGCACCTTTTCCTAGCTCTTTGCTCTTCTCTTGTCATTGTCATCTATTCAAATTACAAATGATTATTGCTGTGCCATCATCCCTTCTATGTAGTCTTTCTTAGTGAAACTATGGCTTTCTAGTTACATTTCCAGAGACTGACTCAATGCTATTTAATAGCTGTGTAAGTTTGTTTGGATGACTTACCTAAAAATTTTCACTATATAAGTAATTTAAGTATGCAAGGCTTAGCATAATATTTGCAGTGTATTAAGAGATTAAAAAACATCAACTATTGTTACAGTTCCAATACTTAAGCCTTAAGTAAAATTGTTCTTCATGTAGCAAATTATAATAATGTGTGTCTGTGTCACCCATTTGGGTATTGACATAAACTTTTCTATTATTATGTATCTCCCCTTATGTAATGTTTTTAACAGATGGCTTTCTAATTCAATTTTGGAGCCAAGAAACACATGATATGTTTGTTTTGATTTTTCTATCATTTCATATGAGATGCATTAATATAATGAGCGCTCAACAGTGTTTGCTGGATGAGTAGATAAATAAACAGATGACGTATTTAGTTTTTGGAGTATGACCTCAATTATCTGCTTCAGAGTACTTCATATGTCTGTTCTTTTTCCCCACAAGAATCTGATATTTGCATTAGTTTCCAGTCTGTGAACAGTTCCATCCTCTTCCCACATTCTGTTCCATGCAGCAGGCAGGCAGCATTCAACTCACCACACGACTGAGGTCCATTAAGAGACGCCAACCTTCACGTTGGTAATGCTGAAGGCACTTGGACACTAAGACTCATGAACAGAACATGAGTCTAGATACTTGGGAAATTGACAAGAAAACTCATTAAAATTCAAGAGTGGCTTTGTGGCCAACTGTGCACACATATAATGGGCAAGCATTTACGTTCTTCTTCCTATACTTACAAGGTGTGCCTTTCAGCTGAATACACACCCTATCCCAGCTTGCCCAGCCCGTTTAATGGGGTAAAGAAGAACAAGACACCATCATTCTGTGTTAGCACAAGTGAACCACTCCTCACAGGACCTATGTCAAAGACCAGCTTCAACAGGCCAGGGTAAACTGAGGCAGTAGACAAAGTCAGTGACAGAGCCAGTACTGTGTGACTGGCAAAGGACTCTGAAGTTTTTTTTAACTCTTTGGGGACTTGAATTCTTTTAACTCTTTCAGAGCTAGAAAGAAAAGAAAAAAGAAAAAAGGGGGCAAGAATCACACACACACACACACACACACATACACACACACACACACAATATCAAACAAACATGTATATATACTCACATATATTTGGTGGTGATGGATGGAGCAAAGCTCCAATTCCAACCACAATGACTATATATGTAGCCATCTGGTAGAGTAAACCTCACAAGCTCCAAGAATTTGTTATTTTTCTCTAGCTCTTTTTATATGTAGAAATAAAAATTACTTCATAGCCATAAAAACTATGAGATAAATTTATTACACAAGAGAGTATAATAATAGGATTACTGATTACATGTTTTTCTATTAAAACTACCACATGACTAAACATTCTTTTATCTATTTTTAGCTCCACAGTTCATTATAAGTTCAATGCAATAGTTTTGTATGTCACAGGTTAACAAGGTTTTTACCAAGAAGCAAGTCATCTGTTTTATATCTTATTTTTGAAGTTTTTTTTAAAAATATAATTAAATTATTACTTGAATCAATTCAATAACTCTATAAAATTGTTATCAAGAATTATAATATCACCAATTCATCCAAACAGCATTATTTTCTGAAAGCACATATTCATATTGTTCTGCAGGAAATTTGCCCAACAGAGTGGGGTAACATCCAGGAAGCAATCACACCAGACTGTGGGCAGTGAGGGTCTCCCCACACCCAATCGCACCATGCTAGGTATATAAGGAGTACAGAAATGGCAAGCATGGGAGGGCACATCAGCAGCAGGAAGCAATCTGGAGACAAAGTCCCTGGGGCCAAGCCTCTTCAAGGTACATCTATCGTAGGCATACAAAATGGTGGGCCATCCCCAGGAAGCTCACTTGCTCGTTGCAATTTTTCCTTCTTTGCCTCTGCTAGATCTGTGTTCCTTTTTTACAAGAGAAAATAATCCAGTTGTCCTCATGGATCTTCCCCAAATGCAGTTACATGAATATAAAAGTATAACAGAGAGAATAACTCATAGTATAGTGATGAAGACCAGCATGAGGAATTGAGTGGTTTAAAACAGCAGGATTTCCATATCTACTCCAGAATAAATAAAAATTTCACTTTCATGGAACAAGTCAGCCATGATTTTAACTTATCCAAAGTAACCACTTGACTTGGAGTCAAACTGTGCATATCGATGGGGAAAAGTTAAATTTTCTGCAAAACAGCTCAGAGCCTATTTCAGGACAGGGACTGACTTGGAGAAAAAGCAAAAGTTAATACTTAAAGAATTAAAAATAATTTTCCTTTAACTGATGATGAAATTATAAATGGTATATTTCATTTTTAAAATTAGAGAAACTTTGGGTGATGTGTCCTTTTGTGATCTTGGAAAGAATCAATTATGAAAACTGGCTGAATTTTCTTCTGTTTTCTGTCCTGTAGTGTGGGGCTGGAGAGGCATGAGCCTGGCAGAAGCTGACCTGGAGTAAAGGTGGGGCTGAGGTGTGTCCAAACCCCAGAATCTCACCCTAAGACAGGCAAGAGTAGGATCCTTCCCCTCTGCCATGCCTCGCGCCTGTGTATTAGTGCACAAAGCTTTGTGCTCCCACCTTTGCCACCCAGAGGAAGGCATGTAACCTGGTAGCCAGGATAAAACTTCCTCTCTCCTTATAATGACATGTCCAGCAATACTTGAAATTACTTCTTATGCAAATGAGGCATCCCCAGCACTTTGGCCCCACCAGTGATGTACACTCACCCTGAAAGCCCCTATCTACCCCTTATAGGTTTAAGTGGTCTGTGTTCCCCCATTAAATGAGCTATCTCATTGAAGTTGCCTCCTGAGAGTTTTTCTACTCACAACCTCCTGAGGTCTCTCTCCTACCCCCAGTTCACTTCTGATCAAGGTCCAACAGTGGTGCCTGGGCCCAATCAGATAATGACAGATTGGGAAATAGAGCCTGATTGGCACTGTAAATTGTGAGATTTAAAGATACTCAATTTAAGCCACTTCTTTGTCAATATATGTGCACACTTTACACACTGTGCATACACACACACTTGCCTCACACTATACCCACTGCACACACTGTAAATATGCACACTGCACACAGGGCACATACACATACCCACAGACTGCACATACATGCTACACGCATATGAACCCTCACATGCACATACACATACTGCACACATGCATACATGCACATTGTACACACACTGTGCTGACATGTCCCCATGCACACTGTATACACACGAGCACACACCAGAACACACATACACACTATACACATACTGCACACATTGCACACATCATATACTTTGCCCACATACATGTACACACACACACACACACACACACACACACACACACACACATGCACACATCCACACACACTCACACGTCTCATGTCCCAAAGGAAATGCTATGAAAGAGAAGGAGAGCAGAAGGTGGTGAGGATGCCATGTGCCATTTCTAACTATTTCCAAACAACCTACAAATGTTCTAAGTTACTTGGCAGGGTATGACACATAAAGTTAAATCTGAAGTGCTAATTTGGCACATTTTTTTTATTCACAACATCAATTCTCAACATTAATTTTGACACGTTCTTTTTTTAAGACTTCCAATTGGAATTGAAAAATGACTTGGCACAGTGGCTTTTAGTGAGGAGTATGATGGAGTTCCGGCTTCTGACTAAAGAAGGGCAGTGCTCCTTGCTCCTCCTAGGTAGTGGGAGTATTTCTTTGCTGGTCCTAGCAGCTACTCTTACCCCAATTCTTTGCCATTGGCCCTAGAGAGTTGGCAAATAACACTTATTTCCTACTCGTGACCGATTTTTTAAGATGATAAATCAAAGAAATGTCCATATAACTATTAGTTTGAGATTCTTATAGATAAAACACGAGGTGAAAGATAAACCACAAGTCAGTAGTTTGGCTCTAAAATCTAGGCTGTCAACTCTTCTACCATCAACTACTTTTGATCATTAATGTCCAAAGAATATTTACCAATGGATGTATGTGTGTGTGTGTGTGTGTGTGTGTGTGTGTGTGTGTGTGTGTGTGTGTGTGTATTTTCTTGTCTAAGCATGTAACTGGAGACAGAAAGGGGGGAGACTTGGGAACAACAGATGGGTGCTTACATGGCATATCACTAAAATTTAGAGACCTCATATATAAGTGTAAAATAAGTGTGTATCTTAAAGTTTGTTTCCTTGTGTTCAGAATTAAGATATTTCTTTATTGCTCTTAGGGAATTTTCTGCATCTTTGTGTTCCTTGAACTTTGATCTTTAATATAAAGTCTTACTATGTACCCCAAGCTTGCCTCAAACTCTCAGCAACCCTGTCTCTGTCTTCAAAGCTCTGGGATTACAAGTGTAAATCACCACACCTGGCTTCTATATTTTAAAAAATAGAATCTCGTAAAACTATAGGATTTATATTTTGCTGGTATATTTTATATGTACTAAACCACAGAATTGTTTAAGTTTTAAAATATCTATCTGTGTGGCATCTGAACTAGTGTGTTTATTGCCAGTAACTTTTAAAATACACCCCACACTATTGCTGGTTTTTGAACTTGTGCAAGATAGCCCATGATTTTTTTTTAATAATAAGATTGGAGTTCATTAAAATAAATTGAGATAAATATCCAGGGATCCAAGATGGCATTGCTGACCACTCACAGTATCTTATTGGCAGGACTGATCCTAAGGACTGGGCTGGGAGCTACAGACCACAAGATCAGGAGATCCCTCAGTGAGAGGGGTTCACATAGTGTAGAGTACAGGAGGTCTGGCCTTGGAACATGCAACTGGCCCAAGGAGGACAGGTGCCCAGTCCCCACAATATGGATGCATACCTGCCTGCAAGCTGCATTTGCATTCTATATCTGGGACTGAATGGTAGCTGGCAAAACACCAGCATCTGCATCTGCTGGACCAGGGGAGAACCCAGAAGAATGAGTAGATCTAACCTCACACCACTGAACCAGTCTACAGAAAGTCCCAGAGCCTAAGCGAGTGAGCCTAGGCAAGCTCACCAAAGCCCAGCCAAATGAAGGCTATCGGGCTGTACCTTCTCTCTCTCTCTCTCTCTCTCTCTCTCTCTCTCTCTCTCTCTCTCTCTCTCTCTCTCTCTCTCTCTCTCTCTCTCTCTCTCTTTCTCTGACTTATCTGTGAGCTACAGAGTACCAGCATCAGTGCCTCCTGGCCCTGGGTGGAGCCCAGAATGTGGAGCTGGGAGGATAGGTCTGACTTTGCATCACCCCACTGGTCCAAGAAGGGATCCAAGGCCCAGGCAGGGAACTGAGGTGTCTGTGGACACTTTCTCCAAAGCCCAGCCAAACATCGCAGGCTAGAGAAAGAAATTCAAGAAGATATCAGAAGATGGAAAGATCTCCCTTTTTCATGAATTGGGAGGATTAGCGTAGTAAAAATGGCCATCTGACCAAAAGCAATTTACAGATTCAAGGTAATCCCTATCAAAATACCTACACATTTTTAAAGACCATGAAAGATCAATTCTCAACTTCATGTGGGAAAAAAAAAACAGTAGGTAAAGCAACCCCGTACAATAAAAGATCCTCCAGAGGAATCGCTGATCTCAAGCTGTACCCTAGAACAACAGTAATTAAAACACTGTGGTACTGGCATAGAAGTAGGCTTCATGATCAATAGAACTGAATTGAAGACCCAGAAATAAATCTATATCCCTATGGACACTTGTTTGTTGACAAAGAAGCCAAATCTATACAATGGAAAAGAGATAGCATCTTCAACAAATGGTGCTGGTCTAACTGGATGTCTACATGTAGAAAAATGCAAATAGATCTGTATTTATCACCATACACAAAACACAAGTCCAAGTGGATTAAAGACCTCACCATAAAACCAGATACACTAAATCTGTTAAAAGAAAAAGTGCGGAGTAGCCTTGAACTCATTGGCACTGGAGAAAACTTCCAGAACAGAACACCAACAGCCCAAGCTCTAATGACAACAATTTAGAAATGTGACCTCATGAAACTGTAAAGCTTCTGTAAGGCAAAGAACACTGTTAAGAAAACAAAGCAACAGCCTACAGCCTGGGAAAAGATCTTCACCAGCCCTAAATATGATTAAGGATTAAATCTAAAATATATAAAGAACTCAAGAAGTTAAACACCACCAAACCAAATAACCCAATTAAGAAATAGGTTTCACTAGTACAGCCACTTTGGAAATCTATCTGGTGCTATCTCAGAAAACTGGGCATAGGGCTTCCTCAAGACCCAGCTATTCCACTCCTTGGAATATACCCAGAAGATGCTCCAGCACACAAGAACATTTGCTCAACCATGTTCATAGCAGCCTTATTCATAATAGCCAGATCATGGAAACAGCCTAAGTGTCCCTCAGTAGAAGAATGGATAAAGAAACTGTGGTACATTTACGCTATGGAATACTACTCAGCTGTTAAAAACAAGGAATTCCCAAAATTTGTAGACAAATGGATTGAACTAGAAATGATCATAATGAGTGAGTTAACCCAGAAGCAGAAAGAATCAAATGGTATATACTCACTTATATCTGCATACTAGCCCAAGGGGCATGTCCCATAAAAGTCTTCACTTACCAGGAAACTGGGACAGAGGGGAGACATCCTATTGGGACTCTATATGAGAGAAGCATGGGAGAATAGCAAAGTAGAAGGATCCAGAGGGTCCTAGAATCCTACAAGAAGAACATTATGATAGGCAGAGTTGAGCCCAGGGGTCCTGCTCAAACTATGGCACCAGCCAAGGACAATACTGGCCGTTAACTTCAACGCCCTACCCAGATCTAGCCAATGGACAGGACATTCTCCACAGTTCAGTGGAGAGTGGGGAATGACTTTCATGAGTGCTCTGGTGCCTTATATTTGACCATGTCCCCCTGATTGGGAGACCTGGTGACACTCAGAGGAAGGATAGCAGGCTACCAAGAAGAGACTTGATACCCTATGAGCATATAAAGGGGGAGGAAGTCCCCCTCAGTCACAGTCATTGGGGAGAGGAGTAAGAGGAAAATGGGAGGGAGGGAAAAATGGGAGGATACAAGGGATGGGATAACCATTGAGATGTAATAAGAATAAATTAATAAAATAAAATTTAAAAAAAGAAATAGGTTTCAGAGATAAACAGAGAATTCTCAACAGAGGAAAATCAAATGGCCGAGAAACATATAAAGAAATGCTGAACGTCCTAGTTACCAGAGAAACGTAAATCAAAACGACTCTGAGATTTCATCTTACACCCATCAGAATGGCAAAGATCAAAAACTCAAGTGACAGCACATGATGGCAAGGATGTGTAGAAAGGGAAACACTCCTCCATTGCGGGTGGCAGTGCAAACTTGTACAACCACTATGTAAATCAATCTGGAGTTTTCTCAGAAAATTGGGAATAAGGCTACCTCAAGACCCAACTATCTCACTCCTCGGCAAATATCCAAAAGATGCTCTACCACATAAGGACATTTGCTCAAGGATGTTCATAGTAGCCGTATTTGTAATAGCCAGAATCTGAAAACAACCTAAATGTCCCTCAGTCAAAGAATGGATAAAGAAACTGTGGTACATTTATACTATGGTATACTACTTGGCTATTAAAAACAAGGAAATACAGAAATGGTCATTCTAAATGAGACAACCCAGACTCAGAAAGACACACATGGTATATACTCACTTATAATTTGATATTAGCCCAACATAGATGTCCTCTGAGAGTTTTCACTCAGTGGGGGATTGGGACAGATGCTGGGACTCCCTGCTGGTCTTACTACTGGACTCCAGGTGAGAATGGTATGGAAGAATGGGGTGATAGAAGATCTCAGAGGGTCCAATAGCCCCACAAGACCATCAAGGCTGGTGGATCTGTATCCAGGGGATCCTGAGCAAACTGTTGTACCAACCAAGGATAATGCATATAGTAAACCTAGACCCCCTATTCAGATCTAGCCAATGGACAGCTTATTCTCCATGGTTGTGGGTAAAGTTGGGACTGCCTCTGACACAAACTCTGGGTCCCCCGATTTGACCACTTCCCTTTGGTGGGGAGGCATGGTGACACTCTGAGGAAAGGGAAGCAGGCTATCTGGATGTGACATGATAGACAATGATGATATGGTGGGAGAGGAAGTCCTTTCTGTCACACGTCCAGGGGAAAGGTATCCCATGAAAGAGGGAGGACGAGGGGAATGGGAAGATACAATCTAGTAGATAACAATTGGGATGTAATCTGAAAGAATTATTTAAAAATAAAAGAATAAAATAAGTTGAATCCTGTTCAGGTACCACTAACCACTTACTGTCCCTCTGCCAGGAGCCCTTCTTTGGGTGTGTCAAATCTACCACTTATGCTCAGGCTGCTGTCTATGAACTGCTATTTCAAGCAGGACAATGGTGCTTGGAAGAACTTTGCCAAATACTTCTTCCGTTAATATCACAAGAAGAGAAAACATGCTGAGGAAAACTGATGAAGCAGAAGCACCAAGGAGGTGCAGGAATCTTCACGGTAAAATGTCAAAAAACAAGCCTGTGATGACTGCCAGAGAGCACTGACCGCTTGTAAAGGAGAGTGAACAAATCACTTTAGAAATACAGGGCTGAGCCAAGCCAGGCAGTGGTGGTGCACGCCTTTAATCCCAGCACTCTGGATGCAGAGGCAGGTGGATCTCCGAGAGTGTGAGGCCAGCCTGGTCTACAAAACGAGTCCAGTACAGCCAGGGTACACAGAGAAACCCTGTCTTGAAAAATAAAAAGAAAGAAAGGAAGAAAGGAAGGAAGGAAGGAAGAAAGAAAGAAAGAAAGAAAGAAAGAAAGAAAGAAAGAAAGAAAGAAAGAAAGAAAGAAAGAGAAAAATTCAGGGCTAGGCCAGTGACAAAAGTGACCTCCCACTTATATGACTTCATTGGGACTCATTACCTGAAAGAGTAGATGAATCCACCAAAACTAATAAACAACAAAAAAAATGGCATATAGAATAGTCCTTTGACAAGTATACCCTGGTATTACTCTATGCCCACTTTTCTTACTTTGAGCATAGTCATTTTGAAATTAATCTGTACCATAATAATTGATTCATCTAAACTCCCAGAGTTTTTAAATTTTATGTTACTTTCACTGTTTCAGATAGTTCACAACAACTCTGGGCTGTGTAAGTTATAATCCCCCTCTTTTAGTTTTCTTCTCTCAGCCATCCCATCCAAGGGTTGAAGGTCTTACATTTACTGTTGTTCATGGGGGTTCCTTTTATTCCATTTTGGCCAGGAACCAAAGGTATACATCTCTCATATGTATTTTAAATTTTGATAAAAATGTACTATGGTTCAGAGTTTAGTATATTCTTAAGATGAGTTTTTCAACTCCAGATTTCATATAAAGCACCACTTTTACATTTATACAATGACAAATAGCTCATAAAACACACTTTCTTCTTTGTAAAGCTACTGCACCAAACATATATCAGTAGCAGAAGAGGGAGACATGTAAATTAATCCTTAAATTCTATCCGAATGACCTGAAAATTATTTCATTATATCAGCAACTTATATTTTAATACCTGCAACATAATCTAGCTAAATCCTTCCAGAGGAATCTTATCTTGTGAATTAACTGTTTTGAGTACTTTCTTAAATTAACCCTCATTCCTTCTTCTTATGCTTGCTAAAGGATTATGTTTCTAAGGATTATCCTAATTTATTTATGTCTTAATAATTTGTAAATTATTTTGAAGCTACTTGTGCATATAAATCGATGACAGATATTTGATGTACGTGTACCTTTCCCAGATACAATCAAAGCAAGCATTCCTGCTCCCTTGTACAATAAGATTTAGTGTCTTCTATGTTCTGTGTTTGCTTGTATTTTAGATACACATCGTGGAAGTTAATAATATCTCTATTTGTTTATGTATCATACATATTAAAGCCCAAAATATTTATATAGTTAGTCCTCAGCAAACCAATAGTATAACTTTCTGTATATGTAAATGTTGTGTGTGTTTTATCACTATTCCATACCAAGATGCATGCAGAGCCCAATTCTAGTTAGTGCCATAAAATTTTCAGCATGGGCTGTACCATGCACAGGTTTCCCTAGACTGCTGACCCTTTACATATTAAAATGTTGTGCAAATCCATCACGGCAGCATAGTTCAGAGCATGGGTGACAAGCTGGTGGTATGGAAATTGGGTGCACGGTGCTATGTTCATCTCCTGCCTAAGAATGAGCCGGAAGGAGCAATACAATAAGAATTTTTTCGTCTATGGCTCCTGCTCTTGTCTTTTCTTAAGTTACTGGAAGTGTATGCTAAAATAAATATTTCCCTCCCAATTCTGTTTTGGTAAGTGTTTTATCATAGTAGCAGAAAGGAAACTAAAATAAAATTTGATGCTGAGGGGTGGGTTGTTACTATAATGAACCTGATTGTGCTGGTTTGAGAATTGTGGGAAATTTTTGAAATTTAAACTGGAAAAGCCATTCACTGTTCATAGCTGAATTGTTTATTCTAAAAGGCCTGGTTTGTGAAGTTTTGGGATTGAAAAAAAATCAAAGACTCTACTGAGGGTGACCATAATGTCTTAGATTATGAGGATGTGAAACCTTCCACATTGTTTATAACAGTGGAAGCTGAAAATCAGTTGTGCTTAATATGATGCCTTCATCATTGAGATAAAATTTTCTTGGAAATATTTGGTCACAGAAGCTTTGCTCTACAGGGATTCGGGCTGCACCTCAAGCTAGGAACATAGCTTGGTAAAAATGTGTAAAGGCCTATAATATGAAATTGTTTCTTTTTTTTTTACTTAAAATTTTAATATAATATGTTTACCACATTCTTTCCCTTTCCCCAAGCACTCACAGAATGTACACTCTGCATTGCCCACCCAACTTAGTGTTCCTTTTTTTTTTGCTTCTGGAAAAGGGGAAAAAAAAGACAAACAACAACAACAACAAAATTACACAAAAAATAGAGTCCACTATATGTTGCTCCATCAATTCTGAGAACAAGGCCTGCTCTGGAGTGTGGTTGATAAACACCATGTCAGTCACTCTATTGAGGAGGAAATATTTTTCTCTTCTCTGTGGCTGTAAATTGCAAAAAGCTTCTTGCTTAGTGCCAGAACTTTGGGCCCACTTCCTCTTCTCTGTGGTGAGACTTTCTGCCTGGCTTAAATTTCCACATGGCTTGTCCATGTTCTTACAGTCTCTCTAAGTTCATATATGTATCAACCCTCGTGTGTGTGTGGACGGTGTGATTTCTTTGGAACTATCCGCCATCTCTGGAACTTACATGTTTTCTAACTCTTCTTCCTCATAGATTCTTGGGCTCTGAAGATAGAGGCTTGACAAAGACTCTTTTGGGGCTGAGTGCTTTATGTTTTCTCACTGTTTGCCCACTGTACAGTTGTGGGTCCTTGTGTTAATTACCATCTATTGAAAAAAGAAGCTTCTCTGATGAGGGCTGAGCATCGGTGATCTGATGTATCGGTATAAGCAACATGTTTCTAGGAGTCATTTAATTGTTTTGTTAGCAGGATAATAAGAGTAGGTTTCTCCTGGGCCCCATGACATATCTAGGCTCATGACATAGTTTAATTAACAGTGTCTGGCTTGATTCTTTCTCATGTAGTGGTCCTTCACTATTAGTGATGCTTACAGTCAAGCTAAGCATTATGTGTTAGAGTACTTGCCGAGGGGCCATTGTTGAAGGTGAATCTTCAGTTGCAATGAGGGCAACAAGCTTGAATGGCAACATCAAGAAGCAGAAGTGTTGCCTCCAAGGATAAAGACTAGAGTTTCTGACGAGAAGCCAGGAGAGGCCATGATGAAGGTGCAGCCTTCACCGCAATGGAAACCATGTCTGGAGATGGCAGGACTGTGGGATGTCTACCAACAGCACAGAAAAGTGTGGAGAAGAGCCAGCCTGCGTCTACAAGACAAGCTGGGTGTTGTAAATGGCCCGTTGTAGCCCAGAAGATCATGAGTGACTGAGCGAGTAAGTAAGCAGCATTTTATTCATGGTTCCTGCTTCAATCACAGGCCTTGACTTCCTGCCTAGATTTCCCTAAATAAATAATGGGCAAGCTTGAGATGAAACAATCCTTTCCTCCTCTATCTGGTTTTGGTCAGTGCATTATCAAAGAAATGGAAAGCTAAGCAAACATACCTCTTAAAGCATAGGATGGAATGTGAAGTTGGCAACTCTGTTGATGAGAATATGGCCATATTGGAGCTGTGACGCCATGTGCAAACCCAGTGGATGAATTTGCGTCACTGACTTATCTCAGCACTGTTCGTATAATACAAAGCAGCCACTATACTTTGAATCTCTTTGTCTAATTGATTCTCCATTTTATCTGAATCCTAAAAGTACTCATGTGCAGAGCTATCATATATTTTGTAGTAAAATGCTTATGTTCTTAGTCCATTAAATTTTTTTTTTCATTTTCCATCTTGTAGTGATGGAGAAGGACTAGCTTACTGATTTAAAAATGTCAAAGTGTATAAAATGTTGAAATATAAAATAAACTATATTGCCTATAATCAATGAAATGGTGGAATTCTGGCTTGGTATTGAGGATAGGTACTAGACACACTTCATTTGATGTAAATTCAGGAAACCCTGGATTACATCTCCAACAGAGATGGAAGGAGTAGGGGGCGAGACAGAGAGGAGACTCTCAGTAAGCATGTAATTTCAGCATCTTTAATCAGAGGATAATGAAAATACAAACAACAATGGAATATCTAACCTCAATTGCAGGTGGCCTCTATTAATCACACAGAAAACAGATGTCCATGGAGATGGAGATAACTTACAGTTATAACCACGACCCTTGTTGTGTTTTGTTGGTAAGAATGTAAAAATATTATAGTTGCCCTAATAAACCACCTTGAATTCTTTCCAAAATATTAATAGATAATTACTAAGTAATTTAAGAATCTTACTCTTGGTCATAACCTTCCAAATCTTAAAGAAACACTTGCCAGTCCAGTCCACTAATAGAGACTTTGGACCTCCTAAATTCATATGCTAAAGTCCTAATCTCTACAGGGAAATAATTTGCATGTAAAGTCTTTGAGAGATGATTAGGTTTAGAAGACTTTCCATGTTTGTATTAGTATTCTTAGAAGAAAATACACTAGAGTCTCTCTCTCTCTCTCTCTCTCTCTCTCTCTCTCTCTCTCTCTCTTTCTCTCTCTCTGCCATGTGAGGATAGTTATGAAGCAAGACATCTCTATGTAGAAAGCTCACAACAAAGACTAATCCTATTGGAACACTGATTTTGCACTTCTTGAACCCAGAAATGCAAATAAAAGTATCATTGTCAGTATAATTATATAAATAATAAACTTATTTTATTATTTACTCAGTCTGTAGTTTGTCCACTCAGTCTGTGTTATTTTATTATGGCAACATGAGCTCATTAATTCATCCACATTGTAGCATTATTTTCCATTCTTTAAGGAGTTGAAACAACCTAGGTATAGACAAATGCTAGTGAAAATACAATCCATCTATGCAAACAATAGATTATGCAGCCTTATTAATGAAATTTAAAGAGCTCATTAGTTATTCATATACACAATCATAAAAATGTTTACTGATTCATTGAATTCTTAGAAACAGAAATAAATGTTCTTGCCGGAGTAAGCAGTCAGAGAAAATTTCTTCCTTGAATATAATATTGTACTTGGACAAAACAAAACACTTTGGAATCTTTACACAACAATGCACACCTAGTCATGTAACAGTACTGAGCACCTATAATAAGTGAGAGCCCAAACTGTAAACTGTCTTTTCGTTCCTGGGTGTCCAGTTTTTTAAATAACAGTTTCCATTGGTTTAAAATTGACCCTTTAGACTTGGAAGCTAACCAAGAACCTATATAAATTAAAATGTTACTGTCTTGGGCTGGAAGTCAGCCAATTGTCCCCAAAAGAAGCTACATATTATACTTAAAAAAAAAAAAAAAGGATTGCTTCATGCCATGCACAAAGTAAGCTCACAAGTCTGTTACTGAGTGTTATCACATAGGTGCTGAATACCATGGTTTTGGAATCATATGGGAAGCCGCTGCTGTTCATGTTCATGCAGAACTCATTTCCATCGTACCTAGTTAGAGCTTTATGTTCTCAGTTTAGGTAGTTACTAATTTCTGATGCATCTCTGTTCTTGTGTTCACAATCTACACTCATCACCCAGAAAACTACTTCCTATAGGCCACCAAGATAGACTCAGGAATTATGTTGTGTCGGTGTAAATAATAAATGTCTACCAGAGGTTCGTGTATTTGAACACTTTCTCTCCAGCTGTCTGTTCTGTTTGGGGAGTTTATATAAAATTTAGGAGGTGCAGCCTTGCTGGAAGAAACAGGCCAATAGGGACAGGCTTTGAAGTTTGATAGCCTCATCCACAGTGGTCTCTCTCTCTTCTCCCTTTGTGCAGCTAATCATGTACCAAGACAGGTCTTGTTGCTATTCTGGCCAACTGTCATTCCTCCCCAGTAATTATGGACTACAGCCCTGTGAAGCAATCAGCCAAAATGAAATCTTTTCAAAGTTGTGCTTGGTCATTGGTATTTCATCAAAAAGAAACCAATCCAGAAGTTAGTACCAAGGATGACACCGTTGTTGTAGACAACATGACTGTGTTGGTTGTTTTTACTTTTCATTTTTGGAGAAACGTGGAAGACTTTGGAACTTTGGACTAGAAAGTGGTTGATGACGTATTGACTGATGTCATTTGAGCAGGACCCTGAAAGACAGTAGTGCTCAGAACCATGTGGACAAGCTATGTAGTTTCAGAGGGAAACAAGACTATTAGCACTCAGGGTAGAGGCCACTTTGTAGTATTTTCACAAAGAATCTGGCTGCTTTTCTCCATGTCCTAAGTGATAGGGATTATAGTAAGAGATTGTCTTAAATTTCAGAATAAACTTTGGGCTTTTTAAAACAGTGTTGGTAATGTTACAGACTATGGGTATTTTTGAAGTTGGATTAAATGCATTTTGCATCATGAGATGGCCATGTACCATGAGGATTAATGTGGTGAGCAATGTGGTTTGAAAGAGGAATGTCACCTATAGATTCACATGTTTTCCCTAGTTTGTGCCGGGCATGGGATCTGTAAGCAATATAGTCTGGGTAGAGGAAGTATTCAACTGGGACCTCACTTGTTCTTTCTCTGCTCCTCTGTGCAGGTGACACACTGCTACCATGGCTGCCCACTACTATACTCCTTCTGCTGTTATGGACTTTAGCCCTGTGAGATCACAGGCTATACTTAACTCTTTCTTGCATTTACTGGGCTTCGTCATGGTATTTTATCACAATAATAAAAAAAGTAATGAACACATATGCATAAACCAAGACAGTTTTAATAAACTCGTTTTCGGTAGATATTCAGAAACACACACTCCTCTAGCTAATTATCGAGTGGGCAAAAGATAAGGGTCATATCCTAGAAGCCATTTTAGAGACACAAATGCAATAAAAACTGAGAGGCAAAGGCAGGTAATGCTTCCTGAAATCCCAGACTTGAATGTGCTAAGCTGGTCTGAAATAATTCATAACTTACAACAGAATATGACCTAAAAAAATATCATCCAAATAATCTCCACCTGGTTGTAGCACCCTGATTGAATTGTGTTTATTTCCTTGTGAACCAAAGTTTTTACAGTTTTTTTCTTTTTCCTTTTTCTTTTCTTTTCTTTTTTCTTTTTTTTTTTTTTTTTTTTTTTTTTTTTTTTTTTTTTTGTTGTTGTTGTTGTTGTGTTGCTCTTTTCTTTTATTACAAATATATTCACACATACCTCAGGTAGACAATATGGCTCTGCAGGTAAAGCCACTTACCACCAAGTATGATGGCCTATGTTTGATCCTGGCCATCTATAAGTGGAAAGAGAGAGAATTGGCCTATATGAGTGCACTGTGGCAATTCCACCCCAAGTCCAGAAATAAATGAATGAATGATTAAATAAACAAATAAATATAGTAAAAATTAAAACTCTGCTGCATGTTGATGTGTGTGTGTGTGACAAATGTAATTTATTTAGAAACATTTATGCTTCCCTATGTACTCTTTCTGCCCAAATTGTCAGACCTCTCGTTTTAGCTGTCTACTGCACATATAATCTGAATATTTTCTTCTTTGTTAGGGATGAGTATGATGCTGGTATGAGTTCAGGAGGATTAGAATCCTTCCATTTTCAGTTGAGCACACTCTGTCTTTGTTTATTTAATCTCTAGGAATAAGTAAGGAATGGATGCTGGCCGACTTAAGGCTCAGAGGATATAATGTGATAATCATGTTGATTGCTCAGCCTATGAGTGAGCTTTTCCTATGTCACCAATAGGTTTCCCTTAACCAATTCACACAGGAGAAGGAAATGCGACCATCATTGAGATATCAAAGTGACTTATGTAATACTGCTGGATGAGAGGACGCAATTGAGTACACAGCTCATCTTACTCAAGGCCAGGGTTTTGGTGGAGAGTGTGTTTGATGGCGAGCTTCAAGGGTTTAAATCGCCATAACTTAGCAGTGTAACCTTGAGTTAAAGCACCACTTCTCCCCAAGACTCAATTTCCCGAATCTAAAATTGGTTGATGACACAATATGCTTCTCCAAGCAACTCTATGATGATAGAGCAGTCAAGTACATATAAACTGTTTAGAATACTGTACAGTGTTAAGTTCTGAGTAGATGCCAGACTTACATCACGGGGAAGTATAAAAGTGAATAAAGACTATTTTCATAAAGAAGAAAGACTCCTTAAATACTCATCAAAATATGTTCATATCCTCCACAGCAGCCTTCCTTTTCTCTGCTTCCTTTCTTGCTCCTCTCTATTTCTCTCTTATAGCAAAGCAACTCTAAAAATGATTGGTAAGGATGATGGACCTGTGCTTTTCTATATGTATGTGATTGTCTATATATATTTGCTTTTTTTTATATGTGCTTTTACAAACATCCTTTTCTCCCTGTGCTTCTCTATATGCACTTTTCATATGTTCCTTTCTATGTATGCTCTTCTGTATGTATGCTCCCTCGTATGTATCCAGGATTGGGGGATGTATTTCCGTGACCGTCTCCATCACATTATGCTTATTTTTCTTTGGTGGGCACCTCAAAGAAAAACAGTATTAATACTGGTGAAAACCTGTTTGCTTTCAGCTTTAGTTCCAGTGGTTAGGCAGGGCAGCCCCTCCATCAGTGTCTGCTCCACATTCACCAGCTGTGGGAGAGGGAACATATGCAGCCCCAGATTCTCACATGACTCAACATTTGGCCTTGGTGAATGCTTGACTGAAGTAGACTTTTGCTCCTATTCTAACCAATTAGTCACTAAGAAACTTTCTCTTTACCCTTTTCCAAGTTGAAGACCATTATCCCTGCTGCGGCTTGGAAATGAAAGACCCCTGACAGGCTCATGGCCTTGAACGCAAGGTCCCTCACTTGTAGTACTGTTTTGGAAGGTAGTAGAGCCTTTGGGACATGGTTTGTATGTGGGAACCATAGAGCACTGCGGGTCACCTCTAGAAGTGTAGCTTGACCCTGCTTCTGCCCTCGTCTCTGCCTTTCTCAGTTGCCATGATGTGATCAATACCTTCATGCTTCTCCCTCCACAGGCTAAGCGTCTGCTTCTCCTCTGACATGACACAGCAAAATGTCCTGAAATGGTGAGCCAAATAAAGTGCCCCTCCCATCTTCTTGACTTGTTTTTCTCAAGCATTTTGTCACGGCAGTGACAGGAGTAAGTAGCAATCATTCTTGCCTCTTTACTTTTGCCTTCAAACTTCTTGTCTCCTTTCTACACATTTATTTTCAGTGCAAATACTGTATTCATTTCTCTGCTGCATTTTTTTTTCTGTTTTAAGAGAGAAGACATAATTTTTAAAAATAGAAATAAAAATTATGTTCTTTCCTGAAGGAAGTATAAAGGATGGCAGTAGCCTTGAAGTTTAAATTGGACTACATGGTTTGTAAAGGATGGAGGGAAGTCTGACAAACAACTTAGAAAATGATTAAGAAACAAGACTGATTGGAAGAGAGAAGCTAGCTATGCAGAAGGTCAAATCACAGTTGTGCTGATTGTTGATACGCGTCCTTATAAGATCGACTTGTGTTTCTTGATCCTCAAACTCCCAAGTTACAAAATTAGAGCAGATAAAAACCACTCCAATCAAGATGATCGTGTCAGTGACCAAATGTATCCATATTTGACCTGCTAGGCAAGTAACAATTTCCCTTTCTCTTCTAGTCTCCCGATATATTTTTGTATTAGTAAAAATAAGTAATAATTTGCATGACAATAAATGTAATTAACTGGACATTCTGAATTTCATCCTAGGAATTCCTTAAATGATTACATGAGCTATTACTGAATTGGAACACATCATTTTACACTTTTGTCATAAAGTTCAATGGAATTTTAAATGAGTAATGCTATCTATTTATAATTAAAACAACATGTTATAACTTCATTGTCTCTTTCTATTCTTTCTCAGCACCCTTTGTAACTAGTTTTTAATGAAAATTAAATAAGATACTATAAACAATTTTGTGCTGGTTTCAACTCATAATTAAAAGCCTTAAGGGTATAATTGTTGGACATATGGTAATACTGTGTAAAACTGTCTTTTAAATGGCTCTCTAGGGAATACTGGATTTCATAGCAGTCTGAGCCCTTGATTATCTTTCTGTAGCAAACATAAGGTCCCACTTTTCCAGTTTACATACTCCTAAAAAATTTCCTCCCTATGGACAGAAGCTCCACAAGAAGACCAATGGAGCCAACAAATCCAGTCCAGGGATACGAGGATGCTACAGAGACTAAGCAACAACCAAGCACTTTGCATGGTGAGGACCTAGAACCTCTGCTCAATAAGCAACACAATCTCCTTGTGGGTCTACTCAGAAGTAGGGACTCCTTTTGACATGGACTCTGGCCCCCACAAACTGATCACTTCCCCCTGGTGGGGTGGCCTTGCCAGGCCACAGAGGAAAAGGATGCAGGCAGTCCACACGACACTTGATAGGCTAGGGGCAGAAGATAGGGGAGGAGGGCTCCCCCTTTTTGAAAACTAAGGGAAAGAAATGAAGGAGGGAGAGTGTGACCAGAAGCAGACAAAGGCAGAGCTACAATCTGGATATAACATAAACAAATTAAAATTTAAAAACTAAAAAAAAAAAAAATGTATCTCCTCCTTAAATTGATTGGATCTCCACCTTATTTCTTATTGGTAAAATATGTCCCAGGGATGATATATCACTTTCATAACTGGTTATTTCTATTTAAGTTTCTGGTTAGCTAATACACTTTGCACACCCCATGCATCAACTGTAGAAACGCACATGGTGAGGACTGAAGTCAGTCTCTAGGAACTGGAGGCAATCTCCAGGAGCTGAGGATCACTTCTAGCTGACATCCAGTGAAGTCCCCACGTCCACAATCAGAAAAGTTATCCTGCTGAGGTCTAGATTTGAAGGCAGGTTCTTCCATAGTTCAGCAACCAACCCCAATAATGATCTAATTACAGCAAGGTGAGACACAAAGCAGAAGATCCAATTAAGCCATATCCAGACTCATGACCCACAGGAACTGTGAGTGCAGTTTTTATTAGAATCTGACCTTACATCTTGCTGGATTACTCATTAATCAATGAATTGAATAAAATATTTGGCACTTGATAATTAACAGTTGTGTTCGTCAAGATTTTCCAGTGCAACAGGATCAATAGGACATTTATAGAAGATTTATCCTAAAGGACATAGGCTCACACTTACCTTTTGGTACAGAGTAGGCATTGCAGAACAGTAGCCACAGACCTGCGAGAGCCTCAGACCTGCAAGAGCAGTGCAGCTTGCTACACCTATGCCAACAAAGCCACACCTACCCAAACAAGGCTACACCAACTCCAACAAAGCCACAACTACCCCCAACAAGGCCACACCTATTCCAACAAAGCCACACCTACCCCAACAAAGCCACATCAACTTCAACAAAGCCACAACTACCCCCAAGAAGGCCACACCTACTCCAGCAAAGCCATATTTCCTATTCCTTTCAAATGCTGCCCCTCCCTAAACATTAAAATACATGAGGCCATGAGGCCACCACACCAAGTCACCATATCAAATTAACCACGGACAGATGTGTTTATGAGACTTGGAAATGTTAAAGAAGTCACCTCTTAACAGGGGGAATGGGAAATACAGAAAGCTTTGAAGGGCTGTACTTCAGAGGACCTTGTAGAAACAAAAGACAACAGGCCCCATGAAAAACATCCAAAGGACCAGTAGCGGAAAAGCAAAGAGCAGACTCCCGGTGAGAGTCTCCATCCTGCCCAGGTGACAGGATGAGAGCAGCAGGTGGAAGTAGAAGCTTAGGGGTGGAGAACACAGTCGAAAACTGCTGGATTTCAGTCTATGCGACACAGCCAGACATTCTGTGCTATCGGGATAAAACTGGTTGAGAAGTAAACTGAGAAAATGCTGTTATTAATATCATTTCCGTTGAAGTAGGCCTAACCGGTGAAAATGCAAGGACGACTTCAGTTGGGTCTGAGGTGTCATTGAAGTTGTCATTCAAAGTATCGGAGTGCATTGTCACACAATGCACAGCAAAGAGGTTCTACCAGAGACGCTTTCCCCACCCGTGATTCTGTGCCATAGGCTATTGCAACCTTCCCTGGGACCTGCGCCAACTTCAGGCCATTATTTGATGATCATGGTATGATTGCAAAGGCCATAGCTTTGCACGCTCAGCAGAAGTCAGGCCCATCTACACAGGAAAAGTTCCAACCCCTCTTTTTTTCTTGGGGCCAGGATTTGTATGCACCAGTGGAAGCTGTGTCTGCCTCTTACTAATGTTCCTTTTCTTTAAAATGTCAGCTGGCTCATTCTCCCAGAGTTCAATCTACTCAGTGATATAAGGAAACCTTTTTTTTTTCTTCTTCTTCTTCATTTTTGCAGTCTGGAGGCTAAGAAACATTTCCCTATTTGATATTGTTACAGTATTCAACTGCAGCTCCCTGGAGAGAAAGGATAATTCAAAATCTTAAATAAGATATTCAATTTGAGATTCGTTAAGTGGTTATTTGGCTGAAAGGGGTTTGACAAACAAGAGCTTCCCTATCTGCAGGTAAAGGAAACATTTCACTGGATTTAATTAGCACTGGGGCGTTTCTGGCACTTCTCCATAATAAATCTTCAAGTATTTGAAGGATAATTAAAATTTCTACAGATTAATAATCACAATAAATTCTAATTTTAAAAAAGATAATTCTCTGCTAAAAAGCAAAATACCAGTGTGTGTTTCCCAAGTGCAGTTCATCAGAGATCAAAGTTAATGTACAGTTATGCATCTTATTAACAATTGTGACCTTGGTCAATTGGCTTAAAAAAATCACAGGGATTTCAAGTCTAATGCTTTCAAGCTTGGAAGAACAGACGACATGAATAAATGTTGGCCCCCATTTTTATCTAGAGTTCGCAACAAGCCCACTATATCCAAGTTAGAAGATACCCCTTCCTGCCTTTGAATTGTCTTTAATGGTATTCCTTGTGTAGATAGCAGTTCCTCACAAAAGGCAGAGATCACCAAATCAGAAAGTTGCTGAAATGCACCAGTGCTCTGACAGAGGTAGGTTCTGAGGAAAATACTGGAAGATTTACATTCTGTACAAGTTTCATTTTTCTATAAGATCTCATTTACACATTTTCTTCCACCATTCTAAGTTTCTTCGTTACCGTTTTTATCCCTGGCATGGGAGAAGGCTTTAATATTAATCATGGCCTATCAAAAGTCTGTGCCACATGGTAGCTATTAGAATTTTGAAAGAAGTTTGGCTTGTTTTTTGAGATATTTCATCCATGAAGAGTGTGAGAGTTCAATGCAAAAGATATCACAGTGGAAAAATGTAGCTCCTGTGAGGTAAAGCCACTTTATATGGAAAGTTGAGGGGAAGGAAAAAGGTAAAAAGGATAGTGAACTTGAGGTGCCATGTGTGTCTCCAAATGCCCAGATGATAGAGATATCATGACCTTATGGGACTCCAAACAAGTCTGAGAAGCTTTTGGGCTGATGGCTAGGGAGACAGAATATGTAAAGAAAGAGTCATTGTTTAGGAGTATGGCTACTCAAAGGTTGCACACGTCCCAGTGAACCGCCGCACAGCTCTGTGCATATCGACAGCATTTAATTAGGCCCAGTGGGTTATATATGTACCAAATAAATCGAGGGGTTCCGAGGGAGATGTAGTAGGAATGGCTAGGGGAGAGGCATAGTGGATGTGAATGGGCATGACCAAGATACATTTGTACATGCGTGGAAGTCTTTAAGAATTAATAAAAATATTACTTAAATTTTTTCATGAATTCTGGATGCTATAAGAGGATGTCATACCTTCATATATTCCCAAGGCAGAGGTAGGAGTTAATATGTTTATTTGTAAGACATTCAAAGACTTAAATGTAACATATTAGCATTTTATTCAAGAATCTTATAATCTAAGTAATACGTCATTGTTAGCTGAAAATTAGTCATCTGGGAAAATTCATATGTATAAGGCCAGAAAACGCTAGCAACATCTTAATTAAGCTCTTGTTTGTTTCTCTTGACCATGGCACTGCACTTTAATTTGTTTCCTTACCTCAAATATCTGTTGGCTTGAGAGATATATGTGACTTAAAATATCCCTAGAATATTACAAGGCAAAATGTATAAATATATGATGGCCCAGGGCCTGTGTCCCTGCCAGGCAGAAGACACGCAAGAAAGTGCTGCCCTAGGCCTACCAGAAGACATCCAAGTGCAGTATAGGACCCATTGGTGCCACTACAACAAACAAACAAACATGTGAAGAGAAGTGGAAAAGATAGAAAAATGGAGTGATATGTGTGCTACGGAAAGAGGCTAAACTGAAGATGTGATGGTGGTGACAGGTGAGAGAGAGCTGAGGTCTACATGCTATCATTGTGCAGTAGAGCCTGCAGGACGGTGTACAGCAGCTTGGAGCTACACAGATGCAGACTCAGGCCCCGAAGAAAGGATTCCTTTCTGGACTATACCACCTTGAAGCACAACTGTGGTCCTTCCTACCAGTGGAGGACATGTTGTTGTCTGTGATCCATGTTGCAGCCCCAGACCCCAATGGTCTGGGATGCTGCCGAATACATCAATGATGTCTTCGGGCTTTGCTGCCTCAGGGAACCATGATGATGATGTGAGTGGCATGTGCAACCACATGAGAGCAGGTTGAGGCTCATAGTGCATGCAGCTGCTGAGGGCCATGGGTGGGTCAGTGGTCCTGATTTGTCCAAGGGCCGTGTTGATGTCCGTAACCCATGTTACAGTACCACAGAAGCCCATGCCGATGGATGCCCATGGTCAGGGCTGCTGCCTGAAGCCCTGTCAAAGTCCATGGGCATGGGAGAGCTGGCTTGAGCATACTATGGCCACCACAGGCTCTCCTCAGCTGATGGCTACTGGCATGAACCCAGGTGGAGAAAGACTCATCCACCCTTGAGGGGCTGACCACTAGTAATTTGACAATAGTCCAGTAAATATATGGACCACATAAAATTGACTTCTATTTTTCTTTTCTTTTCTTTTTTTTTGTTTTTTTTCTGGGAGGAGGGGAGGTCGCAGGGGAAGGGGACATGAGAAGAGTGGGAGGGAAGCCCATGATGTGCAATTCCCAAACACTCAAAATAATAATAGTAATTAAAAGTTCCTATCTTATAGTGCTGGCATTTTCCTTATCACCTTTTATAATGTTTTTAGTTGTGTGAATGTGTGTGTGTGTGTGTGTGTGTGTGTGTGTGTGAGAGAGAGAGAGAGAGAGAGAGAGAGAACGTGCGTATATATGAATGTGGATGCCTGTAGAGGCCAGAGGTATTGGATGCTGCAGGAGCTGGAGTTACTAGAGGTGGTGAGTCCTGGGTGCTGGGAAGAGCAGGCAGTGTCCTTTATCACTGTTTTCGTTCCTGATACAGAAGAAGACGCTAAGAACATACGCCTGGTAGTTTTAACCCAGGTTTTTTATTTCTTTGTTGTTTCTCCTTTATTGACGTGAAACACGACCTTCCTCCGCCCCCCCCCCCCCACGAGCTTCAGTGTAGGCTGAATTTACAGAGCCTCTTGTAATACATAGAAAGGAGCAACAGTGACAGTAAAGTGTGTGGCCTCAGAGGCTAGGTCCCTGAAGCCCCAGGATTCCTTCTCATTCACTTTCTATTGGAATGCTCTTGAGAAAGCTGGCTTGTCATAAAAGTGTTTAAGTAGCGATTTGTATCCCAAATGGTGAGGATGAAGGCTCTTGTGAGTGACATGGCATTGACTTATGCCTGTGTGTTCTCGTGCCACGGGAATCCTGGCTGACAGCTAGACAGCAATCTCACAAGCACTTCTGAGTCACGCTGCTTCTTTTCCTGCGTCTTGAATTCTTACCTCTTAGAAACTGTATTTTTTTTTTAAAATGCTGCTTATTTAAAGCTGAGAAATTTTGGTTTAATGTTTGAAGCAGCAATAGGTAACTGCTATAACACCTGTCTCTTATATCTGCTGAAAAGTTGATTCTGACAATGGAGCTTTGATCATTCCATCTGGATGCAAATATTCTCCGGAGGAACCACAATTGAATTTTCTACTCAGAAAAGGCGAACCACTTCAGTCAAGTAGTCAAGGTTTTATACAATGTATTACCAACACATCTCTTCCACTTCATAGCCTAGAATACTCCACTGCAGTTGATGATTCAGCAAATTGGGAAGATTATCTACTTCCTGTATGTTATGCTCTGTGTGTCCAAGCTTATGTTTAAAGAAAAATGTAGTGAGATTTTTTTTTTTCATGGTGACCACAGATTCTTATTTTCAGCACTATTTCCAAACATCCCACCTTAAGGAAATGCTGGCATGGTTGCATTTTTAAAGGATAGTGGAAGGCTGTAATGTCAGAATGACATGATAAAGATAAGACTATGCTTCCTGTGGTCCCTTATTTCCACTGATGAGGGCCCTGGTGAAGCTTTGCCTTGCTTCAATACAAGAGAGACTGTCTCTTCTTCTGTTGACTTTGGGCCTTTTCCCTTTGGAGCTGCAGGTTATGGACTGCCTTGTTGGAAGACTTGCTGCCTGGCTCCTACTCAAACACAAAGTTTTGTCTTAGAACTTTCGACACACACCTCATATTTCAAAACTGCTCTGTGCTATGTATCTTTAGTCTAGAAAAAAAGGAATATCCCTTATCTTTCTTCTTTTTCACTTGTTCTTCAGTACAGATTTGCAACTTTATTTTCTTTCTCTTTCTTTTCTTTATATTTAAGGCTTAGTCTTTGTTTGTTTGTTTGTTTGTTTTTAATTTTTTATTAATTTATTCTTGTTACATCTCAATGGTTATCCCATCCCTTGTATCCTCCCATTCTTCCCTCCCTCCCATTTTCCCCTTATTCCCCTCCCCTATGACTGTTCCTGAGGGGGATTTCCTCCCCCTGTATATGCTCATAGGGTATCAAGTCTCTTCTTGGTATCCTGCTGTCCTTCCTCTGAGTGCCACCAGGTCTCCCCCTCCAGGGGACATGGTCTAATATGAGGCACCAGAGTTCATGAGAAAGTCATACCCCACTCTCCACTCAACTGTGGAGAATATTCTGACCATTGGCTAGATCTGGGTAGGGGTTTAAATTTTACCACCTGTATTGTCCTTGGCTGGTGCCTTAGTTTGAGCAGGACCCCTGGGCCCAAATCTAAGGCTTAGTCTTCATTTTCTCTTTTTGTGGCCATTGTTTTCTCTTTTTCTGGCAAGCCTAGAACTCTCTCTGTTTACTAGATTGTACTTGAACTTGGAGATTGCATCTGCCTCTCAGTGTTTGGATTAAATGCATTTGCCACCGCACCTAGTCCTTAAGTGCTACTCCTTATGTTTCCTTGTAGGAAGAAACTGCTTGCATCAACTTTTATTGTTATAAAATTATTCCTAACATTGAATAATAATAAGGAATTTTGTGTTTAGCTTATGCTTTTAGCTACTGGGAAGTCTAAGAGAATGCTGCCGGAATTTTGTGTATATAGTCCATCCCTGCCAGTTCATGAGCTCCAGGTTCAGTTCCTGTCTCAAAAAATAAGATGAAGAGTGACAAAGGAAGATACCCATGTACTCTATAGATGTATACATGGGCATGTGCATCCACATACATGTGCACATGATCAACAACACATTCACACACACACACACACACACACACACACACACACACACACACACGCACGCACATGCACACACACTTTATCCAGTTAAGCTCTACAATCCCTCAAGGCCATGACTCTAATGAACCAGTTCAGCAGGCTTGGTTGGTCACAGCAGTGTATCCTGAGCTCTGAAATTTCTTCCCTTGTTCTGTTACCTCCTGTCTCTGCTTCCCAGGAGTACATAGTATGTTGTGTCATTCTGAGTAGGACACTGTGATAGGCTTTATAAACTATCTTGGCAATGTTTTGTCTTTGTTCTTCTAAATTGCTTACCACACATTCTATGAGAAAGATCACTTCTGCTTCCATACAAAATATATAAACAGCAGGCAGCCCTCATTTAAAAAAAAAAAAAAAGGTTCTCTTGACAAAGAGGCAAAACCGAATGGTTTACATGTTCACTTGCTATGTTGTCTCCTAAATCTACCATGTCTGTGTCCCAACAGAATGGTAGTATGAAGGACACGCTTAAAAGAAGGATAGACAAAAACATGGACCTTGTAACAAGTGAGTGTAAATTCTTACATGTGTGGTGCCTTCTTTGTCATGCCAAAGAAGCTCTGAAGATGCTGATAGTCTATTGTCAGAGGGTTTGAAGAAAAGTGGATGTACAGCGTTCCAGAATCATCTTCAGCCAAGGAGAATGGCTGTGCTGAGGGCTCCAGCTCACTCCCTGTATATTTAGGAAGTTAATATATTCACTAGGGGTTGTCCTTAAATGCTAAGATATTGGCTGAATATAATCCATCCTTTTATCTACCATTGGGCTCAGCAGTGGGCACTTGGCCTCGGTTTGATTTTTGCTGAGACATTATATTCATGGTGTATCTTGACAGGGCCCATTTGAATTCAGATGTCATATACGGTGGTTTGAATAGGAATGGCCTTCATGAGATTCTATGTTTGGGTGCTTGATCCTCAGTGGAACTATTAGAGAAGGACTAGGAGGTGTGGCCTTATTTGGATTGGGTCTGTGTTGTTGGAGGAGGTGTCCCTGGGGAAGAGCTTTGAGTCTTCAAAAGCCCACACCAGGCTCAGTCTCTTACTTGTTCTGTCGGCAGCTTGGGCAATATGTGTGAGCTCTTAGCTACTTCACCATCACCATACCTGAGTGCAACTGTGCTCCCTACCATCTGAATCTGAAAACAAGACCCCAGTTAAATGCTTCATTTTGTAAGAGTCTCCTTGGCATTGATGTCTCCTAACAGCAATAGAATAGTAAATAGGACATCACAATTTGTTTCTGATAACATCTTTCCCTGTATGGGTAGTATTGGTTACTGTGGAATATCAATGATCACTACTAGGTATCAAATTACTTAGTGTTGGTATTGAGGACACATTTCCTATATATTCCCTTGTTTCTTGGAGACAGAAGCAAATAACAATTGTTTCTATTTTCAGAGCTTAGATGGCCCACCTTCCCCATGTCTCATGTTAAGGCAGGTCAAATGGAATAAGTCTTTTGGTAACTCAACAGTGAGGCCTAACAAAGGATTTGGTGTCTGCTTTCAGAAGAATGGTAACTTTTTCCTTGTATAAACACTGTCTTCTATTTTGAAGATTGTGTGACCTTTGAAGTGTGATGAAACTTTTCCGTCTTGTGTCCCTCATTGTTAAATTAACATATCTACCTAAATATTTGCACATTTTAATTAAGTATCCCCACCTATTTTTTTGGATAGGAGATACCCTCCAGGCCACCCCCTTTATCTCCTTTTTCCCATGGCCCTTGCTTTTATCTTTTGCATTTTCTTGGCTCACATCTATATATGCTTTGGATTATTTTTATATAAATTCAAAAGTATAAAATGGAGGGATGCTATTTATAGTAACCTTGTAAACACATGTAGAACTTAAGAACGATGTACTAGATATCTTCTGAATTATGAGAAAGTAACAATAGTGATATAGTCGTAACAATCTTAAAAGTGATCTTCCCTTCTTTGTCCTCCAGGAGCATGCTTGGTTATTTCTGTGGGATAATTGCATCTCATGTCTCATATTAATGAGTCCCATTGTGCTTGCTAGATTAGGAGATGTGAAAAGGGGAGGAAGGGAGAGAGACAGACATACAGACAGGCAGAGAGACACAGAGAGAGACACACACACACAAACAGAGGGGGTGGGGAGAGAGAGGAAGATGTGCATTCCTAGCCCCTTGCGACAGCTATTAAATTTCCACCAGTAGTGATGCTGGGAGGAGAAGGGTGAATTGAATCTTTTCTGGGCACTCTTCCAGACAGAAACTTGGCCAGGCACATTACTGAGGACAAATGTGTCTGTCTTGCTTTTGAGCCACGTGATATGTAGCACATGAAGAAGTTGGAAACTGATTCGCTTGGCTTTGAGCACTTCTTGTTTAATCTCTCACATGGCCATGCCCTGATGGGAGCAAGTCCACTGCAGATTCGCTCCTGGTCATGGTCACAGGGAGTTCTTCCTGCTCTCTGAACTCCGCTTTCGTTTACCATAAAAGGAAGCAACCACTTTTCTTTAGAGCCCTTCTAAGTACTAAATAACATAATGGGTATGAAATGTAATTTTTAAAAATGAGATTTTCTCTGTTACCATTGTTTTATTCTCTGTTCACAATTTCTTCATTCTACCTCCATGTTTAATCTCTTGTTTTTCAAGTCAGTCAGAAGTCCTGTGCTGGGGATTAAAATCCTGGTAGTATTTTGGCCCCATATATGTTGTTCTAATGCATTCCCACCTCCATTTGCTCTTGTGAGTTCCACAGACAGCTAATCTCTCTCTGTCTGGACTGCCTCTGTGCTTTGCCACTGGCCAGTGAGAACTTCCTCCCTATGGTTATTCAGTACTCACTCGACGAGGCCAGTCGCAGCCACTTGACAAGTGTGTATATGTGTTCTGGTATGGGAAATACTGTAAACACATTGGTGCTACCTCTAAGTAGGGTTGGCACCCTTTTTAGTGGCTGAAACAGGATAAAGGAAACAGCTGCTGACTAGGAAACCAACAAGATGCCTAAGCAAGGTGAAGTGGTGGGCATCTGCATCAACTTCCACATCCTGTCTCAGAACAGCTCTTCTGTCTGCATCTTCCTTCTCATTGGTGCTGATCATCATGACTGAAGATTGATCAATCTTCAGAAAGCAATGGGTTGGGATAGACAAAATGGTGTAAGCTATGCATCTAGGTTTCATCATAGCACACCACACAAAACAGATGACTGTTACTTTCTTTCATATATAACATGAGTTAACTTTTACACATATGTGAATAAACCTAAATAATGCATAAATATGTACTTGTACCTACCTATCATGCTATAAATTTTTATTTTAATTATTTACCATATCGTTATGCTATAAAATTTTTTGTTCATATTCTCCATGAATATGTATATGTGTGTACATAGATTGTAAGATTATACATTTTAAGAATTTTGAATCCTTGGAAGTTCATTATAATAGGTAAGGATAACAAATGATAGCAAAAAATGACACATATGTAAGAAAACGTCAAAGTGAAACTCATTTCTTTGCATGATAACCTAAAAATTTAATTAAAAATGAATAAAATATATTCAGAAAGTTCATGGATTACAGATACAAAAACAGCATAGTAATATTTCATCTCAGTATGAATTTCAATTGATTAAAAATGACATTCAGAGTTGTTTAATTTTTAGTTTTTAAAGAGAATAGTTACACACTTCAATGATTGTGATGTTACTAACAACTTTATATACAGGTTATAACAATATTATTGGTTTAATAGGCATCTTGATTTTCTTCTAAGTATTTCTTTCATACCCTATTTAAGGTAGGCTTAGTCCAAGTGTTTGAGGACTACACATACATTTCAAAGATGAAGGGAATTAAAATCACCATGGTTTTAGAAATTAGAAAAAAAGGGATAACATTTTTTATACTTTCATTCAGGCTTCCTTATTTATAAGTATACATATTCACACGTTGCGGCAGTGCTGGCGATGGAACCCAGGACACTGCATTTTAGACAAGTAAGAGCTCTTTCACTGACATGCTCCCTCACCCTGTGGTTTTCATATAAACTAATATTTCACCCTGTGACATTTTAAACTCTGCTCTTACCATCTCACAAAAAAAAATGTTCTTATGCCTTTAAATACTTTAGAAAACTCATTTTTATTTTTATTTTATGTGTATGGGTGTTTTGCCTGGATGTATATCTGTGTACCACGTGTGTTCCTGGTGCCCATGAAGGTCAGAAGAGGGTGTCGGATCTCTTGGAACTGGAGTTACAGATGCTTGTGAGCCACTTTGTTGGTGCTGAGAATTGACCCCAGGTCCTCTGCAAGAGCAGCCAATGTTCTTGACTGCTGAACCATCTCTCCAGCCTCTAGAAAAATAATTTTAATGAAAACCATCTGTGTTAAATATGATTCTGTCACAATGTCTTTAATTAGTTTATATACACTCATTAAGTCTTTTTTTCCCACACCTAAAAGCTGTTGTTAATACATAAACAATATCTTAAGGAGGTACACAAACATGCACATATTAAAACACCTTTCTATTGTTCGTGAGATGTTTTTATTATCTAGAAATGTATGCTTACTTTAAAACCTCATCATCCATCTTGTCATAGAGAATCTCACATGTGGGAATCCTCCCACCACCTTGTGGAGTGAAGAGCTGAACAAGTGTGACAGTAGTTTAACATCCTTCGGAACAGAGTCAGACTGCCAAAGGTGAGTTGCTGCAAAATCTGTGAACTGTGTCCTGCTTTCACATGTGGGGAAGTAGGTGAGGCTGCCAGTAATGTCTAGGGGTCTGAAATGATGATAGCTATGAGGATTGTCTTATTCCTCTAACTTTCTCCTCTCCTGTCAGAGAGGACTTCTGCTATTAGATTCAAATACTTGCTTAGGGGATGGCTTAAGTAGCTAAAGCAACTGTTGATCCTCCTGCTTAAACCCCTGAGGGTTGGGATTTGAGGTACAGCACCAAAACTAAATCAAATTCCTTTTAAACTACCAATCGTATTGTTCTATGGTGCTACTTATTTTGTCTTTTAAAAAAATCTGTCCTACCATTTTAATGTAGTTGATATGTATTAAATAGGTTTTAATATTTTCCAGAACTGTGACTATGGTGTATGAGAAGATGCTTGTTGGGCCTTCCTTGAGATGCTCTGTGATTTGGGGAGCTTTCATTGTGCTAGATTGAACAGTGCAGTGATTTTGTTGAGCATACACACTTCTTAATAAAATCAAGTGTTTATTCTTCTATGCAGCTCTCTGTGGGAACTCTTGAGCATGTGGCGGCTATTTTCCCAGAAGCTCAGAAGCATTTCTAATTGTTCTTGTTTTCTGAGTGATGTTGTCCTAAGGTTAACTTTGAAATCTGGGGGATTGCACTGTTTCTTCAAACTGATGGTCTGACTTTCAGTCTTACAGGTCCAAGAGAAGCAGTTCCTGGACACCTAGGCATTCTTGCTTCTGAAGACAAACGCCTCTTTCTCTCTTATCCCTGCATCTTATATGTAAAATAGCAATATGTGTCATAGTGACATATAATCTCTTTAGTATCCCCATTAGTATGTATATTTTATGAAGGCAGCTATAAAATACCTGCCTCATTGGCAGCTGTCTTACTACTGTCTATAGCTATGTCTGCAGATATAACTCACTGAAGCACAGGCTCCTAGCAGCGTATGTAACATAATAACCATTTCTTTGATATTTTCCGCCTGCAATTAATTTGGGATTCTCTTATTATTCAAGGAACATCCAAACATGTGTTTAAAAAATTAATTGTGTGTGTGTGTGTGTGTGTGTGTGAGAGAGAGAGAGAGAGAGAGAGAGAGAGAGAGAGAGAGAGAGAGAGAGAGAGAATATGTACTTGTGAACATGTGGAGGTCATAAGACTGCACTTGGGTGTCAATTCACATCTGCCACCTTGTGGGATCTGTGAATTGAACTCAGGTCATTGCCGGGATCTGCGATATGTTTGTGCCAGGATATTCACAAACGCATCTGCACTCTACAGTTTCCTTGCTGGTCTCAAATATGAATTTTCAAATATGTACCTTATTATTTCATTAGGAAAGAGGCAAACAATATCAATGATTCAGAAACCAAATTTAGGGCTTTGATTTTTATTCTACTTTCTAGCTAGCTTTTTCCTTTTTTCCTAAACAGCAATTATTTTACTTAAATTAATGTCTAAGAATAGCTCCTTGAACGCAGCAGCTTGGGAGCTAGCAGAGGAGAGGCCAGGGAGGTGTTGATTCTTGACAAACAGCAATTGGACATGTAATTAGAGGTGCTGGCTGGGTAAGGCTTGCCCCGTGAAGCCACCTCAGAGATCCGTGCTAAATAAAATGGACTTACTGACAATTCTAGGCTAAATAAAATTCAAGGGTTGTGTTTCATCAAACATTTATCTAGTGCCCCCTAATGGCAATGTCCAGTGCTAGATGCTCAAGGAACGTAAAGAATAAACTGAAACATGTCTTCGTGTAGAAGAGCAAAGAGTTTGGGAAGGAAGGCTTAACAGGATATGTTCACATAAACACAATATCCACCATCTAAATATGTGAGGTTGAGGAATAAGCCAGAGAAGGGCGTGAGCATTTAATCTGCGCTGGGGCCAGGGGGCCTTCATCCATCTGACTTGGCCTGAACTGGGCAGGGACGTTGTGCCACTTACTGGTCTGGTCTTTCAAACACACTCCCTATGTGCTCCTTTTCTAGTCTCTGTCTCATTAAATGGCATCTGATGGGTTCCAGCGCCCACAAGGGCAAGAGTGAAGAAAGGACCGGCTCTTCCAGTCCCCACTTCCTGGGCAACCTCGCTGCCCTTCACTGTGTCTCCTCCACGGCTCGAGCTCCAACCAGACATAGCTGTTGTGTCTTCAACTTCAATCTAGTTGGCCTGTGTCCCTCCAGCTTTGGAAAATTACAGGTTTCCTCTGGAGGTCTACCTGCTCTTTGCTGGTATGTTGGTTCTTCTGTTATTTAAACAGCAAACCCCTGTTTTTAATTATTTCTGTGTAAATTACCTAGGGACATTTTTTTCTTTTTTTATTTTTGATTTCACCCTGACTGACACGAAAGATAGACCATCCCTAAGGAGACAGAACAGCACGTTTTCTGGCCTGTAAAGGAATGAAGGATATGAGTACTTAATTTGTGAGGTTAAAGGCAGGCTAAAAATAGTCATGCATTCTGAAACTGGGCTAATTGGCAGCAACATTCTAATCCCAATAGACCTCTGTGGAGGCAAAGGATGTTTCAGTGTTTGTAGACTGAATATAAGAAACAACTTGTATCCAATGAGATTTTAATTATGTGAGCAAGCCAAGTGACTGCAAATATTTGGATCTAGTCCATGTTTCTTTCTTTCTTTCTTTCTTTCTTTCTTTTTTTTTTTTTTTTTTTTTTTTTTTTTTTTTTTTTTTTTTTTTCTTGCACTAGTTTCAAACCACCTATTTGGCTCTTTGGGGAATGACTCACCCACTGAGAATGCCAAACCTGAAAGGGGTCATCCTCCTCCTCATTAGATGCAGGAAGCCACTCCAGCTTGTGGATGTTGGAGCAATTTGCTCAAGGTCGCACAGCTGGCACAGCCAGGAGTAGAAGCCCCTACTCCAGTTCCAAATGCAAAGCCCTTTCTGTCCTACTCTAGGAGCCTTCAGCATGCCCCAGCTGCCATCTCATTGCATTCAGGTTCTGTCCTTGGTAACTACAAGGTTTTGAATTGCGTTTTTCCGTATTAATTTTGAATTAAAAATATTAAATTAATAATGGACATATTCCTCATTCCAGAGCAACCATTTTGGAGTGAGTTCGAGTGAAACAGTACTTTAGTAAAGTGACAGGTATCGTACAGCTGACTGGAGTACAAACAGAATTCAGGGAGTAGAGGAGTTTGTGAGTATAAACTCAAGAGTCCAGAGGTAAATGTATTCCCACACAATTAGCATTATGTATCTTGTAACTATGCCACCTTATAAATATATCTAAACCATGTTTTGGAATTAAATAAACACATTGAGGCCAAACGTTAGAGACATTATCTGTTTAATAAATATGATTGTAAAAGCAATAAACAAGAGCAATTATACATTACACTACATAGTATTTAACAAAAAATACATCAAAAAGTCATTTTAAAATTAGAAGTAGTTCCAATACTATAAGAAAACTTTCTTTTTATTTTTAAATTGGCTTCCTATAAAAATAAGTTGGCAAATGAGGGGTTTCAATGCTCAGTTGGAATCCTGGAAAACACAGAACAGCTGCCAAGCACCCCATTGCTTTCAAAGTTGCTGTTTGGAACTTCTGAAAAAAAAAAAGAAGCAAAGCAAACCTCTGCAATTTGGACAGTGAATCCAATTAGAATAAGGCAAGGGGGAGATGTTGGTGGGTAGTTCAGGGTAGAGCGTGCACACTTTGCACTCTGGGCTTTTAAAGAACGTTGCAGTATTTAATTTTTAGCTTGCCCTGAATCTTACCTTCTATGTATTCCTCCACACTCCTCTGGCCTTAAGTCCACCAAGCTCCTCATTGTGTTTACACCTGCTATTAGTGAAAGGTAGGCACTTGTGTCCCTCCCACTTGTAGGTTCTCAGTGTTCCTTTCTTGTCCAGATTTGGCTAAAAGGCCTGGTATGGTGGTTCTCAAACTTAAGCATATAGCATAATCACCCGGATGGCTTGGGTGATTGGGATGAGTGATTGGGTGAACAGATGGTTGGGACCACCATGACCCGTAAGAAGAAAAAGTATCTATTGATCCCCTAGAATTTACAAAAGAGCAGGGTCTGTTTTAGCCTTGTTTGAATCTACATTCCAAACAAGTGTAGGTGACACAGGTGACACTGATAGTGTTGTCTTAGGCACCACACTTTGGGAGCCTCTAGCCAAGGTTATAGGAACTATGAGGTCCTTCCTAAGCAGTGCCTTGCCTCACCAATCACCTACAGGTGGAAGGGAGCTGTGAGGAGAGGCACATGAGGACATGAGAGAGGCCGAATCTATGGATGACCACTTTGGTCACTTACCAGGATGCCAGGTACCTCACGCCTATCCCTATTTTAAATGAAGACACACAGCCCCTTCTTCCCTGTGTCCACTCACTCCATGTCATTCCACTGACAAGCAGTGTCATAGTACTATTCTAGGCAAGGCACTGTGCTAGGTCCAGAGTGTTCTTCATTTCTACTAGTGATTTTTGAAAAAAAAAAAAATTAGAGTACATTGAACTGCAACGCTGAGGATTCCCTGTGCTGGTTTGAGTGAACCTATTTTGGTTTCCAAATAATTTGTCTTCCAGACTAAATATGGAAGACTCCAACCGAAGAAAATCAATGAAGATGTTTCCCATGAGATAGGAAGCCTGGCAGGTTGAGAATTGACTACGTCCCCAGGCAAATGCACACAGAACATCCTCTGCCACAAAGCTCTCTGCATGATTGACCTCTGGCAACAGCTTTCCTACTCTCCCTTCGCCTCAGTCACACAAGGCAGGGATCCTCTGCTCAGTGAGTCAGCCAAACAAGGGCTGAGGTTATTACTTATCATTGGGATATACCAAGGACCTTGACAATACCCTGTTGTTGACTTTGGGGCACAGCCAAGAAGGAGGCTAGGTCCTGGAAGTGGTTTACCAGAATATCTTTCACCCAACATGAGAATGGGCTCTTTCCAGTACACAGGAGTGTAAGGACATCAGTCATTAGAAGAACTTCAGCAGGAGTAGGGGCTCTCCTCCATTCTGTGGGCCTCCTTTCATGATTCCTCTGGGGAAAGCGGTTTTCTTTTGCTTTGGGGTCCTGACGGTTGTGAGCCTAACTTTCCTGTAAGCAGCTAGTCTTCCCTGTGTATTGACTGTTTCCTTTATAAATACCATGACAACCAAAGGTCAGAGTGCACGCATGGAGTCAGTGAGATCATCTTAAATGGTCAAAACCTCATCCAAATATAGGAAAAGAGCGACCTGTATAGGTTTTTCAGTATTCTTGTATATTAAGTCCAGTAACCTGCTTCTTCTTCTTCTTCTTCTGGTTAAAAATCAGTTTTATTTTACAAATATGGTTAATTATAGAGGGGAAATATCAGAGCACAGCAACTCTCACAGAAGATATTACCCTGCAGTATAGTCACACAGTCACAACATTTCTCAAGAGACGCTTCTAGCATCGGCCCACATAAGATTTCTGCTAATGAGCAAAATCAGCACTGTTCATCTATGAGCTTTCCTTTCCAAAGCACAAAGGCAGGTTTGATTGCTTTGCATGTATCAACTCTTTTAAACACGGTATATGTTTCCAGGTGGGCAAGACAGAGGTGTTTGGCAAAGGAAGATTCTAGAGGAAGAGACAAAGGGGAAATGTAACTGAAGCCAGCTTGGCAGGCTGCAACCTGGCCAGAGCACAGGGAAGCTGGCATGCGTGAGAGTGTACAAACTTGATAGAGCTAATGACGTGTGAGAGTCAGGATTGGCGTAGGCTGGGCCAGTTTTAGGAAATACAAGGTTTAATATCCAAAATCGAGCAACATATTTGAGGACAAAAAGTGAGAGGAGTCAAAAGATGATGGGGGATTGGGAGGAAAAGGCTGAACGATGTCAAGAGAACATGTCCACACATGGGTGGCAAACAAATGGGAAAGTAGAATAACAAGTAACTACTGTGAAAACTTCCCACTTTTTTTGTCTTTGTTTTTACATTACTTGGGGCAGGAGAAGGGGAAATTGCCAGGAGAAAACTTGAGCAGGAAACAAAGGTCCATTTACAACATGCTTTGCTTCCCAGCCTCCTTCCTGGTCCTATTGCGCCTGCACACATGGATATGGATCTTTAACTAGCATCCTTGTCCCTCTGGCCACAGAGGATGGAGAGAAAGCAGCCTTGTGGTCACTGCTGACCGAGGGAGCCGCAAACACTATCTTAGAAAGGAAAAGTGACACCAAAGTCAAACAGAGAAGCAGCTCAGGGTTTCCGAGTCCTGTGCATGTCTTTGCGTCTTGGGGAAAGGCTGGAGACAGCTAATCCACCATCAGCCCGTAGTGCTAAGTAGGTGTTAAGTCTAGAACCAAGAATATTTCCAAAAATACATGCAGATTTCCTTGGCCTATATATGTTATGAATTTTCTACAAACACAACTGATCAGAAAAAAGAGAAGAGAGGGAGAGGGGAGTGTTTTCAATTAAAATAGAGCACCTGTACACTGCCCCTCCAAACATGTTCTCAATGTACTGTCCACATGCACAGGCTTAAAGCTAAAAACCCTTGTTGTCTGTGTCTGAAGAATTTTAAAGTCCTGATGCAGTGAGTGTTTATTTGTTATTTTTGGATTTGATTGTTTTTATTTTATTTTTGTTTGTTTGTTTTACTGGCGTCCTCCATTCAAACATTTACATAGGTAGGGAATTCTTTTTGTGCTTTGATTCTCAGCAACTACGGAAATACTTCCTGGCGAAATAGGAAACAGAACAACAGAAGAGAAGAAACATAGAGTTAGTGGTCATGAAGGTGCTGTACTTGACAAGAGCGGGATTCCTTTCTGATCAGCAGGTCTCCTGTCGCCTTTGGGGTTTGTTCTTAAATGGCAAATTGTGCCCCAGCAGATCCCCGCTTTGGCGATGAGGCTGGAGTGGCTTGTCTCGGTCTTTGCAATCGGAGAGATGAGTCACCAGGTTGAGTAGAAGGGGAGGGAGGGGAGGGTAAAGCTACTCTCCTAAGAGAAAACGTGTAACACTTACTCATTTAATGACACTGGAAACGGGAAGGGGTCAGAAACTGCAATGCGCTGAGAAATGTTGGTAGGCGGAGGAAGGAGCTGCTACTTTAATAAACAGCCACTGTGATTCATACCACACAGAAATGGAGACAGAGAACCAAACGACCCCCTAAATAATGCAGCATTTTGAGATGCTGTAGAAATGAACAGACAGAGTACGTGGTGTCACTCTGGACAGGAAGACAGAAAAGCTTCTATACTGTTTAACCCAAAGCTATTGTGTCTTTTTATCACCCTGTCTCCACCAAATGGAAGAAAATGAACTGTGAAAATTGGACACCAGATGTGGCTGCAGTTGTTATTATTATCTCTGCCTAGTGCTACTCATTGCTCTAACCCTCCTCTAAGGCAGCCATAGAATTTTCTCATACCCACTGAAAGAGAGGAATCCCTTTCTACTTGCAAACATTTTTTTCCAAGTAACAGATTAAAAACCTTTTATATAAAGGCTTTCTAGGTTATCTGGCATCACGGCATTAGCATGAAGCATGAACTACCATAATTCCTCCACTTCAGTCAGCCACAGGCAGCAGGGCCCAAAGAGGGAAAGGAATTGGCAATGGTCGCTTTGTGAGTTTGTCTAGGTTGCCAAAAAACTTCTATAATCCATCCTAAAATGTAGCATCCGAGCTCCAGGCTTACTCCAGCTAAGTATCAGACTCTCGTGAGAAGATCACAGGCAAACAAAGCTGCGTTGACCTTTGATCCCAAAACTTCTAGTCAAAACAGAAATGAATCTGTCTGCCCCTCCACAGTCTCCAATTGGTCCCTCAGAATCCCCAAATACTAAGTATTCTACAAACTACATTCCTTCCTCGTCCTCAGGTTCTCACTTTCCACACTTGCAGGGTGAGTTTCAAGACAGCCACCAGAATAAAACAAAACAACACACCCTCCCTACGTGGCTGAGCTAGCTGATGTCCTCAAGGCAGGCTCTTCTTCTGTTCTAAAGCCATTTAGAATTGTCTGGAGTAGCAACGGCTATGTTTTTCCAGGCTAATCCACACCCTGTTTACTGCTTGACTTTCTACCCACGTTCTGCAGACCCTGAAGCTTTTCCCTCCTAAATAGCATTAGTGAAAAGACAATTGTTTGTTGCTTATATACTTCTCAAGCTCAGCGGTTTAGAAATAGATTTTTCTTTTGAAAACAGGAAATTTTAATGGAGGGCAGGACACTAAAAAGGAGCAAGAAAGGGGCATCTTAGCTGTTTATCTCAAGGATATTAGAGCAGGAAAAAGGTGGTTATGTGAAGCCAGAAAGGGATTGTCGGGCAGGTTAGTGTCAACTGCTCAGCCCGGGCAGCTGAAGGCCACGAGCGTCATTTACCTAGGAGCTGTGATTCCACCTTCTCATCTACGAGCTGACCAGGCCTCCTGAGGTCATGCTGAGGGACACGGGGCCTGCTTTCACTGTGACTGACTGGGCTGGTCAGCTCTTGCTCTTTCTCATTTTGCATCTGGGCATAAACATTAATCCCCGGGATCTTCCTAAAACATTAACAGAAAGCATCACTGCTCTGTAGCAGAGGTGAGCTTCACTGCGGTTCATCGCTTCGGTACCTGTCAGAAAGAGGGGAGACATGGGAGAGGAGGGGAGTGGAAGGGGGACCACACACCTTTTAAACTTGTAGATGACGAAGACGGCCAGCCCCACAAACACCACGGAGAGCAACATCAGCATGGCAGATCCACTGTGGGTTGGAGTGAGGTCCACCAGTGGGGCTAGGGGAACAAACAAAGCATGACCGTTAACAGCAACTTGAACAGGTGCATATGGTTCACATACATGCCTGGTAAATATCAGGAAAACACGGAGGATATACAGGCAGGATGCATGGTCCATGGCTAAATGTGTATCTGAGTGTGCCCCAGCTCCAGCTGGGCTGTGAACAAGGAAAAACAGGTGAGTCCACCCATTGTTAACTATATAGACTTGGGCTGGATGCTTCGCCTTAATGTGTCATATATAGCGAAAGAAAAACAGCACATCCCTCACTGTATGGTTGTGTTACATCTACTATGTCTACTTATCAGTCTCTTCATCAGTATTTCCTTTTATCCCAATGTTGATGCTGTCATTATCATTAATTAACCAATAGTGTTCCTGATGGGCTTACAGCTTGATAAAAGATAAAAGGTACTGTAAGGTGAAACTATCAAAATTATACCCCACTCCTGCCGGGCAGTGGTGGCACACATCTTTAATCCCAGCACTTAGGAGGCAAAGGCTCTGTGAGTTCAATGTCAGCGTGGTCTACAAAGTGAGTCCAGGACAGCCAGGCTAGACACACAGCCAGACAGAGAAACCATGTCCTGAAAAAAAATTATACCCTACCCCATGTAGCTTAGGGAAGTCCACCATCCATGTGCTCAGAGCTCTTACCTGGATTTATACCTGGAAGGTAAAATCATTTTAACAACCTTATTTTATAATAAAACATCCAATGCTTGATAGTACCATAGTTTAAAAGTCACAGTAGAATGGTTCTACAGGTATGCTTTAACACTATTGTAAGGTCAAAACATGGTAAGTCTAGAATTCGAAGTCAGGGTTGCTCTGCATTTGTGTAGTTGTTGTTATTATTATTATTTTCCTATGCATTGTATGTAAGCTTTTCTCACAAAGCACAGTGCAAAACAGTCAAACCATAAATAGAATTATGTGTGTGTGTGAGAGAAAGGGAGGCTATGGGGGGAAAGGAGGGAGAGCAAGAGGGGGAAAGAGAGAGAGAGAGAGAGAGAGAGAGAGAGAGAGAGAGAGAGAGAGAGAGAGAGAGAGTCTCTGTGTCAGTGTGAAGTATAAATTAGCTATATCTCTACCTGTCAGACAGAGAACTGGAAAGCTATGCAGCATGCTTATGGGTTCTTTGTGGTTTTGTTTTCTTGCACTCCCGAAGTTGATGGTCAAGTGAATGCTTGAAAAGGTCGATACTCTGATGCTTGGGGAGAGATGTTCCTTGCAATGGGCTCTACAAATTCTGAAATTCATGGCACCCTGCCACAGGAACACCAACATCCCAAGTGAACAAACTTCCTCACAGACAACCTTAAATCTCTGCATTCATAAGACCGCGCCCCCCCCACCCGAGTTTTCTTTACATAGCAATTCTAGGAAACCTCTCTCCCCAGCTCCAAATCTCCTCAGGGTCAAACCTCTTGCACTTGTAATGACTGTTTGCAATTAATTCTATCATATCAAATCCTGACATTCAGCAAATGTGGTATAGCTCAAGCCTGAAAACAATCCACCTGTACCCTGTGGAAGCATGGACAGTGACCTTTACCTTCCATCAATTTAAGCAAAGCCCGATACCTAGAAATGCAGGTGACCTTTAAGTACCCTTTCTATGACTTTTCTCTTGTCGAGAGCCAAGAGGATGATGCTCTGGTCATCCAAGCAGAAAAGTTCAAGAGTAAATGACTACAATAATAATGGTCTCAGACAAAACCTGTGGTTGTATCTGCTCTTTTGGATTTTCGAAAGATTTTATTTCAGCTAATATTGGAAAGCATATTTCGCATGACTATAAAGTCAGTGCAACATAAGAAATTTAAGCCTCTTCCTCAGGAAATGGGCTTAACTTATTCCGGAGGATCTGCTCTTAGCAGGCACTGAACATGAGGGACGCTCTTGTTCTCTCTCCACTGTAAGTCTAGCAGCTTGGTGCAGAGACAGCATGCACTGGTGTGAGAGCTGACAGAGGTGCCTCACTGCAGGGGAACACCCAAAGAAAAGGGGCTTGGTATTTAGACTAAGAAAATGAAGCAGCACTTGGTGCCATCAACAAAGCTGGAGACACATCTGAGTGCACGCTGCCATTGGTAGACCATCACAGGGGAAAAGAACACGTTCCATTGTTACAGATTTGTCTTGACTGTTTTTAACAGATGGAAGACAGGGGCTGTCAACCATATGACATAAGCAAACACAATTAAATGCTCAGAGCTGAAGGCCACCAGACAGGACTTCAACTAGTTAATGAAAAGAAGAAGAGGAAGAAGGAGGAGGAAGAGGGGTGGAGGAGGAGGAGAGAACAAGGAGAGAACGAGGAGAACGAGGAGAAAGAAGAAGAAGAAGAAGAAGAAGAAGAAGAAGAGGAGGAGGAGGAGGAGGAGGAGGAGGAGGAGGAGGAGGAGGAGAAGGCTCAATTCTGAGCCATTCAAACACACAAATACTCACAATCCAAAATATGCCATCTGGTGTAAAGGACCAAGAAATTAAGAAGAACGTTTCTCAGGAAGAGGTTAAGGGCAAGGTGATAGATGATATAGGAAGAAAATACACATGACGTGAGTTAAAATATTATGGTTTAAAATGAGCACTTAGGAGCCTAGATCAGACACTTTTATACTTTGATGATGCATATGTGTATGTAGAGAGATGAGTCGTGGATAGACAGACAGACAGACAGACGATGATTGAACAACTGTCATCTCACAACCAATCTTGTTGTACTATACTTTCATACAATCCCCACAAGTTCACTCACTGTATTATTTTGAAATAACTGCCTTCCCCACCCAACGTTCTTTGTTATCACAATATCAGTATCGCATGAAGGGAATAAAAATATATCGTAATATATCGTAATATAAACCATTAATTTTTCGGTGAACAAATGGTGGTTCAGAGGGGCCATGGATGATGAGGACAGTCAAAGGCATGAATAAAGTTAAAGCTCCCGTGCCAAACAAGGCCCCTACAGCAGAAGCAGAAGAGAAGTGAAGTGCAGTCAAAAACCCACAGAGCTTACTTAATAGGGTAACACTTGACACTTATGTTGTTGATTGTTTTTTTCTTTTGAGATGGGGGTCTGTCTATATAGCGCTGGCTGTCCTGAAATTTACTGTGCAGAACAGGCTGGTCTCAAACTTACAGAGCTCTGCCGCCTCTGCCTACCTTCTGAGTGTAAAGATTAAGGGTGTGCGCCACTAAGCTTTGTGTAACATTTGAGCATGAGAAATAATAAGAAGAAATTACCTTAACTCTGTTCTTACTCACATGAATGGAAACACACATGCACATCTGTGTGTACATGCAGACACATCTGGACATCATTTCACTTATCTTTGCTTCCACTTCCCTTTGTGTTCCTCTTTTCTCGCTTGGCTTCTCCAACCTTCTGTCACTCACACTCAGATCATCATTCTTAAAGAAGCAGCATCAATATTGTTGGGTAATTATCACATTCTTTGGATAATATTATTTTCTGTGTTTTGGGTTCCAATATGCTATCTCTTCTACCTCCCAGTTCTGTAGTTCTTAGCCACTTCTTAGAGGAAGCATAGAGGCAACAGCAGTGAGAGATTGGGTGGCACTGCCCTTCAGTGTTCTTTGGCTTCTGTTTGCTAATTTGTACCTGCATATAAAAGTATCTGCTGATGCTCCGTACAGCAGGAGCCACATATCCTTAATTTCCCCAATATTTAGGTGTGTCTATATGTTTTGCTGAGGAACGGAGACTAGTGATAAATGGATTTGGACATAAATCAGTCCCTCTCCAGTTGCAGCATCAACAAGGAAGATGTGAAAGAGAAAAGCTCTGAGAAGGTTTTGGCCATTAGAAATGCACAGTGTATAACATGGATACAAGCATTGCCTCAAGGGACTGGGTGCCTCAAGTCTCTGCTCACACACCATTTCTAAAACCCTGTGGGGGAACTTGACAGTGCTTTGAATTATTGTACTCTACTCACAAGAATCTGAGTTAATTAGAGTAATAGAAATGTTACTACATCCAGGAAAGAGTGATTGGCATATAGGAAATGCTAAATACACAGTCACAGCTCTGTATGTGAGAGCAAATCCAAAACTCTCCATAGGATCAGATTCTGGGTCTGGCCTTCTGGGCTAACTGAATTTATGGACACTCCAGTTCCTCATTTGATAAAAGCAAGTGAAAAGTATCTTTGCTTCAGTAAAGTTCTGAAAGCCAAAGAGATGGTACTGACTATGATGGTACCTGGCACACCAGACATGGCCAGTAGTTTATGTTGTCATATTAATACTCCATATTCCTGAAAGTGCATTCTTCACAATGTTCTGAAAGATGAGGAAAGAGTTTCTCACTGCATTCAGTTTCGGAAATGGAACCCTTGGCATGCTCCCACCTGGAGGTTCTTGGTGCACATCTTGGTATGGAAGGAGTCAATTCTGCAGGATGGAAACACAGCTAGCCACACTATAGCTTTTACACATTTGTTCAACTGCAGTCCCTTTTTAAATTTAGGTCCTGTTCAGCAAGGGATTTTCTTGACACATTTCTCCTCCTATGCTATTGCCGTCAAGAGATTGCAGAAACAAGCACACTCGACTTTGATTTTCAGGTTTTTCTTTTTCTTTCTTTCTTTCTTTCTTTTTTTTTTCTTTCCTTCCCCTGAAGCAGACCCAGGGCTTTATATTAAATATATGAATTGTAAACTGTGGAACCCAGGTGTTTGGAAGAATGTGTGTAAGAGGGTGTATTGGTTACTTTATACATTGCTGGGACGGACGAGATACCTGACCAATGTCACTTAAAGACAGAAGGATTTGTTTGGCTACCTGGGTTAGGGAAAGTTGATTGCAGTGAGGAAGGCTCGGTGACAGGGACATACAGGTGCTGGCCACACTGTGTGGATAGTTAAGAAACAACAATGGATGCTAGTGCTCAAATCATTTTATCCTTTTCATTCAGGCTAGAGTTTCAGTACAGGGAATGATGCAATGAGCTGGTACAGTGGGTCTTCACAACTGATTTATCCTTTCCTATGTAATCTACCACAGACACGTACACATACTAACTACACACACACTCCCTCACAGGCAGGGCCAGAGCCTGTCGCCTGGGTAATTCTGGATGTAGCTGGGTTGACACTCAATGCAGAGAGATTATGGTGATGTGTCAGTAGCACAGGAAAGATTTTTAGTGCATCCTAGCTTGGATAATGGCTTCCTCTCCAGTTAATATATAATCCTAGAGGCTTCCTCTATCTCTCATAGCTAATTGGAAAGCACTGGACTGAGGCACCTCCAGCACCCTGAGTTTCCACATGAACTACCAAACCCCTGATCATTGTATATGCTCATATTCCAATGGCAAAAAGAGCTCTTAACCTCAACCAATACAAAGCTGACAAATAAATTCTACCTGAGACGTCCCCCAGGAATGATAGAGGAAGCCAGTGGCTCCACCAGCCAGTCACATATTTTCTTTGTCCTCCATCCATAAAAGTCATTCCCTTGTCCCTTGTGAGGATTCCTGGACCATGAGCAGCCCAGTGGTTCTGCGTCCATCTTCTGAGTTCTGGGTTACTGGTGTGTGCAACCCTACCTGGCTTAAGTGGTGGTGGGATCAAATCCAGGGAGGGCTCTGTGCACATCAGGAAAGCACTTTGCCTTCTTAAAAGAACTGCGCAGGAATCTACCGCAGGCTGGAATGTTACTTGATCCTTTTATGTATGTATGTATGTATGTATGTATGTATGTATGTATGTATGATTTATGGTGTATGAATATACACAGGAAGGTGTCACAGTCATTTAACCACGTAGGAGGAAAAGATATATTTATATCTCTTCACACCTGTTATTATTTATCATTGTACCACAATGATTTAATGAATGTCAAAAACTACTCTCAAGCAACATAACTGTTTAAAAAAGAAAATATAATTTAATTTTAGGAAAATAGAAGGAACTGAAAATTACTATCATCATGGCTCTACTCATAAATGACTTACTTGTAAATAATAACAGGGCGATCAGAGAGTAAAGAGGCGAATAAATTTATTGACTGTGGAAGAACTTCACTAGTGCTAATTTCATCTCTAAATGGAAAATGCGATTACAACAATTTATTTCACTTTACAGTTGAGTGCTCCACAGCAACTATTTGGCATCTGCATTGATTATGCTGCAGCTTCAAATATGTTGTAGTTTCTATAACATCCTGCCTGGGGCTTCTGCTGCCTCACACGGAAAGCTTCTTTACCAAGATGGAAACACAGAGCAGGATTCACAGTGTCCTGATCATTCTGAAAGCTGCGCTTTCGTCCCAGGCCCCACGCTTCTCTCCTAACCAATCCAGTGTTAGCACTGAACTCTGGAAATACCAATCCTTTAATGTCCCCACGACACCTACAAAAGGAAGTTACATCAGTTGACAACAACACAGAGGCCAAGATAACAGTTTATTACAAAACCCGTATGTTCCCTTGACAAAGGATGGTTTTCCTAAATGTAGCTTCTTGAACGAGGCAACTAATGGACAGGAATGGATGGGTGCAATATCCTCACTGTGTATTATTTTACTCTTCTATTTAATTTGAGTTTTGAGGCTCGTTCTCTGCAAAATGTTAGCTTTCAATCTTTTAATTCTAATCGCGTTCCCCAAACTCTAGGAGACCAAGAACCTACAGAAAAACTAAGAGCCAAGCTTTGCATCTCTGAAATCTAGGTGGAAATACTGAGAGGTGAGTGTAGTCAGGCTTTCTCACATTAGCATATGAATTGCGTGTAGATAATAACATTTGTTTAACACTCATAAAGCTCCCAGCTATTCAATTCTCCATGCCACTTAGATTCTACTTCAGATTTTAATAATTTTCTGCAGCTTCCCAGGCACACTACTTGGCTGTGCGTGGCCACTTAGCTTGATTACAGGATATAGTATATCCCATATTTGGAGGTATGTTTCACCTATTACTTACTTCCTTTCATTTTTATCTGCCCATTCGGCCTATTAGGCTGCTTCCACCCATGCCAAGAAATTGAATTTTGATGTTTATTACTATATTAGTGTCTCAAGCCCTTCTTCTCTGTTTTAGTAAATGCCTGGAGCTGTAAATCAGATTTAATGCTGGAGGGAAGTGTCCTATACCTTCCCTCATTGCAGATGGATTTTTAAAAAATGAAATGTTTTCTATAGTATCGCTGAGAGTGGTGAGAGGAATGTGTTTATAAGCATGATTTGGAGACACTGACACAAAAGTAATATCTAGATTAACAATTCCTTAGGTCTACTATAGGATTCCTCACTCTAGACAACCAGCCCCTCAGATATCTACTTTTTTTTTTTTTCCCAGATACCTACTTTTATGATGTTTCACAGGTTAAGTGAAATGTGGTCAGGGCATGGACCAGGTGATCTGTAGCAATGGGGACAGGTTTTCCACCCGTAAAAAGACAGATTTATTCATCCAAATGGTCTAAAGAACCCGTCTTCTTCAGCTCCTCTAGAGCCTCCTATGGAAGCCCAATTACTCAATTTTCAGTTTGCTTACCCAATAAACTAACCTGGTTAAATATAAATAGCCCTAAAAGGTTTTTTTTTAAGTATGGACTAATCTATTTGAGATTGTGCTCTCAGATGCAATATGCTGGAATAGCCCTTTGCTTTGTCATGCGGTCCACCCTCATATAGAATATCTTCATATGCTACCATTGAGCAAGGCAATAACTGCCTCCACTGCCCTATGCCAGCCAAATGTAAGAAGGTCTTAATTATGAAGATAAGTGTTCATGGGAGTAAAGATATAGCATTTTCTGAAGATTGAAATATTTGCACCAACAAGTAGAACTTGCACAACTGGTAGTGAGCTTCTCTTCCCTAGGAATATGATATGTGACAGGGAGTGGGAAGTTAAAGCTCACGGTTTAGTAGCTCAATTTTCCTTCCTGAAATTCAACCTCCTATTCTAGCTTGCTTGTAGGTTTTATTCTTAATGGCACCAATTCCAGCATAAGCCCCTAAGCATACCTTTTTTGAGAAACTAGAGGCTCTGCCATGTTGGTTAACATCTCCGTTAGAGAAATCACCATCTTTGCAACAGCCTTTACAGCTTTCTACATTATGAAGAGAAGGAATTATGAACTGTTGTCCAAGGTTACTACTTAAAGAATCACTTCATCAGGTGGCTTCCCTGCTACTGCCCTGTCCACTGTGGTTTTTACATGAGTATTTGTGGTTCACTTTTGTCCAGCATAGAAGGAGCAAAGGTCCTAATTTGTCTTATATCCTCCTCAAGAACCATAATTTTAAAGGAATTATTGCCAAATGATAGAAACTAGAAGTGCTGGAGGAAAAAAATGATAAATCTGAAACACATACCACTCTTGAGTATACTTCAAATTAGTAATGAAAACAAACAAAACAAAACACACCTCGAAGGGTTTTTAGGTAATGGCTCAGGTTTATTCTTTTATAATAACCAATAGAAATCAAATGACCTGCATCAGACTTTGAGCCTTACTAAGTGGTCAGAAAACACTCCTTACAATGAAATCCTGACTCTAAAAATATATGAAACAGAGCACTAAGCAAGGGGCAATAAGTTATATGTGATTCGGTCTTCTTTTATTTTTTTTATTTAATTGATTTATTCAGATTACATCTCAATTGTTATCCCATCCCTTGTAGCCTCCCATTCCTCCCTCCCTCCCACTTTCACCCTCAGTCTTCTTTTCAATATCAAACTCTTGCTCTCCTGTCATATCCTTTCTTCCTTCTCATATTCTGAGACACAGAACTCCAAGGAAGATGGGTGCGATTTTCCTTCTAACTGTCCCTTCTCAATGCGCAAGCAAATATGCATGCATTATCATATCCATAATAAGGAACAAAAAGGGGAAAATGGTTCCCTCTAGATGCCTACTGGATAAACTAATCAAAGTCTGCACTTGCCAGGTGCTCGGCTACAGTAGCCATGGAGACTGGCTCATGAACATGTATTTCTACAGGTTAGGCGCTCCGCTCCCGACTCTCTGTAAAGGCAAGGCTTGCTAATCACGTGACATGTGCGAGTTCTCTGCTGAGTTCAGTCATGGTGACAACATAATGACATTAAGAATGCTCCTCATAAGAAATCAGCATGTGTGAGGAAGATGAGGATGAAGACAGCCCTAACCACATTGTCAGGAAGAGGTTTAAAAAGAAATGGGCTCATACATGGGAGGTGGTGATGAGGCAAAGGCTTCTGGAAAGGCGGTACCTGCGTGTCAATATAGAGCTAAGCCTTAAAATGCAAATAGACTTGGATTAGGAGAGAGCTGAAGGAGCTAGTGGGTAGGGACTATGAGCAAAGTTACACTTTCTCCCAAACACTATTATTTCTAGTCCAATTCCAAGAGTTACTTATGTGTACACACCTTTCTAACTCTGGCTGGCTCTGCAATGGCCTAGCCTCTGTCCGCCTAACAAGGCTGGAAAAGCCGAAAGCATTTGCTCACATCATGACCTTGGATCCACATTCTTAACAGCATGCTCTTTATTTTCCCATTCTTCTCACACAATGCCAAATCTCTTGCTTCTGCAAAGAGACTCCCAGAAACATTCTATTGGGTGCAGGAGGACCCTCAAGAGAAATCAGACAGTTTCTAAGGAACACAGGCAAGACTATGAACAAGATCAACACTGCATTCAAAGCTTGCTTCAGTTTAGCTATTGCAATTAGTGAAATCCCAAAGAAAGCATACAGGAGGAGATAAGCAATACCCAGTCTCTTATGACACCCCAGGTTTCCGAAAATGCATATCTTGTGGCCCCAAGGAAGCAAATAAGAAACTGAACTTGAAAACCAAAGCAAGGGCAGTAAATTCCTGGAAGGAGACAGTTCATTTCCCTGCAAGAATAACCAAATAATGCACTACCTCTCACAAGCAACACACTCTGGCTCCAACAAGTTTAGCAGGGCAGTGGTGGCGCACGCCTTTAATCCCAGCACTCAGGAGGCAGAGGCAGGTAGATCTCTGTGAGTTCGAGGCCAGCCTGGTCTACAATGCAAGTCCAGGATAGTCAAGGCTACACAGAAAAACCCTGTCTCAAAAAACAAAAAACAAAAATAATAAATTAAAAAATAAAAATAAAAGGAGGTTGATGACTATCTGCTGGGCAATTAATGAGAGCAGAGTGTGCGCAATTCACCTGCCCTTCTCACCCAAAGTTTCCTACATATGAAAGGAAGAAGACCCTGTAATCTATCTGTTAGACATGTGGTCCCACACTGATGTTCAAATAACCAAATGTTTCTAAATATGGTAGCTAAGGCTATGGCAGGATCAATTTCAAGTAAGAAATGTTTACTTCACCATCATAATTATTAAAAGTTGCATTCTTGACACAAATCTTTTGTTGTTCATGTTATGAAAGTCAAGTCCAGAGGGCATCCACTTAGGGATATAGCCAGGTCTATACTCTCATGTAAAGAAGCAGTGCCCTGAGCTTCGGTGATTTTCAGTCTTGGCCATTTTCTTCTTGTACAGAATCTAATGTTCTACATCACATCTACATCAAGATAGTTGCTAAGTCAGCCATGACAGAAACTTCATAATGCTGGTGGGTAAAGCTTGCAATTTGACTATCAGAAGATGTCACTATTAAATCTACTCAGAAAGAAAGTAAATAATATAATGATTGGAAGGTAAAGAGTTTTCTCGTGTGCTCATCAAGTTGTCTCAGTACAAGAATTTTTTTCTGCCTTCCCCTCTATATTTTCTCCAGTTGTCTTGGCAACCTTGAGTCATCAGTGTATTTGGTACAGCTTCCTGGCTTTCAAAGGCTGGTACGGTTATGTGGACTACCAATGGTATATTCTTTCTGACAGTCTTTCTTCCCAGAAACCTGACTTCTGCTCCCAAACACCCTCTGTGAAAGAACTACAAGCAGGAAATGGAGCAAATTCTCAGGTCTTTTCAACTTTGTATTGCCCCTGGCTACCTAGAGCTTCCTGGTGTAGCTGAATGAATTTCTCATAGCTAGCAAGAATGAAGTTTCCATGTGAGGCATGGATTCAAACACTCTTAGGATGCCCTTGATGCACCAGCTTCTTATGATTAGCCATGGGTTAAACCACTCTCAGATATTTGATTATCCACTTTTCAACTTGGGTTTAATTCTAAACTATTTCCCAGAAGAAGGTCACCCGCCAACTCACTCCTTTTTCTATTCCTCTTATATTTGAGCTAGGGCCTCTAACTACACAACCCAGGCTTGCCTTAATTCTCCTGGCTACCTATTGAGTGGTACTGCGGCATGTCATATATGGCAAAACAATGTGAGACATATTTGATGTGTAATATAATAACAGGTTAAAATGAAAATCTGGTACACATAATGACTAATAGAGGAATGCTGTGTAAAAAAGTAGAGGGTCAAAACATAGTTGCCCTCCAGAATAGAGGAACCGGAGAAATAGAGCTCATTCTTTCTCACACTCCAGTAGAGTCTCCAGATATATAGACCAGGGGGAGTTTTCTGATAAAACAAATCCCATTACAACATGATTTATCATTTGCTGTCTGAATTCCTTCAGAAGCTGAGTATGCTGTAAAGCAAACTGATGAAGGATGAAACATACACCTTCAAATGCAGAATTCTGTATAGGGCTCTACTACACTCAGCCTCTAAATTTAAGAGTGAGCAAGTAGCTCTAGGTACTGTGGGAGAGGGTGATGTGTGATATGTCTTCTAAGCAAGTGAAGTTCACACCCCTTTACAAAGGCTTTTAAGGCTTTTCAGAGCCCACTACAGTACAAATGGCTCACATGCATGTCCCACACTCTACCTCCCCTCCGTATGTTCATTAACAACTGCATCTGAACACTTAGTTTTGAAAACAGTGGGAGAAGAATAGGAGACAGTGGCATTATGCTTAACCAGTTTCCAGACTTAGGAACCTCCTGGAATTGCCAAGAAACTGAAGGATGGCGTTGGAAACTTCAGCTCTCCAACCTCATTTATTCAGCTTCTATAGGAGCCCCAGGGCCTTTGCTGGTTGATGCTTCAGTCTTTGGAATGTCTCATGAGTTCTGTCCTTTCCACCCTTTAAGAACATCCACAAATACTACCTCCTCTATAAAATACTCAGTATCAGTTGGAACAAATAGAGTTCATCTCTGCCTTTAATTCCCTAAATTACTCTAATTGTTAATAATACAAAGGAATAAAAAAAGAAAAAGAGCAACTTTTCATGTGTCATGAACTCATTGAAGTGTATCATCCAAATTAACTAATTCTCACACAAGCCCACAAGCCCATCTCCAACTCTATGGCATGTAGAATTTAAATCTGTTTTCTAAGTGTACATAATAAGTTCTAGAAAAAATGATGGAAAGTAAAGATTTGGATAAAAAAAAAAAAGAAAGCAAAACAAAAAAAAAACTCTGTAAAGATTCAAATGTTTATATATAATACATATATATATATATATATATATATATATATGTAATACTCTCTACATGAGCACTCATACACTTATTTATTGAGAGACTTCCCCTAACTGCCTACATCTTCTCCCTATCTTATAGCATATGCCACTACCACACTTTCCCACACCAAACTACATTAGATTATAAGTCCTATCAGTATATAAATAGATAATTTCCAGTTGACATTTGTGCTCCATGAAGCTGATGCTCTGTCAAAACAAGTAATTGATAAATATTGTTTATTTAATTAGCTATTAACATACATAGTGGTATCTACTTATACATGCTTGAGATTACTTATTTTTATCAAAAGCTTTCTCTATAGTTAGAAGGAAGATTTTCCACCTGATTTTTATAGGTGAAGAAATAGAAAATCAATAACATTTATTTACAAAATTAGGACCAAATCAAGGTTGACTATATTGATCCTAAATATCTACTTCAACTGTACTGCAGTTGTCTGGAATATAAAGAAATTAAATTCTTTGTGCTATGAATGATTTGAAAGTAGGCTTTATAGAAAGATTTGTAAAATATGACTTAGGAGGTTAACATTGTTTTTACAAGGTGTTTGGAGACAAAGCATGCTATCACACGGGTCATGAACCTACATGATTGATTGAACTGTTTTCCAGGGACTAAGGAGAAACAGCATCTTACTCTCTTGGTGAACTTGTTCCCATTAGGGAAGAGCCATCAATCAAGGAAATGTTCGAGAATTATGACCAATGTAGAACTACCATCTATCCTTGTGTGCGACGAACATGATTTCCCTTCAGTACAGTTGCTGACAAGAATGCCGAGCATGGAAACTGACCTGCTGTCAGGTGAGCTGCGTGGACAAGAACTTGAACTCCAGGCTTGAGCTCGAAGTGCACCAAGTTCTGGTTGAGTTTGTGGATGAGAACTTCAGATATCTGAAAGAAGAGTTATAGTTACTGTCACCAGAATCATTGTCATGACTATGAACTGCTGCACTGGGAGATACGTTGAATGTTCACCAAGACCTGCCAACATTATACAGCAGATGACAGAAAGAAAGTGTAGTGAGAGTTTTGGTTTCTTTAAACACCCAGCTATGTTATGTGAACATGCTTTTGTTTTAATTCCAGGTGTAGAATAGGGGGATGCTTCAGATTGCTGACTATCTCCTTGTGTGTGCTCGGCCAGCTGAAGATAGCTTAATTCTGGGGACTCTAGAGAGGTTATAAAAAGCCCAATGCCCAAAGAGATGACCACAGCTGTTTCTCCTGCTGGTTCTTGCTCCTGATGCTGCTGTTGCTGGTTTGTCAAGTGGTCAAAGGAAAAATGACAAGAAAAAGGCGGCAATATCCCAAGGAGACAAAGATTGGACTTGCCCCAAGGGACTCAACACCCCCAATTAGCAGGAAGTAGTCTAAAAGGATCCCAACACCCCCTCTCCCCACTAAACTTCTGTTTCTCCTACTTTTTGGGGGGGTTGTTGAAAGGGTTTGTGGGTGAGAAGGGTAGTATATATAGGAACCGGGAAACAAAAACAAAACAACCAACAAAATCATCTGCAAGAGTCTGTTATATATAGAACTGAATAGTAGCAGCTTGGGACAACCCAAACATTCTGATGTGATTTACCATGCCCAAGGGTTTTATGGGTAAGAACTTTATGACTATTGGATAATAAATGTTGTCAATACCATAATAAACAACACAGGTAAACACAACGAAGCCAGCTTAAGTAATCAACTGGTTAATATTTGTTTCAGACAAACAGGCATTTGGTAAAGCCCTTCTGAGGCTGGTGCATGTTGGTAGGAAACACAGGCTTCCAGACGACAGACTGTTCAGCTGAGCAAGGCGTCTGAGTAGAAATCACACACAGCAAGGCATCACAAATAGGGTAAAAGCCCTTCCTTTTGTTTAGCATAGAAATTTATTATGCCTTGCTTACGCATTTCGAGAAATTTCTGAAAAGCTCTGAAGGATAATCACACTACTTATGCATATCTGTTATCCTTGCCTTGTCTTTAATATACTATTTTAAGCACCAAGTTCATATTTTATTTAATATGCTATTAAGTCTAATTGGGAGGACCCTGGCTATTATTCTTCTAGTGAAATTCTTTTGCTTTCCCATTTTTATTTGCTGAGTTTCATCTCCTCTACTACGTTGCCGAAATGGTACTGCTGAACCTTAATAATTAAGCAGGGCCTCGTGGCTTAGTTTGGAGTCCATTATAGAGGGCCCCAGTTGGCAATGAACCTGCAGTGCCCTGCACATGAACTTCTCTGCTGAACAGGACAAGTGTGAGATGGTCCCCCAGACCACATGCCTGACCACATGGGATCCTTCTCTCAAATGCTGTCATTCTAAAACCATAAAGAAAACAAGGCTGTGTTTAAATTATGCTGGAACCACTTGGCCCCTCTGTAAAGATACTCCACTTATATTAGCAGGGGAACATTTCCTCAGTGGTCCAGGCTTACAAGAAGAATAGATTTCCAAGCCATTTCATCCAAGGTGTCTTTTAGTGGCATCTTGATAAGAAATAAACAGTGGATTTTCAGTAAACGCCTATCATAATGGTTTTGACTTTCACATTTATAAATGCATATAAACTATTAACATACATATACATGCAAATATACAAGCGTTGCCATATGTCAAGATACAATGAAAAAAAACACTCTAGTCCATTCATGAAAGACATCTCAGAAGCAACTAAGAAACTGACCTATTTTCTAGAGTATCAGAAACATAAAACAGAGCTTTGTGTCTATAGCAGGACTTCCCACTTTCATCCCAGTGCACAGATATTACTTCTTATTCCTGAAAATCTTCATATTCAAGTGAGACATATAAATAACTAAATCAGAAAACATAATTTATCAGAGCAACATTATTTTAACTTATTATCCCCAGAAGAGTCTCTTGTGAAAATAATTAACTTCTTAGATGCTTGTTGGTTTCTATCATTGATTCATTGGCTTTGTCTGTATCATTTACAAAACTACGCCAGGTGTGCAAAAATTAATCTGGAAACAGAACATATTTCTTGTTATTTAACTTGCATCAAAAGACATTGGATAAAGGATATATACTCTGTGGGAAAGAAATTATGCATAAAAAGCAAAACTAAATGTAATTTGCATTCCATACAAGAATAACCTCAATTATGACTAGGCATTTTGCTATTGAGATAAATTAGTAGTTAACATTTTACAAAGATCAACACTTCAAACCTCTGGCCAGGTTAATTACAGAACCACTTACTTGGCATTGTCTTCACCATATAAGGGTTATTTATATTTAATAATATCATATATGCATTGACTGCCTTACTTTGGCCATATTGCTCATGTCTGGCTACTCTTCCTTCCGTGTTGGTGCTGGCATCCCCAATGGAAGAGCACAGTGCTCAGACAACATATCCAGGTTTACCCAGATAATATTTGAGGAGTTGAGACTAGACTTCAGCTTTGTTTGCCTGCTAGTCCCAGTTCAGCACTACTAAAAAAAAAAAAAATAGGTTTCTTGACCCATTTAACCATGAGGGAAAAATGAAGACGTCGAGTTGTACATCTGGACGGGTGATTTTTCAGAGATAAAAGTGGTGCAGTATTTCATTCATTACGTTGTCATTTCTAGTCCATCTGTAACACACACACAAACTAAAATACTATCCCCAGTGCCACTGAGCAATGCGGGCCACAGGAACAGGCATTCCCCAACACTGTCCTCATGAGTGTGTTCATCCGACCCATCTATACAGATGGTAATAATTGAAAGTTTGGCCAACAAAAAGAGTATAACAAAGGAAGCATAGCTAGAGCCTCAATGAGAAGAACAAGTGCTTGCCTGGTAAAGACTCAAGTGACATCGCCCGTGATCACTCAGACACTAGACCAGCTGAGGCGAGATGGACTTACTTCCCTTGCTGTCCAGTGAAACGTGTGTCTCCTCAGAGAACTTCAACGGCCAGTCCTCCTCTTCTGCCCTCCTACACAGCCCATTTCCTATTGTAGTTCAGCTAAGCAATCATGGCTGAAGAAACGGCCTATCATTCCTGGTATCTGTCTGTTTGGTGGGATATGCCTATTAGTCAGATGAAGTTCACACTTCATTTAAACCACTAGTTGGAAAGGCGATGGGGACTCAATACAGACACTAGAAAGGGTGTCATGGGAGGGCCTTGCTGTAGGAAAGACAGCGATTCAATTCTCCACTGCATCTTTATCTCAAAAGATGAAGATTGAATGTATCAGAACAAACTCAGCTAGAGGGAAGTAACAGTGGAAAACCCTCGGGGGCTGAACAAAGGAGGCATTTTGTCGTCATGCATTCTATGTACCGTGGGTGGGCTGATGCTTCCCACCACACGGGGAAGCAGACTGGAGGGGAAGCCATCTCAAATGTCTCCATTTGCTACAGCACAGGAGGAACAGAATTTGCAAACACTTGAATTCTTCAGGTTGGAAGTGGCACGTGGCACTCCTCCCAACTCACTGTCTTAAGTAAGTCCTGAGGCTCTCCCTAGACAGTAGAAAAGCATAGTTATAATCCTATGTGCCCCGAAACACTGAGAGCAATCAATATGTGGTCTGCAACAGCAATGGCCACCATTCCAAGGAACATATTCAAGACTAGACAGTTTTTTATTGTCATTTATTCATATTACATTTCTACTGTAATCCCCTTACTCTTATCTTCTTGTTCTCACCCTCCCTCACTTACCTACCCTATTCCCTCCCCTAGAACTCTGACAGGTGGGGTTCTTCTCCCCCACCATCTGACCACAGCCTATCAGGTCTCATCTGGATAGCCTGCATCCCCTTCCTCTGTGTTCCCACATGGCCTCTCTACCAAGGGGCAGCGATCAAATCCCAGGCACCAGAGTCCATGTCAAGGGCAATTTTTAATAAAATTATTTAAGGGAAAATACACTCATATGGCTGGAATAAAAATGTTAACCATTGAAACAAAAAGAAAGTTTAAGAGAGGAGTTAGTAAATTTTTGAAGCACTCTAAACAAGTGATAAGGTAAAGACACCAATTCAGGAAAAAAAATGAATGGTGTTGGGATGTGATGCACTGGGGGTGGGACAAGTTGGGATGGGGTGTGAGAAGTGGATATGAACAGAATTCACTGTGGACATGTATGGAATTCTCAAATAATAAATAAAATACTATTTAAATAAAGCAAAACGTCCAATTGTTTTCCTTATTTCATTCAAAAGTCGGTGTTTTTTAGTATTCACCCAGGGATTTATTCACATTCTCTGAGTTCCTTGAACATATTTACACTTGTTATTTTGAATTTACTACCTTGTGCATCATCTAAATTGCTTTCCTTGGTGAACATTACTGTTGGAATAATATTTCAGTTTGGAGGAGACATAGTGTCATGGTTTTTAGTGTTGCTTGTGTTTTTACATTGAAACTGGGTCTTCTGGAGTTAGAACATGGTAGTGTCTTGATATAGACATTTGGATCTTTATTTCCTGCTATCCCACCTTTTCAGGTTTTGGATTCACTAGATAATATGTACAGTCCCATCTTACAGCCCTCGGTGTGAATGTAGAAATGGATTAACTGAAGTGTCCTAGGATAGCTAGGGCTACGTGCAAGTTCAGAGCGCAGGAGCGAGCCCCCATAGAGCTAACAGGTTCTTACCACAGATCCTCAGGTGTCTATGGAAAACATGTACACTCCTAAGTGGCCCCCATGTGGTAGGGACTCTGGTCATAGCACAGATGTGTGGTGCTCTTATACACATGCTTTTTTGAAATTACTAAATAGCAAATTTTAAAAGTCTTTGATAAATGTATCAATGACAAGGCTACCCTGGTCCAAAGTAATAATACTTGTACTTTTTTGTTTTGTTTTTATTTTGAGATTGTAATACTATTATAATATTTCTAATTTCCCTTTCCTCCTTTCAAACCCTCCCACATAACTCTCTCAGTTCTGAGTCTATGAGAGCTTAATTCAGTGTCATGTATATATGTTTATGTACACACATATATGTTTCTAAATATGATCTGCTCTGTTTGGACAATGTTACTAGCAAGCATATTTTCAGGGCAGGGCATTTAAGTTTGGATAACCATTTGGCATGCTCTTCTCATAATGGTGTTTAAGGAGTTTGGAAGACCACAAGTATAAGCCCCTTTTTCCTCGAGCAAGGCATCGTATCCTTCTCAGGGCGTGGCCTCCTCCCTCCAGGCCTGGCAGATCCACACCTGCCACTCCTCAGAACCCAGAAAGAAGCAAGGCAAGCAGGGCCAAGAGAGGAGAACTTGCTGCAACCTTGAGCAACTGGCCTTGGGCTAGCAGGACGTGCTCTTCCTGATGAGGCCTTGAGAGCAACAGCCGGCTCACACTCTCTGGAGATCTGAAAGCCTGCCTGGCAGAGTCCCCCAGGTGGAGGGCACTTGATTAACCTAGAGGTGGCCTTGTGATAAAGGGGTCAAGTGCTTCTCGCTGTGACGAATTCTCAATTTATTTCCCAGACAAGGTACTTCCACTCAACTAGCATTTCTGTTCCCTAGGGAAGGCTCTCATAAGTGGCTCAGGGAAGAGAGCTAGGGACACTTCACTGTAGCTTTGTCCTCCCACTCTTTGGGATCGCTGGACAGGCTCCGTGCTCCTATGCTACTGGGTGTTTCTTACAACTTCTTTCTAAGAAACGGACCAGAGTGCCTAAGATCAGCCTAAGTTTAGCTCTCATATACTAGGCTTGTTTTTTGTTGTTTATATCCATTCTGTCTTAACTTTTGCGTGTTTTATTACAATGGAAGCTATTTTAGCATTTCCAATGTTCCTTCCTCTTTCACACTTACTCTGTGAGGAACCTTCTCTTCTGTTTTCACATTTATTAATACTTTTCTATGGGATACTCTAACCCTCAGAACCACAGAAGCGGGAAAACATCTGAAATTTTAGCAGTGGTACTCTATCTACACAATTACAAGGATGGAGATGCCTCCCCACCTGACCCGCACTGGACCCTAGGTGAAAACCTATGGCTCCCGGTGGCGCTGTCAGAGGACAGCCACAGTCTTCTGAGTGAAGTTCCACTCATGCTAGCTAGAAGCCAGGTCTTACTGTAGCCATCCTTGCAATCCTATGTACTGGCTCTGTTCTTGCATAAGTGTCCTATGTGGTCACAAGGAAAGCACAGGGGAGGAAGATAGAGGAAGTAATTTGATGACACTCTGGACCATTTCTATATCTATGCTTGCCTGAACTGTATCTCTGGACTTTTAAATTAAATGAGTTTCAGAACTCACTTAATTGGCTGGGTCAGAAAAAAAATACATCAACAGATCTTACCTAGATTAAAAACTACAAGTTATCAGTGAGCAGTCTATTTTGTGAAATCTCAACCCATATCCTGGGTTGCATTTTCTCTTTTTACATTCTTTCTTTTTTATTTGTTTGTTTGATTTTGGTTTCTGGTGTTTCGAGACAGTGTTTCTCAGTGTAGCCTTGGCTGTCCTAGACTCATTTTGTAGACCACATTGGTCTCAAACTCACAGAGATCTGCCTACCTCTGGCTCCCCGACTGCCAGGACTGTAGGCATGTACTCCATGGCCAGTTGTCATTTTTCAATCAGAGAAACAATGTTTTCCACAATGAAGACACTGATTTCTCATGGGTTCTCTGTGGACACTACTAGGTTTGCTCTGACTGGAATCCTGGACAGGCTAAAATACCATCAATTTCTTTAGCCAATGCTCCAGTCTCCACCATGTTGTCTTGCTTTGCGCTGAAAGGACAGAAGTGCCTGTTCTGTACGAAAGCAGCATAACTGGTGCTAGCCACCTTGTCACTATACATTCTCTCCTTTTCTTATTGTCCTTGTTCGCTTCTCTACTCTGTGAAGGTTAGTTCATTAATCATCTTACTCTCTCCCCATCAACATTCCTTTTTCCAAAAATGCCCTTCAGTTCCCCAGTCTGCTTAGTAATCTGGAGAACTTAGTTATCTTTTTTCCATCACAAAACAATCACAAATGTAACTGTTACAAATTTCTTGAAGATCTACTATAGTCTCCAAATGCCTTATGTTATTTCTTTAATTGACAAATCTGCCTATGGGATTTCTATGACTTTAGCTAAATTATTTGGTTATTTTTTCTTTTATTGCCTCATCTGTATGATAGATCCATGAATATCAGTAACAAAACTAAAAAAAAAAAAAAAAAAAAAAAAAAAAAAACTGTCTTACATCTCTAGACCTGGGATGTCTTGACTAAAATGTAGAGCTTCCTAAATGTGCACCAAATTGTAAGGCATAAAACTCGAAAAAAATCACCTGTTCTCAGATCCCTGACTGATGCTAATTTCAGAGTTGATAGCATTCCAACAGTCCTCTAAGAGCTCCTATGGTGGCTAGATTACGTGTGGGTGAGAGAAGTTGAAAGCATCTTCTGGGGACCTCACCTGCTCCAGGTCCTCTGGAGACCTTTTGCTGTCTCTGGTTGCATCTTGAGAAGGCAAAACAAAGAGCTCAGCGGCAGTTGGTAAACCGGGCAGCACTGCCACCAGGATGTGCTGGCTGGGAACCCCTGTGGCCTGGGGAGACACAGAGAGCCAGGTGGAAGGCATCAGTAAGTGTGGCAGTCATACAGGAAGGCGAGGAGTGGTGACTGAGGAGCAGCTGTGCTCACAGGTGTGCATCATGTACTATGTGGTCCTGCAGCTGTGCTCACAGGTGTGGATCATGTACCACGTGTTCCTGCAGCTGTGCTCACAGACATGGATCATGTACCGTGTGCTCCTGCAACTGTGCTCATGGATGTGCATCATGGACTGTGTGCTCCTGCAGCTGTGCTCACAGACATGGCTCTGGACCCTGAGCTTCTCTCACTAATTCTACTACCCTCAAAGATGCTTAGACAGGGTTCGCCTTGACTACTATGTGCACTCACTGATCTTTCACTTACTAATGTTCAAATGATGAACTCAGTTGCCCAACTGTCACAGATGTCCATGTCCTTCTTGGAACAGAATCAGCTTCACAGAGGGCAAGGGCTATATGTTTCATAAGGATGAATTCATCCAAACACAAGTGTTAAGACACAATGATGCTAACTGCACTCCCATTGGGCTCCTGCTTTGCCTTCTCCTCCCTTTGCAAAGGGTCTGTTCTCCATGAAGTTGCTCAAGGACAGAGGAGAACTGTGTCTGATGGAGAGAAGGTATTGTGTGTACTCACTTCCACCAGAGACTTTTTGATGACTCGACTGATGTCCCTCCTCCACTCGGGAATGTCAGGGTTGTAGTCATCCAGGTTAGGAGAAAAAGCCAACCGAAGAGACCGGAATTCCTCTGTGGATATAACAGTAAGCTCATTACAACAAGATGAATAGCTCCACAAAGCCGTCTAAATTTTGTTTTCTATGCAGCCTTTCATACACAGCAAAATGTCACAAGAAGGCAAACTCACTAAAGTTTCCCTGTTACCCCCATAGCTTGTCCTTTGCTAAACTGAAGCCATGGACTCTGGCCCATAGCTAGCTCCATCATCCCCAGCTCTGAGGGCCCTGGATACATGGCAGTGTTACGACACCAGATCATATGCATACCCTGTTCCTCTAACTGGATTGCTCACTTATTCCAGTACCTACGTACAAAGGTATTCTAAAGCTGTTTGCAGTTATGCTGACTGACCATGCTACCTCAGCACTGATGTTTTTATTTCATTTCTTAAAGATATCACTGTATTGAGAGTAGGGATCTATCATTTTATGAAGGTATAGTCATGGGGATATTACATATTTATATTTATTAATTATTCTGTTATTAGGGTTTCTTGCTCATGAATTTCCTAGGATGCTGTTTCATGTTCCTAACATCAGGGGTATTTTAATGTCCTCTGTAGCCCCTGAGTTATTCTTGATGCTCTAGGATGTAGGACGGTGATTCAACTAACAATAATTGTATAAGAAGAATTTTCTGGGAGGAAATGGGCTCAGAGGAGGCATGGAGAATATTTAGACCAAGGCATGCGGGACAGGAATCAGCTGGCAGAAGAAACCATGTATTGCAAGAAAGGCTCAGCTTTAGCACTCTGACACTGTGTCATTAGCTAGCATCTGTCCCCAGAAAGTGAAGCTAACACCCCAGGTTGGCATGAGCTTCAGACCAGTGTCAGGTGTATTTTTTTTTTTTATGTTCTCACCATCTCTACCTCACACTGTTTGGCACACAGAAAATGCAGGTCACAGGACCCTCCTCTCCACAAATATGCTAATTTCTCCACATTGCACTTAGAATAAATGCACTTTCTTATGACAGTCTTTTCCATCCCCTATATCATGGCATAACTGGCCTCTGCTGCCTCATGTCCAGCAGTGCTTCTCTGCCTGAACACTCTGCACTGCTGGGCTCTGTCCACCTCACTGCTTCTCAATCAGGCCATCACTTTCCATACATGATGCTTCTTCTTGCCCCACATCACAGCATGCCAGGCTCTTTCTCCCAATTTCTTCTTGAAGAGACTGTTTTACACACACAACTGTAGGGAGTATCCCACCCATAGGAAGTATCCCACTCTTCACTAGTAGACTCCTTCACTCATGGGTACTTCTTGTCTTCTTTATACTTATTGGTACTGAATACACACACACACACACACACACACACACACACACACACACACACACACACATCAGTGAAGATAGAGACTCTGTGCTCTTGGCCTTGGAACTATACTGTAGGTTTCTAAGGGCCATTCATGGACCATGCAATTTGTGGTTATATATTCAACGTATAAGTGATTCCATTTCCATGAAGGCTCTGTTATTCATGCATTTGCTTATGTTACAATCAATTCTTGTTTCAAGCATGTCTTTGTGCTTCAGTGGGGGCTAAGTGACATCAGTGATGACAATTATACATCTAGGAAGCGTAAAAGCCCACTTGTGCATCTCCCAACAATGCCACCAAGTTATCACACACATGCTTTGAAGAATCTTACATGAGAACATGTGTGCCTATGACAGTGGCTTTGTTCGAAAGATTCGTTTCTCAAAGTTTGACTATTTTGTGAGTCACTGGTCACCCCTGTGAGCATCACTAATTCATTTCTGGTGGAAAACAATTACAAGCATGTAAATTAGCAGTGTGATAAATGGCAGCATCAAAGAGTCACCCACTCAGTTCTAAATTTTCTCAAAGGCATAGTTTGATGTCATTCTTACTTTCTCCTTACCTCTTATCAAAGGACAGTGACTTCATCTATAAGGGAAGGGGGTCTAGCCCAAAGAGAGGACTCAAATGGTGTGGCTCCTCATCATCACCTAAAGATAGAGTGGCCTAGAAATGCTCTTCCTAACTATTCAAAAACATGTAGTAGGGCTGGAAAAGAAAAAAAATGCCAATTAAATGACTTTCCCTCCTCAGTTCCTAAAGGAAACCAATTTGACACACTTACCACTTAGTAAAGGCAGACCTGTGCCTGGAGCATAGGAAGACAGAAGACATGAGCTAGAGTGCAGTCTGGTGCCTTCCCCTCAGTCTGCTGCCTTCCCCCTCAGTCTGCTGCCTTCCCCTCAGTCTGCTGCCTTCCCCCTCAGTCTGCTGCCTTCCCCTCAGTCTGGAGTCTTCCTTTCAGTCTGCTGCTTTCCCCTCAGTCTGCTGCCTTCCTCTTAGTCTGCTGCCTTCACCTCAGTCTGGAGTCTTCCCCTCAGTCTGCTGCCTTCCCCTCAGTCTGCTGCCTTCCCCTCAGTCTGGAGCCTTCCCCTCAGTCTGCTGCCTTTCCCTCAGTCTGCTGCCTTTCCCTCAGTCTGCTGCCTTTCCCTCAGTCTGCTGCCTTCCCCTCAGTCTGGTGCCTTCCCCTCAATCTGCTGCCTTCCCCTCAGTCTGCTGTCTTCCTCTCAGTCTGCTGCCTTCCCCTCCATCTGCTGCCTTCCCCTCAGTCTGCTGCCTTCCTCTCAGTCTGCTGCCTTCCCCTCAGTCTGCTGCCTTCCCCTCAGTCTGCTGCCTTCCCCTCAGTCTGGTGCCCTTGTGTAAACCAGGCTTCCTCCATCACTCCTCAGTGGTTTGCCTCACGCCATTGGCATAATGGCCTTTTCTCTTCCTTTACTTTGCTAGCTTTGTGCTTTAGGTGTCTTCGGGTGCATCTGCTGGCTCTCCTTTCTTAGGGCGCTCACTCTAGAAAACTTGCAACTGTCAATTCTGTCTCTATTCCTTTAAGAGGTAAATCCCTAATAACTTCAAGGACCATGGGTGAGGCACTCCTTTGAAATTAGCCTTAATGAAAAAAAGACAGAGCTGTCCTCTTCCTGCCTCTGTGGGACGGTAACAGTAGTTGCTTCAGATGGTTTAACCACACTAATGACCCCTAATAATCTCTATGGCTTCCCAATATTCTTCTGCCAGCTAACTGCAGGATTAAAACAACAACAACAAAACAAAACAAACAAAAAAACACAAACAAACGCTCTTCCTTTTTTATCACTTGAGTTCAAGCTTTCCTGTTTAATGCTGGCCAGTGCAATTTTTATTTAATGTCACAATTCATTAAAAGTTCCAAATTAGCCGGGTATGGTGGCGCAGGCCTTTAATCCCAGCACTCAGAAGACAGAGGCAGGTGGATCGCTGTGAGTTCAAGGCCAGCCAGGTCTACAAAGTGAGTCCAGGACAGCTAAGGCTACACAGAAAAACCCTGTCTCGAAAAACCAAAAAAAAAAAAAAAAAAAGTTCCAAATCACAGGGCAGATGCTGTCACACAGTGTTTACCACTTGCCTCACAGGTATAATACTTCAGATTCAATCCTAGCACTGCCCAAATGAACAAACAAACAAATAGAACATTCCAAACCATGTATATGACTCTCTGGATAACTCGTCTGAAAATGGATGAGGGATAGTTAGAGCAGGCTACCTGGCCTACTAATACTTTTAATGAAGATAGATGACCACCCACTGTATGTAGGGTGACCACCTTTAAAGGATGTGTTTAAAGAGACTTGGGGAGTGAAGATATAAAGAGTAACAAGAGGAAGTTGGTGAGGAAATGTCCCTTCTAGGTGCAGACGTTTTAGGCTCTGTTTATTCATTATGCTTATGCCATGTTTTCTCATTTGTAAAGCAGTGATAATTATAGGGTTATTTTCTCTCGAGTATGTTAGCACAATTTAATAAGGCAGTGCATATATCTCAAGAGCTTGGGACAGCTGCTGGTGATTAAAACAGGCTTCATCAATGTTAGCCCGTGTCACTGTCACTGTTGTTATTAATGGAACTGTCACAAAGTAGCAGAATTATTTTTAAGCCAGTAATTTCCCCTGCCTGTCCACAATTTCCTAGCAGTAAATGATGGTTTGGGTAAGAACAACACATAGACCTTCTGGATTTATGAATTTCTCTCTGATTTCAAAAAGGTCATTCATATACCTGACAAAAGGAACAGGAGGAGAGAAATCCATCCAGGAGAGGAAATCATCCATAGGTAAGGTTATGAGTCAAGTTAGTTGGGGTACTGTGGTTTGAATGTGACATGTCTCACACACAGTCATGCTTTTGAATGCTTGGTCCTCAACTGCTAGCACTGTTTGTACAGGTCATGAAACCCTTAGAAGGTAGAACCTTGCTGGAGAACATATGCCACCATGTGTGGGCTTGAGGGGTGTTAGAGCCTGGCCTTACTTTGGGGGGCTTTCTGCTCTGCTTCCTGAATATGGATTTGGGATTATCAGGCAGCTTCTCCATCAGCTGCCAGGTCTGACCCGCCTTGGACTCTAACCTTCTGGAATCCCTCTGGAGCCAAAAGAAACCTGGCAAGTTGTTTTGGTTAGAGTGTTTGCCACAGAAACAGAAATGAAACTAATACAAAGTATCAGAACATGCACCCATGGTCAAGGGCAGCTGGCTCTAAAGCCGAATTCTGACCATTATTTGCTGGGTAAAGTGACAATTAACACAATCACTTCCTTCAGGCTAGAGTTTCGGTCAAGATGAAATACAACCCCAGCAGGCAGAAACAAGCTAGGGAGAGAGGTTGAGTTGACAGCCCTCCCCGCTGTGCATGGCCACGCTGTACCCTTCTGGTAGAGAATGCCTCACACCCAGGTTTACTTCTTCGCTTCTTGCTGTCAGAGCTGACCAAACCTTTTCAGACAGGAGGGAGAAGAAAAAGTATGAGGTCCAACACTGAGCCAGATGTTTCTAGAACAATATCCTTAGGCCTTTTGGTCTTCAGACCTGCTCAAAGTTGCTTACAAATTGTTCTCTGGTTGTGAAGACCAAGTTGATACTACAAGAAATTGGCGGGGAGGGGGGGGGGGGGGGTGGGGGGGGGTGCGCAGAGAAGGAGCCTTAAGCCCTAAAGGAAAATCTACACCTACATTATGTTATTGGAGTCAATTTATTCTGGGATTGGGTTAAATTGATATTTGAAAAAAGAAGATGAACATATATTCTATATCTAGTTTTATAATCTTACTCTTAAAATTTTAATTTCCCATGATGCATATGTGCCACTTTCGTCTTAAGAATAAACACTTCCATCTTTACCATCTCATATCTAACTGATTAGCTTTTTCTATAGAAAAAAATATTGTCAAAGTGGGATCAATCTGTAAAAAAAAAAATGTTTTTATATCTCATTTTCAAGCAATAATACTTCCTTTACATTTCAGTAAATTTTTATCTCATCTAATACTTGAAACAAATACATTTCCCCAGGCATTCCAAAACTGTATTATTTGCCTATTTCTCCAACTAACATCTAGTTCTTGCCTGGCATATGGTGACTGTGACATTTCTATTGCTCTCAGTCTAAGAGGGTTTGCTGGTATTGATGGTGTGGAACATTTTTCTTTTGTTTCAAGTACAGATTTGTGAAAGGAGATTTAAAAGTATTTGAATAATGGAAAGGTTTTCTTTAAATGGAATTTAAAACCCAAAATCTCTCTGAATTGACCATTTTCTCTAATAACTGGTTTTTGCTACTCAAATACCAGAAAAAAAATCCCAAGTGTAGTGAGTTTGCCTTAATCTCCATGAAGGCCAGTCCAGCCTACCCTGGTGATTGAGCTAAGGGCCTCCCTTCATGTACCAGAAACTTCCACGGTACCAGGACTATTGCTTGGCTGGTGAACGATGTTCTCTAAAGGAGAGCTTCAGACCATCCTAGCTCTTTCTCAAGTACTGCCATCTTTAACTCAGGAGAGTCTTCAGCTAGCACAGCCATATCCACCGGAAACAGTGAGGGTCATGAAGCCAGCACAGCTGCTTGACCCAGTTCCAGCAAAGCTGAGTGGATTGTTACAGTGGCTGTCCTTCAGTCTCTAGCTTTTGGAGTTTTGTCTCTGCAGGTTGCATTCTTGCGGACTTTCTGCATTACGATTCATTGTATATCTTTTCCTGTGAAGAATTATGTCTGAGTCTTTTAAGGAAAATCCTAAAGTTAACCTTATTTGGAAGTCTTCCTTATGCCTTGGAGACCATTAAGCACAGATAAGCACATAGCTAGATGACATCATTGCTCCAGGAATCTTCTTGGGGCATCTGCCCTGGAGCAAACTCAAACAGCATAATTGGTACAAGGTAAACAGGGACAACTGACTGGTCAGGAGAATAGGTTACAGAACCAAGGTCTCTTTTTATTACAGGCTTAGAGCTTTCTAAAAATGCAGTTTAAAGATAGGGGATTTCATTTTCTCTCTGAATAAGACCGGTGCAGACTGATTAGGATAATTAAGTAATACAAACCAATTGTTAGTTGATCAAATTATGGTCATGTCACCGACCAGCCTATTTTTAATCACAAGAATATACATGCTAGGTTTAACAGATAGATATGATCCTATAGACAGATAAGGTTGAATAGTTAGATAGGATCTTCAAAGCCTCAGAGACCCACAGAATATGTCATTTAAGAAGCTTTTAATATCTTAAAGATTCTTTGACAACAAGACAGATTAACTCCTGGCAACACCCAGCCTATCTCAAGAAGATGATGAGCAGCAAAGATTGTCTTTATGGAGATGGCATCATATGTGGCAAGCCAGCCACTGGGCAAAACATCCTCATTTTTGCCACAGACAGAATTATGCCTAAAAATGGGCAAGCTTGAATAAATGCAGAGTTGGTGGCCAAACTCTGCCAGGACAGAGTAAGCAAGTCCTCAATAGTTCCTGCCTCACAAATATGTCTGTCAGCTATATTGGGACAGAAGGCTGACGATGATGCTCCAGCATTATAGAGAGTTTTAGGTGACTGTTCAGGTAGCAAACTGTCACTTTTTTTTTTTCTTTTCCTTCTCATTTTGGAAGCTGCTAACTTGCACTTCTGGTCCACTCAGGTAACTAAGTTTCATTCCTTCTCAAGTCTCTGATGGGACTGAAGACCAGATAGTTTAGTCTTATAATTAACCTAAGCTGTGTAGGGGTTAAGATGTTTTTAGGTCTAGATAGAGGTTTTGAGTTGGCAGTGATAAGAGATAATAGATATTGATTCTCATTCAGAATTTTAGACTCACCAAGATAGGAAAGATGTTTCCTACAAGGCTGCCAAATGTAATTATCCAAGATACCTTGAATGTAACATTCATATGATCCCTCATTGTTTTGTGGTTCTTCTTGCTGTATGTAATTTTTCTACTTACATGTAATAATATAAATGTATGTGCCAAAAAAGTAAAAATAAAATATTATTTAAAAAAGATATGGGATTGTATGAGAAAGTGACAGGCATGAGCCACATTGTTGAATCTGCCCTCATGTACATAAGTGTTTCCCATGGTCAAGCAATTGTAAGAAAAAATGAAGTAATGGAAATTAATGACTATCTTACTTAAGTGACTGGTTCCAGAACAGTGTTAAAGTAGTAAAGAATACCTGCTCCAGCCATCCTATAGATCTAGAAGAAACACACACACACACACACACACACACACACACACACACACACACACACACAAACTAGTATACTTTCGATAGAGTTCATGAATTTACACTGAAGAGAGAAACATATTTACCTTATTGTTGAAATTTTAATTCACCAAAAAGATAGTAGAAATTAGGACTAAAAAGCAAAAGGAAGAAAGCAAGACATATATTTGCTATAAATTTGAGGAGAGCCAACACCACGTGTCTATTGATGATAGGTCACTGAGGTGGCAGAAGGTAGAAGTGCTAGTTCAGAGGGTGAAAACTGGGTAAGGGAGGGGCTGCGTGTCTGTGGCCAATGAATAGGAATCCTTCATAATTTTTTTGCCAGAAACTGTTGAAATAAACATAAAATTTCACCCTCATGTTAGAAAAAAAGATAGGGTATTGTATGGGGGTATATCCCTGGAGGAATAAAAGTCAGTAAACCAGATAAATTGACTAAAATATACTCTTCTTACTTTACAGCATAGATGATGAAATATATAGTAAAAGAAGTTTGGTATTAGAATTTGATATTCATAAAAATACCAGTTCAAATAGTTTCTGTTTGCCTGGATTGTGCTCATCCTACAAACACTGCCAGTCTAAAAGCAGGCTGACATATAATAAATGTGTCTGTTTTGGAGACACAATCATTTAGATTCTTTAAATTGGAGTTATAAGGCTGATAATAATAATAATAAAATCTGTTTTGTTTATATTTTCTAATTGTAATGAAACTTGTAATCCTGGGCATACAATGAAAAATCAAACACATAATCTGTACCACTTGGATAATCATTAGTCTGTCTTTGCTCTGTAAAACTGGTATAAAGAATCACCTGGTTGTTAGTAAAGTGAGCTAGAACATCAAAGCTGTAAGATTCCCCTGACAACCATTGCTGGCCCACTCCCTCCCACTCAACTTGCAGACTCCTTATCTACTTTGCCCTGCCAACACCTACTGAGGTCCCAGCAATTAGCATCATGGGACAATTCCATCACCTGAGATGAGGATAGAGGTGCATCAGCCAAGATGGCACTCACCATACACTGCGATGGTCTTTGTGTCTTGCAGGATGGCATTCCCAGCTGAGACCTGTACTGTGATGGTATTCATTCCTTCAGAAGTAAACTTGAACGATATGCTGCCTTCCAAGGTGATCAGAGGCTGCAAGAAACAAGGCCATGCGGTGAAGAGGAAGTCAGGATTACCGTTGAAACAGCCTCTGGCTTGAGTATCACCACATTTCCCGTGTGCTGGATGGAGGCAGTCTCGTCCTGGTGTGCCACGGTATGAGTGTCTATGCTTTCCCATCAGCTGGAGTCCAGGCGAAGGTTATTTCAGAATGAATTTTAAGTGATTCTGCATCTTTCCTAGAAATTAACCCCTGTCTCCTGGTACCATCCTGAGTTGGGACTGGGGAAAACAACATGTCCGACAGGCCTTGTCTGTTAGCAAGAAACATATGTCTCTGTGCGTATCGTTCCCTATTCAGTGGAAGTTAAATCCCAATGAACCACTTAGATAAGTGAAGAGTAGAAGCCTCAAATGTATGACGAAATGCTGGGAATTTCGGGGCTTTCTGATATTTACCTGCAGGATAAACTACTGATAGTGTGTTACATTGGAAGACAGCAGTCCCAGACACAGAACTGGACACTAGTTAAACAGGAGTGGCCTGTGTGGTGTCCACTTAGCAGCACTGTCAACAGTTTCTTGAAAGTTGCTGGTATGAAAACATGCACTAATTGGATTGTGCTTTGAATACTCAAAAGAAAAAAAATGTGTGGAGGAGCGTTGATTATAATACAATCAGACACTCGAGTCCTAGAAGAAGAAAAAATTAGCCTACTGACCTGCCTTGCCTCATCCTCACAAACACTTCTCTTCTGTCTTTCTTAATTAGTTTTACAATCAAGATCTGCACTGTATGGTAAAGAACGCTCCAACACCCTGTCTAAAGGTCTTTCAGCAGTCTGTTGAGAATTTGGTCATACATTTTAACATGGGGGAAATGAACAAAAGAATTTTAATTCTTTTATTTTCTAGTGATAGTTTTAAGATAAGTAACACCCCCACCTCCACCCCCACCCCATCATGGCCTCAGGGAAGAAGGTCTGGGTAGTAAGATCTGGCTGGAGAAATTCCACTATGACCTTTGAGAAGCATCTCCAGTTCCTCTGCCAAGCCTCATAGCAGTCAAAGTTCGCCTAGAGGGCATAAATGGAGAGGAAGCTGGAGATACAGGGGAGGGAGAGAGAGTAGATAGACGGAGCAGGTGAGGGAAAAAGATGAACTCAATGAGCCTTCTGAGCACACATGGCTTGCTCTCCTGGAAGCTCAGGCTACATTCAGCCTCAAGCCACAAGCCACCTCATTGGGTTTGGCTGCATCAGGCATGAGCTGTGCCTCTATCAGTGGCTGCTCTGAGGAAGCCCGGCTCACCTCCGTGTTATTCCCGTACCACCACACGTAAGTGAGAGTGCCCACTTGGCTGGGCCAAAGCACTGCGGTTGCATTGACCTCCTTGTTCTTTGTTGTGACGAAAGGAAGGGACAGGTGCACATGCTCCAGTGGACCTGAGTGCAAGAGAAAGAAAGAGGCGCCATAGCGAGCAAAGGCTTTCTTCAGCTCCACCTTCTTCAGCCTGGGAACCCCAAAACTTTGCAGCCACAATCTCTAGAAGTGTTTGCCGCTTTCCCTACTACGAGGAAAGAGCATGCTCTGAACAACACGTATCACAACTCTACACACTGACCCAGCTACTGGGTCTAAGCTATGCATATAGAAATGGCAAACATTAAGTAATTTATGAAGCCCAAGCATCAACCACTAAACTATAAGATTTCACAATTTCTTTCCACAAAGCTATGTCTTCAGAAGTAAACCAAGACCTGGAGCCTCCTGAAGTGCATGTTAGGGTTGGGGATACAGGAATCCATGAACTCAAGAATTATTCTTATGCTTCAGAGTGTTAAAGACATGGATATGTATAACTGTGTACACTTGAGAAAAAAGCTATCAGCTCAGGCCAGTATGTGACACATTGGTACTTGGCCTTAAATTACACTTGCTTAGAACTGAACTGCATACAAATGGAAAGCGAGTGCCTTGTAAACCTGTTCCAGGCATCAGGAAGTGCATTTTATTCTGGCGTTCACTTGTTGTATAACTCTTTCAGTCTCCTAACCACATAGTTTTGCCCCTGCATGCTCTTCCTTGGTCTTCCCAGGCTTGTTTGTTTATAGACTTTTCCCAGATCCTTGTGACCCTAATACCAAGCGGACCTTCCTCCTTAACACTCTGATTTACCTGGTGTGAGCTAAGTAACTCAGGAGACAAGTGACTGCTGAGTTGGCTCAATGACGCAAGCCCAGTGACCTGAGTTAGGTCCTTGGAACCCATGCATGGGTGGAAGGAGAAAGGACTCCACATAGTTGTCCTCTGTCCTCTATACATGTGCTGTGACATGCACTGCCCATGCTCACCTTTCACAGGTACACATGGACATGCATAGGCACACATGTGCGCATGCACACACACACCACAGAGAGAGAGAGAGAGAGAGAGAGAGAGAGAGAGAGAGAGAGAGAGAGAGAGAGAGAGAGAGAGAGAGAAGTAATAAATCAGTTTTAAAAGATAAGAACTAGACAGTCTATGACAAAAATCCCAGGTTCATCCAACAGGAATTCATTTTCTCTATCTTATAGATGAACACTGAGTTTCTGTTTTCCAAACTGGACGATCAGAGTGAGGACAGTGTCAAGGTGTCATTGCGGCCATCATAATTGGAGTCATTGCTATACTGTGGTCAAGCTCAATAGTTTTGAGTGTTGCTGGGCACTGGGTGTGATTGATGGTGCTCAGAACACCCAACACTTGGTGGCTCTTAGGTCATTTTGAAGGAAGAAGGCAACGAACATAGAAAGCAGAATTAGGAAAGAGGGGCCTGTTGTTGATGGAGTATTCAAGGGGACATCCTCAGGAATGTCACCAGGCAACATTGAGTAAAGTGCTGTGTTGTTGTTTGGTATCTGTTTGGGAAGTTCCCGGGTGGGAACAGCCAGTGAACATGCCTTGAGGGGCCATGCCTGCCATGCTGACAGAACAGGAAACCCAACAAGGGTAGGGTGTGAAATAATAGTGGACAAGAATGCAGGCATGGGCATCCGAGAAGTGCTGAGGACCCAGTGCGTGCTGAGTTTGTAGTTGCCGAACATGGTGCACATGTGCTTGCATCTTTACCCTTGATCATGGTGTGCATGTATGTTTGTGTGTGTGTGTGTGTGTGTGTGTGTGTGTGTGTGTGTGTGTACACCTGGAACCAGATGTGAAATTAATACTGCAGCTTTCTAGGCCTCTTGTATTCATTTACTTTCTATTGTAAAACACTATACTTTTACAAATGTGTCATGCACGGAAAGTGAAATTACTTGCTCTGAGTGTTTCCAGCCATGTGCCTAACAAGCAGGAAGATTTGGGTCTACCATACAGGGACTTGTAATATAGAAAAAGGACAGCAGGTGGCGCTGCATCATTTCATATCATTGAAAGAATTTCTTGAGTCAAGTGGATTTCCCTTTTGACCAGACTTTCTAGAATGCACAAAATGGCTGAAGTCTGTAAGAATGAACTCGTGTGTGTGTGTGTGTGTGTGTGTGTGTGTGTGTGTGTGTGTGTGTGTGTGTGTGTGTGTCTCCTGTGTGTGTGTGTGTGTCTCCTGTGTGTGTGTGTGTCTCCTGTGTGTGTGTGTTGTTCTAGAGACATGTAATGATCTAATTAAATCTTACAAATATGATATTGGTATTTGTCTAAAGGATCCACTAGAAGTAAACACTATTCAAACTATAAGGAAGAGATCTAAAGGCAAGACTGCTTAGATTTCAGTATTTTGAAGGATGTTATGAAGTCATGTTTCTAATATGAGAATCCACTAGGCCTGAGATACAACCCAGATCACCCTATTTTATAATTTAATTCTGGGGCATGTGACTTACTAAACAAGACATATGGCTTGCTTCCAGTCCAACAAAACTGTGGTGCCAATAGTTGCACAATCTCGTGATTTTTCAAGTCACACAGGTCAGAGCTTGGGGCCATAGAGACATAGGCACATTGCTCCTATGTGGGGAGAATGACAGATCTAGCATGGATTAAAACACCCAGTTAGTATATTGTTGTTTGCTTTTCATTCTATAAGGTTGCAGACACTCCAGGGGCCCTCATCCCTAAAAGATGGCCATGATGAGGCAGTTTTCTGAACTGAAATCTTCTTGCCCTCTAAATTTTCTGCCCCATTCAGCTGAAGGCCCCAATCTGCACCAAGTGTCTCATTAGTTTGCAAAGTAGCAGAGCCCAGTGAATACTATCCCCAAGGAGTTTCCAACTGGCAGGCCTCAATAAATTACCCTGGTGCCCTGCAAGAGCTGCGTGCGCACTTCTGAAACTACAGCAGAACAGCAGTTCCCTTTGTTTCTGATGACCTTTGCAAACTCATACTGAAAAACCTTTGAATAGGAATCAAACCACCTTTCTTTTCTGGTGAGTAGAGGGAAATGTGTGCTTGAGCAAGCACTGAGATTCCTGCGGGGGGGGGGGGCTTGGGTGGAAGGTGAGGCAGGAATGGGAGAGTCCTGACAGCTAAGAATTGCTGCAAATTCCCAGCCAGCTTATAGCTCCCTAAGTCCCAATACATCTGCACTCTGTAGTGAGGGAAAAAAAATCAAATTTGATTAAGTGGCAGAATGTCACTGGTTTTGCTTGATAGAATCATTGGCCGAGAAATGTGCATCTTTTGACAGAGAAAATAATTTAGGCTTAGAGAGGAGTGTGACTCACTCCACCAGGGATCCGTGCTTGGTCACTGCGACAGGTACACTGACTGTCACCCTGACCTGATCTAGAATCATCCAAGGGTCAAAACTACCTGAGATCCAACAAGGGCCAGGTGTTCCTAGCAACGGAAACAACAAGCAGTGCCCAGCATCCTTCATAAGTTACAGCTGATGAGGGAGCTTCTGGGTTGGGATAACTGAGGTGGAAAGACCCATCCTAAATGTAGGCAACACCATTCCATAGACTCGGGGCCTGGACCACAAATAAAGAGGAAAACAGCCAATCCCAAACTTTTATCACATCCTGCTTCCTGACTGTGGATGCAAAGTGACTAGCTGTGTCATGGCCCTGCTGTCAAACCTCCATTAGAATGGCTGACTTTGTGAGCTAAAATAAATTTTCTATTCTTTTGTAACAGAACTGAGAGAAGTAACCACAGTGTGATTGCTCAGTGCCTTTGGGTTCCATCTACAATGCTAACCCATCCTTTACCTATATATGGTGGACCTTTGTCATCTCAAACCAGTCATGACACCCTTGGTGTTTAAGATGTTTGGGAGTGTGACTCTCAGTGTAAAATAATACCAAACTCTAATTTTCCCAATCATTGTTTTTGTTTTTGTTTTTGTTTTGCATCTAAGTGAAGGGGCTTTGGTCACCTACGCTATCTACTCTAGTATATGTGAAAAGATGAGCAAAGCGAGTTTATGTGCATAGAACGGGACATGGGTCCTTTAGGAGAGATGCTTGAAAGCACCTGCTGAGATGAGACTAATGGAATGGGATTTAAATGCATTCAAGCTAACCACTTAAAACATATCCTGCTTCAACACAATTACCATAAAATAGCTAGTTCTTGTCCCCAAGGCTAGCCTTAGAAAGTGCCACAGTATATAAAGAATGCTTACCCAACCATTCAACCAACATGAATCTAAAAGATTAGAGTCAGAACATGAACATTCCATTGTAAATCATCTCCCATTAAGGTTAAGGCACAATCTAACTACTACTCTGATTAAAAGAGAAAATTACATATAAACAAAAATCTTCTTTCTTTTAAAACCAAAGGCTTTTTAGCAATCCTTGATTTATTGAATAGAGGTGAGGTCTGCATTCCTCTCCAGGATTTGGAAAACCTGGAGTTCTGAGCAGAGACAGTGAGTGCCTTGATGGACAAGAACAAGTAAATGAATGAGGAATTGTCTACAAGGTACAAGAAGGTTGAGTCCTGAGACTAGATAGAAGATCCTGAGGAACGTGGACAAGAAGCCATGCCTGAGCTTTAAAGCTATACTGACAATCAATTAGAGTGTGGAGGATGTATTCAAAATTTGTGGGCCATGGAATACAGGTATGACTCCTAGTGAGGCTAGACTTTCAGCAAGAGACCCTCACAGCATAACTATGAGAACTAGTAAGACTACATAAACAGCTGTTCTTAATAAATATACTGTTACTTCACTGGCAAATTGTTTTGTTACAGATATTGATTGTGATATATTGCTAAAGATTTTAAGATTATTACAAGACCGCCATCATGTTTAGTCCCATAAACACAGTAAGCAGAAAGTATTGCATCTTTGGCTGTCCTGGAAAAGCTTAGGGGTCTATGGAGTCTATGTAACATGTCATGAACCTACATACTTCCACCGTTCCAAGGACTGTGTGCAAGAAGAGGATTGCTGATGGGGCTCCCTAAGCCAATCTCATTAATGATGCTCACCACCGAGGTCAAGAGCTAAGACAGGTACACCTGAATCTAGAGACTAGCTGCGTGAGGAAATGATTTTTGACTCTTTAAATCATTTGCTTTAGCTCTATGAACACAGAACAGTATGGCTTCTAACCATACCTACTGCATGATGGTTTTCAGAACTAAGGTAATTGGCACAGAGTGTGGTTAGTGCAAAGCCTGGCTGGAATACACAGTAAGAGCTTAATAAAGTGTAGCTAGAAAGAAGAAGATTGGACAAGCAAACAGTGATCAGGTCTACTTTTGTTTGGACCCAGAGAAGGGAATACGTTTCTGTGTAAGATGAGAGACAGTCACACAGCAGCACACAATCTGATGGCCGTCGCTAAACAGCCCTGTCCTTGTCAGGGGACCACCATAGCTCTCTTGTGAAAGTGCTGTATGTTTTTGTTGGGAATTTCTACTTCCAATTTCATTCCATGGGCCAGGTGAGGGGAGAGGCAGGAAGTAATGCCATCCTTAATACCTTTGCCCTTGAACTTGGATTTTGAACAAGGTCATCTATACAAAACAACACATTCCATTTTAATATAAATTGTTTTTGTAATAACAATGCAAGTCGTAGACTGTTGGGAGAACCTCACACCTACAAATACTTATGCCACCGACTTACTTCATTTAATTTGCAAGTTATTATTTTACCATGAAACTCACAACTTCAAATTCTTTCATGGGGAGGGCACTCAGGAATCTTGGACTTGATCCCTAGTATAGAGCATCCCTTAACCTATATCATCTTCCCCATTAGATGACCTTCTCTAAAATAATGGATCCCTTACAGTCCAAAACTTAGGAAACAAATTTCTTAAAGGAGAAAAAGACTAAAAGGATTATTCTTGGGAAGGTACCTCTAACCTTATTGGAGAGAAATCCTTTACCTATAACGACTGACTGGCATTTGCATTGATTTCAGCCATTCCTGCCTAAAAAACAGAACAACAGAAACATAGAAACATGTTTCCAGCAAGCGCTCTGTGTACTCAACAAAGGCAGAGTGTGTTTCTCAGGTATCCTAGAAGAGGCAGAGGAGGTGAACTGAGAATAATTTGGCTCTGTCCAGACGCTAAGATTTTTCTCTCTCACACATCTTGACTTCCTTAGTTCTCTCTGTGTTGTTCTCTTACTTTCAATTTCCCTTCCTAAAGACATCTGCTATGCTTCCTCTAGATAGGACAGTCTGCATTGGATTTTTTTAAAGGGCACAATATTCAAGATATGTCATAAGTCAACAACAGTAATAACATACAAGTTACATGTAAGTACAGGACGGCGCTGTCAGACCCCAGGCTGTTGTCCACCTGCACGGTCACTCGAAAAATGCCCACATTCTGATAGACATGCTTGATTCCATCCTCCATGGAGCTGAGGTTGACATACGACACTGCAATGCCATCTCCAAAGTCCACTTGAATGAGTGTCCGCTGCACATCACCCTGTAAGACAAAGTCAAGTGTTAGATAGAGGAGAGGTGATGTTTAGCTGTTCTTCCCATGAGGCTGAGGCTCATTTGCCTTCCTCCTATAGTTGAGAGCATCTCTCTGTTATGATAGCATTCCTGTAACAGTTAAGTACTTTGCTAAGAACACTCTCCCAGGCAAAGGGACACCAACTACCAATTTTTCAAGGTTTATAATACTAAGTGCTTGATTACCAACTTCAATGCAATATTTAGTTAGTGGAAGGACTTATAAAGGGTCTGACATGGCCAAAGACCACTTCATCGATCTTCAAGAACTTTGAATTGTCTTATTTCCAGGTCCCCAAACATTTTGGTGAAAGAATGAAAAATACCTTGCCTGACATCTGATATGACAAGAGACTTAGAAATTATTTATGATAATTATCATGAGTTCTCTTTTGTTACTCTGTTTTCTTTTAATGAACATAGATTATTTATCTCATATGTGGCATGATCCAAACATTTCTACCAGTCTTAGTAGATGAGTAAGCAACATCAATCATCTTCATGAATGAACATGAAGTCTAGAAAGGCTGCGTCGCTCACTGAAGGTTAACTCAGGTAGGATGCCACAGAGCTGGGATCACAAACCACTGTCTCTGGATTTCCCATTCATTTTTGTTGATGAGACTTAGCACTATGGCTGAAGCACTGAGAATCTCACTCAGCTCTGAATCTTAGTCATCACTAACAAGTTATACCATTCAACTTCTCTCTCTCTCAGTTACCACCAAATCTGTGAAATGGGCATAACAGCACTTTTCCACCTTAACTCAATAGGATGTTATAAAAGCCACAAAAAAAAAATGGCAATTCATACAATGCTATGCAAATAAATAACTACTAAATATTAAAATGAGGCCATAAAAGACATATAATATTCCTTTAAATCTTACTATAGATAATCTGTTGTTCTAAATTTCTCAGGTGTAGGCTGGAGATGAAACCTGAATTTAAAAAATCCTGTAAAGGAAAGGGCCTTTGCAATGATGGGTTATACATTCAAGGAACAATGATGCTTAGACTCACCTGGCAGAATCAAGCTTCCTTCTACACCTTCTTTCTTTTGATACCTTTCCACATTTTCAGGCAAACAGCAAAGCAAAACACAAACTAAATCACCAAAAACCTTTGAACTAGAAATGTATTTTCGATTAAGTAAGGTTTATGTGGTATCATATCTTTTGAAAAGGCCAACTTTAAAATGTTGACATTTAAAGGATTAATACACAGAAAAAAAGGCAAAGCAGTTCAAACCCTGTGAGTGTATGTGACCTACAGCTTTGATCTAGTTGCAGAATCACAGTGTGGTGTGCACAGTGGCCCATGCTCAAGCAGAATGAAGCAGAGCTCTCAGTAACATCACAAACTGAACTCTTCCCCTGGGCAAAAAAGAAAACCTTACTCAAGCTACTACACAAATACCCACAGGTTCACACAGTGTGTGCTTACTTGAATTCCCTTATCTAATAAATACAAATGCCATCCAGCTTGCTAATGCATCTGTCATGTGGACAACTCAAGTGGATTGATCACTTTTTCTCCTTCTGTTCCTGGTACATTTCTACTTCCACATTTTCTCAGGTTTCAACATCATTGAGAAGTCAACGACAGGAGTATGGGAGGGAAAGGAAGCCAGATTTTGAAACAAGAATCTAAGGTAAGTATTAGAGGTAGACATAGTTGTTTGTGCTTAAGATGATCAGTTAGAAGTTCTACTGAAGACAGAGGAGCAAGTATAAGCAAGATTGGGTAGTCTTACATGGCGAGTATATTCCAAACTGTGTATTTTAACTGGAAAAGTTGGGGGTTGTCTTATCCACCTCGTCGTCTTATGTGTCAGAAAATGTGGTTGCATAAACCTTCCCCTAAGGGACAGAGGAGATGGCTCATGGAAGCATGAGTGCTGAGTGTGGGTCCCCAGCATGTAAAAACCAGGAACTACGATGTATCTTCTTAACCTTAGCACTGAGATTTGGGAGACAAGAAGATCCCAGATTTGATAGCAATCCAGCTTAGTCAACTGACAAGCTCTGGGTCCAACATGAGACCCAGTCCCTAAAAGTAAAGTAGTAAGCAATTGTCTCTGTAGACAAATACACACACACACACACACACACACACACACACACGCGCGCGCGCGCGCGCGTGCGCATGCACATAAACACATATATACATACATATTCACACATAAACAGTCACACATAGCCACACACACAAACATACATACATACATACATACACATAAAACACTCAAATACAAACACACTATATACACATATGCACACAGATACATACACACATATACAAATGCACACACAGACATGAACACATAACACAAACATATACACATACATACAAACACACAAATACAAAAATACACACATTCAAATACACAAAACCACACATACATACAAATATACATATAAACACAAGAACAAACACATACGCATGTACACACAGACATATACAAATACACACATGCAAACACACATATACAAACATATGCACATGTACATACAAATACACACACAAATAAACATACACACACATACAAATACACACACACACACACACACACACACACACACACACTACTCCCTTTCCATGTTCTGTTTGTCGAGGTGTCATGAAGGCTTCTTGACTTAGTAGCATTCTTAACTCTCGGCTTGTGATAACGTTCTCCCTGTGTGTGAAAGCAGTCACCCCATGCTCACACTAGCACGTTAGTAATAAGGCAGCATTATTACAGAGTCAGCTTTTTATTACTGAGAACCCCGAAGGCAATGGCACAGCATATTCCAATTAAATGGGCACTAGTGGCAGGCCTTTCTGCCTGAATTCTGCATGAGGAGATAAGAATGTCAAGGCACTGTGTCTTGTTGTTAAAGACAACAGATAACATCACTGCCAGTACAGCTTTGCCTACTCAGTGGAATGAACAGGGCCCCAAGCTTGACTTTCAGGAGCTCTCACACTAGTGGATAACAACACCATGATCACTTGTGGAGAGCCCCCAAGGACCGCACCCTAAGATGGTGCCTGGCACACCGCCAGAGCTGCCTCTGTAGAGAACAAACAAGTCCTTATTTGGACATAGCCCACTGCCTGCAGTAGCTTCCGCTTTTTGAGCCTATGAGGATGCAAGACGTGGCGTGAGCTGATTGGATGCTAGTATGCTATATAAGTGTGTGTCGGGTGCGGTTCGGGCGAGTTGCCTGCATGTAGAGCTTGAATAAACTGCTTGGAGAAGAACTGGTGGTTGCGTCTCTCCTGATGGTCGGGCGAGGCGCGACAATCACTGACCACTTTGGAACTCATCTGCTATCATCCTTCAGTTATCCTAGACTCTAATTAGCACAAGGCAGGGATACCAACCCCCTTTAAATAACAGTAATAAGAATGAAGTCATGGCAGTCTAAAGCCCTATATAATCCCTTGCCTAAACAAGCTGGCACACTCATTCGTTTGTTTGATCATTCGTTCGTTCATTTGTTTACTCATTTGTTCCTTCGTTTGTTCATTTGTTCCTTCCTCCCTTTACTAAGTCTATCAAATATATGAGGAATGCCAGTAAGTAAATAACTGCAGTGACATTGCAAATGTAGTTAGAGCTTTTAGGATTTTTATGGAGCCCTATTGAGATCAATGCACATTAAATAACTTCACAGCATGTAAAATAATTAATATAGGGGTACTTATAAGGACAGCTAGCTACATAGTGTCAAAACTTGTGCCATAGGGAGGGATGGAAAGTTACTGTGATTGGGAACTTTTAGGAAGGACTCCCAGACCACATGAACTAAGACCTGAGGAAACAGAGCAAAGCAGAGTGGTAAGCCAGGTGGAGGCATGGAACCCAGGCAATGAGAACCTGGGGAAACAGATGTTCTGGGGCCCATGAGCATACAGAGATGGAAAAACTGAATAGATTAAGGGAGAATGAGAAGAATATGCTATACCGTGACTAGAGAAGAGAAAAGGCCCTTTTAGGTCTTGGTGGCCAAGTTTCTGATTTCCATCTTTCCTCTATGAGCAATGACAAGACAGCAAAATGTGTTAAGCAGGAGTGTTGAGAAAATGGCATGGTGATACTTTTCATTCAGTGTGATGACTGTACATTACATGGAGGATGAACTGAAAAGCATCCTAATATGGGAGTGGCCAAGCAGGGATATTGCAGAGTAGTTGATGGTGAAAGGGGAAAAAGCTTCATCAGGAGAGTGTGTGGCGCCTCTGAAAACTATCTCTGATAGTCCCTGGTCTTGGGATCAGTCATCTGAAGTTTTGTCATCAGCATCTGTGATACTAATTTTCCCCTTGCTGCAGTTACACAACTACTCTCCGAGACCCATGTACTTCAAGGTCCCTTAGGAGGATGCTCAGTTCTGCTATAGTCCAAGATGATACATAGGTGATGCCGGGGCTGTACCAAACGTTGAGGCCCTCTGTCAACATGCTGAATGTTAGTTTTCCTTGTGTTTGAGTTTGTTCAAAGATGAACTGACTACAATGTAACCTTTTTAAGTTTGCATTTGATTGTGTAAAGGATGATGAAGCTTCACAGAGTTCAGAAGTGGAGGTGCTAAGCTGGCTTCCATAAAACGGCATAGAACTCAACTCAGTTTTAGTGGACTGGAACTCAGTCCTCAGGTTCTATGGGGCACATGGTCAGAATTAGTAGCTGTTGAGCTGGGCGTGGTGGCTCACAGCTGCCCACAACCACAGCACCTGGAAGGGTGGGGCTTCTTGTGGAATACCATGATTTTGAGTTCATAGTGAGTACACAGTAAGCTATAGCGCAGTCTGGAGTTCAGAATGAGCTGTGCATCAAAAAATTAAAAAGTAAATACCATCTGTTCTGGGAAAATTAGGTGTCAGGAGATACTGGGGTAAGTTGTGTAACTCCTAAGGACTGTGATAAGTTTTCTTAATGACTGCATCAAGGATTTATGACACAATGCCTACAGGTAATTCTTTTGTGCCCAGTGAAGTTTGAACTGTGTATGTTTTTATGTGCTTGCGTTTTAAATTTTTTGATTCTTTTGGGAGTTTTCAAATATGAGAACTGCATCTACATCACTATGGACCCTTCATCCTCCAGTCCTCTCATGTTCTTTCTTTCTTGCACACTCGTGACCTCTTTCACCTTTAATTATATATATATATGTAGTATACACACATATACACAGAGACTATTTATTCCACAGTCCAGAGTACATGTGTACATGGTTGACCATTTGGGATTGGACAGCCAATGCTGGAGGCTCACTCCTGAAAGAAAGTGACTCTTTCAGCAGCCACTGACCAGTGGTTGCCCTTTCATCTAGGGGTGGAGCCTTGTGGAATTTCCTCCCTCTGTGTTTAGCATTCCAACTGGTGTTGGCATCAGTGCCAGTGTTGTTCAGGCAACCATAGGGTTAAGAGTTTATAGGTTAGTTATATTTTTGTTTATATTATCCCATTTGGATATTGAAACTTCTAGATAGAGAAAAGGAAGATTTGATTTCTACTAGACTCAATGGGTGGAAACGGATGCATGTTGAGGTTCAATAGATGTTTAATATCATCTAGCTGGTTTGATAATGTAAAACGTTTTAGTATTATGTGTGCTTTTACTTGTCTATTTATCTCAGCCCTCTCTCTAGTAGAGTGGCATAATGATAAAACAACACTTTCCTTTCTCCTTTTAATCCATTCCTAGCTTTGACCATCTTTTTTTCCTCTGTCTACATACTTATTTAAGTAACGACACTTCGGGGTGAACTCCAGAATCTATATTTTCTGTCTGTTCTCTGGTGAAGTAGCATAATGTTTAAGGCACAAGGAAGGGAGAGACCACAAGAGACAAGCAGTATTCATAGAAATCTTGTGTGTAACTGAGAGTTACTTCAACTCAGCAAGTCAGAAAGTTGTCACTTCTGTAACCGTAACTGGACCAAGACCAGCAAACACCTGAGCTCTCACATCAGTTCTGCATCCCCTCTTGCCCTTTAGTCATCTGTACATAGGAGCGTAGTCACAGAACAAATAAAATCTTAAAAGAAATGCCAGAGAAAGGCACAAAAGCCACAAGGAATCCACTTGGGGATACCACAAGGGTTTCACTGACTCCTGTGATAGAAAAACAAATTCATCAAGTGGCCACAATGAAGCCAAGATTAACCTTAGCAGATGAAAGGCTCATGGTCCTGTCAGGTCCTGTAACAGGTCCAGAGAAGAATGGGGAAATAACTGCTTCAGTGAGTCAGCACCGACAGGCCCCGACCTGACCGTGAGACAGTGAGATGCTTCTGAACTCCTCAGAGATGCAGTCCAGACATTGTGTTATACTCTGTGGTAAGGGTCTGGTCCACGCAGAGGCTGGCTGGGGCTTTGCCTCAGACTGCACAACCTTGTGTTTCAGGAGCTTCTATGTCCGGAGACAAACGTACAATGTAGAGAAATAACTTGTGTAACTGAGCAGTATTCAAAATAAGCAAAAATAACACAGGATCTACTTTATAAGTCTGCATGTGGAGTGAGAATATAGAATACTTGATGCCTTTTGCAATAGAGTGAGGCAAAGGACAGAAGGACCCCAGCAAGAGTGGAGGAAAGAGGAAAAGATGAGAGAAAATTATTAAATATTATAATGTATAAGGGGATACAGGTCATATTAATACAATTTTCATTGAAAATGAATTGCCTATCTTTTTTTTTTCTTTTATTATTAGAAGTTATTCACATTACACCCAGACTGTAATCCCCTCACTCTTATCTTCCCTCCCCCGTGCCCCCAGATCTACTTCCCTCCCCTAGACTTCTGACAGGTGGGGTCCTCCTCCCCCACCATCTGACCACTGCCCATCAGTCTCACCCAGACAGTCTGCATCCCCTCCTCTGTGTTCCCACGGACCTCTCCTTCAAGGGGGAGCGATCAAATTCCAGGCAGCAGAGATCTTGTCAGAGGCAGTCCCCCGTTCCACCCCCCTTTCCCCAGGTGGAGAATGAGCTGTCCATTGGCTACACCTGAACAGGGCTATTATTACTATGAATATGTAATATGAATTATAAGTTTAATGAAGATATTATACTGATTGGTAGTTGAGCTAAAATAAACTTTTGGTTTTGAAATCTATTATTACTACAGTCCTCTTCAGACTATAATTTAAGGTACAAAATAATGTGGACCAGAATAACCTGATATTTTACCCCTTTCTTCCAATGGCTGAAGATATTCAGGCAAAGCAAAGCTACCTATGATAGCCTGAGAAACCTAGTACAGTAATACAGTGGCTCATTACCTTCAAACAGGGCATGCCACTATGGTAGAATGAGGGCATGGGAGGACGTGTATTTCTACATGAGGGGCCCAGGTACACGGCGTACAATGGGAGTGCACATATGCTCTATTAAGCTGTCTACTACCACTCACTAAGAGAGAAAACAGAAGAGTTCTAGAATGTTTATTGTACCACAAGAAACAGCAATGACTTCCTATATTTATCTACTTAAATCTTAACCGTAAAAAAACTCAAACCTGTCCAAATTTTCCTGGAATCACAAGTTTGAGGCAGGTTCTTCTTCTCTCATGTCCAGACCTCCTACAACTCATCCAAAGAAGGTGTGAGAACTGCTCTGTCGTACCCCCGCCCCACATGGGCGGCAAAGAATGATGCTCGTCACCAATAAGGAAAAAGTTACAAGCTTGGTTAGTCGCCCAGGCTTGGAAAGCACTTTCTGAAAGCTCAGGTGTTGAAAACTGCACCCCAGCTCAGCACGGGGATAGGCGGGGCCTTGGCCTCATGGATGGCTCGATGTACTGTTGGCAGAAGTGAGCTAGTTTCTTCAAGAGTGGATTCCTATAAAATGATGAAGTTGGCCTGTTTGTCTATTGCAGGGAGATGTGCTCTTGAGTGTGCCAGCGTTCAGCGGCCCTGAAGCACATCTCGCTCAAGGGGACTCTTTATTTCTACGTTCTCCCATAGAATGAAGCATCAAGAAGGCTATCAGCAGATGTGAGATGCATCTGGATCTCAAATTACCCCCCGCCCCCACCTCTTCCACATCTGTCACTTGTAAGTTAACAAGCCTGAGTCACTCTGTTACTGCAGCATGGGATGGACAGACTAATTAAACCCCGCTGAGGCCTGGGAACGTGGAGAAGAGAGCTGTAAGGGGATCTTAGTGCTATGCACCGCGTGTTTTAAGATGCAATAAGAGCTGCAATACAACCTCACGAGGACCCACGATATGTATCGTCACTTAAGTGCCTTAATGAGGGAAACAACGTCCCCATGTGATAATTTGTAAGTGTAAACCAAGCCCTTCTTGCAGAAAATACATGAGTCCCAGATAAGAGACATTTACACTTGTCCTCACTTCTTTTTCTCAAGCGAATTTTCAGTTCCTTGGGCTTCCTGTTCGAGAGGTGCTGGCAGGACTGAAATCTCAGATTGCCACCCAGGTCAGCAGAAGGTGTTCCCAATGATCTCATTAGTAGCATGCCCTGTGGGCTTTCCCATTTCAAAGCAGAGCCCTGGACTCCATCAGAGACGATATCAAGTACTCAGGTAGTGGCTAAATACAGTTAATTTCTTTCTATTGTCTGTTCTGAGAAGGTTTTCAAAAGTATAGACATCTTTCCAAATATACAGACTCCTTGTGCTTCTTTGAAAGCAAGGCAATGATGAGATCAGTGGCTTGGCCCAAAGGGAGAACAGCTGCCAACCATGAAGGACATCATGCTTTGTCATTTCACTGGAAAAATCAGGCATGTCTATGCTAGGGTGCCAGAGAGATCACACCGGGACCATGAAACCACATATATCTCACCTCTGAGAATGGAGCGAAGATGGCTGGCTTTCGAGGGTCTCCTTTAAGGGCTCTGATTTTGAAATTTGCTCAAGTAAATATGCAGAAGCTTCTAGTTCTGATGTCCAGATGAAGAGCTTCCAATAGGAGCCTCATAAAAATGGTTTAATCCTTCACTTGTGAATGGTCTAAAGCACCATTTCTTTTGTTGCAGAACCCATTTATCCGAATTTACTTTTTATGAGTTATGTGCTCTGGGCAGGAATTTCAATAGATCCGAACACAGAGGGAAGAAAGAAGCCAGGGCTGGTGTGAGCAGACAGACGCCTGTAAGTTTAGGCTTCATTATGCCATGCAGATACTTTGAGCAGTTAAGGACTTTTGCTGTATTACTACCACTGCACAGTGGTTTTAGGGTTTACCGCCATAGGCTTTGGGAGAAAAGCCATGGGGCTACTAAAGGACATAAATCTTATAAACTCTTTTGAATGACATTTTAAAATCACTCATAAAGTAAAACACTCAACTGTGTAATAAGAACAAAATTACATTTTTTAAAAAATGTGTGTGGGGAAGTTCCTGTAGGAATAAACCCATGCAACCAGATTTTCCTAGTAGTAAGATATGTGTTGAAAACTTGTCAGCCTTATTAAAAGAAAAAATGAACAAAGGAAGAAAAGGCGAGCTTTATTCACTGGGGGTATATGGAAATGCATACAATGATGAAAAATAAAGCTAAAATTGTAGATAATTTTACTACCCACAGAATATGTTGTTAATATAATTTTCTCTAGTGGGAACTCCCATGAACACACAACCACAACAACATCAGAACCTTGCTGTTTTCTTGTTTTGTTACTAATATTTTAAAATCACTTTCAACGTTTTGCACCTACCACCACTGGACAGACTTAACCAAGCTACCTATACTCTAAAGGGATGGGAAAATTCTTCCTTGGGAAGTTGCTAAATTCCTTTTCCAAATTATTAAGCTGCAATGAAGTAGAACTGGGTTTACAGAGGTCCAACATGGAAAAAAAAAAAAGGTGTCTAAAATGCTCCACATGCAATATTCTGTTAGCAAAGCCAGGTAAATGTCATTTGAAATATACTGCACATTAGAAAGCCTGTTTGAACCTTCCAACAAGGGAGTGCCTATGACCTTGGCTGAAGAATTATTCTCCTCTTTAAATGAATAAGCAGCTCTGGAAGAGATACGTGTGAAGCAGTGAAGGAGGATGGGAACACTGTCCTATGCAGTCAGAGGCGCTGGGTCATTTGTAGTGACCAGTCAGGTAACATGTCACAGCCAGATCACACAAAAGGTTGGCTCCCAACGTTTTCACTTGTAATTTCAAAATGGCTAGAGAAAGGACCCTCATTGTCATTTCAATTTCAAAGAAGCTGGGCTTGCCATATTATTCTTGAAATTTATAATATTAGAAATACATAGGTATGTCAACATCTCTTCAGGAAGTTGGAATGGCATCAATTTTTAGGGGAAGATGAAAAGTACATCTAAGTGTTGCTGCCACATGGTAGGTATTTAGTTTCACATCAGAGGTGGGTAAGGTTTAGGACTGAGCACCTGGGGCAGGGAGGTGAGGTGACAGGTGAGAAACTGCACATCAAAGACTTGCCTTGCGGCTCTGATCCTGAGGTAGTTGCTTTCCACAAAGGTGCGGTGCGATGCTAATACAGTGTGGCCTTAAACAAGCATGGTACGTTATTGAAAAGCCAAACGGAAGACTAGCATGGGAACATACTCAGGAATGTTCACTGAACTGAAACTCTCACTAATAAACCAAATTTCTCTCCTTGCTTCACAGGACAGAATATAAAAGCGCCTGTCTCTCTCTAATGAAGATGAACATTCTGATGTATGTGGACCAGTTTTGAGAAGAGAGGAAATGGGAACCCAAGAAAAAGCAGCTAACCAATGTAACCTGAGCTGGAAACACTAGACCAAGCCCTGAAAGCAATTCATATCGTTTGTCTCCTATGTTTCGCCTCTGTTAGCCTCAGGCAAGAATAGAAAAGAAAGGAAGTGGCTTAGTTAATTCTTAGAGGCAAAGAGAAGAAAGCTGAATGGAACAAGCAACGAGACATGGGAAAAATCTCAAACCCTGTGGCTCATTGAAATCAGCTCCCACTTCCTTGGCAGGAGGAGAAAGCAACTGAGACTTCTGGGACTGAACGGAGTGAGAAGCAGCTCACGTTAATACCTGTCCAGTGGAATTCTATCTGTTGTCTCTTTGTGCTACTTCCCATGGCTCTAAAAAGGTTTCCCCAAAGACGAAGTATCAAGCCAAATTCTGTTCCATGCACAAATGAAGAGGTCTCTTGGGAAGTTTTATCTAATGCGTCCTTTTCTGTCATTTCGGGTAGAAAGTACCCTGCAGTATTTGTTGTGTGTTATTACATTTTGGGGACTTTTATGCCCCTTATAATTCTTTAATGAATCCAAGATTATAGCTGTAGGAATGCATCTAATGAAGACACATTAATCCATCTAATAAAGACACTTGTGCTTAGAGTCTCACGGAACCTATAACCAAGAACTTTGCTTATTGAGTTCTAGTCTTGGTATATAAATTGAAGTACTGAAACTATGGGATACAGACCAAAGTTTTAATTTTAGTCCCTTGCCTCAGACTCAATTTTTAAAGGCTTAAAATATGCAGAGAATTGTCTCCCCTTATTCTTACAGCTGTTTTAAGCAGATTTAATTAACTTCTGTAGTGCACAGACACCACTTCTGGCTAGCAACGCTTTCAAATAAATGCCTTCCAAATTAGTGCTGTTGAGTTCCTAAGACTGATTGGGTCCTTCCTGGTCACCACATGCCTGCCAGTGCTTGCACCGGATTTCTCTGCAGAGCTGAGTGATGGCAGTGAAAGTCTTTGGGCTCATTAGATGCTCATTAACAGTCCAGAGGACATCCATCTTGAATGGGACTACAAACAGAGATGCCACCTCTCATTGCATGCATGGGTTTCAGTGCAAAAATACCTTTGGCGTCTTAACATTCAAGCATAGCTGGAAATGTTTGGCTTTTTAGATAAAACTCGTGGATTGTTCCATTTCCCTCCTGGGTTGGCTCCTAGAACACCTCCTTTGTTTTTAAGGAAACAATAATGCATTATTTTCCATTATTAATAACAATAATTATTATTAATGAATTATAGTGTGTGTATGCATACGTGTGCTTGTGTGAAATATTTTTGAGTGACACGTGGTAGTACCCTCATTTCTCTTCCATGTTACTCCTAATGAGGGTCCTTCTTTATATGTGAGATAGCTTTAAAAGCAACAGGATGACAGGGATTTCTCGTTAACCATAACAATGTTATAGATATGGAGTTGAGTAAGACCAGATAGGAATGTCATCAGACTCTTTGCTTGAATGATTGTTACTAAGTTGTTTTGTCTCCTCGGTTTTGGGGGGCCATATCATACACTACTTGCATGAAGAGGTTTCAGTTCTTATACCAAACTGATTAACACTCTGGCTTGGGTATATACTGTAATCCACAGGATTAGACACCAACATGAGCATGTTCCTCCTTTGATTTCCTTCTGCCAGGAAGACACTCTCTTTGCTGTTTTCAGCAGAGTTTCAGTGACATTCATGCTAGAATTAGGACATGCACTAGCTCAGGATAAAAGAAGAGATCTCGCTTTCAAATGGAGGCTCTAAGATGTGCAGGATACTACTTAAGTTTGGGAGTCTTATCCTTTCGAGTTTGGGCTTTCTCTCTAGTCTCCTAGGGCAAGGGATTTAGATCCGCACATGCTTACTGGGCTTTTTCGTTTCCTTTCTGATGTATTAGGCACTTGGAGCACAGACACCGAAGCCGCAGCTCATGGCAACACAAGCTCTACTTCAGTGAGATCCATGGCTTATCAAGAGATTTCAAAGTGTTATTACAATATCATGCAACAGAGTAGATTCATGTGGGTGTTTCTAGTACTTTGTACTTCATATGATTGTACTGCTTCCTCATAGAGATCCACATTAACCCGATGCATATATTCACAGAACAAAGTCTATAATTCATGGGAAGTATGTGATAAGAAATTGGGACTTAGCAACGTATTTATTGAAAAACAAATACATGCATAAGCAACTCTCTAGGAAGACATTTGATTCCTTAGGTTCAGGGATTTGGTTGGTACGCAGAGAAAATGGAGATGGCATGGAGGGGGCTCATATGCAAATTACTAAGAACAAAGGAAGATGGCGTTGGACTTCAGCCTCACCTGGCTCCATAGAGGGAAAAAAAAAAAAAAAAAGAGGAAGCATGATTGGACCATGTAGCAGAAGCACAAGCTTTGGATTACTCAAAATAATGCTGATACCAACATGAAGAGATGAATCTGTCACTCACTTCTGTGTTAACTGTAACCTTGATGCTGTATCTGCAGATAGCCAGGACATCCGGGTCTGTCTGGTGCCTGGAAGTCTTACTGTTTTATAAACATTAGAGACAAGACATGAGTATCTCTCTTGTCACAAAATATAGCACTAGGTGTCGGGCAAAAGGCAGGCACTATCTTCAGAGCAGCTGACATATCAGATTCAAGTAAGAAATGGAATTCAAGAAAGGTTGGAGAGGATATAGAGTGCATGGTTTATTTGTATAAATACATATCATATTTTCTAATATTTAGATGTCAGTTTTATTTTGGATAAAGTCTCATTACATAGCACTGGCTGGCCTGTAAATCACTGTATAGACAAGGATGGCCTAACCACTGAGATCTACCTGTCTGTCTCCCAAGTAATAATATTAAAGATGTGTGTCACCATATCTGGCAATACGTAGCATTTTTTTTTTGATTAAATGATAGCTTTACCTATACTAATTTTTAGTAGACTGTACATAAACATTGATTCCTTGGGTATTGCTTTCTTATCTTGCTAAACAATACCCTTTGCAATAAAGTAGACAGTAATAAAGGCCACATTGTTAAGAGTGAGGAAATCTAATATGGTTTGTGTTTGTAGGATTTATCTTCCATAATTGATAATTTCTTATTTTGCTAGGTTTATTGAGTTGGTATGTGAGAATGCAGGGGTAGTCATAGTCCAGTCTGCCTCTGGTGCACATGAACTCAGCTTTTCTTCTGCTTCGAAGTCACTGTTGCTACCCCTCCCCAGCCAAGGCTTAGAAAATCAAAACAAGCTTGCAAGATACAAGATGTTCTAGCACCAAAATTAGTTCTTTGTACTCAGGGAAGCAGTAAAACTTCACGATACTACAAAGCTTGAACATGACCACTGGCTGTCTACTTAGACGTATGGTCTATTGTAAAAGCTACATGTTTCTGTGCCTCTGATGATGAAACATCTGTCTGGGTAAGGCTGGCGTGAGATACTATACGAAAAGCTCTGGCAAACCGCAACAGTTTGTGCTCAGTACATCATAGTGATAACAACTCACTGCCCGCCACATGAAACCCCATACAGATGCACAAAATCAACAGAGAAACAGTAAAACCGAGGCTGTCGTTAACTATCAAAGAATCCTCTCATCACGGTTCCAGGCTCGGCTAATGTAAGCGAAGTCATCTTCACTGTCTCTTCTGCCCCAAGGGCAAAAGTGTGAAGGAGCTGAGTCTCACAGCGCAAGGCAGCAGGTTTCATGCCTAGCATTGTCACTTTGGGCACTCAGCTGGAATGAACTGAGTTGACATTGTTTTCCCATCTTGAACCCAGAGGACGGGGATTCACACATCTCAGACACAGACTTTCCAGTGTTGCCACATCTTCAGCCCAGTATGAGTGGCATGAAGCTCTGTTACATGGAGAGGGAGTGGAGCAGCTGAGAGCCTGTTCCTATAACTGAACTGAATTCTCCATCATGGTGAAAAGCTCAGAACTGACAAGATAGAAAGTCCTATGCCCTGACTAGCTTATATTATGTTCTCACGAATGGGATACAGGATAATGATATTTCAAGATTTCTTCTGATATTTCTTCTGATAGTATGGCCAGGTTTTCTGCCTCTGAGAAGGGACATCCACCCACATTGAAGATGTAGAAAATTTTAGGTTAGAGTACTGGTATAGAGGATGAATCCTCCAGAAATCTAAGATAGGTTTCCTTAACTAACCCTAAGTATAAGTATGTATTTTATATGAGCTTCTAAAGTATTTTACAGAACAAAATATGTTCTTAAGTATACAAATCATTAAATATGAAAATTATTTTATGTAAAGTTGGGATATCTGTTCAGTTTCACCCAGATCAAGTAATCAAAAATTGCCCATGTTGCCCAAATCCCCTCTGAGGTAATTACAGTCAATGTGACATGTGACAGTGCCAACGCACCTGCCATCAAACATTGCAAAGGTCATTGGCTACTCTACATCCTCCATAGCACCTGACTGTCAGTCTTTTAACATACACATTTCTGATAGTACGCAGTAACTTTTATTAGAGTTCTAATTTGCTTTTCATTGATGTGCTTTGATATTAAGACATTTTAAGTGTTTTCTTTATTTTTTAATTTTTGTGTATGAGTGTTTTCCCTGCATTTATGTCTGTGCACCATGTGTTTGTCTGGTGCCTGTAGAGGCAACAGATGCATTTTTGAGACACCACGTGGGTAGTGGGAACTGAATGCAAGTCCTCTGCATTAGCAGCACATGCCCTTTGCTACTGAGCCATCTCTCCCGCCCCTGATAATGACAATCCTTACAAGTGATTGTCTCCTGGGATACCATCTTTGAAAACTTCTAAAATTAGCATTTTTTATTTTAATTGAACTGTTACTGTTTTTCTTATTGATTTGTAGTATATATTTATATCCCTCTAGTTACAAGTCTTTTATTGCACTTATGTGCTAATGAATTTTTATCCACTGAGGAATTTATTTTTTATTTTATAAATAAGATTATGAAGTACAGAAGTATTAATTAGAATGGAGTCTATTTCCATTACACTGAGTGGATTTTGTTTGTACCTTTAAAAACCTTGACCCATCTTATGTTCCTGAAGATATTTTTCTTTGTATTTTACAGCAGTTAGTTTTATGTTTCAAAATGATATTGACAATATAATTATAATTCTTTTGCATATTGTGGGAAGATAAAAATCCATGTGTTTCTATATTATTGCATAATAACTACACAGTTTATTGCAAATGTTTATAATTTAATCTATTGAAATTATACACACACACATACACACTTACATACATATAAACACATATGCTTGTGTTTCTTATCTACTCCCTTCCTTAGGTGGTTTGTGTATGGAGATCTGCATAACAAATACTTCTATCCATAACTCATTCAATTTTAGTTTTTTAATTTAACATTTAACAGTATGTATATACATAAATGCATATGTGTGTGAAGGTCAAAAGACAACTCACGAAAGTTGGTTCTCTTTTTCTAGCATGTGGTCCCAGGAATTGAATTCAGGTCATCAGAGATGGTAGCAAGCACTTCATTAGCCAAACCATCCATCCTTTCCGAAGTTATCTAACTTTATGAATCATCTTCAAGATCATCTTTGCTATACTTTATTGTTTAGCTCTTGAGCCCTCATAATTTTATAATAGCAGCCTAAATATTAACACAACATGTATTGGAAACTTTTATTAGAATTGCCTTGCAGTGGAGTCAATATGTAGAAAGATGACATCTTTTCATAATATTGAGTCTCTCCTTCCATGATCATGGTACACTTCTTTGTTCATTTGTGTCCTTTTAAAATTTCTTTTCAAATCTGTTGCAGTTTCCTGGGTAGAACTGCTGAAAATCAGCTGTCAAATTTGTCTGTAAATATTTGGTCAATTTTGATGCCACTATAAATCACATATAAGATTAGATTTGTGATTTTTCTCAGTCTTTGTCTCTTTTCTTTATGACTACCTAACCTATTTCTTTTCTTATTCATATCTCATCAACGCTTTCAGCCTGTCCTCTGAAGAGAGATCTGAAATCTGATCTACAAAATAATACAGTGTGGCACACGAACTATCAAAATTATGGGGGAAATTCAGTGCAAAGTAGATAATGGGTTCATCTGTATGAGTCTTCCATCTCACCAGAAAAAAGCACCATTTCCCAGTCTTTCTAGTAGTTCCCTTTACCGCCCCCACCCATGCCCCCTCCTCTCACGTTCACTTTGCTTCTCTCTCCTCCTCTGCCTCAGCTCAGGGACTAGAGCATTAGAAGACCACAGACAGTTTACATGGAAAGGAATAATACTACTTGGCCTAATTTGACTGGTAACTTTCTAATTTCAATATTGAATTTTTAAGAATCATAGTTCATAGAAGAGTAGGTATAGTTAAAGGCACTGAAAAAAGAAAGATTAAGAATAAAATACTTGTTGTTGCTTTTTACACACACACACACACACACACACACATATATATACTCACACACACACACATATATGTATTCACACACACACATACTATATATGTGTGTGTGTATATATATACTGCTTAATCTGTATCTTACTTGTATGTATAATTAAAGAGACAGAGGTCATGGGAATAATTTAAAGGGTAGTTAGAGAGGAATACATGGGATAGGTTGGAGGGAGGAAAAGGAAGGTAGAAATAATGTTATTATAATCTCAAAGATAATATGAATTATAAGAAAAAATTACTTATGGTTTTGAGTAAACATAGCAAAACAGTCCTAAGCCCTTCATTTTTCCCTCCAGTCACAAGCCTCTGAATTCTCTTTTTCAACTCCTACCTGGTGTCTTGCTGTTATTTGTTCACTTTACTAGCAATACTGTAGGTGCAACTTTCTTATGAATGAGTATTATTTTGTCCACCATGTCTACTGAATGAAAATGTGCATATGTGGCAATGTATATGCTAGACAGTTCGTGCATCTGAAAGATCCAGGGACACTGACTATGAGAAAAGGAAGCTGGAAATTGGCCTCGTTTGCTTTAATGTTGATTTCATTAAAATCCTATTTTCTTCATCAAGGTCAGTAGAAGGCTAGAGGTAGTTCAGTATGCAGAAAATGTGCCTGAAGACATGATTATGGCCCAATTTAATAACCGAAGTAATTTATTTAACGCACTTATTCTTAGAAACCATCTAGTTCCAAGATGACGAGATTGCCTTTGTAGAGTCCTAAGTACATAGAATATATTTTTCTTTTATTCACCATCTACATAGTCAGAAATTCTAGACAAACACAATTTGTTAAAGAGTAATCAGCACTTATAATTATGTCCTCAGAATGTTACCAAGACACAAAGTCTTAACTGTCAAAGATGTTGTATTAATTTATACCTCAATGCTATATTTGCTCAGCGTACTTAGCCAGCCTGTTGCCTTTGGGAAGAAAAGCAATGATATGCTGAGAGATGCAAGCGCTCAGCCTGTTTTCACTTGGCTAAGTCTATCTGTGTTAAGCTATCCTGGAGCGACCATTCATGCATTTAGAGAAGGAATTCTCCTAATAATGCTGATAAAGCAGAGTTACATCCAAAGAGAGGCACTGAGGTAAAGGAGCAAAAACCAACCAGCAGTAAACTGAAAGAACGAGTCAGGGAGAGGGAGACGATAACAGCAAACATGAAGGTGACAGTAGAATAAAACAGCTAAAACTTGAGAACGTGAACAAGGGTATGTAGACTAAACCATGATTTAGTAGGGATATCCCCTGCCCTTGCAAAGGATGGACAGGAGCCAGCCTTACCTCTTCCAATTGCACCATGAGAGTGACATTGTGCCCTTGTTCTGCTGTAAGTTTTCCATCTGCAGTGACAATCCGGAGCCCTCGAGGAGCCTTCCCTGGACACTTCTGTGGTTTGGCAGTGTACTGTTCTCTCACTCCATCGGTACAGTTATTGGAGACCACCTTCCTATACCTAAGTGTAGAAAATCACAAGTCATACACCAGCTCGTGTAATGCACATTACTACTGAAGTTTTAAGCTAGACCTACAGCTTAGCATGAAGACCAATATCCTCCTAACAGCCTACATTTTATGCAGCATATACTAGCAGTATATAAAGTATAATGTTTGAATGTAGAATGTCCTCCATAGGCTTGTTTGTGTAAACATTTGGCCCCCATCAGGTGGCTTTGCTTTGGGGGGGTTGGTGGAACTTTGTGTGTGGTGGGGGGATGTGCTAGCTCACAAACTTTCACTCAGGGTAAGCCTAAAAGTTGATGGAGCTCTTTGCTTCTTGATCAATCAAGATGTGAACAAACTTCATTGCAAGCTCCAATTGTCATTTATTCCCTGAAACAATGAACTATATCTCTCAAACTTTGTCAAATGCTTCCCTGCCCTAAGTTGTTTCTGTTGTTTATTTTGCCACAGAGAAAGAAAGTAATAGACACAGTACCCAACATCAGGGAAAAACATGCCAAGAAATGCTACCTATAATTTGCATTTTCGTGGACTTTTAAAAGATATATTTTTATTTTGTGTGTATGTATGTGCACCACAGGCATGCATGCGCCTGAGGGGTGAGAAGAGGGTATTGGATCTCCAGGAACTGGAATCACAGCTGGCTGGGGAGACATCTGGTATGGGTGCTGGGAAGTAAAGCAGAGGCCTTCTGAAGGGCAGCAAGTTTCTCTTAACTACTGAACTATCTCTCCAGCCTACCAGAAACTTCTTTTGATCATCTACTAACCAGATGAATCATTTCTTCATTGTGAGCTGTGATATATCCACAGAGGTGCAAGGTATGGTCTCTGCTATACTCTATTAATAATCAGTTAAGGATACATAAATAGATTATTTAGACAATAATTCAAAGAACAAATAATTATGGATTACAGAATCACCACAATTGACTTCTCTTGCTCCTATACATTCCAGGACACCTGGAGGGACATGTAGGATTGCAGATAGTAGCACCTCTGGAACTTGTGTAATTTTTCCTAAAATTGAAGATTAACTTATAAAGTAAGCATAACAAGCTGCTAAAATAAAAACTAATGGTAAAGAAAACATCTATAATAAAGACGTTCATCAAATTCATGTAAGCATGGCTTCTCTCTCAAAATATTGCACTCATGTCTTCAATGATGATGGAAGAGGATGCCTTGTCTATATGAGGATATGACATGGTGGGAGCGATATAGGCATGGAAAGGCATGCAGAGTCAGGCAAGGGTTCATCTTAGAATGCAACACAATTTATAACATGTGAATTATTCCTCATTGGGATTTCTTTTAGACTGGTTGACCATGGGTAGCTAAAACTGGGGCATGTAAAGCTATGGATAAGGGAGGGTAAGGATAAATGTACATATTATTAGGCTATTTGAAACTCAGAGAAAGTATAGATTATTATGTACATTTTCAAGCTAGAAGCAATAATACCTAGCTTCCCACTGTTCTAGATCAGAGGTAAGATAGCAAATCTTGAGATTGGCACAGACAACACATAAAAGAATGGATAAACAGCTCCTTGTTAAAAAAAATCTATTCATTAAGTCACTGGTATTCGACTGGACTTGGCCTGCAGGCACTTTTCTAATCTGTTGATACCCAGCAAGCATGCTTCTCTCTGTGGTGTAGATCCAGATTAACTATGTAACACTAGAGACAAGAAACAAAAGAGATATTTAACTGTGACCAGGATGTAATGTATGAGAGAAGAATAAAAGTTAAAAAAAAAAAAAAACACTTCATACACTATGGATTAGGGCTAAATTAATCATTAGTACTTAATTATCTATGTAGTGTAAGTATAGAATTAAATCAATTAAGGTGCAAAGATTAAATTGGTAAGTGCTGACAAACTATTACCAAATATTTTATTTCAAAATATGACAACCTGTACAGCATTCCTCCAGCTTCCGGATATGTTGAAAATCCTCTAAGCCAACAGTAAGGCTCTCTACAAGCTTTGCACCTCCTCTCTGCCTCTCTGAACTCTTTCGCCCTAGTAAGCTCATTTGGCTTCAGCCACATCTCTCTTGCTAGGTCCTTACAGAGTATCAGTTTGTTCCTGCATGCTCCACCTGCTGCCGAGGGCTTATCCACCCTTCACAGCACAGCTTACCTCTTACTCTCTCCAAAACAATTTCTTGACTAGAATGGGAAAATAGCAGCAACAACAAAAGCACAAATTCACATTTACAGAATGATTCTTCTATCCTCATTACGGTACAGGCTCTCTGCATGACTTCATTTATTGTCCATCTGTCTTTAGTGACAAAGGCATTGCTGCCATTTCCAATATGTAGACAGAGAAGCTGGGACTTCAAAATGTTAACTAGTATCCTCAATAACACAGAGCCAGGGCCTGGATCATTGGTCACAGGAGCATATTCTTTCTTTTCTACCCACTTCAGTGTCTCTTTAAACAGAGTGAGACTGATCCTCTGACCTCTTAAGTCTTAAGGGTTTACATGCTAGGAATGCCTTGCATGATATATGTTGAAGTATGGTCTCGTGCTTTGTATTTGTTAATTGCTTAACCTGCTCCCTCCCCTTGCAAGATTCTTAGTGCTTACAAGCCCACTGTCACATACCCAAGTATTGCTGTTTAACCTTGCGTAAGAAATTAATCATCATTGGCTGAACCAAGGCCAATCTAAAGCTAAATCTAGGCATGGCAGAATGGGGTAGGTGTGGCCAAAGTTCTCCGGCTTCAGGAGAGAGGGATCTTGGGGGAGGAGAAGCAGTCAGGTACCTGAGAAGGGAAAAGTAGGAGGATGACCAGAGCATAGAAAGAGCCACATGGGCCTAGAGGAGGAACTCTGAAGTTCCACATGAAAGAAATGGCCCATATGAAGAACCTTGGCAAGTATTTTGGGATTATGGATGGGAGGTAAACAAATAGAAATTATTAGAGACAGATGGCATGGGATGGAGGTTAGGATAGCTTAGGAGTTAATATCTGCCATGCCCCAGGCTATAAGGCTGTTCTAAAATATAGCATGTGCCTGTGTCTTTATTGATTGAGATAGTGGGTTAAATAATACTGCCTTAATAATCATAAGCACAGTAATAAACATTTATTAGGCCATACCATTAAACTAACAGCAACAATGATATTCTTCTTTTCCATGACTTTGTAGTGTAAGCTCTTTGATGGTCTCCTTGTGTCTCAGATATATGCAAGGCTAAGCAACAGGGGGTGCAACTTGCCCTGACTGTTTCAGCTCAAATGCTGAAATGCCTGCAGAGCAGCGGGGTTTCCCCCATTAGCTCAAACACCTTATCCACCAATAAAGGGGCACTGATTCTATCCCCAGCCTGGTTTCATCTCTCAATAGTCCAAAAACTAAGGATTTAACATCCAGACCATCACGGGGCATCCAAACTCATGAATTAGCATTAAGATCTATTGAGGTGTCCTATTGGGCTGGCTCATTGTCATATATGAGAATTTTGAATACCAGTCCATTACAGGCACTTATGAGTATAGACTGGTATAGGCTGGAGAGCGGGGCAGGCGAGCAAGATTAGGGGAAAGGGCCAGAAAAGAAACTTGAGTGCAGGTACTGGGAAATGGTAGCGTTCTGGTACCAGCAATGATAGGAAGAAATTGATCATGGAGGTCTTCTGGAGTAATTATGCAATGCAGTGAGTTTAATTGCATCAAAGCCGCCTCTGTGGTTCAGCAACAACACTCTGTGCAAATAGAATGTAGTCCGAACTTTTAATCATTTCACATCTAAGCACACCTGTGGCTCTGTCTTGGCGAGCAGCTCCAGAAGCCTGGGCTCACCATCGTCACTGGCATCATCAGACAGAGCTTGCCTTTTGTTTTCTGGTGCTCCAACCAGCCATCACTGCAGGCTTTCCCAAATCCTGTAGCTACAAGATTCTGCTTAAATCCAAAGCACGAGTCTATACCCCTGGGAATCTGCCATAGAGAAGCCTGTTGGCAATTTTTTTAAGCGCTCATTAAAATCCATTCTGAAACCATTTCATTTCTTGGATGAAAATGGCATCACATTAGCCCTACCAGACCTGTCCCTGAAATTTAGAAGAAAATTGTGCAGAAATACAGAGTTAATTTACTCAAGTAAGCACACACCTGCTTTTTGCATCACAAAATGGTTCTATTTTCATCTCAGCAGCTGTCCCTGGGTCTAAGTTACATAAATGAATAATGCATTTAATATGTTATTAAATGGGGCTGCTGCCTCCATAATAACAAGGCAACTTATGATTATGTTGGACCTGAGGTCTGAATATTACAGGGATGCATTCGGTTGGTAAAGCATTCTTCAATCTACCAGGTAGAAAAGTGCTTTGTAATGGCAAGGGAGTCTTTTTACAATTACTGAAAGGGAAACATTCTGTAAGCGTGCCTTTGATGTTACCTGTGGCTCATCAGTGGACAGGGCCTTATTACCCCAACAGCCCAGTTCCAGTTATTCTCCTTCATATGATGACTCCTCCCTAGCCTTCTCCTTTTAACCCATACTTTCTACAATTTTGCTTTCTATGCTGCCTGGCAATCTTTTAAAGAAGCGAATGCCACATATTTTCTTTGTGAAACTAAAACTGGAAAGAAGCAATAAAAGTCACCATAATCTATGGTTTTTCAATTTAATATTTGTTCTCTGTGAGTTTGGGGTGGGATTATTGGAATGCAGATGTTTATGGCCCTTCGTGTATAATAAGATGACGTTATTGATTAATATTGGCAGATTTAAACACAGTATGCCTTCATTTTAAAAATTTACTTTTAATTGATAGAAAAGCTTATGTTTATGGGTACAGCCTTGTGCTTTGATCTGTTTACATGTGGTAGAGAGATAATCAAGGTAATATTTCTGTCCAGTATTTCACAGCATATCTAATCTTTTGTGGTAAGTATACTGAAGCAGAGCATCTTTTTAATGTTGCTATCCATTGAAAGATGTTACTCTCACCTTTAACCAAGGTATCCCTTTTCCCCACTGACTTCAATTGGTTGAGGAGACAGACTCATGGCTGCATAAGGTGTTAGGAGTAGATGGTAGATGAGTGCTTGGCCCTAAACACTCTAGGGCTCAGAGTGGCTCAGAGAACACTCTAGAAGGGGGAAGGGACGTAAAAGCTAAAAGATGGGGAGGACTGCACAATGCCATTGTCATGAAAATACATTCACCAAAACTCATGTTAGCTGCAGATGCCTGAACAAAATCAGGACTTTCAACGCTCAGATATCGGTGGAAGAGGGACCCTAAGGGCCCTAGCTCTCACTGCTGAACTAATTACTGTAGAGAGAATATCTTGTGTATTGTATGGGTGCATTGCCTGTCAATAAAAACCAACAAACAAAGAAACAAACAACCCATGGTCTATACGAAAGAGTACAATAAAAGGTAGGACATCTGGAAGGCAGAAAGGATTCTGGGATAGAGCCAGGTGCAGGAGATCCATCTGGGAAAATGTGAGGAAGACTGACACCTCGTACTTGAGCAGAGATAACTAGCCATGTGGCAGAATGTAGATTAGTACAAATGGGTTATTTTAAGTTATGAGCTAATCAGAGAAGAGCTTTGCTATATGGCCTAAGTAATTTTAAATATATTTTGAGAGTCAAGAATCATTATTCCAGGATTTTGGGGCCAGGAGATGATGCCTGGAGTGGTAGGCATATAATCCAAAATCACCCAAAAGTCTAACCTTAAAATACAAGATTCAGGTGTTAAGCCAAAAGTTCCAGACCCAGGAGCCAGACCACAAAGCCAGACAAGGCCTCTTTATTAGCCCAACATGGATGTCCTCTGAGTGTCTTCACTCAGAGGGGGATCAAGACAGATGCTGAGACTCACTATTGGACTCAAAGTGAGTGTGGTATGGAAGAATGGGGAGATAGAAGGACCCAAAGGGTCCAGGAACCCCACAAAAAGACCATCAAGGCTGGTGAATCTGAATCCAGAGGGACCTACACAAACTGTTGCACCAACCAAGGACAATGCATGCAGTAAGCCTAGACCCTCTATTCAGATCTAGCCAATGGACAGCTCCTTCTCCATGGTTGTGGGCAGAGCAGGGACTGCCTCTGACATGAACTCTGGTGCCCCCTATCTGACCACTTCCCCCTTGATGGGGAGGCCTGGTAGCACTCAGAGGAAGGGGAAGCAGGCTACCTGGATGAGACCTGATAGTCTGTGATTTTATGGTGGGGGAGGAAATCCCCTTCTGTCACAGACCTAGGGGATGGGAGTAGGGTGACGGAGGGAGGGAGGGGGGATTGGGAAGAATCAAGTAAGAGTATAACATTCTAAATGTAATCTGAATAAATTATTTTTTAAAAGAAAAGAAAAGAATCGTTGCAGCAGTTTGCAGGAAAATGGGTGGAACTAGAAAAGATCATCCTGAGTGAGGTAGACCAGACTCAGAAAAACACGTATCGTATGTACTCACTCATAAGCTGACCTTAGCCATATAGTACAGGATAACCATGCCACAACCCACAGATGCAAAGAAACTAAGTAAGAGAGGGGGTGGGAGGAGAACAGAGGGTGAATCAGATCTGTGGAGATCATGGGTGGGAGTGAGCAGGCTCGGGGAGAAAAGGAGAATTGGCTTTGGGGCATCTTTGGGACAAGCTGGACACCTGGAGTGGGGAAGGCACCTGGAAACATATAGTGGTGACCCTAGCTGAGACTCCTAGCAGTGGGGAACACTGAGACTGAAGTGGCCACATCCTGCAGCCAGGCAGGACTTCCAATGGAGGGAAGGGGAACACCGCTCACCTGAAAAGCCCACAACCCAAACTTTGTCCCACCTACAAATGTGCATGGATAAAAGATGGAACACAGATTAAGGGAATAGCCAACCAATGATGGGCCCAATTTGAGACCTACCCCATGGGAGAGACCCAAACCCTGACATTATTAATGATACTCTGCTATCCTAGCAGACAGGAACCTAATGTAACTGTCATCTGAGAGGCTTCTTCCAGCTGATAATGGAAGCAGATGCAGAGACCCACAGCCAAACATTAGGCAGAACTCAGGGAGACTTGTGGAAGAATTAGGGGAGGGTTTGAGGGAGCTGGATGGGTCAAGGACACCACAAGAAGACCACAGAGTACACTAACCAGAGCCCATTGGGGACTCATAGAGACTGAACCACCAACCAAAGAACATGCCTGAACTGGTCCTAGGCCCCCTACATAAGTGAAGCTGATGGTTCTCAAGTGGGTTCCCTAACAATTTGGAGCAGGGGATGTCTCTGACTTGGACTCTGTTGCCTCATCCTGGATCCCATTTCCCTAGCAGGGCTGCCTTGTCTTCCCTTAGTGAAAGAGGAGGCACTTAGTCCCGATGTGACTTCATGTGCCAGGGTAGGTTGGTACCAGGATTGGGGGCCGTGGGATGGTTGGTGTATGGGAGAAGTGGGTGGGAGGTGGGGCAGGGAGGAGAGGAGGGAAGGATATAAAATGAACAAATAAATATATTAATAATAATAATAATAAAAGAACTGCCTCAGAGATGAGATAAGCACTCCAGCCAAGGCTGCGAGGTATCTGTGGGACCAGAGCCTGAGACTTCAAAGAGCGGCACAGTTAAACGTGCTCTGTGAGCCGGGCGGTGGTAGCGCACACCTTTAATCCCAGCACTCAGGAGGCAGAGGCAGGTGGATCCCTGTGAGTTTGAGGCCAGCCTGATCTGCAATGTAAGTTCAGGTCAACCAAGGCTACACAGAGAAGCCCTGTCTCGAAAAACCAAAAACCAAAAAACAAACAAACAAAAAACAAACCAAACAAACAAACAAAAAACCAACCAAACAAACAAAAAAAGTGCTCTGTGAGCCAGGGATGGTGCCACATGCCTTTCTTCCCAGCACTTGAGAGGCTGAGGCAGGCAGATCAGCCTGGTCTACAAAGTGAGTCCAGGACAGCCATGGCAAAACAGAGAAACCTTGTCTTGAAAATCCAAAGAAAGAAAGAAAGAAAGAAAGAAAAGAAGGAAGGAAGAATGAAGGAAGGAAAAAAGAAAAAAAATGAAAGTACTCTGTGAAAACAGCCACCTATATCCAGTCCATGCAAGGAAAGGCGTAAAGCAGCGCAGAAGCGTAGCAGGTTGGAAAGGCCCGGCCAGAGACCTGTTGGTTTTAATTTTAACTTTCCCTGGTGATTTTATATTGCAGAGGCTAAAGCTAGCGTTTTAAAGCCTAATTGTTGATTTTAAATTAAAATGCTTGAGCACATAAACATGGACTGTTTTTACTTAACCTCTCTAAATATTTAGCGTCTCTGTCTCTGACATAGGGACAATTAGAGAACATTTTGGAAAAGCTCTGAAAGTATTAAATAAATAAAAAGGCATACTTTAAAAAGTCTTAGTGTAGAGGCAGGGGAGAACATTTAAGCATTTTCTGTTAGCGTGAGCACTAGAGTGAGAGTCTTAAGCACCATGTAAAAGACGGACGTGGAGGTCTTCTACTCAATCTGTAGCCGCCCTGACTGGTGCCCACACACAGCTGGATGTGAGAGCTCACTGCAATGATGTGCTTCCAGCTCAGTGCAGACCCTGTCTCAAAGCAATAGGAAGAGCAATAGATGGAAGATGCCTGATGTCCTGCTATGGTCTCCACATGCATTTGCATGAGTAGATGTAGCTGAACGCAGATGGGCAGTTAATACACACATACACACACACAAACACACACACACACACAAACACACACACACAAACACACACACACACAAACACACACATACACAGCTGTACCAATATTTTTTCAGGATTTAAGAATATAAAAAATGATTAAATATATATTAAATATTAATTATTCCTTTTTAAAATGGAAGCCTTTATTGTTAAGACCATCTTAAGATCCAAATCCAATCATCTCCATAATTTCATAAATCATTCAAACTTTCTACTCAAGATATTTATATTCCAAAGATAAGTTAAGTCGAGGTTCAAAATAAAGTTCCACAACCTGACCTCTCCTTGGTTTTCTAGCTGCAGCTCTTCTGTCGCACAGAGCACTTCCTGTGTTGGCAGTGGGGAGTGCTGCATGGCTCCTTTTACCTGTATGTGCATTCTGAGCAGGATGCTCTTTCTTCCTGTCATCATGTGACTTATCCTTGAAACTTTAGCTTCAATGTCATGTTTTCCTCTGGTCCCTTTTCTTTCATAGTACTTATCCCATGTAAGGACCAAGGTCAGATTGTAGCTCTAGGTCCTGTTGTCGCCCAGGTGGGCTATGTTGTCACTTGACTCTGATGCACTACAATGCCACGCAATGAGAAAATAAAGTTTCAAGTATTTTATTGTTCTTTATGCCTTTGCTTGAAAGGGAAGTCCTGCTTTGTTAGGGTGACTCTAGATTTGCTGACAATAAGAAAATATATAAAGAACTCAAGAAATTAAACACCACCAAACTAAATAACCCAATTGAGAAATGGGGCTTGGAACTAAACAGAGAATTCTCAACAGAGGAATATCAAATGGCTGAGAAACACTTAAAGAAATGCTCAACCTCCTTAGTCATCAGGGAAATGCAAATCAAAACAACTCTGAGATTCCATCTTACACCCATCAGAATGGGTAAAATCAAAAATTCAAGTGACATCACATGCTGGCGAGGATGTGGGGAGAGAGGAACACTCCTTCATTGCTGGTGAGAATGCAAACTAGTACAGCCACTTTGGAAATCTATCTGGTGCTATCTCAGAAAAATGGGAATAGGGCTTCCTCAAGACCCAGCTATTCCACTCCTTGGAATATACCCGGAAGATGCTCCAGCACACAACAAGAAAATTTGCTCAACCATATTCATAGCAGCCAGAACATGGAAACAGCCTAAGTGTCCCTCAGTAGAAGAATGGATAAAGAAACTGTGGTACATATACACTATGGAATACTACTCAGCTATTAAAAACAAGGAATTCCCGAAATTTGTGGATAAATGGATTGAGCTAGAAATGATCATAATGAGTGAGTTAATCCAGAAGCAGAAAAACTCAAATGGTATATACTCACTTATATCTGCATACTAGCCCAAGGGGCATGTCCCACGAAAGCCTTCACTTACCAGAAAACTGGGACAGAGGGGAGGACATCCTATTGGGACTCTAAATGAGAGAAGCATGGGAGAATAGCAAAATAGAAGGATCCAGAGGGTCCTAGAAACCTACAAGTAGAACATTATGATACGCAGATTTGGGCCCAGGGGTCCTGCTCAAACTAAGGCACCAGCCAAGGACAATACAGGCGGTAAACTTTAAGCCCCTACCCAGATCTAGCCAATGGTCAGAACATTCTCCACAGTTGAGTGGAGAGTGGGATATGACTTTCTCATGTACTCTGGTGCCTCACATTTGACCATGTCCCCTGGAGAGGGAGACCTGGTGGCATTCAGAGGAAGGACAGCAGGTTGCCAAGAAGAGACTTGATACCCTATGAGCATATACAAGGGGAGGTAATCCCCCTCAGGAACAGTCATAGGGGAGGGGAATAATGGGAAAATGGGGGGCAGGGAGAATAGGAGGATACAAGGGATGGGAAAAACATTGAGATGTAACAAGAATAAATTAATAAAAAAATTAAAAATTTTAAAAAATGTTAGGGAGGCAAAAGGAGACATTTTTGGGAAGAAGAAGAGTCTTGGCAGGAAAAAGAAGATAATAAGAGAGGATAACGAAGTGTAAAAATGACCAGGTTGCATTATACACATATATGAAATTGAGAAAGAAACCAGAAACTATAAAACAAAATACCTGGTACCAGGTGTGGTGTATCTCCCTTCAAGATGTTTGTTGGGCAGGCTAGTATAAGAGGTCACCCCAAATAATAAAGGCTATTTTCATTGCTCTTAAAAAATAAATAAATAAACCCAGCATTAAGGATAGGGACGGAGGCTAGTGTTTGAGTAGAATGTGTGACAAAGTCTTGGAATTTCCCCAGACCTTAGGAGGATATCCGTGCAGTAGGGAAACAGCAATGTGTACATGCTTATGTGTACATGAAAGGATCTACATAACCACAGATCATTGGCATCCGGCAGCTGCAGCTATAGTAGCAGGGCTTAGTGACTATGGCTGAACCTGTTCAGCTCTCTCCCACACATCCCAGACTCAAGACTGAGGAAGGCAGTGTGGTGAGTAATGAACTTGACACTCAGGGGGGCAGACCTCCTTGGTTATTGTCAGGAAGCATATGCAATCAAGACTGGTCATGAGTGCTTTAATTAGGACGTAATATGGCAAGGCTTTACCAGGATTGGAAATGCATCCACAGCTACCGGTGACCATCCAGGGCAGCCACAGCCACTTTATTCAGAAAGAATGGACTTCTCTGGATGATTAAGCAGATTTCTCTCATGTGTTTTGTTGCTGTGGTTTGTTTTTCAATGCAACTATTCCCAGTACTTTCCCCTCAAACCAAGTATTCAGATACAGGAATTGAGGGCTTGAGATGTACCAGAGCCAGGTCTAGGTGGATAGAGTAAGTTTTACTTGTATTAAACAGAACAGGAGCACAATTCCCCTTGGAGAATAAATTGAATACAGCTTCATTTTGAAGACATATTTGATGAGATCAGACATATGGACACACTTAGCTAAATGACTTACTGCAAGTGGTCTTGAGTGGGACTCCCAAAATCCACCATCTGAGTCAACTTGTACAACTAAAGCTCATAACGTTTTCCTTCCCCTTAAGCATAAACAGACCAAGAAACTTGACTTTTGAATCATCTCAACCAGTTAATGAAATAGCATCCACTGTGGCACTACAGGAGTCTTGGCTAGAAAGCGGCTACACAGGCTCCTGCAGTGATCACTCTGTAAATAATGCAAGTGATTTCCTCTCTGTGGACTTTCAACACATGCACAACTTTTAAGGCTAATTATTCTCCTTGATGCACACTGGCAAATCTCACAGAGATCAAACTAAACATCACGATCCCTATGGGTCACCTGGAATAGTCACTTAGGAAGAAGCTGAATTCCTCCACAATGAGACTGCAAATAAAAATTACATGGCAACAGTAGATTACACAAAGTCTGTATCTGTGGCAGGTGTAGAGAGGATTATATTTATAAACACCATATTTTTAAAACATCCCAGTATATGATAATAATATAGAGGTAATTATTTTATTTGAATGAATATGTGATATTTTATTTATGGACTCACTAAATAGTTTTATAAAGATACTTCACTTAGCTTATTTCTAAGTGAGCCTCTTGAGTAAACATCCCTATTATATATTAAGAAACTAACCATGAACAACAGTGCTTGAATATTACTCAATAAGGGGTTAAGGGCTCCTGTAAAGAAACTCCATAGAGATTTCTACACACATTCTTTTGAACACAGCTAGAAATATCTCTAACTTAGTAACAAGAAGAAATCTGTCTCTTAAGAAAGCTGCCTTGTTTTCAGAGCATAAACTGACCCCATGTCTCTACTGTAATATAAAAGAAGCAATGTCCTGTTTAATTCAGCAATTTAAATTTGCAGCTTGCTCCCTGATTATAAACACCACACATAAGTATAATCAAATACGCTTATTCAGTCACAACTGGAGATATAGAGAGACAGTCTGGGGAGATAAACATGGGCACAGTGGAGGCTTTAGGACTGTCTGATTATTTGCATGCAGTAAAATACACAAATAGATGTGGTTTTCATTTTATTTGAGACAGAGGAACTTGTTCAATATTCAGGCAATCTAGTTGTCTGGCTTGGCCAGTGCAGAGGGAGAGACAAAGCCTCTGGTTTACCCCTTTCCTGTATATTACACCCTGATCAGGTGACTTTATGACAGTGGCTGGCACATCACTTCCTAATCAGGTAACTTTATAGACTTTGGAGAACACTATTTCCAGTTTATAGATGAGAAAACTGGGAACTGTATTAAATATGTCAATGACACCAACACTGCAGTGGCCATTAAAGATCATGCATGTATTGAGTAAACATCCACAATAAATGTAAGGTTTTTTCCTCCTGTTTTAATCCCCCACTCTAGAGAAACATTTATCTGAGAGCTATACGTGTGATCTGTATTTTGCAAAGTAATGACTGTCTCTTGGGTTTTAGGCTACGTGTTTTCTCTACAGTACCACATTTTAGCCACAAGCTAGATGCAAACAGGACATTCCCATAGGTGAAGAAACTGAGACATAAAGAAACAAATGGCATGGCAAAAAGTAACAGCAAAAAAGCAAGACATCCCTCTTTTGAACTAAACAAAACTTTTTCAAATACATTTCACTCTCAGCTCATCTCAGGTCCAACTCCTGTTTCAGCGTTTTTGTTCGGATTCTGGCTGTGAGATTGTGTGAACTTTGTGAGGGAAAAAAGAGAAATATACAGACAGCCAATGGTGGAAAACCGAGCCCAGAGCTGCTGACAGGCTGCTCCATACATGGACATCAGAAATGCTGACACCGCTGACCAAACCACAAAGACGGATGACACCTGGGTGTTGTTTTCACTCATTTACTTATTACAACTATCTCTTCTAGATACTGGCCATCAGCTGAAAAGAAAAACTGAAGCTCCCCAGCTCTACACAGTTAAGTTGATTTTAAAAAATGCCATTTGATGAAGTGGGTGAACCTAGGAAGACTGCTATGTACAACAGTAATAATCTGATTCTAAAAGCAGACTGTTTACACAGAAAGGCAGTATAGATAGATAGATAGACAGACAGACAGACAGACAGACAGACAGACAGACAGATAGATGAACATAGACTTGAGGGAGTGCTTCTGAATGTACTCTCAGAGATGTGGTGCTCATTGAGTTGTTCATTAGCCTTCACTGTGATTATCTTGAACTGCTGTATTTCTCAGACCAAAAGACACACTTTCCCCAAAAAAGTGGGCTGGGTGGTGGAAATTAGGGTGTGCCTTATGGTCTGATTGCTGTTTTTACTGTTTTTCTTGTTTTACTTCTCTAAAATCTGGGTGTATCTTATGGTCTAATAGTTCGAAAAATATGGTAGAAGACTTCACTCAGCTCACCTTCTGACTGCATGTCTGCACTCCATCCTCTGCTACCTGACAAAGGGCAAGGCAGTGGAGTCTCTAAGAAGCAACAGGCAGGCAAGCACCCCATGTCAGGCACTATTATTATTATTATTATTATTATTATTATTATTATTATTATTATTATTATTATTATTATCCTCCTCCTCCTCCTCATCATCATCATCATTACCATTATTATTAAATTTATTTATTTATTCACTTTATATCCTGGCTGCAACCCTTTCCTTCTTCTCCTCCCATTCCCACTTTCCCTCCTTCTTTCCTCCTACCCCCTTCCATATTCCTGAGAAAAGGAGATCCCTCCTTCCCATCTACCCTAGCTCATCAAGTCATATCTGGACTGAGTGCATCCTCTTCCCCTGTGGCCTGACAAGGCTGTTCTACCAAGGGAAAGTGAATAAAAAGCAGGCAACAGAGTCCATGTCAGAGACAGTCCCTGCTCCCCTTACTAGGGGACCCATATGAAGCCTGAGCTGCCCATAGGCTACCTCTGTGTAGGGGCCTAGGTCCAGTCTGCATGGTCCTTGGCTGGTGCTTCAGTCTCTACAAGCCCCTCTGGGCTTTGGGTAGTTGGTTCTGATGGTCTTCTTGTGGAGCTCCTGTCACCTCTAGGTCCTTTTATCCCTGCCCCACACTTTTCCACTAGAGTCCTCATATGTTGCCCAATGTTTGGCTGTGAATCTCAGCATCGGTTTCTCACCACTACAGGGTGGAGCCTGTCAGAGGACAACTCTGTTAGGCTCCTGGCTGCAAGCATAGCAGAGTTTCATTTATAGTGTCAGGGCTTGGCTCTCTCCCATGGGGTGGGTCTCAAGTTGGGCCAGGCATTGGTTGGACAGTCCCTCAGTCCTTGCTTTGTCTCCTCTATCTTTAGCCCTGCACATCTTGTAGGCAGGATAATTTTGGGGTCAAAGTTTTTGTGGGTGGGTCTATTGTTCCCCTCCCTCCACCAGGAGTCCTATGCTCCTGGGCCCTCTGAGTCTCTTCCTTCTGATATAGGCTCCACTTGGACTAGGCATGAAAACAAGGGTAGAAGGTGACATTGGAGTTAATGTCAACTTAGTTACTTAATTCGAACAGATTCTAAACAACAGTGTGGCATCGTCCTCCAGAAAATGACTCTTGTGGCTCTTGGCATTGGGGTCAGTCTTATCGTCCATTTAATCTGAATTGAACTTTCTCAACTACCCTCTCACTTCAGCTTCCCTCTGCCAAATCCGCTGGCGTTGATTTTCAAGAAGACGGTAGGAGATTAAGATGACTCTGTACAACTCCACAGCAGCACATAAACAGAAACTACCATTTTCATCTTTGTGAGAGAAACACTGGCAATGCCTGATATGTGAGCCTGAAAAGAAACCAGTTGGCTGAATGTAATTTTCTCTATAAGCTAGAAGAAAATCTTCCAATTATCAAAGGAAACCCTAATTATCTTGCACTTTTTTTTTTTAATAAGAAGGGATATGGCAGAGGCGGCTAATTGTAGCTTTGTTTATAATGGCAGGGCAGAATAATCCAGATGTCTGTGAAAAAAAGATAAATAATTCTGTAGTATTTAATAAGATGGGATTTAAAAAAAAGGATGAAAGTAGCCCAATCTATTCAGACTCAGAAAGATGCTTAAAACATATTTTGAATGAAAAAAGGCAAATTAAAGTAGAAAATAGCTAGTAGCAAATCATATGACAACAATCTTCCAAGTTGATTTTATGTATTTTTAGAGCAATTAATTGTTGGAAAAATGCAAAGAAGTGTTTGGAAACCTACATAATATAGAGACCACAGTTGTATGGTTAATGGGGCCAGGTCTGGAGTGATGAACTACATTGGATTTTTAAATATATAAAAACATACTTGTATATTTCCTGTTTTAACTAAATATGTGAACTAAAAAGCTTAAAAGTCTGGGCTGGAGAAATAGCATATTATACAAGCATGAAGAAGTTCAGATTCTAAGCATTAAAACACTATAAATCTCCAGGGGAGATACATCCCTAAAGCTCATTGGCCAACCAGTAGAGATGATTTGGTGAGGTCTATAGCCAGTTTGAGATCCTATCTCAAAAAATTCCATTGAGAAGCAATTGAGAAAGACACCTGAATTCAACCCCTGTCCTCTAAGATCATGTGCCCGTGTCACCTGCACACACACACACCTCTCTCTCTCTCTCTCTCTCTCTCTCTCTCTCTCTCTCTCTCTCTCTCTCTCTCTCTCTCTCTCTCTCTCACACACACACACACACACACAGACACACACAGACACACACAATGTCTAATGGAAGCAATCTAGTGACAAAGGACAACATTCTATCAAAAAATGCATTGTGTTATAGAAGAATAAGCTCAGTCTATGATCAAAAGAAACTCTGCCAATGTAACACTTCCTCGTCCTCATCAGAGGCCAGCCCCTGAAGGCTACTACCACAGGAACTCACCCAGTACTGTTGAGGTAGCTCTGCCCCAAGCTGCAGTCTTTCGACAGTGAGGATGGGTTAAACCAAAAAGCTGGCAGGCATTGCCCATTGCTATGTCTCTCATAGCCATAGTCACTGTTGGGAAAATATGCAAGATAAAACTTTTAGCAAGTTGTAAACTTATTCAGAACTACTATTTCATATTAGGCGATGACCAACATCTAATCAGTCAATAAAATGAGCATTTCCTAAACCAATGTCTTCTAAAAATTCACGAATTTATTTCTACACATTCTCTATTACCCATGAAAATATCTTAATAGAACAAATATTCCCATTTAAATGCCTTTAAGATAAAGGAATGGCTTTGTTCTTGTGTAATTAGGAAGGGTAATTAGGAACCAGGCTGTGTTGGGAGCTTGAGTCTTAGTGGAAGCATCACTGCAGAGGTTAACAGCCACATGTGGCATAGTCCTCATTATCAGTGATGCCTTTGGGATGCTCTTCCAAAACATCTGGCTGTAACAAGTAGAGCAGAGCCAGGTTTCTCTGTGTACAAGCCATATGCTTCAGAGCTACAGCCAAAAAGAAAATGCCCTTCAGGAGTATCTCAAGCAAGTCCCCAAGGAAAAGTTTTGTCCTCGGCAGTTAGCAATGCCAGTTGGTATTAACTGTCTTACATCGTGCCTCTGCCTTCAAAGGACTCAAATTTTCTCTCGTAGTGTCAATTTGTCCTTGTTTCCAGTTTCCAGGGGTCCTCTGGTATCCTTGGCTCTGGAAGATGAAACTGGGCACAGAAAAGCACAACAAATTGTGCCTCCACATGCAGAGACAAGTCACAGGCAGCAGTGGGCACGCATTAGTGTGAATTGGCTCATCTTTGCAACAGAGGTGAGATGCTGGCACACAGTGTGCATGGGGGGAGAAATGAGCCCAGCCTCGGAGGCCTGTCATGGGACAGTCAGAAATGCAAATTCTGCACATACCCTCTGGATTAGGGCCTGGTTCAACACAGCATGAATAAGAAGACTACAGAACAGCCACTTCTAGAATACCCAGTGTTCACTTCAAGAAACTACCTTACAGAAGCTGGAAAATGACACAGCATCACTCGAGAAATATCCAGGGATTCTAGCTAACAAGGAGACCCCAACGACAACATCTTTCATTACCCTAGTTAGGCAAGACTGTAGAAAACCTAGCTACTAGCAGAAGCCCAACAGGGGGAATGGTGAGCCTTCTGAAATATTTTCAGACATTGTGGAGTCACAAACATCTCATCTGAGCAAGAAGCCTCACAATAGCACTACCTAAGACTCATTTTCTACTCCTTAGAATGCTGTTCAGCCTGTGGGACTGGTAACAGACTCCTGTTACCTGTGAAATTCAAGGCTCTGAATAAGACAGACATGCAGGATGAACATGGAAAGAAGCCTAATTAATTACCTTATCCTCTTGCCTTGAACAAAACCAAAATATTGGTTCATTTGAAATATTTTAGGAAAATATATTCAAAGAATATATTCATTTTTTACACATAAAAAAGCAGAATATTGGGGTATCTTAGCTCACATATTCTCTTACATTTCCTACTAGAGGAGTTTTTGCTCTTTCTGAAGAATGGCTACTTCACAGCACTTTAGCTCTTCCAGTAATGTAGCATGCTGACTTCCTTTGCAAATTCTTTTTTTTTAATTATTTATTTATTTTTATTTTATGTGCATTGTTATGTCTGTGGGTGTCAGATTTTGGAGTTACAGACAGTTGTGAGCTGCCATGTGAGTACTGGGAATTGAACCCAGGTCCTCCGGAAGAACAGTCAGTGCTCCCAACCAGTGAGCCATTTCTCCATCCTCTTTTGCAAATTCTTATTCAACAAAGTAGATGATTAAGAAATGGTCAGGCTTCAGAAAGTGGGATATGATGGATAGCTTCAAATCTCAAGTTAGGTAATTTTGCGAGTATCCTTCTTGGTGTCACTCTCAAGAGCAGGGCAAGGATAAAATACTTTTGTTGCAGTTATATATCATTGACAGAAGTCCAGGTTGGGGAAGCCGCTGTAGACCTCCTGTGAGTTCCACTGCTGCTGAGGCTCTGAGGCCTTCTAGCTAAGTACAAAGAGCTACAGTGCTGGCTCTTGGTCTTCCGTGCTCACCAACAAGAGAAAGCAATGGTGGGTTATTGGCATGACAACTGGAAGGCTTTCTCAGCATCACTAATTGTGAGAACATCTCTAGTGGTCGCTCATTGAAGAAGACTAACTTTTCTATGATGTGCCGTGCATGTATAGACTATGTCTCACACACTCATTCATCTCTTGATGACTATACATGTGACCTGTTATAGGTACAGCTAAAAACAAAATGATAAAAATGAATAATTTACAGATGGTTCAAGTTTTGAATGTTAAACATTTAGATAAATATACATCAGCTGCTTTCTCTAGTATATATTCTGAGGTAGATAAGAAAAATGGAAGATGGAAAGAGTAACAGAAAATGTGGTGGGTTAATTATTAGTCTTTTTCATCAATTTTTCACTTTCACCTGAACACTGAACACTGACCTAGAATCAAGCAAGAGCACCATTGGCTCTACGATATAGATTTCTGCTCAGTGAATGTCTGGGAAGAACTTTACTACTCTCTGAGTTCAGTTGAAACTTCCCAGTGTCTCTGCCTCTCTCCAGCTTAAACTAGCTCTATTACCACTCAGCTCACAGGGTCAAGCTGAGCCCACTCTTGTACTGAGTTTCTAAACGTCACTTGATGCTTTCACAAGCTGCAGTCAGCTGACCAGCACAGAATGAAACTTTCAGGGACAGAGAATTTACGCTTTTTGAGGTTATTATGCCTACCAAGGATACTAGATTCTAGAAAGATCTTATGTGGCACATACAAATGTTTGCTCCCTGAGAACTCCAATTAGTCCTTCCCATGTTGCTATCTAAAGCAGCTTGAGATACATGTGAGTTCTCCTTTTTTCTGAGAATGCAACATTAGTATGAAAATAATTACCAACCATCTTGTAAGGCCTCTTAAAATCCGAAGAAGAAATTCCTGCTTTCTTTTGAAAGACATATTCACATAACTAATAAAAACTGTGATACTGCCAAGAGAGAATTTCATAAAAATATAAGGTCCATCACTTGGCCCTAGGCATGTTATCACTTTCTCAAATCTAAGCTTTTATTGAGAGCTCCATGGATATTATATTACTGAACAGCTCTGTGGAATAGCTATAGAAGCTCACCAGTCAAAGTCTGCCTCTGTACACACACAAGGCTCAGACTCCATTGCTCCAGCGTACTTTCCTTGCATACATTTCCGCTCAGATTTTCGCTTCTTATATATCCTTTTGGCTCCCATGATGCATGCTTCCCCCTGCGGAGAGACAAATATCACACAAAATTGAGCACATAGATTAGACTTTTTACTGCAAAACTTTTAATATAAATATGATGCTTTGGAGCCCAGTTTGTGCTATTAGTATTTTCCTTTTGATGCCTGTTATGAAGTATTAACAAAAATGCAGCCCCCCAAAACCCAATGCAGATGTTTCTAGTACTAGCCTTAACTCCTTATATGTCAAGAAAAGCCTTCTTTATCAGTGCCAGGCTTAGTGTAATGAAGGGCACACAGGAATGTAAGATAGCCTGTAACTAATGAATTGCCTGCTAACCTATAATCATAGATTTCAATTTTACTATTATAAAGGATTTATACAGTTGGTCATTTATGGGCACATTAAATAAGAGCATGGCTAAGGAAAAATACCCATCTAATGTCAGCTTATCATGTTTCTTTCTATGTTACATTATAGCACTGACTTTATGGTCATCTAGCAGACAGGCAAGAAAGCTAAGTTCAGTCTTTTTCCAAGAAATAAATAAAAGTTGTGAGTATTACAATGTGAACAAATCCCAAAGAGAAAAACACCAGTAATGTGAGTGAGAAATTCCATTGTTGGATCTCTGAATAAGGTGGGTGTTCCTTGCTAATGCTGCGCCCACTATCATATACAGCGCCTTTGTGTTTGTGAAAAGGCAGAGAAGAACTTTTAGAATCTATTATCCCCTGTCTTTACTGGGAAGCTCACTTTAACTGGCTCCACTTCGCCTCACGTATAACTGTATTACTCAGTCAGAGAATGGAGCGAGAGACGATTCACTGTCTGAATATGGGTATGGCTTCTTAGCGTAATGTCTACCGTACCCTTTGAAGAGCCTGTAGATTGACTTCTGCCTTGGGAAATCAAAAGGAGAAGCTCTCATCCAAGGATTTTGATATGAAATGAATAACTGAGAAGGATGATGGAAGACAATTTTCTATTAGCAATTTCATATTCTTATACCCTGAGTATCTCAGAGGAGGCAAGCAAGTGCCGCTATATAATCCTAGGGAATCACTGAAACAGGAAAGAACTTTTCTGGCACCACTCACCCATCACTGTTTGACTATTTCACGCCTTAGCTCTATTTGCATTGCTTGTTGAAACTGACAAACTGCCCCTCACCCTAGCTCTATCATGCAGCCTGGTGCTACACTCACAGAAATTATGTTTGAATTTCAAGGCTGAATTTGGTATTTCACTTTGAGGTGTAAGTCTAAACCAAGCCATTTGAATTTTTATCTCATTATGTCCTGGCATAAAAAGCAGAAACAACTTCACAACAGGATATAAATGGTCTGTTTGCTTACGCTGTGAGACATAAAACATGAAAGAACAAAATGGACATTGTGGACTTGAGAACTCCATATCTTAAGCCTTAAGGAGTAATTTTTGTCCAAACTGCCCCTTCCTCCTTCCCAGGTTTAGTCCCATCTCTCTAAGTCCTTACCTGGCTGTGTAACTGCCAGGGTCTGTAATCTTCTTCAGCACAGCGCCTGTCAAAAATGGATTTGTAGTCCACTTTGACCAGCTGCCATTCGGAGCGGTGGCTGAAGTGTCCAAAGACTCTACAGGGTTTGCAGTGACAGACAGAGTCACAACCGTAAGGACAACAACAGTATTAACAACAGCTTGCATTAAACTGTCTGCTGTGAAGATGGTGTGCTGCCAGGCACATCACATGGATCACATCGCCTAGCTGCCAAGCACAGTTACGGAGAGAGAGCCATCCCTGACTGAATTTTGCAGATGGATAAATTGAGGCTCAGGGATTTTTTTTTTTTTTTTGGCAAGACATAAATAGGAAAGTCGTGTCACTAGCAACATACGGTCCAGCACAGACATATAGATTCTTTTGTTAATATATCTGGTCTGATGGCTTCCGTATTCTTTTACCTTCTCATCAGGTCTTACAGAAAGTGACAATAGGACTAAGTAATTACAACTGCTTTCACCTTGCAAACCTTGCTCCAGTGTGTGGGGGTTCAGCTAGTTAGGTAGAAGTTATTCACTAGACATAACTGTGGTTAAAGACTACCCTGATCACTTTTTCTGTGTGAGAAACAGTACTTTAAAAACATAAAGATGGAACAAAAACAAGTTAGTGAGCACACTTCTAATCTAGCTGTGGTTGCCATGTACAAAGGTGAAAGTAGGGCTACTGCACATAATAGGGTTTTTCGTTTTGTTTTGTTGTCTTTTCTCATTGTTAAGTGAGGAGGCTTAAACACGTGTTAATTGTTCTCTTTGATTTGGATCAACTATGGAATTACCTTTCCATGTTTTCCATGGCCAATTTTCTAAGAGAAGGGATTATCAGTTTCACACTGCAAATTACTTTTCAGATAAGAATGAGTGTAAATGCAGCTTTGCAAAACCAGTTGTCCTCTTAGTTTCCTTAACATGTCTCACAATTATGTAAGGCAACGGAAAAACATAAGCCAGGGAAAAATGAAGTGCCATGGTCTTAAAGATTTCTACATATTTAGTCTACATCTTATCATTACATTTAAAATATATATAGTTTTATTTTCGATTAAGACAGGCCTTGTTACTTTACCTAAACTTATTGCCCACAGAAAGACAAGATCACATCTCTTTTCCTACCATCCCTCAGCCTGTGCCTTTTTCTTCTTGGCTCGAAATTCTTCAAGTCAGATGTATGAACACTGCTAACTAACACCTTTCAAACTATCAGCACAAATCCAACAGGCTCAGCTGCAGAACACCTCCCTGTATTTGCTGTGTCATAGTAAGAAGGGATTACATCATACCACTTACGTCATGATTAGTGTCTCTTCTCCAGGCTCCCCCAGAACCCCATCCACAAAAAGTGGAATGGATGTGAAACTGTATTTGCTCCAAGATCTCCCTTCATCGAAACTCAACCTAGTGGCAGAATAATTTAACAGTTATAACATCTCAGGGAGAAAAGGTGATAACTCTGGGTAAGGAAAGATGCTAGTTACCAGTGAGAAAATAATAACAAGGTGAGACTTAATTACAGATAAATAACTTCATTATATCAAAAGACAGGAATAGAGATACTTAAGGTACTATAACCAGACATATTGAGGCATGGATAAGAGAGAGCCACGTGAAAAGAGAATAATCTAATGGCAGGAAATAATTTACATATTTTTAAATTCTTAAACTTCATGGGATTATCTCTAAATCTGCAGTGTCTTGTTGGTGTTACCGGGCATAAACAGCCTTGCAAGTTTGACAAAACTGACAAAATCATTGTTAAGTGATCAGCCTATAACCAAATGCTATTTACACTACATGGATCCTTGTTGACCTCACTGACCAGAAGAATAGGCAGCCGAGGGCAAGAGAAGTCTGGCAGTCTGTTGTAATATAAATGTGTGTGTTCTCTTCAGAAAACATATGCTAAAAACTAAACTACAAATAGCACTGGGAGATGAATACTTGGAGAAAAGTGAGATTGGAAGGGTAGAGACCTCAGGAATGGAACTGTTGTATTAACAGAAACTGCCTTGGACTGCCCTGTCCTTTTGGCCATGTGGAAATCCAGTGACAAGGCACCATTTAGGAATCTGAAAGTGGTTCCTCAGCAGACTTGGACTTGGGCAGCACTTTTTATTTTGTACTTCTAGGTCACAAAATCATGCAATACATTTCAGTTGCTCATGAGTTATCTTCTTTACAGTGTTTGAATATAGCAGCCTGAGCACCTAATAAGACGGCTGCACAGCAAGACATGTTTTACTCTTTCTCTGAAGATATCTTTCCTCAAGATCCACATCTTGAGTAGCAATCTTTTGCAGTTTTCTCCTGAGGTCATTAATATAATGAAAGGCAGAAGAAAAACCAGATTTTAGACTTTTCACATGCTTAATATGCAGAGGACCACTTCTAAATACGAATGAAGAAGCTTGTTGGAAACCCCTGTAGACATTAGGCTTTGCACATGCTTTAGTGCAAGACACCGGTATGTTTTCCCATTGTTACCGCATTAAAGGGAGCTAAGGAAGTCACACAGGTAACACAGGATAGGAGCAGAATTGTCATGACCTACAAATCTCTGTGTGGGATGAACAAAGTTGTGTAGAAACTAAACTTCATGAAATGCTCTTTGGAATGAGTGATTACAAATACTGTTGCTGCTTAGAGATTATGAGAGATTAAATGTGGCTGTCCCAGGCATGGGGCTGAGGAACTAAGGAAATGATACAGACATTGTCACACTTGAAATCTGTAATGCAGTTGTTCTCTTAGGAGCAGAAACACTTACCCATGCTTCTGTTTTGCCCCCAACTTTCCCCTCTCAAAAACTTAGGCCACAAATCAATTTCAACAGAACAAACATTAAGTTATGTGCCAGTAGTTGATGGTAGCTAGAAGAGCATAGTCACATGATTCAGAGACTGGTTCTGATAAACATAAGCGACCATCTGCATTTTTCCTAAACTGGAAGCACCCTTACCAAAGGTGTCGAATTGGGAGAGATGTGTGCTTCATAGCCACCAGGACGCCACCTTGATCTAGGTACAAAATGCTATGCTCTTCTTCAAAGATCTGGGTGAGAAACAAGAACACAGAGGCATACATCACATCTGTACCTGGTGACCAGGATACACAGAATCAGTCTGCATAGAAAGATTAAAATATCTCTCATAGAAATAAGTTTCCCTAAATGACTGAGAAAATGCAAGCAATAAAACAACGCTCCTCAACATTGGCTCCCCTTACCACTGATAGGCTATAAAAGAACTTTATAGTTCTACAAAATAAATCTTAAGCATAAACAGTATATATTCATGTTTGTAGTCTCTTATATCTGTGACAATACTTATCAGTTGCTGCCTCTGAAAATGATGTTAGAACACTGGGAAACTGAAGAGAGTGTCTATGACCAGATGGAAGGAAACCTGGAGACAATTTAGTACAATATTCCCATTTGTGTACTAAAATCCATAGAGTAAGAATGCTCAGATAGCTGACAGATCCAAGATGGTGGCGCTGATCACACACTGAATCTGATCAGCAGGAAAGCAGTGACCTAAGGACCAAACAGAGAGCTACAAAACATCAGTGTAGGGGGATTTCCTCGTGAGAGGGGTCCACACTGTGGACCACACATGAGACCAGCTTCAGGCCATCTAGGTAATACATAGAAGAGTCTTCAAAGTCTAAATACTTGCCTGTCTGTGTCGCACCCATGCTCTGTGTATCAGACTGAACTGAGGGCCAAAAAACAACAGTGTCTGGGCCTTCTAGCCCAGAGGAGAACCCTATGATCTGGAACACAAGTGGATCTGACCTCAGGTCACCTGACCAATCCACAGGAAGTTCCTCGGTGCCTGCAGGCTTGTGCACACTCTCTACAGAACACCAGTGTCTGAGTCTCCCTGCTGATGGGGACACCATGGTGTAAACATGGGTGGGTCTGAGCTTAGGTCTCCTGGCTGGTGCACAGAAAGTTCCCAGGTCTGACTGCAGGTCACCCTCCTGATCCACCAGAAGTGTTCCTTGATCCTTGAATGTGAGATATCTCAAATAATAGCCATTCACTATGAGCTGCTCTCAGCAGCTAATGAAAGACACCAGAAACTATCACCCAACACGAGAGACAAACAGATGGCTAACAGCCAGCCTAAAACACAAACAACAAAAGCCCAAATAATATGGTATCTCCAGAACCCAGTTACCCCAAGACAATCAGCCTTGGACACTTTAACACAAATGAAACATAAGAAAATGACCTAGAATCTTTCCTTATAAAGATGATAATGGACGAAATGAAAAAAAAAAATCTGTAAAGAAACACAAGAAGATTTCCTTGTTTTTAAGATTTCCTTGTTTTTAATAGCTGAGTAGTATTCCATACTGTAAATGAACCACAGTTTCTTTGTCCATTCTTCGACTGAGGGGCAGCTAGTTGTTTCCAGATTCTGGCCATTATGAATAAAGGCTGCTTTGAACATAGTTGAGCAAAAGTTATTGCTGTGTGGTGAAGCATCTTTCGGGTATATGTGAAGAAGTGGAATAGCTGGTGGATGAAACTACAGATGATGATCCTGAGTGAGATAACCCACCAGACCCTGAAAGGCACACATATACTCACTTATACGTGGATATTAGCCCAACATTGATGTCCTGTGAGAGTCTTCACTCAGTGGGAGATTAGGACAGATGCTAGAACTCACTAGCATCTGGGTGAGAGGGATATGGAAGAATGGGGAGATAGAAATACCCAGAGGGAACACGATCCCCACAAGAAGACCATCAAGGCTGGCAGATCTGGACCCAGGGGCCCTACACAAACTGCTCTACCAACCAAGGACAATGCATGCAGTAAACTTAGATGCCCTGTTCAGATCTAGCCAATGTACAGATTGTTCTCCATGGTTGTAGGGAGAGCAGGGACTGCCTTTGACATGAACTCTAGTGCTAACAATTGTACCCTTCCCTTTGGTGGGGAGGCCTGGTGGCACTCAGAGGAAGGGGAAGCAGACTATCCAGATGAGACCTGATAGGCTATGATTATATAGTGAAGGAGGAGGTCCCTTTATATCACAGGTCTAGGAGAAAGGAACAAGGTGAAAAAGAGAGAGGGGGAATGGGAAGATATAAGTGAGGGGATAACAATCAGGATGTAATCTGAATAAATTATTTTAAAATATAAAAATATATGTAATAAAATATGCAAAAAAGAAAGAAACACAAGATGATAAGGCCAAAAAATTGAGGCCCTTAGAGAAGCCAGGACAGAGGCCTATAGGGAGGAGATGAAGAAATCACTGGATGGAGTTAAGAAAAATAGATCAGAAGATGAAAATGGAAATAATAATAAAAGGACAAACTGAGGAAAGCATGGAAAGAGAGAACTTAGAGGAAAAAAAAAAAAAAAAACAAGAACTGCAGGGGTAAGCATTGTAAAAAAAAATAAAAGATATAGAAAAAAAGAAAGAATCTCAGGCGTGGCAGGTGTGGAAAACACAATGGAAGAATTTGATGCAAACATAAAAGAAAATGATAACTAAAAAAATTCCTAACACAAAACATCCAAGAAATGAAGGACTCCATGAAAAGACATAATTAAGCACAATTATTAAGTAATTGGAATTGAGGAAAGAGAAGGTGGCCAGCTTCAAGGCCCAGAAAATATGTTCAAGAAAATAATATAAGAAAATTTCCCAGAGCTGGGCTTGGTAGTGCACACCTTTAATCCCAGCACTTGGGAGGCAGAGGCAGGCAGATCACTGTGAGTTGGAGGCCAGCCTGGTCTACAAAGTGAGTCTAGGACAACCAAGGCTACACAGAGAAACCCTGTGCTAGAAAAAAAAAAGAAGAAGAAGAAAATTTCCCCAATTAAAAAAGAGAGATGCTTATACAAGAGGCCTACCAAACACCAACTACAGTAGAGCAGAATATAAAATCTTCCTGTTACATAATTATTAAAGCACTAAATGTACAAAACAAAAAATATATATTAAAAGAGGCAAGGGAAAAAAGGCCAAGTAACATAAAATGGCAAACTTACCAGAATCATGCCCAACTTTTGAGTAGAAACCATAAAAGCCAGAAGGGCCTGTGAAGATGTCTTGTAAATGCTAAGAGACCACAGATGCCAGTCCAGACTACTATACCCAGCAAAACTTTCAATAACCATAGATGGAGAAAAGAAGATATTCCATAAAAAAATACATTTAAACCATGCCTATCCACAAATACAGCTGTACAGAAGAAACTAGAAGGAAAACTCCAACCTAAGGATGCTAACTATGCCCAGGGAAAACACATTAAATAGATAACTTCACTTTAGCAAAACAAAAATTAGACAGGCACACAAACACATTACCACAACTAACATCAAAATAAAAGGACCTCACATTACCAGTCATTAATCTCTTTCAACATCAATGGTCTCAACTTTCCAATAAAGAGAAAAAGACTAACAGAATGGATAAGTAAACTGGACCCAACATCCTGCTGCTTATAAGAAACACATCTCAGCAACAAAGATAGATGTAACTTGAGAATAAAGGGATAGAAGAAGGTCTTCCAAGCAAATGGACACAAGAAGCAAGCTGGGGTGGTCATTCTAATATCTAATAAAACAGACATTCAACCAAAATTAGTAAAAACAAAATAAGGAAGGGCCCTTCATACTCATCAAAGGAAACCTCAAGCAAGATGATATCACAATTCTGAACATCTATGCTCCAAATATAAGGGCACCCACATATGTAAAAGAAGCATTAATAAAGTTTAAACCACAAATCAATCCACATACATTAATAGTGGGAGACTTCAACACCCGCCTCTCACCAAATGATATGTCAATGAAACAAAAGCTAACCCAAGGAATAATGACATAACAGATGTCATAAACCAAATGGATCTAACAGACATCTATAGAACTTTTCACACAAACACAAATGATTATATGTTCTACTCAACACCTCATGGAACTTTCTCCAAAACTGGTCATATAGTAGGTCACAAAGCAAGCCTCAACAGATACAAGAAGATTGAAACACCTTGTATCCTATCATACCATCAAGGACTAAAGCTGGATCTCAACAACAACGGAAATAACAAAAAACCCTACACACACATGGCAACTGAACAACTCTCCACTCAATGACAACTGGGTCAGGGAAGAAAGAAATTTAGCACTTCCTTAAGTTCAATGAAAATGAAAGTACAACATATGCAAGCTTATGGGACTCAAAGAAAGCAGAACTAAAAGGAACACTTATAGCACTAAGTGCTTTCACAAAGAGATTGGAAACATCTCATACAAACAACTTGAAGGCACATCTGAAGTCTTTCGGGGGGAAAAAAGAGAGAAACGTACCCAAGAGGAGTACATGACTGGAAATAATCAAACACAGGATCAAAATAAATAAATTAGAAACAAAGAGAATAATACAAAGAATTAACAAAACCAGGACTGAATCTTTGAGAAAATCAACAAGATAGACACATTCTTAGCCAAACAAACTAAAAGGCAGAAAGTCACTATCCAAATGAACAAAATCAGAAATGAAAAGGGAGTCATAAAAACAGGCACCAAGGGAACCCAAAGAATCATTAGGTCTTACTTCAAAAGCCTATGTTCTACAAAATTTGAAAATCTAAATGAAATGAAAAATTAACTTGATAGATTCCACTTACCAATGTGAAATTAAGATCTGGTAAACAAATTAAATAGTCCTATATCACCTGTGGAAATAAAAAGTCATTAAAAGTCTCCCTACAAAAAAAAAAAAAAAAAAAAAAAAAAAAAAAAAAGACCAGGGCCAGATATTTCAGAACAGAATTCTGTCAAATCTTCAAAGAATAGCTAATGCCGATACTCGTCAAACTATTCCACAAAATAAAAATGCATGGAACACAACCAAACTCATTCTATGAGGCCACCATCACCTTAATACGTAAACCACAAAAAGATCCAACAAAGAAAGAATTTCAGACCAATTCTCTTATGAACATTGATGCAAAAATACTCAATAAAATATTCACAAACCAAATCCAAGACCACATCAAAAATATCATTCACCATGACCAAGTAGGCTTCATCCCAGGCATGCAGGGATGGTTCAATATATGGAAATCCATCAGTGTAATTCCCCATATAAACAAAACTGAAAGAAAAATCCCACATGATCATCCCCTTAGATGCTGAAAAACCATTTGACAAAAAAATAACACCTGTTCATGTTTAAAGTCTTGGAGCGATCAATGATACAAGGCACATATCTAAGCATAATAAAGGGTATATACAGCAAGCTAATAGCTAACATCAAACAAAATGAAGAAAAACTCAAAGAAATTTGGCTAAAATCAAGGAAAAGACAAGGCTGCCCACTCTCTCCATATCTCTTCAATATAGTACTTGAAGTCCTAGCTAGAGCAATAAGACAACAAAAGGAGATCACGGAGATGAACATCAGAAGGGTAGAAGTCAAAGCACTGCTATTCACAGATGATATGATAGCATACACAACTGGCTCCCAATTCCACCAGAGAACTCCTACGGCTAATAAACACTTTTAGCAAAGTGGCCAGACACAAAATTACTTTTAAAAAATCAGTAGCCCTCCTGTGTACAAATGACAGATGGGCTGAGAAAGAAATTAGGGGAACTACACATTTCACAATAGCCACAAATAATGCAAAGTGTCTTGGCATAACTCTAACCAAGCAAGTGAAAGACTTATATGAAAATAAAACAAAACTTCAAGACTCTGAAGAAAGAAACGGAAGAAGATATCAGAAGGTGGAAGGATCCCCCATGCTCATCAATTGATCAGGGGAATGAACATGGTAAAAATTGGCCATCTTACCAAAAGCAATCTACAGATTCAATGCAATCCCTATAGAAATACCTACATATTTTTTTCCAGGCCTACAAAGATCAATTCTCAAGTTCATAGTAAAAAACAAAAAAGCCAGAATAGTTAAAAAAAAATCCTTTACAATAAAAGATATTCTGGAGCAATCTCCATCTCTGATCTCAAGCTGTACATTAGAGCAACAGTAATAAAAACAGCATGGCACTGGCATAGAAATTGGCTGGCTCATCAATGGAATTGAATCAAAGACATAAACACATACACCTATGGACACTCGACACTTGACAAGAAGGCAAAAATCATACCATTGGAAAAAGATAGCATCTTCAACAAATGATGCTGGTCTAACTGGAGGTCTATATGTAGAAAATGTGAATAGATCCATATTTTCACCCTGCACAAAGCTAGAGTCAAGTGGGTTAGAAACTTCAACATAAAACCAGATACACTAAATCTGAAGAAAAAGTAGGAAAGATCCTTGAACTCAGTGGCACAGAGACAACTTCTTGAACAGAACTCAAATAGTTTGGCTCTAAGATCAACAGTTAATAAATGGGAACTCATGAAGCTCAGAAGCTTCTGTAAAGCAAATGACACAGAATAAAATGACAGCTTACAGACTGGGAAAAGATCTTCATCAACCCTACATCTGACAAATGGTTAATATCCAAAATGTACAATGAACTCAAGAAATTAAACACCACAAACCAAATTATCCATTAAAAATGGGATACAGAGCTAAACAGAATTCTCAACAGAGGAACATCAAATGGCAGATAAACACTTAAAGAAATGATCAATGTCCTTAGTTATCAGGGAAATGCAAATCAAAATGACCCTGAGATTCTATCTTACACCTACCAGAATGGCTGAGATCAAAAATTCAAGTGACAGTATATCCTGGCGAGGATGTGGAGAAAGGAGAACACTCCTTCATTGCTGGTGGGAGTACAAACGTGTACAACTACTTTGGAAATCAATCTGGTGCTTTTTCAGAAGACTGGGAATAGTGCTACATCAGGACCCAGCTATACCATTCCTGGGCATATACCCAAAAGACGCTCCACCATACAACAAGGGCATTTGCTCAACTATGTTTATAGCAGCTTTATTCATAATAACCAGAATCTGGAAACAACCTAGATGTCCCTCAACTGAAGAATGGATAAAGAAACTGTAGTACATTTACACAATCAAAATTTGTAGGCAAACTGATGGAACTAGAAATGATCTTCCTGAGTGAGGTATCCCAGACCCAGGAAGAAACACATGGTACATATTCACTTATAAGTAGATATTAACCCAACATAGAAGTCTTTTGAAATACTCCATCCAGTGGAGAATTGGGAGAAATGCAGGAACTCACAGCAGGACTCCGGGCAGGGGGTTGAGAATGGCATGGAAGAGTTGGGGGATGGAAGGACCCAGATGGTTCAGGGAGACAATCAAGGCTGGATGATCTGGATGGTAGGGGGCTACACAAACTGATGATCCAACTAAGAACAAGGCATGCAGAGAAACTAGACCCCCTGTTCAGATATAGCCAGTGGTCACCTCATTCTCCAAGGCTGTTGGGTGGCAGAGACTGCCTCTGACATGAACTCTGTTACCTGCAATTTGATCACTTCCCATTGGTGGGGAGGCCCTGCTGGCACACAGAGGAAGGGGAAGCAAGCTATCCAGAAGAGACCAGATAGGCTGTGGTCAGACAGTAGAGGAGGAGGGTCTCCCCAGTCAGAGGTCTAAGTGTGGGGAATAGGGTAGAAGAGGGGGGGGAGTGTAGGATAACTATGAGGGTGTTAGATAAATAAATTATAATAAAAAAGAATGCTCAGATAGCAACATGTGAGAGTGGGGCTCCCTGAACTGTGTTGCCCTATTCTGCTGTTGTTATCTAATTATCTGAAATTCCCAACTTAATCAAAGAAATATTTTCTCATTTGACTCATAGATGAACTTCCAAGTTACAAACAGTTCTATCAAGATAAAATTGTCAACTTTGGTCACCTTTATAACTGAGTCTTTCATAAGATGTGAAAAAAGAATTTAAAGTAAAATGGAGACATTTGGAAAGAGTTTTGTCTCTAAATTCTTCTATACAAGATGTATTCTATGTTCTTAGTTTGGACTCCTCCTAACTTACACTCCTGATAATTTGTCATTTGATTTCTCTCTCTCTCTCTCTCTCTCTCTCTCTCTCTCTCTCTCTCTCTCTCTCTCTCTCTCTCTCTCTCTCTCTCTCTGTCTCTCTGTCTCTCTCTCTCTCTCTCTCTCTCTCTCTCTCTCTCTCTCTCTCTCTCACACACACACACACACACACACACACACACACACTCACACACCACATGTGTCATATTGCAGGAGGGCAGAAGAGGACACTGAACTCCTTGAAGCTGGAGGTACCAGTGGTCATGAATTTCAGGGTGTGAGTGCTGGGAAACCCAACTTGAGCCCTTTGGTGTGCAAAAAGGAATTTAAGCAGTCACATACTGTTGAGCCTCATTAATTCTTACGCACAATACATGACCCCAGCCTATAGCAGGAGAAAGTTCTATGCCTTGGTTAGGGTCAAGAGAAAGGAAATGGAATCTTGACATTATTCACCAAATATTTCTTTAGAATTGGTCATCTTCCTTCAAACCCCCCCCCCCAAGTTTCTTCTCTGTCACTTTTTGTCAAATATGCAAATACTACTGAGGGCTTAAAACTAAGCATGAGCTCTGGGCTATAACATCTAGCTCTGTTGTAAAATTCCAAACAAAGGGAACCAATTGTTAAGTATGATTACCTGTGCATTAGATTTCAATTTACAGTGGAGTTACTATATGGTAATTAAGTACCAGAGGCTTATTTAAACATATTTATTGAGGTGTAACAGTCATACATCAGGCTCATACCTTGTTATGATAACTAAACCTCATTAAATGGCTGCTCTATAAGCTGTTGACATCTAATTTTCATTCAGAAGAAAGGCAATAAGCAGTTAAGCTAAGCACATTCGTTTGAGGTGATTCCACTTGTATTTATTGAACATATGCAGTCTGATAGTTATTACTGTCATTTACATGTGAGACTTAAACATTCCAGAACACCACCTGTGTGACGGCTATTTTTGTTTCTCCTTGAGGCTAGGAGAACTTATAAAGAGAGCTGAGCTTTATGTTTGCAATCCGCCCTGCAGGACTGAAGTTTCTTATAGGATAGACTTAGGGTTTCTATTTTCTTTTGCATTAAAACCCTTTCCACTTGATTGGAGATGTGCTTATGTATGGACTGTTGATAAGATATATCTTTATCAAAGGATAAAAATATCAACCTGCATAAGCTTGGCTTGGTTCATTTCAAACTTGCATTAAAAAAGAAGGATAAAACACATTATTCATGTCAGGACTTATGTACAATGCTACCTTTAGATTTATAGATTTGAAATAAGTTGGACAATTATGGCATTTGAACTTTATCAGTGCAAGCCGGGTATTTTCTTACCTGCCGCCAAGTGTTCCCTGCATCGGAAGAGACAAACATGCTGATATCGCTGTCTGACAACTCAGAGCCTATATTACCTAGAAAGAGTGCATGCCATTAGCAGGAGGAACTTTCTGAAAAGGATGAGAACAAATCACATCATCAGTTGGCGTTGACTGAGAAGAATTTCAACGGCAAACTTTCTGTCTAAGCAGGAATTTTCAGTAGACTCACTTCAGGGTCAATGGTTGAGGTGCTTTTCAGAAATATTTATAGCTTGCTCATTAAATTCCAAGCACAGATGCCTAGTTTCTTAAAATAAACACATGTGTAATAGCAAGCAAAGCATACACTCGCCTTACCTGATGCAACTATGATACTTGGGGCTGTGTCTCTGCTGGCAATGATCCCAGATGTGTAGGGATTCTCAGAGACTTTCAGATGAAGGTGCAGTGAACAATATGGCTAGGAAGAAGAGAGCCAAATGTCATACGTGCACAAAATAAAAACGGCCATTTAAACCTCTAGAGATAGACACTCTGCAGCAAATTCAGGGTCAACCTGGTCATCAGAGTAAGTTCCAAGCATGCCTAGAGAGACTCTGTCCAATTTAAAAACAAAACACACATATACACACCACCACCACCAACAACAACAATAAAACCAAAAGGCCTAAATCTGTCTGTCTATCCACCCATCTAATCCACTCTGCCTTCCATTATGAATAGCTTCTATTATCCACTACTGTACTGTGCCCACCCATCCACCAACCCAACATTATTATTTTCACACATGTCTAGTGTCAACCAAGTATATGGCAGCTTTCTGGTGGATAAAAAAGAAAACACCTGCAATGACTATTTTAATTTACTTATATTATACTTAGTATGATAAACATTTTAATAACAGTAAGATACTAGGTAGAACTCATAAAACAATTATAATCAAAATTTGGATTCTGTCATTACAAAGGTTTTTTAATGGACATGTTATTTTTTCCACTGATTACTGGGTAAAGAAAGTATTTCAATGTTCATAAGAAGGATAGAAACAGGTCTCCAAGATGGAGGTACACATCACACAAGGTGTCTGGGTAGCAGGACTGCAGTGACAGCCTGAGAAGCAAACAAGATATGGGGCTGAGGACTCCAAAACTCCAGCATCCTTTTTCCCCAGGTGTGAGCCCATGGGTGCAGAGAACTAGCAGTTCCAGTCTCTAGTCCACACAGCTATTCCTACAGTCCCAGGGAAAACTGCTGAGTTCCAGGGGACATGGATCCAGCTTCTGGCCACCCAACTCCTGGCATCCAGGAAAACGGTTCCAGCCTCAGGTCCACAACTCTACCCATCTCCCTGAGGAAACCAGCCAGACCTCAGGAGTATACAGGATCTCCCTCCAAGATGATGGTGCCAGACATGAACAGTATCTGGGCAGCTTGAGCTCAGAGACTGTAAAACCAGTGAGTGGTAGGGCTGCCAGCTTTTGGAGTTACCCCTGAGAGTGGAGGGCTGCTGGGTTCCTGAGGAGACCTGCTGGTCCTCAGGATCATACATTCTAGACAGCTCCACTCCAGTTCTCTTCCTATGAGTCTTACTAGTCCACAGCCACCTGAAGAGAATGGCAGGGTTATTCCCTAAGATCCAAAAGCCAGTCCACAAATGTACTCAAGCATCCTTAGGGCTGTCCCAAGAATATCCAGCTTCCTCTCTAGGGCTCTTCCTATATTCCCGAGAAATCTCATGGGCACCAGGAACAAACAGCCAATGCCAGAAACAACGAGTTGGATAAAGGCCAGCATAAGAGCACTATCATCAACAGCCAGGGTAAAATGGATCCACCAGAACCCAGATATCCCACTGCAAACAGCCCTGGATACCCGAACACAACTGAAATACAAGAAAACGATTAAATCTATGCTTATGAAGATGATAGAGGCCTTTAAAGAGGAAATAAATAAATCCCTTTAAAAATACAGGAAAATATAATCAAATAGACAGAGATCTTTAAAGAGGAAATGAGTAAATCACCTAAAGAAAAACAGGAAAATAAAAGCAAATAAGTGAAAGAAATGAATAAAATGCTTCAAGACCTCAAAATGGAAATAGAAACATTACAGAAAACACAAACTGAGTAAATCCTCGAGATGAAAACCTTAGGGAAGAAAACAGGAACTACAAAGGTAAGTAAGCATCATCAACAAAATAAAAGAGATGGAGGAAAGAATCACAAGGGTAGAAGATACAATTGAAGGAGTTGATACATTTATTAAAGAAAATGTTAACTCTAAAAAATTACTGCACAAAACATCCAAGAAATCAAGGACACTATGACAAGATGAACCAAAAATTAATAGCAATAAAACAAAGAAAATATTCCCAGTTCCAAGGCCCAGAAATTATAAAAACTACCCCAACCTAAAAAAAGAGATGCCTAAAACATACAAGATGCCTACAAAATACCAAATAGATTAGACCAGAGAAGAAAATTCCACTACATAATAATCAAAAACACTAAATGTACAGAGCAAAGAAAAGGTGTTAAAAGTTTCAAGGGAAAAGAGCAAATAATACACAAAAGCAAACCTATCAGAATCACACCTGACTCCTCAACAGACTCTAAATGCCAGAAGGGCCTGGAACGATGTCTAGTAGACCTAAGAGACCACAGATGTCAGCCCACCTTACTATAACCAGTAAAACTTTCAATTGCCATAGATGGAGGAAACAAGATATTCCATTACAAACCCAAAATTAAACAATATCTACCCACAAAGCAAGGACTACAGAAGATAATAGAAGGAAATCTCCAACTGAAGGAGGCTAATTACACCCAAGAGAACACAGGAAATAAATAACTCCACTGCAGCAAAACCAAAAGAAGAGAAACATGGAAAAATATGACCACCACCAACATCAAAATAACAGGATCAATCATTGGTCATTAATATGTCTCAACATCAATGGATTTAATTCCCCAATAAAAACTAACAGAATGGCTAACAGACTGGATACCTAAACAAGACCCATCATTCTGACATATAAAATAAATACACCTGAGCAACAAAGATAGATATTACCTGAGAGTCAAGAGCTAGAAAAAGGTTTTCTAAACTAATGGATTCATGAAGCAAACTGGAGTGGCCATTCTAATATCTAATAAAATAGACTTTCAACAAAAATTAAGCCAAAGAATTAAGGAAGGAAAATTCATACTCATCAAGGACACTGTCAACAGAACAAAACAACAGCCTACAGAATGGGAAAAGATCTTTACCAACCCTACATCTGACAGAGGGCTAATATCCAAAATATATAAAGAACTCAATAAATTAAACACCAACAAACAAAAAGATCTAATTAAAAATGGGGTACAGAGATAAACCAAGAATTCTCAACAGAGGAATACTGAATTAAAGAAATGTTTAGGGGCTGGAGAGATGGCTCAGTGGTTAAGAGCACTGACTGCTCTTCCAGAGGTCCTGAGTTCAATTCCCAGCAACCACATGGTGGCTCACAACCATCTATAATGATATCTGATGCCCTCTTCTGGCCTCCAGGGGTACAAGCAGGCAGAACAATGTATACGTAATAAATAAATAAATAAATCTTTAAAAAAAAAAAAAAAAAGGAAAGAAATGTTTAACATCATTAGTCATCAGTGAAATGCAAATCATAACACCTCTGAGATTCGATCTTACACCTACCAGAATGGCTAAGATCAAAAACTCAAATGGCAGCACATACTGGCAAGGATGTGGAGAAAGGGAACACTCCTCTATTGCTGGTGGGAATACAGACTTGCACAACCACTTTGGAAATCAATCTGGTGCTTTCTCAGAGGAGTGAATATAGTACTATCTCAAGTCCCAGGTATCTCACCTCTGAGCATATATTCAAAAGATGCTTCACCGTACAATAAAAACATTTTCTTAATCATGTTCATAGCAGTTTAATTCAGAATAGCCAGAATCCGGAAACAACCTGAATGTCCTTCAGCCAAAGAATGAATAAAGAAAATATGGTACATTTACACAATGAAATACCACTCAGCTATTAAAAATAAGGAAATTATGAATTTTGCATGCAAGTGGATGGAACTTGAAAGGATCATCCTAAGTGAGGTAAAGCAGACCCAGAAAGACACACATTGTATTTACAAATCACATACCTAAAGGAACTAAGTAGCAAGGAGGGCCTAAGGTTGGCCCTCCTTGAATCTCATTCAGATGGAGAAATAGAATAGACAGCAAAGGTGTGTGTGGAGAGGGACCTTGGTAGGAGAGGGGGTAGAGAGGGAAAGGAAGTGGGGATCAGATGTGGGGAAGAGATGTGAGCGGGCTTGGATAGAGAAGGGAAACTGAGGGTGGAGGTATCCCTGAGACAAGCTGGAGACCTGCGATCGGGTAGGCTACAGGGAGGATATGGGGATGTCTCTGGCTGGGCTTCCTGGCAGTGGAGGTTAGGGGAGACTGAAGAGGCCATCTTCACGATGAGCAGGATTTATAGTGGTGGGAGGGGAACACCAATCCACCTATGAAACCTTTGACCCAAGGTTTGCCCTGCCTGCAGAATGTGCAGAGATAAAGATAAAGACAGAAGAAAGGTCCAACCAATGTCTGGCCCAAACTGAGATCCACCTACATGGGAGAGAGCAAACCCCTAACACCATTCTGCTATGTTTACAGACAGGAACCTAGCATAAGTGCTGCCTGACAGGCTCCATCCAGCAGATGATCGAATCAGATGCTGAGACTCACATCCAAGCATCAGGCAGAGCTCGGTGAGTCCTGGGGAACAGTGGGGAGGGGTCAGTAGAAGGACCTGGAGGGAACAAGAAGGACAACAGAGTCAACTCACCTAGTCACATGGGGGAATACAGAGATGGAAGCACCAAAGAAAGAGCATGTATGGTCTGGGCCTAGGCTCCTACACATATGTAACCAATGGGCAGTTTGATCTTCATGTGGGGTCCCCTAGTAAGTTGAGTGGGTGCTGTCTATGACACAGACCCTGTTGCCCACTTTCAATCACTTCTCCTTATTAGGCTGCCTTGCTTGGTCTTACTGGATGATGATGAGCTCAGTCCTGATTGGAGTTGATGCACTGGGGTGGGTTGGTGGGGGATGCTCCCCCCGTTCTGAGAAGAGGAGGCAGGGTAGGGGTAAAGGGGTGGGAAGGAGGAACCAGGAGGAGGGAGGAGCTGGGATTGGGATGGAAAATGAATATATAAATTTTAAAAAAGAAAAAAATGATAGAAACAAACAACTTTAAAGATTCTAGAGGGTGAATGGACAAGGATCCTTTTGAAATTTAAGACTGACTTCTAAGAAAAATGGTACAACCTGCAGCAGAGATGGGTAGGTTATAGATTCAGGCAACATGACCAAGATATTTGAGACAAGAGTAATAGCAATAGTAGAGAAAAAGAAGGGATGGATCAAGTACCAGAGGATCGAACCAGCTAAGCCTAAACGAGCAATGGGACATGACGCTAGGAGACAGGGGCGAGCTGGCCTGGGAGGACTTGAAAGAATCTCAGTTGGCAGCTCAGCACTCATAATTCAGGATGTGGCCTCAGCATTAAGAAGTGTACATAAGACATGAAACTGTCCTAAAACCTGCAAATAACTGACACAGTTTTGGCAACAGATTCCATTAATTTTTACGAATGCCTATTAAGTGTACAGATGAATTTGTATACATACACACAACATGCTTTAGTCATATTTATCCCTTCTTTTATGCCATCTTGATTTTATTCAGTACAAATGTCATTCTTATGGAGAAAACACAATAGTAATAGCTATTTTAAATGAAAAATTTAGGAATCTGTTTTTCCATGCTTATAACTCTGATTAAGATCACGAAGATTTCCAAAAATGAATAGTATTTCTTATATGACTGATGTTTAAAGAATTCCATGTACTGACTTGTCAAGAACACAAGCCTGCGTTTGAACACCCATTTCCTCTCATCTCTCGGGAAGGTTACTTTCCAGTCTTATTGAATTGTGGTTTGGGAGACACTGGTGCACCTCGGTTATTACTTTTATGCTGCCCTGTAAGTCTAAGCTAGTAAATATTCAGAGAGCCTCAGAAATGCAATGATTCAATTTATAGAGGATGGAGTAAATGACAAAGTAAAAATGAAACTCAGCATAAAAGTAGCCAGAAACTACAAAGTAAAATAGAGCAATTGGGTTCTCAATGGCAACACAGAAAGTGATGCCCTTAGGGAGCAGTGAATTGCTGGGTTTGCATGCAATCTTCATGTAAAACTTTACAGGAAAGTTTCATCTTCATAACCTTCTGAAGAATGGCAAGCCCCCGAAGACAAGGCACCACAGGAAGACACTTAGCCTCTTTATGCCCTTCAGGAAGAGGACATGGATTGCAGAATGGAACCAAGTGTAATGCTGAGGGTCACCCAGCCCATGTTATAACAGGATCCGTGCAGCCATCGCGCCATGGGAGTTTTTCTGTCACCTGTAGTGTATATAGATCTTTGTCTGATCTACCAATGTTCATTTGACTATGAGTAATCCAGAATGTTCTATTTCAGGTATAATACAATTTTCTCTTACTCAGACAGCCTAAAAATGAGAACATATCAAGTTCTACGTAGCATCTCCTGTGGAATCTTGCTTATAGTTTTTAAAGGTTAATGAAGGTTTATAACAGCCAGAATGCTTTTTCTTGAAATATGGTTTTACTGAGTATAAATCAATCTGAGTAAAGATGCCGCCATCTCTATAGTGTCCGAAGGAGGACCATACAGCCTGGGCATTATTCCTAGACATAGAAATTTCATGGGGGCCTGTTAAAACCACTTAACAAAGCATGGAATGCCTACACGGGGGAGCATCTAGGTCACAGTCCTGAGCCAGCCGCTTGCAAAAGGTGGCAGATTGTGAAGCAGATTGTGAACCAGTGATTATTTGGTATGGAAACGTGTGATAACAAAGAGAAGAGGGCGTTTTCCCATCAGATGTCTCAGACGTGCTCTCTGGCCCTGGCTTTCAGAGGGCCAAGACATTAATTTGAGAAGTAAAGCCACCAGTCCATGCTGCAGCATGGTTTAGAAATGATCTTCTCTCTGACTTTTCTTCCTCTCTCACATTTGTAGTACTGGATTGCCCCCAGCTGGTACTTGGTGAATTTCCTGTGTCATTTTTTTCCCCTTTTGTTTGTTCCATTTTATTGTCAGAGAGTTTATATAGCTGACACAGATGTCTCAAGAGAACCAACAGCAGCGATTTCTCTCTAACGTCGCTGTATCTGGCTGCTGTGTCTAAAGTTATGCTATGACAAGCTGACAGAAAGGTTTACTGTAAGGACCATCACACTGCTCCAAGTTTGTAGAGAACATGAAAGTAGGATTCTCATCATTTTGGCCAGGAAGGGGCACATAGTGTGCCTTTCTCTTCCTTTCTTCTTGCCTTCCTGTCTTTATTTTGCTCTTTGGCAAAAGAGTGTGGAACGCCTACCTTATGATCACAGATACAGTTGCTGCAGTGCTGGCTCCAGCATCACCTCCAACACAATTAACACCGCATGGTATTTTCCAAGTGTGCTTACTAATATCTGCCCCTTCCTTCCATACAAAGAAAATATGAGGATGCACACTGATACCAACAGGGCCCTGGCAGCTGCCTTACAAAAGATGAGGTGAGCAGCATCCAGTCAGAAACTGTCCTTGGTGTCTTTATTCACATCAACTCACTAGCCATGACATACCATGAATCTTCCTAGCATCTCTGACATACTAGGTTCGTAGTCTCTAACCTTATCACACTGAGACACAAGGCATCTTGAGAATTGGAGTTCATCAAAGACTATATACAGGCAGGAAAGGCAGAGAACTCAGCGCTTTTCCTTAGAGGCCCACGCATTTGTCACAGGCTCAGGTGTGCTCATGCACTGCCTCTCGGGAGCCCAGTTCTGAGGCTTTGAAGGAAGATGGACCACGACCTGTAATACCCTATCTAATTGTACAATGCGGTCTTCAGAAGAAAGAAATCCCAGCTGAGCCTTCAGGCAATCAGTCTGAGAGTCCTAAAAGTACAGCCCTGAATTACTCTGGATGTCTTATTCTATAGAATACATTTTACCTGAGACATTCCATTTGGGGCTATAATTCGGGACTTGCTCCACATTTCTAACAGGCCTCGCTGGAAAATCTCATTTCGAATCACTGGTATCTGCTTTCAGTGACACAGCCGCTTTCCAAGTACTCACAATCTAAAAATCACTTTTTATCTCCTGTCTGCCACTGCCTCCCAAGCCTTAGAAGGTGGGGTCTCCATGGCTCAAAAATTTTTCTTTCCTATTTTATGCTTTTGGTAAGATTTTGTAAAATGATTTTGGCCTCTTTCCTGCTCCCTTTGTCAGTTTCCCCTTCTTATCCTGCTTCCTGGGTCGTAAAGCTTTGAGTAACGGAATAAGTAAAAGAGGATGAGCCAAAGATTCCTGTGTTGTGTCCATCTGCATCTCAGTAACTCAATAACTCAAGTCTCCTTAATCCCAGTGACACTCTCAATCTGTTAACAATGAAGTCAACTTCAGCCCATGAGTTCAGAAGGAGGTTACGACAACAAAGTCTTCAGCATAACTGGAGGAACATACAGCTTCTGCTAAGATCCAATCAGAAAGTCAAACACCTTTCAGTAGAGTGACTATATCCACCATTCCAAACACACAAACGTTACACACATGTTGAATCCCCCATGAGGCAAGTTTTGTCTAACTCTCGATGTGCAGCTTTGGAATCATTATAAAGATGGCCATAGTCTTTGTATTCTTGGAGCTCACGTTTAACATAGGAAGACAGGAAAGAAAGTCAGAATACAAATGTGCTGAGTTTAGATAGTAAGAATTATAAAGAGAAAGGGTAGGATAACAGCTTAGATATCACTGGATACTCATGACAGCCACCTAAGAAACAAGGATCTGAGTGCAAGAAAAAGCCTGTTGTGCAAATGGGAGGTGTTAAAATAAATAATAGGAAGCCCCACTGCAAGACACACATGAACACAGGAAATTTATAATGAGGAAAGAAGGGCACTCTCTCGTCTCCATAATTCCTGTGGGTAAGGAGGAATGCAGAGAAAAGAGTCTTAAGTAGGAGGAGGGAACACAGGCCAAGTCACGGGGGACCATCAAAGGTATGATGAAGTGAATGATTTGTTGCACTTGAACTAGAAAGCCATTAGAAAAGCATAAGTAAATGATGCATATTTAAACTTTCATATGACACCATTTGATAAAAATGGAGAAATGAGAAATCTAGTATATAATAAATAAAAGATATAGTATTCATCTAGGGTCAGACGTGTGCTTTCAATTGCAGAAGAACAGGTGAAATTTTGAGAGTGATGAAAATTATATACATTATACATATTTGTCAAAATTCGCTAATGTACCCTTACAGAAATAAAATCTATTTTTTAAAAAAAAATGGTTACTGTGAGAGTTGTGGATTTCCAGTGGGAAGGACATGGCTACTAGGAACCTCTCGGTGAAGACCAAGTAAAAAGTAATTATAGCTTGGATTAGCATAGTCTCAGTCATGATAGGGAAAGAGGTCAATACTGCATCTATATTTTGGAAGTATAATAATACAGCTTTGTGATTCTGGCTTGGGGTTAAGAGAAAGAGAGTGTCCTGATCAGTGTTTTGCTAAGAAGAACCACATTCAATAGTCCCATCATGATGCTATCAAGAAGAGCATAAGTGTTTAGGCGAAATGGTTAATAATCTTTCTCATAAGCATTGTTCTTCAAGTTATACAGTAAGCTAAGAAGTTATTCTGGTGGTAGTATCTTTGAACATCATGGTTCCAGAACCTGAAGTAGTTGGGTAGAAAACTGACCGGTGTTAATGGCAATGACTATATCTTGACTAATATAGGTATTCAATAATACCTCTTACATTTACTTAGTCTGTCTCTGTGTATTTTCTATAACAACTGGATATTTTTCTCCCTGTAAGTTGTCAGTAATAAGGATGGAGCCTGGGTAAGACTTCAGATTAAGACTATTTCCCTGATACACAGTGACAAATTAAATATCCTCTACAATAATAAGGTCAAGCAATAGCTGCTGGCATCCTTTTGAGAAGGATGGTGACCCATCTACTGCTATGTAAGATGAGCCTGAGAAGCGACTGCTCCAGCATTGTGCAACAGAATGAAGCAGAGCAAAGAAAACATCAAAGCCAGAGTCGTGAAGAGTGGCATTAATAATAGATGCACATACAGATAAGATAGGTACAGACAGATGCTCCTACATGCACACATGCACATCTCATGGCCTTTCCACTATGAATCCAAAGTGAAGTTTCCTACACTGATGGCTCCTTTATTATTTTAAAGATAGCTTCTGAACTAGTTTACAGAACATAGTATTATTAATGACATACGTTGTTTCACAATTAACCTCTTCCTCCTCTGTTTCTGTATTCACTAGGTATGGTGTGTGGACTATGTCATGATCATCAAAGCCGATAAGATTCAACTAAGAAATGTTTTGTTCATAAGTCTAAGCTCAGGCAAGTAAGCTGAAAACTCCTTGTTAGCACTCTTCATCTTTCATCATTTTCTTGGATACCATCCTTTCACTGAATACATAAATGCTTTCTTGCTGACATTTCTGATAAAGAAATATCACTGTACAGAGCCACAATTTAAAGCAGGGATTGAAAACTTTTCTTTCAAGGTAACTCACTCAGGCAATCCACAGTCATCTCACCAATTCTCCAGATAAATGTGTGTATCTTTAGTTCTGTGATTCAGTTGTATGTATCTTTTATTCTGTGGTGTATCCTGAATTGCAAGAAAGCTTAGGATACAGCCTCGCCAGAGATGAAAATCACCATATTTCCCTCAAGTTGGACATAGCCATCCAATGCTGAGATGGAGGGCTAGAGATACAGCTCAGTGGTAGAGAGTACAATTTAGCACCAAAAAAAAAATTTTTTTTTAAATCAGAAAAAACCCATCCCCACCACCACCACCCAAAACATAAAACAAAAAGAAACAATTCAGACTAAATTCAAAAAACATAAAAGGGTGCGAGGATCAAGAATATGCTCCTGGGAAGATACAAGAGATGGGATAACAATTTAGACGTAATATGAATAAATCAATAAAATATATTTTTTTTTTAAAAAAGGATATGTTCCCATCTCTTTGCCCATCGCAAATGATAGGACGGATTCTGCTCGTCTTATCAACTGAACAGAAACCCCCAAGCTATTTTCAACATCCAGTTGGACAACAATTCCATCCCGTCACTCTGTGAAGCACCCTGCTCCAGCATGCTAGACTCACCAGCAAACAGTGCACAGGGTCCCCCCTTAGATCTGCATCTGGAGCCTGCAGCAAACGCCAGTCTCTGCCTTTGTTGTAAGTGATGAATGTCTTCACTTGGTTGTCAATCTTCTTGTTAGCCAAGAACATTCCCTTTATCCCTGCTACCTGGGAAAAATTGACATGGCTGAAAAATACATCAATTTGGAAAAGAACACATTTGTTTACATTAAAATAATAACAGACTATCAAGTTCTGATCTTAGAGAAAAGGCAGGGTAGTAAATCTACCTTCCAAGTTGGCTTCACAGAAACCGATAGCCTTGCACCTCCTGCTGTATGTGACAATAACACAAATTTGATAGGTTTATCTTTTTTTTTTTTTTTGCTGTTGCTAATATTGTTTATAATAGCTTTCTTCCATGACCAAAAGTCAGAAATTGACAAGATGTACACTAAGAGGAGGGAAGTAAAATAAATAGTGGCATGTACAAAAAGTGGAATATTATTTGGCATTAAAATGCACCATCTGGCCATAAACTAATGGAGGTGAGGGTGAGGAATCCAAACACATGAAGTGAAGGACAGCAAATACATGACATCTTAGAAATTCAAAGCTATTGAGTCACAAAAATATCAGCAGTTGCCAGGTTCTAACTCATAGGAAAGAGTAGGCAGGTGAAGCAAAGGGAATTTTAAAGGCAGTGAAATCATCGTGCCATGACCACCTCATGATGGAGGTATGTCACTGGATATTTGTCAAGTTCATGAAATGTAAAACTGAAGCTGTGTTCCTTTACGTCAACTGTGAACTTTCGGAGGCTTATCATCTTATGGAAGGCTGCCTGTGCCCGTCAGTCTCCACAGAGAAGCTCCAGAACTTCAAGTTTGTTACTTGACAAGCAATAAGTAAACAGGGGCAATTTACTGTATGCTAGATTCCATGCAGGATATTAAATCTATTATCTTTTATTTAATATTGTGGGAAATGATCGCTAATTTTATTTCACATATGACAAACATCTCAGGAATATCCAAGGTCATGCTATTAATAATATCAATGACACAAAGGGATAGTAGGTTTGTGACCCAGAATGCTGTCATTTCTGAGTGCATGTTTATAATGACTGTCTAAATTTTTGAGGCATTATCAGCCCCAAGCAATTGAAGTAGGTCAGTGGAAAGACTCTGATATAACTATTATTGTTGTACTTAGAAAATATGTGTTCTCTACTTTAATTCACCCAACTTACTGGGCATTAGAGAAAACAAATAAATAAATTATTAAAAAAAGTAATTGTTTTCTTATCATCAAAAAACCACTCCTCAAGTCTCATGCTGTTGTTGCTCTTTTCAAAATCTGTTGCTATCAGGGTTGGAGGCTTTAGTGATTGAGAGTTCTAGTTTTTCTTCTAGAAGTCCTTGGTTTGGTTCCTAGTACCCACATGGCAGCTCACAGCCATTTGCAACTCCAGTTCCAGGAGCTCTGCTGCCCTCCCCCGGACTCTGTGGGTATCAGGCACACATGTGGTAGACAGACACCATGTGCACAAAATAGAAATAGCAAATACGTAAATGTGTTACTAACAACTAACTGAAGAAATGATTCCTCCTTCTGCATGCTAAGGCTAACAATTAGCAAGCTGTCAAAATTGTGCAGTCAGAGATCATCACTTATAGCTTATCTCTGCAGGAACTTCAGAGTTTAACAAACACATTTCAGTCTGTGTAAAATGTTCATAAGCCAGGAAAATTGGAGGTCAGTGAGGGAAAGGTACAAAATGTATTGAGTGAAAACATCCCATATATACCCCCACTTAGTCACTCAATGCCCAATAGCACCGTGGGGTAGAGTTGTCAGTAACCACGGCCTGATGATGAGAAAATGGAGACTTAGATTACACTTGTAGCTAGCTGGAGTACAAACAACTGAATTTTTTAAAATGTGATTAACAAACCTATTTGGAGCCATTTCACTTAGCTCAGAGTCTTTATACTGTGGTGGGATTAATGTTAAGCAGAAGAAATGAACAAATATTGCCATTTTGCCTTGTTAACACAGAGCACTCCGCTCACTCCTTTGCATACAGACCTCCCAAGGTTCACTGCAGACCTGTATGTGTGAGGAAACTTAACTGGTGACAACTAACTCTTTACGGTCACAGAGAACGGAGTTTCATATTTAAATCCGTTTGACTTCCAAAATTCTTTCAACAAACATAGCTCAGAACTTTCCAGTTCTAAGGCCAGGTCACAACCCACAGTAGACAAGTACTTGGGGTTTGTTTTTGACACAGGCAGACCTCATTAGTCTGTACCTGTGGATTTGGCATCTGGGGTAATTTAGAGATGTGCCAAATCTGTACACTTCTGAATAACATGATTGTTTGACAAATAAATGGTGTGAACGAGTTGTTGAGAGGAATACTTTGCACTACTTAGGAAAACAAGCCACATTCTGGGGAATCTTCGGCAGCCAGAACAGTTTCTGGTGCACTCAAGAAATGCGGAAGGCATAAACTTCAGGAGCACCCTACTTCCCACCAACTCTGCGTTAATTACCGACGATGTTTAGTTGTTCACAATAACAGCTCCAGAAGGGCTGCCCCCCAGGAAACCCCATGTTAGCTTGCATATGTTCAAGAAGCTGTTACATAGTTAAATAGGACTCCACTGCTAGTTCTTCAGGAATGAGACTGCATATATCAGAATCTTCACAAAGGCCTGCTGGTCTTCCCCCTCAACGAGACGCTATCCAGAAAAAAAAAAAAAAAAAAAAAAAAAAGAGCCGGGCGTGGTGGCGCAGGCCTTTAATCCCAGCACTTGGGAGGCAGAGGCAGGCGTATTGCTGGGAGTTCGAAGCCAGCCTGATCTACAAAGTGAGTCCAGGATGGCCAAGGCTACACAGAGAAACCCTGTCTTGAAAAACCAAAAAAAACCAACTTAGTTATTTAGTGCTCTGGAGGGTTATAAAAATAAGTACAAAATGCATAAAGAATGTTATCTATTCCAGCTCTTTCATTCTCTGCTTTGCTCCCTGCCCTCTCTCCCTCTTGGACAGGAGTCACAGAGAAAGGGGCTATGTGTTTCGGAGGTGGTTCATTTGATTTGTAGAGGTGCTGACTTTATTGGCTCCCAACTGCTTGGCATTATCAAATGCCACTTGAGCAGAGAGCTGGGCTGGGTTATTCATCTCTGAAAGTGAGGCCTTCAGGTTTATCTTGAGGAATAAAAACTTGGCCAAGAAGAGGGAATGTGTGTCGACAGGGTAAAAGCTAGAGAGAGCCGGCTTATGTTTCTCTTGTAACCAAGGCACTTTTATCTGTTTGAATTGCTTTTTTTTTTTTTCTTTTTGATTGTTTTGACTCTTTAGCTCGACCTGAGGAGATGGTAAACTCTGCCTTTCACTGCTCACTGTAAGCTTGATGAGTGCTTTTTTTTCTGTGTTTCTCAATGTAATACTGTAAATGAGGCCCCCTGATTCCATCAATTTTTAAGTAAGGTCTAATATCTTACTTGGACTATCTACCCATTCTTATTGGTAGACAATGGGGACCAGAGAGTTTGTTTACAATGCCACAGTACCTTTCTCTGTACTCATGTAGCGTGCATACTTAGGTGAGAGGGGAGTGGGAGATGGCAGGAGACACAGAGAGGACATTCAAGTGGAAATTACAGCTTCATAGAGACACAGAATCCCCAATAAATATCCTGTGGTACATCTTGCTACTGGGATTGTGTCTTTTCTCAGAAAAAGGCCTGCCAAACTTCATACCTATTGAATTCAGCATAACAGTCTCTGAGGATGTTGTCCGTGCTGTAAGCTACTTTTCTCTCATTGTTTCTCATATGGAGGGGATTTTATTCCACAAGTCTCCAAAGTAACTCAAAGTTATTTATGGCCATTTAGCATCACAAGCCAAGATACCGTTTTGATTAGACTCTCAATGTGAAGTGCTACAGTTCAAATGACAAACTGGTCAGCGTGTTTATGGCCCTCAGGGGCTGTTATTCCTTCGTCCACCTTGCTCTCTCTGGTCAAGCTGGCCACCCTGTAATGTCACAGACAATCAATCCCTAATGCACCTCTCCCTGCTTGCTCCTCAAAGTTAGAATATCTTTACTCTTGTTCACTGTCCCCAGTACTTCTGTGTTTTTCACTTTGTATCATACACACACACACACACACACACACACACACACACACACACACACACAGATATATATATATCCTATATCTTGGTCTCAACACTGTGGACTCATCTACAAGGTGATAACTGGACTAAAAGCTTCTCTAGCAGCCTTTAAACTCTGTATTAGAAGTGAAAGTGGCCTCTGCTATCCTGACCTGTAAAGCTAATATAAACCGATGGCCATTCATTCCAACTTCCTTAAAATTATTAGTTGTACAGTCACTTTGTATAGGGATCCTGGGTTTGTTTTTAACTGGGTAGGAAGTAAGAGTTCTTCACTAGGAACAATAAGCCTGGAAAGCACAGGAAAGAGAACTAGCATGAATGGAGCCACGCCCTGTCTGTAGACTGTGACCTTGTCTCCAAAAACATTAAATATAACAAAACAAAACAAAAAAAAAGGAACAATAATTCACTTCAATATATAGAGAGCTCATGAAATGCGAGGTTTGAGAGGCTGTTCACAAACCTCAGTACACAGATCATCTTCATGTATTCTGCAAATTTATAACTGTTGTCACTTTGCATGTGAATAAATAAAGGTTCAGCTGTGGTAAATCACCTGCCCAATCTCCTTCAGTCATAGCTCTGGACTGTCCCTCAGTCTGTCCAACTCCAGGGCCTATGTATTTAGTCCCATGGTTGTTTTGCTTACACAAATTTTTCTCTCATTTTAGAATGTTGTGAGAGAACTATCCCATGGGCACATCATGCTTCTAGGTCATTCTGAGAGAACTATCCCATGGGCACATCATGTTTCTAGGTCATTCTTGGGTGCCTCCACTCTGTTGCCATTCAGTGACTTCCTGTCCACGTGCTTGATCACTTTCACCACTAAAGATCTGTCTAATAACTAGAATATTTTTAAGCACTCATCCCTTCATCTGTCAAGTGGTCTTTGAGATTTAAAATATTCTAGGTGCTGGCCAATTCTTTGATGATTTAAAGGAAAGACATCAGACATCTGTCCTTTTTCATGTTTATTGTCTAGCAAGTTCTCTCCTGTGTCAAATTTTCATGCGTTCCAAGTGGCAGTCAAATGTGGAGGCTCTTGTGCTGGAGTATTTTGCTTATTTCTTCTTCTGATGCCAATTGTCAAATCATGACTCCTGCCTTCCCGGACTAAATTACAGATGTTAAGTGTCAAATCTGAAGAAAGTAGATGAAAGAACTGTGGTAAGAAAGAGAACACTTTCGTGGTCATTACTGCTTTGTGTTTGAGGTTGGGCTATTTTCATCCTTAAAACAGACTATCCCAGACAGAAGAGATGTGTGTTCTGAAAAAGTTAGGCATGCCACTATAATCAGAGAACTCACTTGACCGAAAGGAAATATACGTAAATGTCCCTTCTCATTTTTTTTCTTTTCTCTCACAGTGTGCATACTGTTTAAGTACTCTAATCCAGAGCTACACTCCCAGCTACATGTTATTTTTTTCCTACTACCTGACTAAATAGTACTCTCCCGGAAAGACAGTAGCCTATTGTACATCCCGTAATAACCCTGATTTGGACTGGAAAGCTTTTGTGTTCTCTGCCTCCAACCCTAGCTTTTAAAAGGCAGATTTTCTTCCGAAATCATTGTACATCATCACGATCACAATGGTTGAGTTTTCTCTTTTGAAGAAGAGTTGAATATCATGTGCAGAAACATAGCCTGCCTGCTGCATGCCTTTCATGGTGCATGACACGCCTTGCGTCAAGTAGCTTCACTGCCAACCACAGGCTTTGGCACTCTGCTGCCCTGAGCCATCATTATCCATTAAGCCAAAGTGCTCTTCGTCATCATTAATTAATTTCCCTTTCCCAAAGGAGCGGTGATGTTGTCCAATGCTGTCAGATTCCCTTTGATTACCCGCATGCAGATATACTACAAGTTACAGTTCTCAGACACACCCATCACATCTCTTCTGCTCTGGTCCATCATGCAGATATTCTTGTGTTACTCAACCCACATGCTCACTGAAGCATTCACGTTCTTTGGGTATAATGGGATTTTAGAACTTACGCATGTGTGTGTGTGTGCTTGTGCACATGTGTATGTGTGTGTGTATCCGCACATATACACTTCCTTCTACTAGGCAAAGTTGGCAGCTATATGTAACTATTGTCTGAATTTATATGTAACTTTGAGCTTGGTTCTGGAAATCTAGACATTACTCCAAAGCACTGATTACTTTTCCAGTGAGTTTTCCTCTCTGCTTTCTTCTGCCTGTCTGTTTTCACCCTCATCTGGGAAGACTGAGACGATTTTCGAAGATGCATCCTACCCTTCATCCCTGACACCACCGCACATCCACAATCAAGCACAAGAGCCTAACCTCTCAGGGGAGATGGGGTACACTGACATTGAAAATTCACATGCCCTTAGTTTTAAGTCCTAAGTTTCCTCTGTAACCTTGTGAAAGTGCCTGTGAACTCTCATCTTTATTTACTTGCAAGGAGAAAGTGACCATAGTCGCCCAAAATTTAACGGATGGGTCAAGTGAAAGAATTATGGAAAACTCTTTATACAGGGCTTTGCATGAGCACCCCAAAATATTAGCTATCATCAATAAATTTTGTCCAAACAAATCTATTTCTGGGAGTTTTCTCTTTAACCAAATATTCTGGCTCACCTTTCTTTACTTCCGTGAATAGAGAACATGTCAAATAGATCACTCACAGTATGAGAAAATTCTGGTATTTCTGCAACTAAACAGAGCACTTGGTCTCTAATATTTTGTTCATCACTTACGTTCCTCATTTCATATGCACATGTGGTTGCAGAGTTGAGAGCATAGCACTCGCAGCCAGATGGCAATGTGTGTGAAAGAAATGGTCGGTTGTAATAAAAACTGAGCTTTTTTTCACTGTGGTTATCACAAAGCTCTACTTGTGTATGTTTACTTGGCATGCAGTCCCATCTATACATTTACACACTGCACAGTTTGTATTTGCTAAAATGGATTCACAAGAATGCACATGCATGAATATCAAGTAACTGGTATGCAGAAGCATACAAAAGAATGGCATTCTCCAAGTGTGAGCAGACATGGCACTCCATGGATCCTGTCTCTGTGGCACCCACCCCGCATGATGCTCATCTCTGTGACTTATTAATTCACTTATGGATTCTCTTGCTTTTCACTTATCTCTAAGCACTCATCCTTCATTGCCATCCTACGGGGAAATTCACACTGGTTGAATTTCAGCTTCCTGCTAGCCAGAACAATCAGATTCAAGGGAGCATTTGTGCCAGGCCTCGTGTCCGCCAATATTCATTCTACCTAGGTAATCGGCAAATATGCCATTGCCGTTCTGCTCACATCAATTTCAACTCAAGTTGCTCTGAGCTGTCAAGCTAATAAAGCAAAGACACTTCTCTCCCCACCCCAGGATGCAGAACACCTTTGCATAATGCAGTCACATGGCTGCTCAAAGTGATGATGATAGGAGCCAACCGTTTCTGTACAGATAGACAACGGCAAGAGACATGAAGGGCAAATGCAGGATTAACAAAGAATGCAGTTGTGTCCAGGAGTCACCCTGCCTCTCCTCATCCCATACCTGATGCAACATTTGAATTCCTAAAGTCACTTGTGGGAAAAAATGGCTGCCAATAATTCATAGCAAAATCATTCCTGTCCATTTTATTCACCTGTTCCCTCATCAAGGAACCAGGGCTTATCATCTCTGTTTCCAAAGGAAAAGAAAATTAATCTAGAGAGGCCATTTTGAGTTGATTCGTACAAAAGAATAATCAGGAGGAGAAAAAAACCCTGAAATTGTGCTTTAAAAAGTTGTGAGGCAAAGGATCGAATTGGATCATGAAGGTGACACAGCTACCGTCACTACACATGGGCTAGCCCCTCAAAGATGCTTCTACCGTGAGGCCAGCTCGAGGCAAGAGAATGTGGCACATTTCAACAAAACTTGCTTCAAGTTGAAATGTTCATAGGACATTTATAAATGAGAAAAGGAATGCCGAAATTTATATTTATTTGTAAGACAAGTGCACAGTGTTAAAAAGATGTCATATGTTACTGTTAATTGCAGTATGGAAAGAAGCAGATATCTCCAGAGTTGGCAATGTGTTGGGCATTTAACAATGCTGGGTAGGTTTTAAGAGGACCAGAATAGAACATTAAATGGTATCTAGGCACACTATAAGATGATACTACATAATCTCGACTTTGTTAAACACATGGTATTTTAGGCATTATGGTACAGTTAGCAAGCACTAACTGACTTCATCCTTGGGGCAGTCTACTGGGTACTGTACTCTTCTCTGAATTCTAGACAAGGTTAGTTTGGCTTAGAAGGTGTGCGCTTGCCTTTAGAGTACATTCCAACAGGAGTAGCTGGCTGTACAACTTGCACTCGCACTCAGACAGCCTGGATTTTTAAAATGTCATGTTATAAATCAAACTTTATCTAGAATATCCTTGACACTAAATCTTTAAACTATGTAAATGCTTTACAGAATAAATATTCAATTGGAGGTTGTGCTACTGGGCACTACATCTATCTGAAGCATGAGATGAAAAGTGGGATAAAAAAATAACTTACATAAAGATGAAAAGATCTGCAGTATATTGTCTTAAGTTATATACACTGACTATATCCTATATTGGTCTGCCAAAATCTGAATTAGGCATACAGTTCCTTTTACTATTTATATTCAGGGTATGCAGCCTATGGGCTTGGTTTTGTGCTTACAAAATGAGGTTTAGCTGCATTGAAGAGATCGTTCTACATTCCTGAAGGAGAGGGAAAAAATAATACATCAAAAGGATGCCCATTTGAGCTTGAGTTCCCTAAGTGGGGTTGGTTTCTTTATTACTGAATAGAACACTGGTGCTTCTTGTTTTACAAACAACTTGACCCAGTGTCAGTGTCTCTATGACTGCACATGTTTGAATCATTTCAGATATTATTTCAAGTAAAATTTAGCTCTATGGCTGCGTTTCTCTAACCTGAACATTTTTTTAAAAATAACTGATTCTAACTCATTCTCAATCCACCATTGTGCATCCAGACTGACTAAAAGTTGTAATTAGTTCCATAAGGATAGCTTATTTTATATCTACAATGCCTTAAAGGGAAACTCAACCACGAACAACACTAATTGTCCTTATTGCCCCAGCAGCCACCAGATTCTAGTAGCTCCCTATCCGGGGGTGGAGGGGTGGGGAATTCTCAAGCCCCCTTCCTGACCCATGCTAGGATTTTCTCTGGTTTGATATTATGCAAGTCTTATGCATGCATGCAACAGCCTGCCCTGTCGTGTCCAGGAAACACTGTTTTACTATGATCATTTACTACCACTGGTACTTATAATCTTCCTGCTCTGTCTTCAACAATGACTCCTGAGCCTTGGAAGGAAGGTGTGTGAAATATTAAGTCTGTTTTCTAAAGAAATTAAGTAATATACCATATCCTATCAGGAAAACCTGAACCGTTGTGTTTCTATAAGAGTAGAAAAGTCAGCTGCAGTGACGGCTCAGAGGTTGAGAGCACTAACTGCTCTTCCAGGGATCTTGAGTTCCATTCCCAGAAACCACATGGTGGCTCATAGCCATCTATGATGTGATCTGATGCCCTCTTCTGGCCTGCAGGTGTAAATACAGGCAGAGCACTGTATACATAATAATAAGTATTTTCTTTTAATAGTAGAAAAGTCTGTACACATAGTAATACCATGGAAGTTAACAAGAATGTCACCAGTCAGTCTGGGTGTTGCTATCCTCCAGAACTACATATGCTTGGTGACATACCTCATAGAGGTCGATCATGACATTGCCTTCAGGGCCTCTGCTGCTCTGGACATTCTCCAAGGCCAGCGTGAAGTAGACACCACGTGTGTCGGAGATGTAGAGATTGTACGTGTCATTCTGGTTCCATTCTTGAACTGCTGCAAACACTTGGTTCTCATCTGTGCTAATGACATGCATGTCCTGAAAAACAAACAAACAAACAAACAAACAAACCACAAGGCAGTGAAAAGGGAAGAAGGCTTGTCTATATTAACCTGGCGTGCGTCCAAAGAGAGTGGATGAGGAAGAGCGTTGAGAGAATGCATAGGGAGAGGTAGAGAAAGTTCCTTTCACATATCTGAAGATGACAGATAAGTGTTAACCATGTATTTGCTCTGTCACTTGGGGGGTTAAAGAGTGAGACCCTATCCATGAACTCTAGATAGCAGGAGCATGTCCTTCACAGGGCAGTACAGATAAAACCAGCAAGTCCTAAATAATGTAGTAATGTTCCCCTTAGTGGAGGTTTCACCCATGGTTAAGTGTTTCTCTTAAGGAGTTGGTCTGTCCCTTTTGTTATTTACAAAAGATCAGGCAGGCGTGGTGGTGCATACCTTTAATCCCAGCACTCGGGAGGCAGAGGCAGGAGGATTGCTATGAGTTCAAGGACAGCCTGGTCTACAAAGCGAGTCCAGAAAAGCCAAGCCTACACAGAGAGACCCTGTCTCAAAAAACAAATAAAAAAGATCAATTTGGCTTCTTTAGTATTTAAGTATTCATGCACTAATGTGCTCAAGAGCAGGTTCCTGCAAATGTTTTCTGTCTGGCGGAGGAAATTAATTATGGAAATTATCCTTAAGTTCACTTCTTCATCCATGTGGACAAAGCTTCCTTGGGTCTTAAGTTATAACAGGATAGAAATCAAAATCTTTAAAATCTTTGAACAACCACTTTTCATTAATGTTTCCTTCCCTCAGAATTTTATAATCCTCGGTTTCTGGCCAGTTGTCTCAAATGTAAGCTGACCCTCGCATAGCCAATTCCTATCCTTGAGCTTTGGTGTGAATTTCTGCAAGAAGGAGCTTCTGGTGGACTTTCATAATAGATCTGAGGACATAATTCTGGGGGGCAACAGTCACTCATCTACACAATCATCCTTTGTAATCTATTGTGTAGATTTGATACTTGTAGATAATAGCTACATTACGAACATTAATTGTCATCTTGTCAAGAACTACCTTGGAGATGAGACTTTGGTAATGTCTGTGAGTGGTTCTCTTGGTTGGGTCAATTGAGTTAGGAAGATACACTCTGGATAGGAATAGCACTAAGGGCTCTGTTCCAGACAGAATAAAAAGTGGAGCCACGTGGCGGAACACAGATATCCATCTATTTCTCCTTCCTGAAAGCAGATGCAACATGACCTTATGTCCTGTTGCAACTATTCCTAACCCTGAGTATCCTTGAACTGTGAACCAAAATAAAGCCTTTCCCCTTTAAGTTGTTTTTGTCAGGGTATTATATCAAAGCATCAGGAAAAGTAACTAATGCATTCTTGAAAATACAGCTCTGCTAAGCGGCTTGGTCAGAGTTGCTTAGAGAGATAGAGATTTCTATCCTATTATAAGTTAAGACCCATGGAAGGTTTGTCCACATGGATGAAGCAGTGAACTTAAAGATAATTTCCATAGCTAATTTCCTCCACCAGACAGGAAACTCCTTAGTTAACATGATAAAATGACAGTGACTACATGAGTTCACAAATAAACCTCCCTTTATCTATATGTAATTTCATGAAATATTTAAAAGATGATGTCAGGCATAAAGATTTGATATACTTGTATTTATTTCACCTTTCCACAACCCCTTATTAAGAAAATGTGTTCCTGTGGTTTCACTGGTTCCCATGATTCTAGACCAGTGTAGACTCTTATGTGCAGATATACTTGAAGACCTTGCAATGTCTTTGCTATAGGACCCGAGCATTATTGATTTTAATATATTTGTAATGGGAGTGGAAGCTTCTTTTCTAGAACCTTCTTAATCTTATTGGTAGTATGATTTATTCATCTCCTGGTTTTTTTTTTTACTTATTTGTTTGTTTATAAGATAGGGTCATTCTATGTAGCCAGCTATGTAACCATGTTGGCTTTGAAATCACTACGTCATTTAAGCTGGCCTCAAACTAATTTTTAACATGTCCTTTTATATTTATGTAAATGTATAGGGTGTACATCTCTGTGAGTATATACCATATACATGCGGGTGCCCCTGGAGACCAGAGAAGGCATCAGGTACCATGGAGCTGGGTTAGAAATAGTCATGAGGTACCTGATACAGGTGCTAGGAAGCCAACTCAGGTCCTCTGGAAGAGCACAACAAACTCTTACCCTCTGAGTCATCTCTCCAGCGCTTGGACTCAAACCACTAGTTATCCTGCCTCTGCCTCCCAGAGGGTGTGGTTATTATTGGTTTATCCTACCATGCATGGTGTCAAACTATTGAATTAATGCTGAACTAAAGGGTTTTATTGCTCATAGACACCCACGAGTCATTGAAGTATTAGTGAATTCCTCTTAGTCTCTAAAGACATTACACTGATTGAAGTTTACTTTCTTCTTAAACTACAGGACTAAGTTTTTTCAATACATCACTAAGGATATTTTATTCTAAGTGACAAATTGGGGAAAATATTGTTTTGAATCTAAGCTCTTTATTTTTTAAAAAATGAATAAAAGAAAAAGTAATAAAATCCAGATATCCAAGGTTTCTAAGAAAGTTAGTGATGGATCCAGGTCTGAAATTTGGTTTCCTGTTACGAATCAAGCATCCTTTGCACCCCCTGCATCGTGGTACCCATCCATCTTGCACTATGGAGACAACAAGATCCATAATAATAATAATATTACCTCGCTTTTATAGAGTATCTGTCCTCCAAAACACTTGAGGCACTTTTGTACGTATTGCCTCATCTATCTCACTGGAGTCACTCAGAATAGGCTCCAGGTAACTCTGGGAAAGGAAGCCTGTAGTTTCAGTGCCACTCCGCCTAACAGGTCATGTACTCTCACTTGTGTTGGCAACGCGTAACCATCACTCATCCTTGCTTTTTCTTTACCATTATTAATTGTTTAAACACAGCCTGGGGCAACACTCTGATCTTTCAACATCTGATACAACGGCAATAGCTGATTAAAGAAATCGGAGCGGAAGAGGGCTGATGTGCCTTTGTTCCTTAGGTCAGCATGAAGCTGTGTTCCATTGCAGGTGCAGCCCTGGCTCAGAGAGGAGGCCGTGTAACCCAGCACCTTTGAGGCAAATCACTCAACCCATACTGAGGCTTCTTTTTGAAGGTATAATAGGATTATAATGAAGCTTCTCTTTGCTTTACATAATAAACACCCACCTGAACCAAATAATCCATTTAACTCGATACACTAGCTTGCATGTTTGTAGTAGCAAGCAAAATTAATCAATGCATTTTACTCTGAGAACTCACATGAAGCTAAGTCATGGGACATGAACATCTGGGTTGGCAGGGGAGGCCGTGGGGTAGATGGCCAAATCGGCATCAAAGGGTACTTTGCCTTCCAGATTGTCTAGAGGTCACTGGGGACAGATGCCAACAGTGATCTTTGTAATGACTATGAACAAGCAATGTAAAATACCTGTCTCCCAGTCTCCAGCAGTATATGAACAAAAGACTCTTTGATTTTAAAGTAGCATTTCTAGGGCCCCTTAGGCCAGTAAGATCTTCCTCTTCTTCCACATTTTCGTAGCACATCAAATTTTTAACATTTTAACAATAGAAGTCATCATTTACTTGGCAGTGTATAAAATCTTTTAAAATAAAAGTAATAAAACACACACACAAAAAAAAAAAAAAAAACACTAGAGTGAATGATAGGAAATTTGATTTCTAACCTCACCTGTATGGCAAATAGACTTTGGGTTTTGCTGAGATTATTTTGCACAGAATACACTGACCCAGGAGTGAGCATGTGGCAAACAGCTAAGATCTGCAGTCCCCAACTTAGGCTCCACTTTGCCTGCCTCTTGAACCGGGGCATCTTGCTGCTGCGCTGGGTATAAATCTTGCTTTTAAAGTTACAAATCCTTCACATTGTCTTCTTCAGTTTTTGGTGAATGAATCAAAATTCACTTCAGTAATCAGCTCAGGAGGGTCCCTGTGCTTTGTATTTTTGTTTTGTTTTGACTTGCTTTTCCTAGTTGGTATCTCCCTCTGGAAATGTCCTAGGAGACCATCAAGGAAAAATTTTAACAGGTCTAACCCTTCCTCTTACATTTGGGTTTTGCTTAATGTACATGAGCAGCCTGACTTTAATGCTTTGCCTGACTTTAACGTTTTTCACTCTTATCTTATTGAGGTAGAAAGAAGGCAAACCAAGACCAAGATCAGTTCGCTACGTGTGTGACATTACAAGCCGTCCCACGCAACATCATCATCAGTCACCTCCTATTAGCTGAGAACAATCACAACTAGTAACATGAGCCTGTTTCTCTGAAACTCCTGGTGTACTTCAGTGTGTGTTTGACTCTAACACCCAGGAGTTTATTAAAACAAACAAAAACAAAACAAAATCAAACAAACAAACAAACAAAAAACCTACCAACTTTTACTGTTACAGTAAGTCAAAAAATTTTGCCCGGAAATGCCAGCACAAGCAGTTAGCCTAGCTTTCCTATGAGAGGCCAGCCGTGTCCTCAGTGCTACCTCTGATACTGACCATCATAAACAGCACTGGGCCTGTAGCTGGCGCTGCTTCAATAGGTTGCAAAAATGTAAGAAAATACAAAAGAAAGATGAGACCTCATTCAAATTAAATTTCATTATATTCTTTGTTCAACTTAGAACTTTCAAAGTTGAGTTACAGTCCTATTTAAATCTGTGTGACCCCTTTCTTATGTGCCCCTCATATCTCCTTTGCTCTAAAATTAAGCCAAAATAGATTAAATTTGGATCATTTAAAATACTGGTGCTTTGGGTTGGCCCTTCCCCCAAAACATACGTCATCTAATAACTGCTAAAGTATGTGAAAGGGCCAGTCCTGCTGATCCAAAGCTGAAGGATCCGCATGACACAGAGTGACAACAGGCTAACTGGTCTCAGTATTGATGCTGTTACAGAAGCCAGAGACCTCGAGCCAAACCAATGACTCATTCCAATAAACATTTGCAATAAAAGACGAATGGACAGAGGGATACACTGTGGGATACATTGACACACTGCAGCTTCAAGATGAGATGTTTCCTATGCTTTGTTTTGCTTTGCTATGCTTGTGTTTTGTTAGTCTGTGTATTTTTTAATTTAGGGAGAAGTTTCAAGGGTGTAGAGCAGATATGAGGAGTCACGGAGATGAGTGGGACTGGGGTGCATGATGTGAAACTCAAAAAGAATCAATAAAATTAACATTAAAAAATCCCACAGAAAGAGATTGCTAATAAGCGTCTTTGAAAGCTCACATCATCTCTTTTCCACCAGGTGGCGCTCCATATTAACACAGTGTTCCAGAGTTTGTGGAAAGAGCCCGGGGAAGTGAGTGATGGAGGGTCTCTCACTTCTACTTTCCACTGTTGTCAAAAAGGAGTGGTTTGGGCAGTCTGAACATTCTTCTGCGCCTCAGGTCTCTAAAGATAACCAATTTCCTAACTCCCACAGAGAACAACTGCCATGCTACAACATAAATTTAATTGTTTTTTTTTTTTTCCTGTTTTTTTTTTTTTTTAACAAACATTCTCCTTGGGAAAAGTTAATATTGAAAGGCAAAAACGAGGCTACTATTAATTTACCCAGATGCCCCTACGGCGAGAATTCCAAAGGAAGAAAGAGTATAGGAAAAGGTCCCACAGAGAAAGGGAACAGAATTACCAAACAGGACGTGGACCAGCTAGATGCAGAGATGGGGCTGAAGGAACAGAGATCTCACCAGGGAGGCAGGCAGCAATCTTGAGAACAGGGGGGAAACAGACTGGAGCTGAGAGGAGAGCTGTGAAAGGAAAACAACAAGCTAGTGTGTACCTTGGGCAAAGCGTATTTCGGAAGCTTCATTTGAGCAAACGCGCTTCTTCGGTAGGACACGTAGTAATGTGGTCTTCCTCCGGATGTGAGCTGCATGATGGAAAAAAGGTGGTAAGAGGAGCTGCTGGAAACATTTGGAGCCCCAGGAGGGCAGGTACGCGAACGAAGCGGGTGCCTTTCACACAACACCAGCAAACGCCCCCCAGAGGACACCTAGCAAGAGTTACATTTACCAGAAAAACAGCTTACACACTGTACAGGGCTGCTCAGAGGCCCAACACCCACCATATAATAGACAAAAATAGTAGTTTGCAAATTTGCACCATGGGGATGCAGAGACGACTCAGTGGTTAAGAGCACTTATTGTTCTTCCAGAGGACCAGGGTTCGATTCCCAGCACCCACAGTGCAGGTCACCACCATCCATAACTCCAGTTCCAAGGGATCTGGCTTCCTTTTCTGCTCTCCAGTGCTAGGAATCTAGTTCATAGACATAAAAGCTCCAAAGGAAAAACACTGATACATATAAAAGCAAATTTTATATAGGTACATATACATATTGATAGATAATAGGTAGATAAGATAGAGATAGATAATAGATAGACAGATAGATAGAAGATAGATGTTAGATATATAGATTATAGATAGATAGATAGATAGATGATAGATAGATAGATAGTTGATAGATGTATGTGAAGAATCATCTCAACTCTCTTCTTCCCAGCACTAGAAAGCTCAAGAGAGAGTAGCTCACTGTTCTTCAGCAATTCAGCCTTTCAGCCTCAAGGCCTTGCCATATGGGTGGTCATGTAGAGCTAGAAGGAAATACCCCAAGTTCAGAGGAGAAGGGAAATCTCATCTCCATGCCCAGAGTTCCTATTTGATGCCTAAGTGTGTGTCCAGGCATGTTAACAGAAAGCCAGGACAGGGTTCGGTCCCAAATTAATTCTAGGTCTTTATCCCAGAAGAAAAGCATGGAAACTGGCCCTGGTTTGGCCAAAGCAGGTCAATGAATCCTGAAGGGTTTGCAGGACAGGAAGGAGTGTGGTTTTCATCCAGACTTGAAGACCGTGCGGGGCAGAGTGGAAGGCACCTCTGTCAATGTAGAGCAAATCGTGACCTATTTATTAAGCATTTGCAGTTTAATGTCACTGGAGTTTGCATACCTAGAATATCAACAAAGCCTGTGATAAATGTTAATCAGACACAGGGGAGTGACGGGAAGACACACTGTGTGTGGGAGTGACGGGAAGACACACTGTGTGTGGGAGTGACGGGAAGACACACTGTGTGTGGGAGTGACGGGAAGACACACTGTGTGTGGGAGTGACGGGAAGACACACTGTGTGTGGGAGTGACGGGAAGACACACTGTGTGTGGGAGTGATGGGAAGACACACTGTGTGTGGGAGTGACGGGAAGACACACTGTGTGTGGGAGTGATAGCATGCAGGAGGTTACCCATATAATCCTAAATGTAGATCTGATGTTAATTTATATGCCAGATATGTGGATTATAAACTTGCCAGAAACCAGAGAAGGGGTCCTGAGAGCATTACTGATAGAGCAATAAATTGGACAGAACCAATACATGCAACCATTGGACTGTTACCCAAAATTATCCGAGTATTCATTACATACTATGTTGAAGAGGAAGAAACTAGGATGTGGGAAACATTTCAAAATGAGCTAGGTTGATGCTCAGTCATTTTTGGGTTTTTGTTTTGTTTCATTTTGTTTTAATGCACAATATTAAATTTATTTTTTTTCTTCAAATAAACTTGGGTCTAGAGTGTACTAGTACTGTATTATATATGCACATATACATTTACATTTATATGCATTCTTAGCAATTACACTTTCGCCACTCTTACCTTGCAAAGTAATAACATGATTTTTAGACAAATTCGCCGGAGAGACAATTATCTTAATCATTTGACTAAAAATTGTCTTAAGCACTAAACGATGCAGTGCGTGATTACTACCTGTCTCTTGTCACTAATCCTGAAATCTCAACTTCTCAAGTATTTTCCCACTATTCTTAGGATGAAGAAATTGTCTCTTCTGTGTTGCCCTGGGAACTGCAGTGGCTCTTGACCATACCAGGAGATGATTCTTACTGGACTTCTGCCCTGTCTGTGCCTGTTCCCTCCATCACACACATTCTTTCATGTTCTTTCCTTTAGAAGTGACATTGAAGAGGGAATGATACAGAGAGATGGACATAGCATCTCCATTCATTTAATGACTCAAGTTTATGTGGGGGATGGGCAAATAGAAGTATAGCTCTCTCCTGGGTTGAGGTATCACTTTCTAGATTGGTCAATAAGTTCTTATAGATAGTACCTGAAGAATAGCCCGTCCACCCTCCACCCTGCTTTCCTCTCCTTCCTCTTCCCTCTTCTGCCTTCTTACATCTTTTCCTCCTTCTCTTCTTCCTCTCCACCCCATTTCTTTCTTCCTTTGGGAGGTATGCGGGCAGGCAGGAAGATTATACCCAGACAGAGACTAGAAGCACCCTGAGCCACTGAGCGGAAATGTGGCTTTTCTTACCTGAACAAACACATAGTCATCCTGAACAATCAAAGAGTCGGGGTCAATGTAGCCTGGGAAAGGCTTATTTCTGTTGGCTTCTGTGCAGTTTTGCATCCGGCAAGTTAGGTATTGTGAGTCTGGAAAGAGAGGAGACGGAAGCTTTAGACACTAAGTACATATTTTGTATTTCTCTTAGAATCTGGATGTGTTTAAGCCAGCCGCATGAGCTCCCCGAGTGCCCACTCAGACTCATTCTGTTACAGTGCCAGCAAAGCACTCTCTCCTGGAGTGTCCACCAAGTTTGGTTACAGAATTCTTCTTTAGCTTTTCTCTTCCAAACTCCCCCCAAAAAGATTGTAAAAACCGACAACAAGACTTGTGATTTTGTAACTCTGCTTTCATCTGTATCAGAATTTACCTCTTTGTTGAAAAGCAGGGAAATACACTTGCGTGCAGTATTTTTAAAATGTCAGGTAGGAGTCCCGCTGGAATGAATAATATGACTCTTAGTGTGAGATAAAGGTGCTTGTTTGTGGTTTGAAAATGAAACACAGTAGTGACATCTCCAATTGGAAGCTTTGTTCTCGGTCTAGAGGGGAGGAAATTCAGGCCCAAATATGCAGCTGAGACTGCACAGTGGCCAATAAACATGGCCTTGGTAATGATGATTCGTTTTTCTTTTTATGTTGTATTTATTTTTAAATATATTTTATTAATTTGTTCATATTACATCTCAATTGTTATCCCATCCCTTGTATCCTCCCATTCCTCCCTCCCTCCCATTTTCCCCTTACCCCCCTCCCCTATGACTGTGACTGAGGGGACCTCCTCTCCCTGTATATGCTCATAGGGTATCAAGTCTCTTCTTGGTAGCCTGCTATCCTTCCTCTGAGTGCCACCAGGCCTTCCCATCCAGGGGACATGGTCAAACATGGGGCACCAGAGTTTCGTGTGAAAGTCAGACCCCACTCTCCACTCAACTGCGGAGAATGTCCTGTCCATTGGCTAGATCTGGGTAGGGGTTCTAAGTTTACTGCACGTATTGTCCTTGGCTGGTGTCATAGTTTGAGCAGGACCCATGAGTCCAGATTCGCCCGGTAATGACCATTCTTAAGTTGTCTCATTCCCTATTGCTGGACACATGTCACATTAGAGGGGCTCTGGCCTCTTTGAAATCCTGTTATGGCAGTATTTACTTCAAACGCCACATTAAAACATAAAACAACACTGGAGTACATTCAAACCCTTCTCTGACCATCAGAGCCACTTTCTGCCCCTGATTTTGTATCTGTCTCTCTTACACCGGCCATGACTTTTCTAATCTCTAATTTATGTTGAGGAGCATGTGCAACCTGCCCTCGGTGTTAAAGACTTTCCATATACACTCACTTTGTTTCAAATTCTCCTTCCTGGAGAATTTTACCAATGTTACCATATTACCAATTCTCATTTCAATGCACTTCTACTTCTGAAGACCTTCCATGATTACTCCCTAAAGTAAATGTAGATGCTATATCAATAAAATTTCGTGTGTGTGTGTGTGTGTGTGTGTGTGTGTGTGTGTGTGTGTGTGTTTCCTCTCTGCTATATCGCTAAGTCCTAATACCAATCTTGGCACACTGTAGGCAAAAAGGAATACTCTTTGAAACACACCTGCTTATTTGAATGTATGCTTTTGTATAAAAGTGAGGTCATTTTACTTGTTTTTGGGTGCTTAATAAGTTGGGACATCAATTTCTAAGATTTTTAAACAGAAAAAGGAGAGATTCTCCCAAAGAAAATATTAGGAGTGCATCATTTAAAAGAAGTGGGGATAGGCAACAGTATTGTATCGTAGGTGGATATAAGGCTTTACAAAAGACTTCTCTGAAGATTACCAAGGAACTTCCCAAGAACATCTGTATGGGAGAGACTGAGTGCTCCTGAATTCTGGAAGAAGGCTCATTAGAGGGCAGCATGCACATGTGGATCAGCTGACCCCTGGCTGACAAAGTTTCTGGAAGACTCAGAAAAGAGAGAAACAAGTTCTACTTGCAATCTTCCTCCACTGAGTGTTATGCCAGCACAGGGCAGTTACCCAGTCTAAAACCCCACGGTGTCTCAGTGAGACCCGAAGTGGAGAGGAAGACCTACACCTGCCCTTCCCATCTCCTTCCCTTCAGACCTTCCTTCCATGGTTCCCTTAGTGAACACAAATCAGTATCTTTCTTTCTCCTTAAAAAAACAATCATTGGGACTTGTCTTTTTCCGGAACATTCTTCCGTATTCCAAACAAAATCTTTACTTCACAATTTCACAGTCCAATAGACCATTTTGCAGACGTGAAGTGCCCTCCACATTTTTTAAAGGTTGCCGGGACCACAGAGGAGATGGAGGTTTCTTTCTGTGAGACCTGGGCTTTGGTTCTCGCTGTGGCGGTGTACTGGCTGCACAGCTCAGATGAAATCACCCCATCAGCCCCAGGTTTGCATTCTTTAGCTAGCAGGAGAAATAAAAGTGTCAGCCACTGAGTCTATTGCCACTACACAGGACTAATTAATATGAGGTTTAATAATAAATATTTTATGTTTTGAAATATAAACCTCAGTAGATGTCAATCCTTATGATTAATCATTTTCTTCCTTTTTATTTTTATTTTTGTTTTGTCACAGTGATAGAGTCTGTTTGAGGGACATACTCAGTCCTTTAAAAGACAGTTTACACTGACCTTAGCTATTCCAACAAGATGCCTGCACGAGCTTTTTGTGTGTACCCTGGCACATGTGATTCTTCTATATTTGCTGGAAAAGCCAACACTGCATTTGCCACCTCGTCCTTCCTCTATGAAGAAGCTCCTACATGTGACGACTAATCCTCTTGGGTCTAAACCCACACTGGACATTCCTAATTCACTCCACATTGGCTGGCTTAGAATGGGGCATTTAAATCTAGTGCTGCTAGGTGAAAAGTGAGGGTTGGTACCAGAGATAGAGAAGGAGACTTACCTGCCTCTGTATAACATGCTCTGAATTTTTTTCTAGACAGAGTTTCTCTGTGTAGCCTTGGCTGTCCTGGAATCACTTTGTATACCAGGCTGGCCTCAAACTCACATTAATCTGCCTGCCTCTGCCTCCAGAGTGCTGGGATTAAAGGCCTGAGCCACCAGGCCCAACTTTCTAATTTTCCTCTTATCTGAAGAAACCAGCAGCACAGCCCAACTAACTTACTGATTGTGACCAGACTGAGAGGACCTGGTCCCTGATGACATCATTAAGCTATCAAGTGTACCAACTTTACCATTGTCCTACTGCTGCTGTGTGGAATGGTGAATAAAGAACTGCCCATAAAGTGGATTAAATCAAATGGGCTTCTAATGAGAGCATGACTTCCATTGTGGTGTTAGAGCTGGCACTGAATAAGGACTCCTGGATAAATATGCACCATCATTTTGGTTATAATATTATCTGCAAATGTTCTTCAAGATCCCAATCTCAAGCCAGATGTGGTGGCGCGTGCCTTTAATCCCAGCACTGGGGAGGCAGAGGCAGGCAGATCGCTATGAGTTCAAGGCCAGCCTGGGCTACAAAGTGATTCCAGGACAATCAGCGCTAACACAGAGAGATCTTGTCTCAAAAAACAACAAAAAATGAACGAACAAACAAATAAACAAAACAAAACAAAAATATCTCAATCTCTTCATCGAAGATCCTAAGCAAACGCCAGATGAAAAATGTAAGCATATATATGATATTTGTAGTTCATTTACGTATAAATTGTAAATCTGCAATGAGCAAAGAAAACAAAGGGACATTTGTCAAGACCTATACTAGTGGTTGTCAACTTTCCTAGTGCTGTGACCCATTAATACAGTTCCTCATATTGTGGACACCCTAATCACAAAATTATTTTTGTTGCTACTTCCAAACTATAATATTCCTACTGTTACAATTCATAATGTAAATATCTGTGTTTGCTGACGGTCTTAGCCGACCCCGGTGAAAGGGTCATTTGAACCCCAAAGTGGCCAGAACCCACAGGTTGAGAAGTGTTGGTCTATAGGCTAAACATTCTAAAGGATGTTCACAGGTATATAGTACAGTGAATGGTCACAGCACTCCAGATGATGATCTATCAATGCTTTTCAGGTAGAGAGTAAAAATGGCGGTTTATAAGACAGTAGCACGTTGGTTGGGGAGATTTGGCTGGCTTGCCTCCAACTTTGCTTCACTTTCCTTATGTTACATGAGACCCTCCATATGTCTGGAACTGACTTTTATGAACTAGGCTTTTGTGTCTTCTACCTAAGTATCAATGAGTACATCTACACACAAAATGAAAACAATCATGAAAGTCATGCTGTTCTGCAGTACTTTTGTAATGTCGAGCAAAATGCATAAGCCCTTGGAGCTCAGGTTCATTTCTGAGAATTTCATTTAAGGAAATCATGATATACGGGAAGATTTGGTCATAGGTGTTTATCAGGAAGTGTTTAATAAGAGCTAGCAAGGTGCCTCAGCAGGTAAAGAGAACTACAGGAAAACCCAGAGACCTGAGCAAGATGCCTAGCAGTACATAAAATGGAAGGAGATACTAGAATCCATAAAGTTGTCCTTTGAATGCACAGGAGCCCCAGGCATACATAACCCCTACCATTAAGTTTTAGGAGTATTTAAAGAGGAGAGAGAAAAAAAGTTTTCTTCAAGGCTGTCAAATACAAATAGCCAAAACCCTAAGAATGGAACATTTATATAATTCTTGATTGTGTCATGGTTCTTCTTGCTATAGGTAGTTTATTGTATATACGTGTAATAATATAAATGTATATGTAAAAATTAAAAATGTTTAATTAATAAAATAAACAAATAAATAAATAATAAAAATATATAATCCTTTAAAAAAAGAGAACATGAATTTGAAATAGAGTGGATACTAGTATACGGGAGAGTTTGGAGAGAGAAAAAGAGGAAAATACGCTGTAATTATAATTTCAAAATTAATAAATAACCTCATGAACCAAAAAAATAAAATAAAATAAAAAGGAGAGAGAGAGAGAGAATGAGAGTGCCCAAGGAGACCAGAGGAGGAAGTTAGATCTCTCAGAGCTACAGTTACATGTGTCCCTCAGCCTCCCTTATATATGTCTGGAAACCAAATTATGGTCCTCTGTCAACCTCTAGGAACTAAATGCTGCTAGTAAGTTCTCCTAACCAGTGAGCCGTCTCTCCAGCCCCAGAAATTCAAGATATGTTAAAAAAAAAAAAAAAAAAAAGATGGATGAAACAAAGAAGAAATAAGTAAAGTGTGAAACATCCAATTCACTATGAAATTCCTGCTGCCCGGAGTGAATACTCAAGGTATATATGAGGAAGACAAGTTACCAATTAATAATATTTGATAAATTTTTTTGCTTTGAAAATTGTGCCTTGGTTATAAAAATGCTCAGAAGAGCATGTGTGGAGAATGCACATATTCTAAACCAACTTGGAAGTTTTCCTGTCTTCCTAAAATTGTTCCCAAAAAAGCTTTTAAAAATAGGATGGCACAATATACTAGTATGGACATACTTTTTGGCAGGTTATATATATAGACATCAAGTTACGTGTGCTTGAGCAGGAAAAGTGAATAAAACATACATAAGCTGTCAACAATCATAGCAAGAAAGTGAAAGAACTGGACACTGGGAACACAATCGCTGACCCAGCACTTCTCACTCGGTGGGTGGGGAGTCACACTGTGCTTGTGAGATAAGCAGTTTCGACAGACACCACTCAACATTCTCTTTTGTCCACCTCCCCAGTTTGTGTGTTCCATTTTACCCGTACAGTGAGCCTTCTTTGAGCTGAGAATTGCAAGGTAGCCAGCTAGGTAACACAAGGAAATCCTCCTCACAATTAGTCTTAAATGTCTGCTCAGGATAGCTAAAGGTGAAATTTACACGCTGAAGGCTGGGATCAGTTTGGAGCTGCCTGGAGAAGTGTTTAGTTTCCTGCCTTTCTCCTTCTAATGGAAACAGAAAGAAATTGGCTACGGTTCATAATGAGAGACCAATCACTCTTATTCCCCTTGAGGTTTGCTGTAATAGCATTAAGTATGATGAACTCTTCCCATATTCTATTCTGGTGAGTGTGTGATGCGATTCCATAGGAAGTCTTGTATAATTTGGCATTAATTAATGTCAATTAATGAATGCAACTGCTAGACGTTAGGATTAATTTCATTACCTCTCGTACACAGATGTTTTTTCCTGCCACAGGTAATTAGGGTACTGCACTGTTCTTTTCAAATATCCTCACTCCACAACAGCTGCTGCTTGGAATAATGCACTCCCCATCCACCACAAACCTGTGCTGATACAGAGAGGACACGCTGCCTTTAAAAGCCAGACTCTGCATGCAGGAATGGGAAGTTAGGTGCAGGCCAGGGGATGTTGTCTTGGTAAGCCTAAGTGGACTCCTCGGCCCCCCGATCTAACCCATATCATGGGGATGAATGCTGTCCATACTGACACTGTTTGTGAGAGCACAGACACTGGTGCCTGGTTAGACTGTGCTCGGGTGCCAGGGGCTATAATTGTTATTTAAGTCTTCTCTCTTTAATCACCACTATTTCTCACTGCTTCTGAAGTCACCACCTGGAAAAAATAACCTGCAGATATTTGCTGCTTTTTTTGTGGCAGTGGCTCTCTTCATAGTCACATCTTGGGTTGGATTCACTATTTTATTTGCTTGCAGATGACACTGCTTCCCCTCTATATGGGAACATAAAATTTCCCTAGCAGCCAAAGCAATGTTGAACACATAGAACAAAGCAAGAGGCATCCTATTGCTTGACTTCTAAATCTATTGCAATCAAAGAAACACTGTATTGGGATATACTTGTTGTCAATGATAATCCAGAATATAGAACCCATCGGAGACTATACCAACATTCATGGTCAATGATTTTTCAACAAAGAAACCAAAAATAGGCAAGAGAGAAGAAATTTTGTCTTCTTTAAGTAAAAGGATAACTAGATATTCAAATTCATAACAACAAAAATCAGATTTTTGTCCCATAAATCTGTAAATATCAACTCAAAATTTATTTAAGATTTTAATGTTAGTCCTGAAACAGTAAAACTACTAGAAGAAAGTGCAGAGAATATTTTTTTAACCCTTGGTCTGGGCTAATATTTTAGAGTGCTGGCCCGCAAAGCATAGCCAACCAAAGCCAAAGAAATCATGGGATTGGAAGAAACCAGAAAGAATCTACATATTAGAGAAACCAATGTTAAAGGCTAAAGAAAATAGTTTCAAAACACATATCTCATATAGAGCAAATACCCCGAGTCTGATGTCACTTTAGTGATGAGAAAACAGTCAAGAAGGAGGCAGGAGGGATTTCTGTGACTGGCTCACTTTCTCGTTTTTATGCAGTATTGGATTCCAGTCAAAGGAACAGTGCCACTCAAAGTGGGCCAGTCATCAACCTCAATTAGCTGAATCAAGACAGTAGCCCACAGCCATGCTTCTGGGTGATTCCATGTCCTATCAAGTTGACAATTACCCATCACAGGGAGCTGCCATCCAAGGATGCAAAATGCCAGAGAGGAGGAAGGTTCAGCAACCTCTTGTACAAAATGATGGTCACAATAGTTACTAGTGTTTCAAAATTGCTATAAGTGTATACTTAAATATTTTCACACCAAACATGGTGCTTATGGAAGGTAATTAGATTAACTTAGACGCACTTAATGATCCTACACTACAGAGGTCCTATATTATGTAGGAAAACTCTCAGGAGAAATAGCATGGGGTTAAGGGCACCTGGTGCATAATCATGAAGCTAAGTTGGAATCTTAGCACTCATGTAACAATCTGTGTCCCATAATCTCTGCTTCTGGCCTGTGTGTACAAATTGCAATGTACAAAACAAACAAACAAACAAACAAACAAACAAACAAAAAAGCAAATTGCAATGTACATACATGTGAATACATGTAATACACAGATATAATAAAATAAAAAATAATAAAATTCTTAAAGGAAATAGCACATTTAGCCATACAAATATGTATAATTACTATTTGCTAACCGAAAGTAAAATTCACAAAGGTAATTTTTGACACAGAAAAGGAAATCCTATCCATGCACAATTAAAAGATAGTAGATACCTTCTGGGGACAGTAGGAAATAGTGGTCCCAAGCCTGAAAAACCAGCAACCATGAATAGGAATACGGAAGCCAATTTCTCACCCAACACATGAGCTTCTTGGTGCATAGGTTGTCTTTCCTTCCACTCCAGTGACCCCCCCAAGGCCCTCGCTTCCTTCCCAACAAGCCAATGTTTCTGTGGCATCATTTTCTAAGCTAGTCTGCAAACTCTTTAAGGGGAACTTTTAGAATTTTAGAATAAAATCGATGTCAAACTCATGCTCTAACGTCTGAAAGGTCTTTATCTGTTTCTTTCCTACTCCTTCCAAGATAAAACAAAGCTCTCTGGCGTCCCTGGTCAGCCCATGTCTTCGGGATCTCTACTATTTCAAAATGACATGATTACTCCCAGTGTGCGGACGCCCTATGCTCATTCACAGAGATCTGCTGGCTTGAATTGCCTTTTCCTCACCTGATTCTCCACTCAAATTCTCCTTGGGCTTTAACTGAAGTTTTTCTGAGGCTCGGGCCGAGCTCAGAATGTCTCTATTGACAGCAGCTGCAACATTAACCTCCAAAACCTCCAGAGCAGCCTCTCCTCTGGGTCAGAACAGCGCTGAGTGGATCACAAGGGCCTTTTCTCTTTCAACTTTGCAGAAACTACACTGAGTGGGTTTTTTTTTCCTTTACAGGTGAAGAAATCAAGATTTAAGAGTGGGGTCTGCACAAGTTCATATGCTATTAAATGACAGACAAAAACTAAAATACATATCATGCATATAGCCTGCAACTATATGCATTCCTCCTATTATTTAAGAAATGTGTATTTAGCTCCAACGACTTTCATATGCCTTCTTATTGCAAAAGATTATTAGCAGAGTTGTAAACTACAAGGCATGCAAAACACTTACATGCTTTCCATTTCCCTGTTTATTTTAAATTTTAAAGCAGAACAAATTTTAAAACCCAAATATTTGCATAGAAAATTTTATATCCTTGCTTATGCTTTATTACTTGTTTTTAAATCTTTATATTAAATGTTCCTTCCCAACACACACACACACACACACACACACACACACGGGTGAGAGAGAGAGAGAGAGAGAGAGAGAGAGAGAGAGAGAGAGAGAGAGAGAGAGAGAGAGAGAGAGAGAGAGAGAGAGAAATACTGTTGTCTCTGTGTATTTCTAATTGGTCTTATAGAATCCTCAGTGTCATTTGCCAGTTAAACAGTGGTATCTGCAAAAGTAGGTAACATCAGCCCTGAATGTGTACAACAAAGTTGAGATGTACCTGAAAAAGTATCTATCTTTTGATATTGTGCTTTGACATGATGAATTTGAAAGTCAACCTTCTTTATTAATTTTTTCTTTCCTTTTCCTCTGTATTATAGGAGAATAATACAATGGCATAGAAAATGCTAGGCATGTGTCCTATCACTGAGATACATTCTTAAACCAAATAGTGTCTGTCTACTTGTCTCCTGGCACTTAAAGGCTGTGAACACAACAGCAAATGTTCTAGAATAATAAAAGTTTTGCCAAGCATGAAATTAGGAGCACAAGAGATCATTAAAATCCTAAACAATAAAGAAAATACAGAAAATTCATTAAACTGCTTACAAAAATAAAATGCTAGGAATATCTTGCATATTATTCCAGCACACATGTGAGAAACTTCCAACCTTCATATAACTGCATAGACTGTCTCATGTGAGAGACAGCTTGACTGGAATCCTGCATTTTCTTTTTCATTTAATATTACCCAGACTTGTGGATTTATGTCTTTCACAATCTAGAATCCTGAAGACAGTCAGTCATTTATAATTTGCTCTATCGTGAAAAGGGGGAAATTAACTTTTTGTAGATCAGGAGAGCTATAGAAAAGCCCAATAAAATGTGCAAGATAGCTTGGCACAAAGACAAAGTTAAGGCATCCCCCCTAGAACAACAATTTCTGGGCACAAAGTCAAGAGATAATATGGGCTATGCTGGAGGAAGGGTAGTCTGTGTATACCCAGAACCATCTACTATTGGCATAGGGTTATTGTGTAATTCAAATTCTGATTTTTATGCCCCCCCCCCATGTCTGGTTGCAATCCTTGTTGTGAGAATCTCTTATCTCAATGTTGTTTAAACAGTGCTCTCCAATTATATCCCTGATATGTAAAGAAAGCATCTTATAGACAGTCACAGACCAGGGGAGAGAATAGAGCTGGACTTCCTGCCAGTCAGGGGAGGAGGAGTTAGAAGGGAAAGCAGCGGATTGAGATGGGGGAAATTCAGCTACAAGTACTGGTGCAGGAGAGATGCCAATTCATCTGGACCAAAGAAAGAACTAAAAAGCTAGTAACTTGGGAATTCTGACAAAGATGGAGTCAATATAACATTGAGGGTTAAGAATAGACTTAAACTTCCTAAATTGTGCTGTAAAGCTTATTTTTAAACAATTATAAAAAGTTTCAATTATTTGTGTGATAGCTTGGTTAAGAAATAAGCTAAGAGAAATAAACACAGTTTTATACAAGGAACTTCAACAATTTGCTTCTTGGGTACTATTAGCCATGTAGCCACAGCAGATGCCCACACCAGAAATGACTCCAGTTCAGAAAGGTGTAAGTCAGGTTTACAGGTCACACTCAACCCTGATGAAGTGAGAAGTGCACTGCTGTTTTATCTTTCCAAATTAATCTTAAGAAGAAAGTAGAAGGAGAGGGCAAGAGGTAGAGAGGAAGAGAGAGAGTCAAAAAGGAAGAGAAGGAAGCAAAGCCACAGTGAAATTGGAAGAAGAGGAAACAGGGAACAGTGAAAGGGCTTTAACACATAAGGAAGAAAATCCCCAGAGTTTCTTTCTTTTTCCAATTCTATTATATTTATTTATTTTAGGGTGTATGTGAGGGCTGGTGTAAGAGTCAGCTCTCCACTTCTATCGTGTGGATTCCATAATACTGAGCTCAGGTTATTGGTCTTGGTGGCAAGTGTCTCTACCCTCTGCACTGGTCACACTTTCTTTCCTACAACCTATATATGTTTTGTTTTGTTTTTGTTTGTTTGTTTTTTATTTTGCTAAAGAAAAGGGCTTATTTACATGTATTTGTATATCTGCTTATCATAAGATTAATCCTAACAGGTGCATGTCAAGGAACAGCCATTTCTTCAGTGCTACTGCACTCTGCACTAAGTGTCATACATGGTCAATGCCCAACAAGGAGCATAGTACTATTTCTGTCTTCCATCCTGGACTGTGCAGACAAAGTACACACTCTCCTGGCTGGGCACTCCCAAACTCCTTTTCCTTTTTATTTGCTGGTCCAACCTATGTGTCCTCAAATATCAGATGCCACCTTTTCAAAGAGTTCTTCCTTGTCAGCTTCCTCCCATCCCTGACTGATTTTCTACTCTTCTGGGCTTTTTAAAAAGCCCATGCACAGATTTCTCATGGAAACACATTATGCATTCATTTACAATTTGCCTTTCCAGCTAGAAGCTTACCTCTATGAGAACAAAGCCTTTTCAGCATCCTTCCAACCCTCACCCCTGCCCACGGGAAGACTCAGGACAGCACAGGTATCCAACAATATATGTTGAATAAATAAATACAAGATCTGGAATAAGCCAGATTTTGCATTAAATCTTAGCACAATGACCATCAGAAAAGCATTTAATCACTGTAAGCCTTATTCCCTCTCCTATTATAATGAGGGATATAAGGACAGCACCTACCTCCAAGGGATGGAAACAAGCTAAAGGCAATTGTCGCAAAACCCAAAATGCATGGTGCCTTTTACTGTCGTTTCTCAATGTTCAGGATAAAAAAAAAATTCACATAGAACCGCCAGCATCTTTATGATCCTGGCTTCTTAAAAGCTGGAGTCAGACAAGGCAACCTGTAATTGTCTGTTCATTAAAAGTCATCACACACATACATATAGACTGCTGCTGTATCCTGAGAGATTATAAGGACCCAACAGAAATGAAGGTCTCCTTTGTCAGACTAATATCCAAAATATATAAAGAATTCAAGAAATTAAACACCACCAAACCAAATAACCCAATAGAGAAATGGGGCTCAGATCTAAACAGAGAATTTTCAACAGAGGAATTTCAAATGGCCGAGAAACACTTAAAGACATGCTCGACCTCCTTAGTCATCAGAGAAATGCAAATCAAAACGACACTGAGATTCCATCTTACACCCATCAGAATGGCTAAGATCAATAACTCAACTGACACCACATGCTGGCAAGGATGTGGAGAAAGAGGAACACTCCTTCATTGCTGGTGGAAATGCAAACTAGTACAATCACTTTGGAAATCTATCTGGTGCTTTCTCAGAAAAATGGGAATAGGGCTTCCTCAAGACCCAGCTATTCCACTCCTTGGAATATACCCAGAAGATGCACTACCACACAACAGGGACATATGCTCAACCATGTTCATAGCTGCCTTCTTCATAGTAGCCAGAACATGGAAACAGCCTTCGTGTTCCTCAGTAGAAGAATGGATAAAGAAACTGTGGTACATTTACACTATGGAATACTACTCAGCTATTAAAAACAAGGAATTTCCGAAATTTGTGGACAAATGGATTGAACTAGAAATTATCATAATGAGTGAGTTCACCCAGAAGCAGACAGAGTTAAATGGTATATACTCACTTATATCGAGACACTAGTCCAAGGGGTACGTCCCCATGAAAAACTTTACCTACCAGGAAAGTGGGTCAGAAGGGAGGACATCCTATTGAGACTTTAGGTGTGAGAAGCCTGGGAGAATGAGGAAATGGAAGGATCCAGAGGGTCCTGGAAAACTACAGGCAGGTCTGGGCCCTGGAGTCCTCCCCAAACTATGGCACCAGCCAAGGAAAATATAGGCAGTAAACTTCGAACCCCTACCCAGACTAGCCGATGGACAGGGCATTCTCCACCGTTAAGTGGAGAAGGAGATTTGACTTTCACACAAACTCTGGTGCCCCATATTTGACCATGTCCCTTGGATGGGGATGCCTGGTGGCACTCAGAGGAAGGATAATAGGTCACCAAGAAGAGACTCGATACCCTATGAGCATATACAGGGGGAAGAGGTCCCCCTCAGTCACAGATATAGGGGAGGAGAATGGGGGGGGGGGAAGCGGGAGAGAGGGAGGAATGGGAGGATACAAAGGGTGGGCTAACAACTGAGATGTAATTTGAATAAATTAATAATAAAAAAGAAAGAAAGAAAAAAAAACAAATGAGGGTCTCTGCCCTGAGTTACAGTATAGGTTTTCTGAGCTAGTGCTTAGGAAGTGCAGACCTCCTGGCAAATGAGTGGCACACAGGACACAGAGGAGGTACTACAAAATGGCTATAGAGCATCAAAATGAAAGTGGTCTACCTGAGCCTATTAGGGTAATACTGTCATAAGGTCTGTGTTATATGGGAGGCCTGTCTTCCCTTACTTCATAGTTCCTGGTGATTTTTAGGGTCTGATTCTAGGCTACTGCAAGAAGAAGCCTCATTATAAAGGAGCAGTACCTCAAATCCAGACACTTGCAATGGGAAAAGGGTCCAACTGACATCACGAGAAAGAACTGTGACTGATGCCAGCTCCTCTGTTCTCTCCAAAGCTTGATCCTATCCACTTGAACATGGAACAGAGGTGATGGTGTATCTGGTAAGTTGTTGGGAAATGGTCAACCTATTGCAATCAAAAGTTCACTGTAAATTTGATCCTCTAGCCCCGTTCAAGGATCTGCCCTAGATGCTACTCATATACTGACTAAAAGAAAACTCTTGAAGGCTCACTGTGGAGATCAACTGTTTGCTAGTGTCGAAACTTGGCCTGGAATGTGGCTAGTAAGACAGATCTATGTTATACTTTGTCTGAAAACATGAAGTGTTAATGTTCTGTAAAATATTACAGAGAATTGCCATGTTTTTGAAGTTCACCAAGGAGGAAATCAAAACACAAAGTGGATCAAATGAACACCTTCATGTTCATTCTCAACTGAACTCAGATTTAAGCAGTAAGCCTATGGCACGTCCTATCGCTCGTCAGATGGGGTGTGTTTAAACATTCATTCACACCCTCTGGATCACTGAGAGTCTAAAAGCAACCCAGGTATCTGCTGATTGCAGGGTTCTGTATGGCTGCACATGTTTCAGGACACAAGCTGACAATGTTTAGGAATTTAAAACAGATGTCTCTCTGGCTCAGGGATATAGCTTCTCGCTGCTGCACAAGCATGAATAATTACTTACTAACTAGAATAAAGATGTGAGCACATCAGAATGGTCTAAAATAGGCAAAGTCAATCATTTACTGATACAGTGATTATTTGATTACAATTCCCTGTGTAATGTTTCCATGTAGTGACAACCATGAAGTCACTGAAGGCCAATGTGCAAGTGTGGAGAGAATGTTAAACAGAAGTTCACCACCACTCCTTGTGGTCCAGTGGTTTATAACAGGAGTATTCCTGTGAGTGTGTCCATGAGAAGACATACAAATGTATTCCCCCCAGCACACCCAGAGGATCTACATTCCTTGCTTTTCCAGAGTTCATAGAGGTTATGTTGGGAACAAGAACCTATAGAAATGGCATCTAAATTTTCAAAAGGACATGACAACATAAAAGAAACATCTATACATAGTTGGATGAGCAAGAAAAATAAGGAACCATTTTACTATTGACTTGAAGAAAGATTTCTCCAAGAAATAAGTGATTAACTTGCCTTGTAATTCTCCAAAGATGACTACTACCACTTCCGGGCAATGAGAACTACGGCCATTATGTGGATTTGCCTTGTGAATGGGTGGATACTAGCTACAGTTCTGCTGTTGTATTTCTGCTTTTCTTAATAAAGCTGTTAGTGTTGCTATAGGAGTTATTTGTGCTTCCAGTGAAACTAGCTCAACACTGGATGGCTTGGGTACCGACAAACTTAAGGGCAAAACTCTGGGTTCCCTAGTTATGGCATTTAAGTAGCCTCATATCATCCAGTCACCAGTATGAATATCCTTCAGTGTGGACAAAAGATTGCAATGGTAAAAGGCAGGAAATATAAAAGAGATTTCGGGGCTTCACCCCGAATGAAATAAAGTTGTGGGATTTGTTGTATTTCACCTCCATTTATAATGAGCTTCTTTGAGGTTCATTTCACAGAGTTTTGGGGCAATCATTTTCACAGTTGGCTAAAGGACCAAGGCCTGTTTCCCCCAGTGAAATTGATTAGTCCTTGAGAAAGTTGTTGCAAGGTTTCTTAGCTGTGAGAATAGATTCTGCAACTAGCAATTGTCCCTTGTCCTCTGCCCATACAGGCATGGATCACCACTAGGACAGCAGCCCTCAGGTCACTGCCTGAGGTTTCAGTTTCAGAAGTAAAAGAGAGAAACCATGAAGGTGAAACTTGGTTCTGCATATCTCCCGACGTGGTGTGTGCTGACAGGTCAGCACATGTGCTTAACTATGTATGCATGTATGTTTGCCACGTGAAACATTAAATGGCATGTTCTTTTCTGCCAAAATCACAAACCTGGGACATGACGTTCAACTTCAGATTTATAATCTGGCTTGTGCTCCTGCATATGGGCTCAAAGGCCTCACGGTCACACACTTTTCTTTAAGAACTTATGCCTGCACAAAGATGCTTGCATGTTGTTACTCACTCACTGAATCTTGAATGTTTTAAGCTCTGAGCTATGTTTCAGATGGAGAATAAGGATTAAAAGCTTTCAGTACAATGGTCTGTCCAGAATTTTCTCTCCGATGACATACATATATATGTGCATATATAGATGAGAGAAATTACAAGCACAGGTTCCTGTTTGTTGTTTACTGTACTGGGTGTACATACGGTAAACACACACACTCATACTTGTAAAGAGTAACCAGTAATATCTTTACATCCTGGGTGGAGGTGTGCCAATTTGTCCACAACTGAAAATGGAGGTCCATAACAAAAGCTATGTCTAGTGACCATGTTCAAGGTTTTCCAGTAATACCTGGTATGATTGATTTTAACTATGCTTGTTACTTTCTGCTTTGCTTGCCACAACAGAAAGCAGTGCATGGACAGTATCATCTATGTCATGTACGTACATTACAAGTCACATATGTACATTACAAGGCATGTGCCTTGCAGGATATTACTGATAAGATATCTGTCCCAGTCATAAGATGAAGCTTACCAGTACTCATGTTCCTTCAAACATGGGGCTCTGTTGAAATACAAATGAATTATAATTGTAATCTAAGGACAGCTGACATGACATCAAGATGAAACTCAGTTTGACAAATCCAGAGAAGCATGTGCCACCCACATGGGGATGAGCCAAACTGGCAAGCAAAGCATGTTTTCTGTGTCAAACATTGAAATGCTTTGGCAACAAAATTTCTGAATACATTAAAATAAAACAATTTCCTTCTCTAAAGTATAAAAATACACTATGCTCCCCAGAATATGTGACCTGGAATGGTAACCTTGGGATTCCCCAGCAGCACAATGAGAAGAAGAAAAACCAAAGAGGTATGTCAGACAAGTGATGTGAGGAGGGAACACAGGGTGGGACTTCTGGAGCAACTGAGGAGCCTGCAGCCTGCTTTTGATAAAAGTGCTCTCTACGTGGCGACTCTGAACTCTGTACTTTCCTTCTGTCTTCCCTGCTGTTTCTGTTACCTGGAGCTAAGGTTGGTGATTGTCTGGAGATAGGAAGTGATGGATGGGAAGAGAGGGAGGGAAGGAGTAAGAATCAGAGAGGCTGGGAGGGCCTTGGGGATTGTAATGTCAACACAATTTCCATTCTTTTCTTCTTTTTTCATTGAAGAAGGTCAGATGTTCTATATCCGTCTTTCGCTTCAATTAGTAAGCATTCCTCTTTACTGTGTAGCTCTGACAGGGGTATCTTCCCAGATTCAGCACCTTCACTGAATGTTTTTGTTGACTACCTTTCTCACTTTTAGGTAGTTTCTGCAGATGCTTCCTTTTCAAAAATAAAGAATGAGTAAGATAAAGCAGATTAGTAAATTGGAAGCCCTGTGAGAGTGGAGCCTGGGGTGACATTTCTGCATTATGAAGAGCCATGCCTTCCACGAGTACAGACTATTGTGAACTGTATGAACGTGCGTGGCTGGGGATGAGCCATGGCCCTTTTGTGTTCACGATACTGTGTTCTGTGGAGTAGAAAACCACAAACAGAAAGCAGCATAATCCCCCAAACCCCAAAAGCTCTGTGTAGTGCTTTCTCTTCGTACTTTTCTGCTGTGAGACTTTGCTACCTACGTGCATTGCTACCTTCGAAGGTTGCAGAGGTTGCAGAGTCTTGGCTCGCACTGAACCAGAGTTCACATCTTAATAAGCTCCCCAGATGAGCCAAACATGAACCGCAGAGTTTGCAATGCAATGCTTCAACATTTCCAGGTAGTCTAGTGCATGAGGTGAAAGAGATAACTGTTTCTTTCAAAGTGCTTTGTGAGAATCCCTAAGCACAGCAGTGGGGTACTTCCTGGATGATATCTAACACAACGTGGGAACCAAAAAACAAAACAAAATCGTAGTAGCAACAACAAAACTCCTTTAGGATCGAGTAGCTGGGAGCTAGGAAATTAGGTCAATTGGGAAAGTACTTGCCTTGAAAGCAGGAGGACATGAGTTCGATCCCAAGAACCTGCATTATAACAAAAGCTGGGCATGGTTAGTTTGCGACTTGTAACCCTAGTGCTGGGGAGGTGGTGATGAACACATGGCCAGGCTTTACTGGCCAACTGGCTGAGCCCACTTGAACACATCCAGGGCAGTAAGAGACCTTGTCTCATAAAATCTCTCTCTCTCTCTCTCTCTCTCTCTCTCTCTCTCTCTCTCTCTCTCTCTCTCTCTCTCTCTCTGTGTGTGTGTGTGTGTGTGTGTGTGTGTGTGTGTGTGTGTGTGTGTGTGTTGGGAGGCTCAAGGTATAGAGCAGCGTGGTTGCTCTTGCAAAGGACTGTTTTTGTTCAAGGAACCCACATTGTAGCTATGCTCCTTTGAGTTACTAGTAGTGTGATAAAATGCCATGACCAGAAGCAACCTGGAGAAGAAGGGGTTTACTTCACTCACAGGTCCTTATAACAGTTCATCATCAAAGGCAGTGAGGGCAAGAACTCACACAGGGCAGGAACATGGAGGCAGGTGCCGATGGAGACGCCATGGAGGAGTGCTGCTTACTATCTTGTTCTCCATGGATTGCTCAGCCTGTTTTCTTGTAGAATTCAGGACCACCACCTGGCCAGGTTGGCTTCACTGACAATGGGCCACATGAATCACTAATTAATAAAATACCCTACAGGCTTGCCACAGCCTGATCTTATAAAGACATTTTCTCCATTGAGGCTCCCTTCTCTTTGATGACTATAGCCTGTGTCAAGTTGATATAAAACTAGCCAGTAATAGGACACTACCATTCCTAACTCCAGGGAATCAGATGCTTTTCTTCCTTTGATTTCCACATGTAGCAGGTGCACACATGGTACACATACATTCATGCAGGCAAAACACTTGGACACATAAAATAAAATAATTTTTTTACAGAAATGTGGCTTTTCTTCTTTTAATTAATTTTTTTACATATACATTTATATTATTACATGTATATACAATAAACTGCCTATAGCCAAAAGAACCATGACACAATCAGGATTTAAATAAATGTTACAGTCTTAGTCTTTTGGCTATTTGTATTTGACAGCCTTGAAGAAAACATCTTTCCTATCTTGGTGCATCTAAAACTCTGAATGTCAATCAATCTCCATCACATCTTGTCATTATCAACTTAAAACATCTATCTAGACCTAAAAACATCTTAACCCCTAAACAACTAAGCTACCTGGTCTTCAACTCCATCAGAGATCTGAGAAGAAATAAACTTGATTACCTGAGTATGAGCATCAAAGAACCTCCTTATGGAGATGGCTTCAAATGTGGCAAACAAGCCACTGGGCAAAATGTCCTCATTTTGACCACAGACGGAATTCTGCCTAAAAAAGGGCAAGCTTGGATGCAGGCAGAGTTAACAACCAAACTCTGCCAAGACTGGGTAAGCAAGTCCTCAGTATTTCCTACCTCACAAATATGTCTGCCAGATATATTGGGCCAGAAGGCTGAAGAAGATGCTCCAATGTAATAGAGAGTTTTGGGTGACTGTTCAGGTAGAAAAATGTCTCTGTCACCTTCTCATTTGGAAAATAAATCTTTTGAAAATCAAATAGAGAAGGTAGATAGCAAATAATAATTCTAAGATTGCCCTCTGTGTACACATGCATGTCCCTCTGCTCCAGGGGAATCCAGAGTGTTAGAATTTTTCAATCAGGGCATACTGATTGGGTAAGGGTGGTCTCAGTATTGTATCTGTCCAAACAGGAATAAACGTGGATTTATGCAGAAACTGATTTACAAGTCTATTTAAACTCACATATTAAACAAATTCTGGATTTCTGGACACAGGACACATGCACATCTCAAACGACCCAGGTGGTCACTACTGTGACTGTAGACTTGGTTCAGGATGGACTGACAGAAGTAATACCACTATGGCTACTGGGACACAATTGATTTACTTACGACCATCCATGGTCCTGGCCTCAAGATGTACAAGGTCTGGTTCTTTGTTCGACCCCATCACAGACCTAAAATACGGAGAAAGATAAAAAGGAACATTTCACATTAATAACTTCACATATGCCTCAGGGAAGCTCACAGACTGTTAATGCCTACAGCTCTGAGACTACAATCCTGGGAACATGTCTACTTTGCTTATGTATAGAGATTTCCAGCAAAATTTCCACTTAAAATAAAAACAGTAAGGAATCCTGACTAAGGCCAGGTTGAACTCTGGCAAGGATACTGTGTGTCCTTTAGATCAGACTTGGAAATATGTCACCATATCACGGGCTGCACATATGTCCTATAAGTGGAATGCATGTATTCTTTTCATGACATCACGGGCCACACACGACTTGATGGACTCATCAGATATCAGGCATGCTGCTTTAAATAGTTGACTTACACAGGGACTCAAGAGAAAACAGATCTAATCAAAGTTTGTTACTTGAATTTACAAAAGTCTGACAAGTTTTGTTACATTATGTGACCCATGCAATTCAAAAACATCTGGAGCAGAGAGACCATTCTCAGAGTGTTGGACCAATGAAACTAAAAAGAAATGTAGATGCCTCTCACATGCTAACATGTCCTAAATCCATATATTCATAGATTGACTAAAACGAAAACCTATTTTAAACTCCTTAGACACCATACCAAATAGAAAATGATTATTCTGCTATGCAAATAAGACAGGCAATCCCACTTTACCCCCAGAACTTTTATAGAGCAGAATCAGTTAAACCTAAGTATATTTGTGTCTCATTTTAAGCAGGATTAACAGAAAATTAATTGGTTCCATTACTATAAAGAACAGAGTCGGATGCTTCAAAACTGGTCCTGCAGTCTGACTGCTCCCACCCCGAGGCACTCAACCCAGCATTCTTGAAAAAACAGAGTTCAAAAGTGCATCTCATTTCAGTACTTCACGCAGAGCCCTGACTGCACACGACAGGCCTCATCTCACTTTCTCTGCCTCACCATCAGACACATTAAAAGACTTCGCCACTCCTAAAGTGCCAAGTCCATTACACAGTCTTCTGTGGGCTACTGAATGGTTCTGCTTGTAGTTTGGAAAGCTCTGTTCCACACTCACTGTAGTCTCACAGACTCTTTTTAAAGACACAATTGAAAAGCCATTTCTGATAAATATACCCACCTTACCTAATAGGAATAGCATTTCCTATTAACAAATTCTTATTTTATGTAAACTTTATAAAATATGAATCCTAATTTTCCATAATTACTTGGTTTTTTTTTTTTTTGTTTCCCCAAATACAAACATAGCCTGTTTCCTCAACAAGCACTTTCATATACAAAACACAGGAACACTCAAACACATGCACACACATTCATATGTGTACACAACAAATATAGCTATGGGAGAAATTTTGTTTTACATTATTTACTGTCATAGGTCTTGTCATATAGTAGTAAAATTGAAAGTGTGGAATATAAAAAAGTTTAAAAATAGGAAGATGAAAAGTAAAAAAAAATAGAAGAGGGAAGAAAAGAGAAAAAGAAAAAAAATAAAGAAAGGGCTATAGATTCAATGAAACGTACATTAATCAGTGTCTTAGGAACATTCTCAGAGCTCTTTATTTGAATTCATTTTCCCAGATCAGAGAGTCTGAGGACTCACTAGCTTAGCTGTTCTTCTTTTTACAAAAGCAGTCTCCTTAAGGACCAATTATCATCACTGTCAGTAAGATGTCTCTGATTGATACATGGCCTGAAATTCAAAGTCTATGTTCCAAACATTAAATCCTGCTTTCTTCTCCCAGAAAGAAGACATTTCCTAATAATGCTTTTATAATTTCACTCAAAGAATCCTCTAACATAAACTTGAACATTTTGTATCACTGGAAATAGCTTGAATACATGCAGAAGGTGACCCCTCCTCTGTCATTATCATTAACTATTAAGGGGACTGCTTGTCCATAACCACGGTTCTGCATCTCCCAGCACTGAGACAATGCTTGGGTCTTCAGACAAGATTTCAAGCCATGAGCATTAAAAATGAAAATAAACGGCCAGAAAGATGGCTCAGTGGGCAAGAGACTTTGCTCACCACATAGGTGGACCTGAATTTGAATTTCCATCATCCTTGTAAAGGGCCAAGCACGGCTTCACATGTATATGACATGCACAGCACTAGGGGTGGAGATAAGAGGACTCCGAGAACCTCCTACAAGGCTAGCCTAGGCTAAATGGCCAAGTTTCCAGGTTAGTAAGAGACTCTGCTTCAGTGCAATGTGACTGAGATGATAAAGGAAGATACAGAACATCCTGTTCAGGCACCTACATGCACATTTATGGCTATGAGTACTATACATTCACATGCATGTAACACACCACGCATGCACACACAAACAGAACTCTTGTGCATGATTGTACAAATGTTCATGTGTGCAGTAAAGACATAGAAACATTGGTATAATAGTCAGTATTTGTTATAATTTCATATATATGCTGTTACTCCATTTTAGGACTCTTAAAAAAAGACTAAAAAAAAAAAAAAAAAAAAAAAACAATAGACCAAACCAGGCATGGTGACACATACTTGTAATCCCAGCACTCAGGGAAGCAGAGGCAGAGCCAGACAGATCTCTCTGAGTTCAAGGCCAGCCTGGTCTACAAAAGTAGTCTAGAACAAACAAGGTTACACAGAGAAACCCTGTTTCAAACAAACAGTTCCAGGATTGTGTAATTAATGGTTTAATTTACCTTGTCTGTAGGTTGTCTGGAAAGGAGGAAGTTCCTTACTTTTTTAACTAAATTCTTCAGGCCTGTGTCAGGCCAGTACATCTGCCTGGATCTCCCAATGTTACCCTTCTTATGGCTTCACAACTCTTATTCCTGGGACTCAGCTATAGATGACTGAATCTAAACATTTTCCCTAGGTCAAATTTCATGCAAGAGAGTCAAGCATCCTTTCAGGACGTCTGGAACCATGCCTATACTTTAGACATTTCTTTAATGCAAAAAACAAGATTTCCACAAACTGGAGAGATGGCTCAGTGGTTAAGAGCACTAGCTGCTCTTTCAGAGGTCCTGAGTTCAATTCCTAGCAACCACATAGTGACTCACAACCATCTAAAATGGGATATGATTTCCTCTTTTGGTATACATATGTGTAAAATAAGTAAATATTTCTTATAACCAGTTCAGGCCTATTACCAGAGCTCCTTGAGGGCCTAAGGGCGGAAGGCTGAGTTCCAGGCTAGCCTGGTCAATGTTGTGAGTAATAAGGAAGGTTAAATCATAGCTGAAAGACACAGCACCAGTCTGGTGGACATGAAGTGTTATGTTTAATTCTGAGGACCCAACCCAAAACATACTCCCATTACATAGCGAGGGCTCAGAAAGTGTTGCTGGTCTGGCTCTTTTCTATTGTCCCATTTTACTTGAAAAGATGAGTAGGGAAGTTAATATTCACCATGGGATTAAGAGGAATGTTGGCATTATAAACTCTTTGGCATAGCATATGTGCCCACTAACAGAAATGATTATAAAAAAAATTGTTCTCACAGGTCAATAGTTAATATGTAGTCGTCCATGAACTGGACAGCATGTGAAAGCAAATTCACTTCTTTATTTATTCAGCATTCTAAGACCCTGGTGAATAAAACCAAAAGCCACCAAATTCTTCCCATTAGGAGTTCAGAAATACAGATGAATGAGAAAGGTCTTCTAACACTTGAGGTGCCATTGGGACATCCGAAGGAAAATGGTTCTTCTCCTGTAGATAGAATCTCAGGGAGCAGCAGGTTCAGGCTGACTGTGAAAGAAACTGGATCAAATCTCCAGGGATATTCCTCTAGGTGACTGAGCAACAGCGGTGATGGAAGCACGTTCCACATAATATAAATAACAGGTATGGGCCTAGTCTGGGGTCAAAAAGAGTTATCCACATTAAAGAAGAGATTGGGGGTTTTCGAGGTGAAACAATAAAAATGAAGTGAAATACTGTTAGACAGTCTCATTAAGCACAATTATGCAATGGGAAGGCTTTGCATTTGACTCTAAGAGGCAGAAAGTAGCATGGAACGAAGTCAAGGAACAAAGGCTGAAGATATGGCTGGTTGCTACAAACACTTGCCTAGGGTGCGTTTAGCTCTGATGCAATCCTCAGCATTGAGACAATATGGAATAAATAAAATATATAATCACCCAAATAGAAGAAAGCATCCCCTGCCTGCATGTTGACCTTGAGGGACACTGGAGAGAAAGTGTACTGGCTATGCTAGATATACTCTGCTGATAAATCCAGGATGCAGCCTGCTGCAGCCCAGCCCCTCTCTACAACTGGTATCTCAAAGTTGGTGTTCCCACTGACAGCTATTCTAGAATAAAACTCTAAGGATCACCAGAGCTGAGGATGTGAAGAAACTAAATCCAGCCTGACGTGGTACACCACAAATGCTAGCAGTGCGACGTCAGTCCTGTGAAATACAATCAGCCCGATACAGCCTTTATAGACATTTTCTACAGAGGAACTCAGAAAATGTCACTAGTTTATCATTCTCCTGGCATTTTGTCTGAGTTTATCCCACTTTAATATAGTGCTCAATAAACGTTGCAGAGCCACAAAATGTCCTGAAGTCGGTAACTGCAGAGCAAGGATTACAAAATAAATACTGGGACTGGATAGCATCTACTTATTCAGATTTAGCAATGTAACAGCATCGAAGGAGCAGAGATCTGCAGAGGCTGCAGAGGACAGAGGCTGTGAGGGAAGGAGACCTCTGCCTTCCTCATCATTATTGTGATGGAGGATTCATGTGCCCACAGGCATCCTGCATAACCACAGTCTCAAAAAGCAACAAGCCTGGTTGCTGTAGACAGAGGCAGCAGTGGGCGTGGCAGGCATTAACAGTCAGACTCCTTGATTTCTTTCTTTACAGTAAAGTGTTGGCTCTTGCCATGATAGTACAATTTCTAAAGCAAACACTGTCAGGAAAGCCCTGGCGACAGCCACAACTTTTCCTCTTAAACAAGGTAGCTTAGGCCAAGGTCTCATCTACTGTTCAAGCAGGAACAAAAGCTGTGTGAAAGAAGGGAGGCCTGGATGTCACTTTAACCTCTCATTGTAGCCCAAGACACATGCTTCTTTCTTGTTGCTTTTAGTCTAGATCCCATCTTGCCACTGTTTTCCAGTAACAAAGCTTCGTCCTATGAACAACAAATCAGGAAGCCAGTAAGTAGACAAGAAAAAGAACAAATGCTCTTTTCCTGTGCATAGGTGGCAACCTTAAGCCTCTCATTATCAAAATCTGAATATTGTCACCCGATTCCTCAAGCCAGAAGCCTATTTACCCAGAAGTTGGTTTCATAAAGTGTGTGTGTGCGTGTGTGTGCACACGCGCGTGCATGTGTGCATATGCGTGTGTAGGAAACCAGTGAGGGATATGTTTCTTGTCTCTGTGTTTTCTAAATGTGTGCGAATAGAATGAAATATGAGAGTCTATATACCATGGACCACAGCCAGGTCAATGCACCTGATTCCCTAATAAAAATCACAGGGCAAAGGGGATTCAGAAAATAGATTTTAAATGATCCACACATGGGATGCCGTAAGAGGAGTCATAAGGCCAGTGAGATTCAGAGATATAAATTTAAAATAATCAATGAAAGAAGAGCTTGTGATTTTTTATTAAAATTCCTTTTTATCATTTTTAAATTTTAGTGATATCATACTTTTAGCCACATGTTAATTTTACCTAATGACATATCTAGGAGATAGTTCCTTATCAGCTCATGAAACTAATGAGGTAAATCTCTAAGTACTTTGTTACAATCTATTAAACAAAAATCTCCAACTTACTGAGCTATTGTCTATTAATAGACCCAGAGTAAAAGGATACATTGATAGGCAAAAAACCTACTGTGAAGACATGAAAACAATGGCATCTCTGCAAAGTTCTGGGGTTGGGGTTCCAAATAGATCCTTACTTTTATAAGCGATCATCAAGTATCAAAAAGGAGATATATTTTTGCAATATTCTTATAATTATTACTAATTAATAAACTTTAAATATGAGTAAAATGAGTTTTTCAGTATAGAAAATGAAGTCTATGCGTAGATTAAATATGTGCGTGGATAACGAATGGAGAGAGAGAAAGGGGTTACTTGGAGTGGAAGACAGACCAGAGATTTGTCACATGTCAGACATAAATGCTGGCCAACTTACCATCAGAGCTGGGATAGATGGCTAAGTCTGTAAACAAACTGTGGCTGGACAACACTTAGGTGGCCCTACAGGAGTACCGTGTCAGTGGTGATGTTGTGCTCAGAGTGAGAGGGGAGGCTAACGGTCCAGCTGGGGCAAGAAAGGCCATGCTAACCAAGAACAAGAAGAAAATGACCTTTGCACTCTCCTCTCTTTCAATTTCTGTGTAAGCCTCAAGAACCTCAGATGAGAGGAGAGCACAGACAGACGCTTAAAGACGTTGAAACCTGAGCATTTTTCTGCTGAAAATAACCTAAACCACAGAAATTACATCCCATGATATACTTACCATAACTCCATTGTCTATGAATAGCTGTCTTCAAATAATGTTTTGTTTGAACACATCAAGACAAGGAGAAAAAATGAGCACACACACATAACATGGTATTTTCTCAGATATAAGTCATATACGTGCCAGGTATTTATCATACATATGGATAGCAGAAAACACACACAAAGTACAACTGGCGTAAGATTGAAAAGTAAGACAATATTTAGTGTCTTCTTGTGATATATCCAGGAGTCCTCCCTGTGTACGTCTGGGCTGCTGGAGAAGGTGAGTTACTACAGAATCTACTGCTTTGTGCTAAGGGTTCCTAGGCATCCTTCAAACTCAACACCAGGCCAAACACATGGCTGGTCCCTGAACTGGGGTAGTTTAATAAAGACTCACCATGTGTTTGGTAAGGTTCTAGGCACTAGGTATTAAATAGTAAGTAAAATAGAAAAAAAAAACCTGTATTTCTTGAAATTTTAATGATGAAAACAATGAAATTATATATGTGTGTGCATATATAATATGCATATAATTAAGTATGTGTATATATACACATATGTGTGATTATATTTATAAAACAGGTGGCTAGAACATTTCTGGAAGGCTGAATCTGAGATAAAATGTACAAACTATGATATTTAACTGTATCAGAAAAAAAACAACCTTTTGTCATAGCGTATGGGCCATAGCTGGTGTTTATCTACTAAATGTGAGACTGATGTCAGTTAGGGCAGCAAGGTTGTGACCTTGTCGGTGCCCTGTTCATCATCTGTCAACAATTTAGATGATAATGCATGTTGTTCGCCTTCAAAATCCACATATGACACAAATGGGGGGGGTGGAGGGGAATGATAAAAACCAGAAAGACAGTGTCAGTTCTGAAAACAATTCATGCACTAATAAATAATACACTCAGACCAGAACCTAGGCATTCTAAATTCTACATGGCACCATATATCCCCTGTAAAAAAAACATTAATACTAGATTTTTATTAATTAGTGGGCTACAGATATAGGTCAATGATAGCATGCTTGCCTGATAATGGAAAGACCAAACTTCAGTCATTAGTACCAATAATAAGATTATGTGAAACGTTCAGGAACTATGGACAGCAGCAATGCTCACCCAAGGTGTGAAGATGGATCCTAACTTAGAGATTATCAAGTCCAAATTCTTCATATTACAGTTTAGGTCTTCTCCTTAATCTTAGGAACTTCTATCCTAGGCCTAGTGACAGATGGACAGACAGACAGAGTGCTTGGGAGAGAGATTAATGAAAATAAATAAAAATACTTCTTTTTTTGTTTTGTTTTGTTTTATCATTGAGCATCTCAGAAAAGACAGTGCCATGCTGGCGGGTATATATGTCATTCAGTGAGAAGATATCCAAATATAACAACTGAAGCCTTGTCTATCTTCTAGGCTCGTGTATCTGGGTATTAAGACAATATGGTCTTAGGTATACAATGGCGTTTCTAGAGTTTCGAACCAGCCTGAATACTTCCTTCAGCACAGAACTTCAAATAAGTCAGATGTGTATGTCTGTAAACAGGCAGAAGACCATGAATTAAGAGGCTAGCCTGGCCTACACAGCATGACCCTGTATCAAGTAGTAGCAGCAGTATCTATGATAATAATGACATAAAATGACATTCAAATCTCTGGATACACAGAAACTGTGTTTGCCAGGTGCCAGGAACTGCAGTAAGAGTGGCTCAACCATCCATGTAGCTACTCCTCCATACATTATTAACCGACTGTGACATGAAGATATTCTATGGCTTTATTGTCTGGGCCAGAAACCCCTGGAAAATTCTCTAAGAAATTTTTGCCCAAATTTACCTTAAGTGAGAGAAAATAAAGATCCAATTGCTAAGGTCTGGAGGGAGGAGGACACAGTGGCATGACACAGAAGGAAACTTGATTTATCTTCATCACACACACAAGGGTTCCTACATCGTTAATGAAGCTAGTCTTGGAACTTCCTTTGTTTATGAACATTTTCTTGAGTTCTGAGCACAAAGACAAGGTGCGAGGGTTTTGGCACCAGGTGAAGGCAGACTTTGTTACGCAAGAAGACTTTGAAGGCCCTGCTAATTTGCTTCCTGAACCGCTTGGCAATGGAGACCAGTGTAATCATGGGAACTGAAAAACACACGTTTTCATTTATCACCTGGTTTTTGTTTGTGTGTTTGGTTGGTTTTAAATCAATACTTCGTCACAGATGTGAATTCCTAAGGACGCGATTCTACGTTTCAGTGTGATAGAAATAAAGCGAGAACAGGAGAAGAAGAAGTGAAAAGGGAGGAATGGAGATTTTTAAAAAAATGGAAGACAAGGAGAATAAAAGAGTGAAGACCATGCTGAGAAATGGCAGGTGGAGAGAAAGAAGAAGGAGAAGACGCTGTGTGCTGTCAGCATTCCACAGATCATGAACTCAAGGCCTCTTGGAAAGCATCACCCTTCTCCTTGCTGGTCCTGTGTTAGCGTCTCTCCTCTTGTGGAGGCCTTCCTTGCCCTTCTTACAGAACTACTGGATCACATCATTAACGCAACATGGTATAACAGAACGCCAGATAAAGTCTTTGACAACTATTACGAAATACACCATGTGATCAGCACTAACTCTCCTTTCTAGCATGGGTGCTGGTGCTGTTCACGTGTTTGTGCTACCGATGCTGCTGAGCTGGCTACTTTACATGCAGATGTTTCACACCTCTAGCCTTTCTGTCCTTCCAATTGGAAGTATTAGAAATAATAGAGGAGGGGAATAGGGTGAAAGCGGGAGAGAGGGAGGAATGGGGGGATACAAGTGATGGGATAACTATTGAGTTGTAATCTGAATAAATTAATAAAATTAAAAATAAAAATAAAAATAAAAAAAGAAATAATAGAACATAAAGAATGGGCACCGGAATCCTGTGGAAGAGGGGGAGGGAGGATTGTAGGAGCCAGAGGGGTCAAGGACAACACAAGAAAGCCCACAGACTCAATGAACCAAGGCTCACAGGGGCTCACAGAGACTGAGCTGACAATCAGGGAGTCTGTATGGGATGGACCTAGCCTTCTGCAAATATGTTCTAGGTGTGTAGCTTGGTCTTCTTATGGGACTCCGAACAGTGGACGTGTGGGCCATCTCTGACTCTTTTGCCTGGTCTTGGGACCCTTTTCTTCATACTGGGTTGCCTTATCCAGCCTTAAAACAAGAGGAGGTGCCTAGTCTTACTGGAACTGAATATGCCATGCTTGGTTGATATCGATGGGAGGCCTGACCTTTTCTGAAGGGAAATGGACAAGGAGGGAGGGACTGGGAGGAGAGGAGGCAGAGGAAACTGCAGTTGGTGTGTAAAACTTAATAAAAGAATGCACATTTTTAAAAAAAGCCCTTTTGATGTATAATTTCTATTTTATATAAATTTGGATATTACATTCCTAGGAATAATATACATAGTATCTATTTCCTGAAATCTCAAAAAGTCTATATACTACTTTTAAAATATTCTATCACGTGATAACTTACTATATGAAATCATACCTTGTGGGATGATATTTACTTTCTACTTGTGAAATTAAATAATTTTTGCTATATACCACTCCCCTACAGACACATTACCCAAACCATTAAAGACAAGAAAACTAAAAAATTCAGGAAATTGAAATAGCCTGTTAAGGTAACATGGAATTCTGCATTAGAAGAAAAAAGATATCTGTAGAAAAGCCAAGGTAACGAAAACAGGAGTTAAGGTGAGAAAATATGTGCATTTCATAACTAGAAACATTGTACCACAGCTACGTAAAACAGTTTACCACCTGTTGGAGCTGGTTAAAACAGAACATGCATCTCCTAGAATGTTTGTAAAAATATTTATTTACTTTGTGTGTGTGTGTGTGTGTGTGTGTGTTTGTGCGCGCGCGCACGTGCGCGCTCATATGTGTGTGTGTACCATCTGTGTAGGAACCCAAAGAGGTCAAAAGAGCCATTGAATGCCCTAAAACTAAAGTTATAGTTGTGAGCTTACATGTGAGTGTTTGTAACCAAACTTGGTTCCTCTGTTGTAGTGGTAAGTGTTCTTAATGCCGAGCCATCTCTCCCTTTTCTGCTATCTTTGTTCTCCTTTTTAAACTCTGCAATATTGTGGGAGGGGAAACTACATCCAAACCTTATAAAAAGAAACTGAATTATAGAGAAACTAAATAAGAAAGAAAACCTCGTGTCTTGTCTTCCCTGGAATGTCTGGATGATTTTGCTCTGCATTCTGGACGGACAATAAAGGAAAGTAGCTGTACCATTTCAGTTCTTGTAAATTAATGATTCATGGGTTTCAGAATAAATAAAGCTACAGTATTTAACATCCTTTTTCAAAAAGATATTTTTTTAAATGAGGGGGGGGCCTGCATGTGGCTTCTGGTGAGTGCAGGTGTTGGCAGAGACCAGAAGAGGACCTTGCGTCGCCTGGAGCTCTAGTTGCAGGGAGTTGCAAGTGGCCTGGTGTGGGTGCTGGGAACCAAACCTCTGCAAGAGCAATATATCCTCTTACACACTGGGCCCTTCTCCAGGCCTGGACTGATGCTTTCTATTATAAGGCTATAAGGCTATCACTATTAAGTGTTTTTTTTGTTTTTGTTTTTGTTTTTGTTTTCAGTAGAAACCAGCGCTGACACCAGTGTTCTTATTTATTTTTGCTTAACACTGAAAAAAAAAAAAGAAAATTTCATGCACTGCACTGATATGTTGAGCATACGAGCTGGGGGAGGCTTATATACAAGGATAGTTTGGAATGGGCTGGGTGCTGACATCTGAACTGAATTCCTCTTGTTTTCCTACATACCCTGTTATCCACAACTACAAAATTGCTCAGTAGTGTATTTACTCATAGGAGAGACATGGGCCAGTCAGCTTGTTCTGTAGAATGGCAATTCAGAAACTGTAAAGGCATAAATATTCTAACAAGTTTCATCCTGTCACCATGGAGTCCTAAAGCTGTTCTGCTCAGCACATGGTAATAGCTTTGTAATTCAATTATTGGAAATAGGAATGTCTTCTGGGATTTATCTGCTTTAAATGTAGGCACCCATGTAAAACTCTTTGCCATAAATCTTATGAATGCAGGTTCTGTCCACACCCTAGGGCACATCTTCCTGTGCCTGTGAAGCCTTGACACTTTTCTCTAAATTATGGGATTGCTTTGCTTAGAGGTGTTGATGTCTTAAGTGCGGGGACCAACAATAAACAACACTGGGACAGGTCCATTTCCTCTCGTTATTCTACTTAAAGGAAGACAGATCCTGATAGAAAGCAGGGCTCTGTTCTCATTTTACAAGGCTCTCGGCATCCATTTCTCTGGCAAGTCATAGGAGGTCAGATGGAATGACCTCGAAATTCTCCTTGAGTGTTGTGAGTCTAATGTAGAACGGTTTCAGGCATGGCCACCTGACCTATCCTGACAAATTACCAACTGTTCAGTGCTGTATCATCTCCACGCTACCTTCCTGGTGATTAGGTACTAAGACAGCTTCATCTAACCTGTGATAAGAAAAACAAATACCTTGGCCTTTCTCATCCCCAAATCCATTCCTGAAGCCCATTCATCAAACAAATAGTATTGGGAACCCTATTTCATGCATTCCCTGCATCCTTGTTATTTGTTTCATCTTAGTATCTTTTAAGCCAGTAGGTGTCTCATGATGATCATAATGTTGTAGTCAAGAAGACTTTTTTAATGATTCACAAAATAATAGTACATACTCATTTACGTAAATGTTAGATTCAATGCTAATGCTAATGGATGATACATGGTGCTTGCCCAACACTGTGCATGGTTCTAAAGATTTCAGGGTACTAGGCCTTTAGTCAAGCCTCTCTCTCTCTCTCTTTCTCTCTCTCTCTCTCTCTCTCTCTCTCTGTGTGTGTTGTGTGTGTGTGAGAGAGAGAGAGAGAGAGAGAGAGAGAGAGAGAGAGAGAGAGAGAGAGAGAGAGAGAGAAACCTTGTGTTTAAACATCAGACAGCATGGCCTTACAGAAAAAGGGAAAAGATTCTTATATGTAGTCAAGTACACACCACATACACCACACACACACACACACACACACACACACACACACACACACACACACAAGCACACAAGCAAAAAAACACAAACACACACACACAAACAGACACACATACACAAACACACACACATACACACACACAAAAAAACACACACACAAACACACATACACACCACTGAAGCTGAGAAACCTATACCTCAGCATTTTGTTACAGGAAATAAAAAGAGAAGTGTGACTCGAGAAGAAAGGAATATCTCAAAAGAAAGAATGTGACACACGCAAATGCTCTCATCTTTTACATACTTGCAAATGCTTACATTATATGAGAGGAAATCTCATGTCAAGTTGAAGCACAGTTGTGCTGAGGAACACTTTGAGAAAGGAGTTGGGCAGCTTTATGCTATGGCTTTATGAGCAAAATTCCAGCAAAAGCATGCTGAACACATACCGCAGCCACAGGTAAATCAAGACGGAATGAATAACCATAACTACATACAAAACCATGAGAATATCCCAGAAGCCTTTGAGTTTTTAGTGAGGTATGTTCACTATCATTGAGTGAACTTCCTCTGATAAAATCACTAGCTTGGAAGCCAGAGTTATGACCACCCCTTTCCTTCTTTCTTCAGCCTCACTCATGCCAGTGTTTGGCAAGTTGACATTCTTAGCGGAAAGCTGGTGGTGTGATTGAATCTCTATTGAGCAAAGATAGAGAAGCTGCTGCCTGGGGGGACAGGAAATCGTCAAGATAAGGGGACAGGAATCAATGACTGACCATTAGTGAATGGCAGCTGCAGGAGAAGGGATGAGCTCATAGTGCAACAAGGCACATTCACTTTAATTTGTAAGGCAAACTTGCTAATCACAGGAAAAGATTAAGAAGTGAAGAAAGGTGCAAGGGGCTTGGGAAGCAGCACTCATGTGGAGATCATTGACTTCTGGAAAGGAGATAAAACACCAGCCTCTCCAGGATAATGAAAATGCTCTTATCTAGCCCTCTTCCTGCAGGTGCAGTTGAAGTCCCAGCACAGCTCCCGGGATGAACATCACAACACCTTCCTGCTCCCACCCCATGCTGTGCCCACAGTTTAGCTCACAGGGCAGGTTAGCCCAGGAACTGCCTGTGGGTCCGCGGTTCAGCTCACAGGGTGGGACTCAGACCCAGGAGAGGTAGTCAGCAAGGATGGCAGAGCAGGAAGAGATGAGAAAATCTGAAGTACAACGAAAATGGTTTCTGATTGTTCTGACTCCTCCAGAATACTGTATCAAGGAAAGGCATGAACTGATGTCATTTATTGCATGCACATAGTGTGCATATTTGCATGTACACCTGTGCTTGTGCATTCTACTGTAGTTAAGGTAGTATGCAAAGGGAACAGAAACATGTGAAAAGCGGGGTCTTAGCTGTTCATGAACTTCTGTTTTAGCAAGAACAGAAAAGGAGGAGAGAAAAAAAAAAGATGTATTTGGAGACTATACCAATTGCCAATTTACTTGCTGCCGGCAATATTATTTCATTTCTAGTTTGTAAAATAAGTCTTTAATGGAGGGAACTGACATTTGGGCAAGGATCCTGGTTGCCGCAGAGAGTGAACACTGAACTTGAGATTGAATTTGAACATGTCGGCGCTAAACTTATGCTACTCCCACCAATGAACCAAACAGATCTGAACTGCAGTTCAAGCTGTGCTGTACTGCATTCTGGGAAGGGACAGAAGTCACAATTAAAGTTGAAGAACTAAATAGAGCACCAGGAAGGAGGCAGACAATGATCTAAGCCTGTCCACATGCTCCCCTAACTATGGCAAGGCTGTTCGCACATCATCTCAGTACACACTTGGCAGCTAAAGCTAGAGAAATAATGTGAGATGCGAATAACAGCCCACATACACAGGACACAGGCTGTAATAATAGGTCTCAAATTAAAAGCTTTACTGGTCCACAGCATCATGGAGGTTAGAAAGCATACTAGAAATAGGACTGCAACATAGGGTACTGAAAGCATCTCCTTAGCCATACCTAGTTTTAAATTCCATCACTATTACGTGCCAATGTATTTCATAAAGTGACTAAATATCTATGAGACTTTGCTGATCTACTTACCTTTCTACTTATTTCTCATCTGAAATTATGAAAATATCTATGAATAAGGAGCATGTTTTGGATGTCTTTCCACTATCTTCTCTCCTTTCCCTGCTAAAAGCCGTTAAGGCATTTCTGTCTTGTAGCCATCCCTCATTCTCTCTGTTCATGTTGCTCGCTAAAGTTGGTTCTACCCTCAGGTCTAACCAGGGGCATGTTACCTAATCAGGCCCATAAGATTTGATTCCAGGAGCTTGGCTGTACCTAGCTTTTTATAGGGAGACATAAGCTGTTCAGAGGGTACTCCAAAGACAGACACTGCAGTGTATGGAGGGCGGGGTGGTAGAGAAAGAACATGACCTAGTGCATTTACTAAGCCTTCATCTAGAGGAATATACAGTCAGATCCTCTGCTGTTTCAGATCCATGAAAAAATATCTGTTGTTTTATTACTTATGTAGGCTGCACTGGTTTTATTATATCTTGACAGTCTTGATCAATTTAGATAATTAATGAAAATACTTGATAAGCCTGAAATGGTTATTGTCTAAACCTGGCATAGGATGCCAGTCATACTTATTATCCTGAACCTGGGAAACAATGATTTACTGATACAATTTTGTACATGCTGTGCACAGCTTCTCTATCCCCGTCCACTGTGGATTCTGGGGAATAAACTAAAGTTGCCAGCTTTGAATGGTGAGTGCTTTTACCCTCCGATTCATCTCAATGACCTAACAGCTAATTTTAACAGCTCTAAATTTTCATGTTAATTAGCATAGAAAATTGACAATCACTATTACAGTCTATATATGTAAACAAGTATAACAAAGTAAACTCAAACAAATTTTCAGTTAAGTGGAATTTTCTTAAGAATATTTTTTAAACTTAGTGACTTGGTTCATCTTTTGTAATGAGACCTCTTCTCCAATTAAAAAAAAAAATCCCAAACATTACTCAGATTCCAGCAAGCCACATTTTTCAACCTCTCATAAATAATCAGGCTGTTAACAGAATTTTCAAGGCATCTGGGTACTCTGCCTCCAAGTTCATGCTTTTCAATGATTAATGCATAAACTCAGTTCTTAAATGATTAGACTAAAATAAAGAATATACAATTTTATCCATTTAACAATTTTCAATCCTCTTTTATTGTGGGATAAGAATGGAAAATACGTTTTTACTTTGATGTTGATTGTTAGTACCCCCAAGCAAGAGCATAAAACCAGGTAAATTTAAGTTTCAAGACTGTTACATATCATGATTGTTCTGCTGGATAAATTACACAGCTTTTCTCTTTCATTAAAATGGGGCAACAGTCCTACCTCCCAACAGTGTCATGAAGATCAAAGACTGTGGTGTATTGGGTGCCTATACCATTAGAGGTACTTAAATAGAAACCTGTTTATGGCATTGCACTGACACGCACATCTCTCATCTGTTTTACCCTAATGAAAAATCCATCCTTCCTTCCTTAATAAAGGGATCTTCCAAAGTTTGTATTTTCTTCTTTAAGAGTTACATCTCCCTTTATCTATGAATCATGTCATTTGACTGACCCCCAGTCCAGTGCCCAGGGTAAATAACTGACTTTCATGTGTAATATTTCTCTTTCTATGTCTATAACCATACTTAGGCCATACATAGTTGACCTCTGAAAACAGAAAACATGCAGGCTAGCTGATGAAACAATTAAACTATTAAAGCTGAGGATTTCCTTTCTGTGTCCCAACATAGAGAAGGCCAATGGATAGAAAGCCAGCCTTTATCAATAATTCTGATACTGCTAGTCTGTGGGCTCTGCACATAATTCTCAGGGCTACAGAAATGACATAACTTCCCATAATTCCTCTCTTAGTAGATGGTAAAGCTTGAGTTCAAACCTCAGTGTCCCTAAGGCTCCTAACGATCAACTGTCTTCCTGCAATGACATATGTTTCTCACATAGGAGAGAACATACTCCTGAAGGTCCCCAGTTAAATAAGAAGAGGGGCTAGTCCATAAGAGCAACACGGTGCTTCGACATGTTTTTTTATGAGGTCTTAAGTCACTCCTGGAGGAAGTATAAAGTCCTTGGAGAAAAGATGCTATTTATAGTAGTTATGACAGTATTAACAGCAATCACTAGATAAGGTAAGAACAAGATGTTGCATCCCATAATTATTTACAATTGCCAGTGATTGCTTCCAGGGGTGGTGTGACTATTGCCTCTCATGGGAAATTCTGAAGAGAGCTTGATGCTGTGGAAACCTGTGATTTTTATCTTCATGCTTCCCTCCCCCGTGGAAAGTGCCAAGTTATTACCCATGGTCATTTAATGATTCAATTTAACACTGGGGAAAACCGCATGAGAACTAGTCACACCCTCCAACTAGGCTGGAGCAGCAATGATTAAGGGACATTTCCTTTCATTAAAGTTGGCTGCAAACTCCTCAGCAGTTTCATGGTCTCTATGTAATTTGAAGTAACTTATTTCCAGGAGTGAATGTGAGAACACATAGGGTCAGGTCTCTTGCTGAACTCAGGAAGTGGCTCAGTGTCAGAAGACACAGATCATGTGGCCAGAGACCAAGACATTTCCACCTGTAGCCTTGGTGCTGTGCATTTCACAGAGTCTCATGCCGTCTCTGGAAATGTCAGGCCTGCTAAAACTCATGTGGGCCAAATGCCAAATATATCTAGAGATAAAAAAATAAATAAATAAACAGACACTGTGGCCACAGACAAATTGTGGCTGCTTGTCTGTCTAAGGCACTAAATTTTCAGCTCTGGGGTGAGCAGCAGAGGCAATAGCATCCCTGGGTGGAGTAGAATTGGAGTTTGGGCATTCTCATCCCTTAAACAATGACCTTGTTACTTTCCACCCATGTGACCTTGGTCTTGTTACTTAGCCATTCTGTGTCATAGATGTCTCTTTTGCTAATGATGATAACAAGTACCTTCCCTCAGAAGACTGTTACGAGAATTAAAGAGCTTTCACTTTACGAAGCACTTTCACCCTGGTAATGGTTTAATGGGAAACCACGTTCCCATGTTCATGACAGAAAACAACAATACAGTTCCATTTCTTTTACATAAGAGGCAGACAAGCTAGAATTCACAAGCAATAGTGTACAATGCTTTTGAAAGGCGATAATTTGGGGACATTTTGTGGGCAGAGCTTTATAAATCTTTTTTTAATGAAATCTTTCTTCAGATTATTAATAAAAAAGGACATCTTAGCATGGGTGACATAGGAATGAGATCTTCCTTCTTGAAACTAATGCCATATGAAAATAAGATTTCTCATAAGCTTGAAAATATGGTATAGCAAGCATTGGTTACCTTGACATACCTCCTGCTTTATACCCTGCCAGGTCCATCTTTTTTTCTTTATTTTGATTGCTAAGGAACAAACTAAAAGAAAACAGAACACCTCTTGTCTGCTTTCCTGCATTCTACTGTGCACACTCTAGTGCTGCAGTCCATATGCATATACTTGCAGGCCCTGGTGAGCCTGGTATATGGAAAGGTTGGCTCTTCATAGCTATTTCATTGGCAAATATCACATCATCTCTGTGACAAACATGGAGGACTACATTTTTTTCCAGTTATTCTTCTGAGTTCTTTCTATATACATAGAGCATGCATTCGTGCATGCACACGCACACACACATATACAAACACACACACAAAAAAAATAACAAACAAAAACAGAACAGAAAGTAGTCTGGGGGTTGACTCTTCTTTAGAAAACAGGACCTTATAACTTTTAGATAAAATACAAGGAGATGACAGTAGCTCATGAAGATGGGACAGAATGAGGGCAATTGTTGATAAAGAGCTGGGGAGGTGACTCAGCAGATGAGCTGCTAACAACCATCTGTAACTCCAGTTCCAGGGGTATCTGATGACCTCTCTGGCCTGTGCAAGCAGTGCAGGCACATGATACACGTAAACAAAGGCAGTCAAAACATCTATACACATAAAATACAAATAAGGAAGATAGAGAGCCGAGAGAAGTCAGCTTGGTGTTTGAAAGGGTATCCTCAGCAAGGTGAGCAACAGAAGAAGCACGAGCAAGCATCAGTGCAATCAGCCAGATTGGGCTTGTGATGGGGGAAGAAAGGTTGGTGACTGGGGCTGGTGGTGTCTTCTAGGATATGAGTACCTGCCAGGCAAGCATAAAGCCCTGAATGCAAATACTCTGCACCCATGTGAAAAGCCAGGGATGTCTGTAGCCTCAGCACTGTATGGGGGTGGTGTGGGGGTAATGGCAGAGGGCAGAAAGATTTCTGGGGCTTGCTGGTCACCAGCCTAGCTCCAGGATCTCAAGAATACTAGGTAGACTGGTAGAGCAGACACCCCACTTGATGTCCCAGTGTACACTCCTACACACACACACACACACACACACACACACACACACACACACCACATCACATCACAAAAACACAAAGCAAAGGAAGGAAAGAAGAAAGGAAGAAAAATGAGTGTTCTCACTCTACATAGACATTTCTAGATCAGCAGTCTGGAATGTCTTTAGCCCTCTCTCTCCTCTCCCCTTCATTCTCCTCTTCCCCTGTCCCCCTCCTCTTCCTCCTCCTTTTGAGTCTCGATCTTACTCTGTAGCTGCTCTAGCCTTAAACTTAAGATGATCTTCTTCCTTAGTGTAGAAATTACAGACGTAGATCACCGTACCCAGTGTTTGTACTGCTGAGGATTGAACTCAGGGCATTGTGCACACTAAGCAAGCACTCTGCAAGCTGAGCCAAATCCTCAGACCATATATTAGCTTTGTAAGAAACGTCTCTGGGACTGACCCTTGGTGTTAGATAGGTAGTTAGGGGATCGACTCTGGGAAAGAATCATCTCCCTTGCTACAAAGTGACACTGAATGTACTCAGCAGGTTCCATTTATATATCTAATTATATAATAATTAACAAATAACAACTAAATTTAAAAGCCATGGCTGGGCGGAGGTGCCGCCCACCTTTAATCCCAGCACTTGGGAGGCAGAGGCAGGCAGATCGCTGTGAGTTTGAGGCCAGCCTGGTCTACAAAGTGAGTCCAAGATAGTCAAGGCTACACAGAGAAACCCTCTTGAAAAACAAAACAAAACAAAAAAATTAAAAGGCCACGAGGCCATGAATTTAAGAGAGACTGGGAGATCATACAAGGAGGGGATGCTGATGTAAATGCAGTATACATTATAGAATTTGTTTTTAAAAATAAAAGAAACAAAGGGAACTTCTCTAATGTGGCTTTCTGGTTTTCAAAATCCACATGGACTTTAGTGAAGTATTTGAAAATTTGAAGTACAAATGCTTTCATAGACAATTTCAATACTTGGAAGGTAGAAGTAGGAGGATCATGAGTTCAAGGCCAGCTATAGCTGCATAAAGAGTCTGAGGCCACCCTGACTTTCCTGGGACTTTATCTACCTAAAGAAACAAAGAAACAAACACAAAGCAAAGGTAACAGATAAACATGTGCTTCTCTTTGAAGTAAGTGTAGAAGTGAGGAAAGCTGAGAGGCAGTGGGCAGCTGGAAGGAACCAGAAGAGAGGCAGTGGGCAGCTAGAAGGAACCAGCAGCTTATCCCTCCATCCTGTCATTCCAATGTGATTTCAAGATAATAAAAAGATACCTTCACAGCCCTCCTTGGAGATGTCATTGAGTCCTAAAGGCCACCATCCTGGAGATTCTGGATTGCTTAGACTCGGAACACATGAGCTCTTCCGTGAGCTTGTTCCTTTAACACTATTATGGAAACAGAGGCCTGCAGACAGGTGGGGCATCTCTTCCCTGAGCAGATTGGGATGAACTAGGCTTTGCTCTTCTACATCATAGCAGAGGTGAGGATACACATTTTAGCACTCTCACTAAATAAAATATCAAAACTACACTAGAATGTTCCAAACATTGTTCTTGCTTTTCTTGGACTTTTGGATAGGGAACACAAAAGACAAAATTAACTTTTGTCACTTCCTTGATTTTGAAATTGAGCTGCCTGTTGTTCTGGGGTGTCCACCTATAACAGAATTAGGAGCATGGTTAAGAAAGCCAAGATTCTGATTTTCTTGACGCCATTCTTGTTCATTATTTTATCCTTCCTTTTCCTCCCTATTATTTCTTTTTCATATGCATAATGCTTTATAACATTTGGTTTACTATTTATGTTCAATAGACATTATTATTTATCTCAACATAAATTCTTACAGTAAACTTATTTGAAACTCTTTAAAATATGAGGGTATATGCATAATTTCAGCACACTATAAAAACAAGGCATAGGACAGTTCATATAGCTAACATGCATGAAATTTTAAGTTCCTATATCGTGTGTGTGTGTGTGTGTGTGTGTGTGTGTGTGTGTGTGTATCATGAGTATATGTGTATATATATCATGGAATATATATATATGTATATATGTATATATATGTGTGTGTGTGTATATATATATATATATATATATATATTTATTTCCAGGTTGTGGGCTGGGTAGCTCTACTCCTCCTCAGGTCAAAACTAAAGCCCCAAACTGAAGAGATAGCATTTGTACTTGGGTCTTTGTAAGATAACTCCGTTCAGATGAAGTCATGAAGGTAAGGTAACCATTGCTGAATTTGTGTTATTGTGACAAATAGAAGAGAGAGCAGGGCCCTTTTTATTTCTGCTACATGAGGGTCCATCTGTGTTCAGGGCAGAAGGAGAACTCATGCTGGGAAGTAAACCTCGTGCTATCTTCAACTTAATCTTCCCAGTTGTCACGATCACACATAGGGACATCAGCTGTTTATGCCACCAATCGATAGCATTCTGTCATTCTGCCACAGCAGCCTGAGCAGAGCATAGCCCTGGGCTTATATGTGTTTGACAGTTCACAGGACACAGCTGGAATGCTAAGTGAGAGAACAGGGCTACTGGATGCGTCAAATAAGATAAGAAGGCCTAGAAGACCTGACATAAGGGACGGGGACAAGATTTGCTGTTACACGAATTGAGATCTGCTTCTTTATACTGAAACCATTTATTTGAGTATTATATATATATATATATATATATATATATATATATATATATATATATATATATATATATATGTATATGTATATATACACACACACACATATATATACACACACACATATATATATACACACATATATACACACACACATATACACACACACATACACACACACACACACACACATACACACACACACACATAATGCTTTATCAAACAAAAATCACAGTGACTTAAAAAAATTCTGTCTGCAAGGTTCATCTAAATGTACCAAGGCAATACTTAGAAAGGCCCTGAAGCTCACTAATATTAATGATCGTTTCAGAGTTTATTAAAAAAAAATGGTGACACAACATTTAAGAGTGTCTGAAGGTATCTGTCATTCCAGAGTCCCATCTGGTGCTAAGGAGGTGATGATACCTTAGGAGACCAGAAAATGGAGTCAGACTTACCAGTAGAACCTATTTGGAACCACTGATTCCTGGATAAGCTGCCATCTTCGGCCAAATTCCGCAGAGCTATATAACTGGGGAGAGAAAGAGACAGAAGGTCAGCATTGTACTTGACCTTTAATTCTGCAGTAGCTGCACCTGGCATTTGTAGGCAAGGGTACCACCAGTTTTTATGTCAACTCCGAAAGTCAGATGTTAACATCTCCCTTTAAAACTTAAGGAGGTTGGAACTCAGGGATTATATGATGTGCTGCAAATCACGCGGTCAGTCAATAGTGATGCGAATTGGGAAGTCCTTCCTGGTGGCAGTGTCTTCCGTTCACCGCCACAGCATAGGCAACATGTAATGGGTAGTATCTTGGGTAAAATCAATCAATACTTCATTTCTAAAGAACCCAAGATAATACCTGATCCTGATGGAGACTGCCAGGAGCTTGAAACAACCAAAGATGAAGGAATGCAGAGGATAATTCTAGAACTCCGGAGAAACAAATTGGGGCTAAAGACATAACAGGACTCAAATGGGCAAAACCCACATCACTTACAAAGGAGTAAGCAGAAGTCATATTGTGTGCAGGGCCAACATAGGAATGAACATGGTCTGTCTTTGTATGTTTGGAGAAGCATGTCATGGGAAACCGAACATCAAGTCAAGGACATATTCAATTCCAGAGGCAATAAGCTAATTCTAATCTTTCTGTTTTTATTTGTTCTGGTCTTTCTTTTTTTTTTTTTTTTTTTTTGAGAACAGATTCTTTACTCATACAATATATCCTGATTATAGTTTCCCCTCTCTCAACTCTTCCTAAATCCTCCACTCCTCCCCTCCCTTCTCCACTGGATCCTCTCCCTTTCGGTCTCTTATTACAAAAGAACAGGTTCCTACGCAATAGCAACCAAATGACAAGACAAAATATAATAAGATAATGTAAAAACCTATGATATGGTAGCCCAACAGGAGGAAAAGGATCTCAAGAACAGACCCAATAAACATAGGCCAACTCATTCTTACACTCAGGGGGTCCACTAAATACTAAACTGACAGCTATAGTATCAATTGAAGACCTGGTACAGACCTATGTTCTTATTGCTTCGGTATCTGTGAGTATATATGCACCTGGCACCTTGTTCTCTTAGCATCCTCCATCCTCTCTGACTCTTAAACTCTTTCTACCTCCTCTTCAGTGGGCTTCCCTGAGATCTGAGAGGAGGGATTTGATGGGAATCTCTCACTTAGACTCTTTCTCTCTGTAATGTCTGGTGAGTGTCTCTGCATCTGTTCCCAGCTGCTGCCAGAGGAAGCCTCCCTGATGATGGCTAAATAAGGCACCAGTCTATGAGTGTGGCAGAATATCATTAGGAGTTATTTTGTTGATTTTTCTTTAGACCTATGGGTAGGGTTTGGTTTTACCCTAGGTCTCTGGGCTATCTAGTCTCTGGTTCTTGGTTACCCAAGCAGTACCGGGTATGAGTTCCCTCTTGTGGAGTGGGCCTTAGATCAAACCAGATATTGCTTGGCTTCTTCCACAATCTCTGCTAGTCTTTGTAAGAACAAACGTAGGAAACTCAATTTATAAAACCCTACTCCACATAGAGCAAGCTTCTAGTATAATCCAAGCATTTCCCATATGTTATCTCATTTACCACTTGTCACATTATCCCTGTGATGTATAAAGTTGTTGTGTCCATTTTATAGGTGGCTACACCAGTGGTGACATTTTCACACTGCCACATTCTCCAAGGGCAACTGCATAACCCTCCCTATACTCCCTCATACAAACATCTTTTATTCCGCTCTTATGATTTGCACTTCATTTCTACTTTTCATTCCTGCTCTAATAATCTCCATGTCATTCTGGGACCTGTGTACCTAAGTGTCCTCTTATGGAAGTTTGAAGAATCTTTCTGTTGTTCTGTAGGTACTTTGGTGTCCAGAGTGGGCTACTACTGATTTGGAAAACACCATTTGCTACTTCTTGTGTATAATACACTTGACCATCAATTTCTTTTCTCTGCATTTGCCATCTCTCACAGAGTGGCTGGTGACTCACTGTACTGAGTGCAGGCATCACCTACCTCCTCTTCTCTTTCCTGCTACACAAACTGTTCAACAAAAAAAAAAGATCAAATGACTCCCCAGGTGACTCATCAAAGCTGTTGAGGCACAAGCTTGCCCAAAGAACAAATCACCTCAATTGAATATTTACTGGCCTTTGAAACAACCTGTTATGACACTGTCCACTTGGCCAAAATACATCGTGCAATGCAGAAAGGATGAGATGGCTGGCTAGGAAAGCTGGCCGCTCACTGCCTCCATTGTACGGTATTTGATTTCCAACAAAGAACAATATGACATTTTGTTTCAAAGTCTTGTTTTATAGGTTTTCTTTTACCATTCGCTGACAAAGTTGGAGCGATGAATTTCCCTAATAAGCTCATGTGGAAAATGCAGGGTTCCTCAGTGACGTTGGTGGGAGTTAGTGGACGAGGAAGTGTTGTTAGAAGACCATTAGTCATTGGTGGCATATTCTAAATGTCACTGTGAGCACATAGTGCCTTCTTCTTCCTTTTTTTTTTTTTTTTTTTTTTTTTTTTTTTGTGATGTTGGGCCAGAAAATAGCAGCCTTGCTGAGCCATACTCTCCTCCCATGCTATGCTGACTGATATCTATGAGTCAAATGATCTTTTCTCTTAGTCAATTTATTTACTCAGGTATTTTATTATGGTGGTAAACAATGCTTTCTGCCATGCTAGGTTGAAAATAGGGTTCCTGGGTGAGCTTCATGCTACACACACACACACACACACACACACACACACACACACAGACTCACACACACACACACACACACATACACAAAAGTCAGAGGAAATCCTTGGGTATCAGTCCTGTCCTTTCACCTTGTTTAAACCAAGATCTCCTGCTCATCTTCTACACGCCAAGGTAGCTGAGCTGGGAGCATCTTCTCCTCATAGCTCTTTCTCTATCCATTGGGAAGCTAAGATTACAGATGAGTGCTACTGTGTCTGGCACCTGTGGTGTCTGTGTATCTGAACTCAAGTCTTCATGCTTGGATGGCAAACGCTTTTCCCATTGAGTCATCACCCTAGCCACATGCAGGATATATTTTCAGAATGTGAGATGAAAAAGTGAGATGGAAAAGCAGCTTCCTTCACATAATTAAGAAATGGCAAGCCAAAAAAAAAAAAAAAAAAAAAAAAAAAAAAGAAATGGCAAGCCAACTTACCCTTTCTATACCCAGAATCCAAAAGGCCTGTGCATGCATGGCCTGGTTGCTCTTCCTACACAATCTCTAAACATCTTGCATTTTGATACGGAGTAGAACAGCAAGCCCCAATCCTGCCCCCCCCCTGCTTTCTTCTCTCTCCTTTATCCCTTCCTCCCTCCCTCTCTTTATCCCTCTACTTTTTTTGGTGTTTGGAGGCAGGGTTTCTATGTAGCCCTAGCTGTCATGGAACTTGCTCTGTAGGCCAGGCTGGCCTTGAATTCACAGAGATCCACCTACTTATGTCTCACAAGTGGTGGGATTAAAGGTGTACACCACCACTGCTGCCAGACTTTCTTTCCTTTTGATGAGCTTAAAGTGAACAGAATTAATGTTAGTGTGGACTATGTGTAAATATCCACTAATATCTGAATTTTAGTATGCAAATGTAGTAGACCCAAGATGGCCTAAATTAATAGTTGTATGTGTGAAAGCTAGACACATATATTCTCCACGAATGACACAGAAGCTCTAAAGTTTCATATAGAATACCAAGTACTGCCACCAATGTTCACACAAAGAGTTCATCTCTGCTTTGTCACTGTCCTTTAAAATTCACCTACTAGTTCAGATTCAGAGCTTAGATAGATAGCAGTCAATTTAGTCTTCTGATAGTGGTATATATCTTCAAACAGCTGTGTTTTTATTTGTGAGCATTTAGAGGACCCACACACAGCAGGCATGCACAGAAATCTAATAAACCAAGTCTGTCTTACGAGACTTGGTAGCATCCTTCACCATTGCATTTGGGAAGCCACTCTTTGCCCTCTTGGTCTTATTGATTGAGCCTTTACACCTTCCCCACATGCCTGGCCACATCCTTCCTGCATGCCCTCACCCATACTACTGTTCTGCCAAAGGATGCTTCAGGACTTCTGTCCTTTGGTACTGATCTTCCGCTGGTGTTCACATCCAAATGCCTCTCCTCTGCAAGCCTTCCCCTACACACCTAACTTCCTTCTGGCTTCATGCTCCAAAGGCCTGTGGCACAACAGCACATACCTTTCACTCCTGCTCACATTACTGAATTTAGCTGTTTTAGTCATCTCCAAAACTACCAGCTAACAGGGAAAAGCAGAATTCTTATGCACATAAAAAAAAAAAAAAAAAAAAAACCTTGGGGGCTGGAGAGATGGCACAGTGGTTAAGAGTGCCGCCTGCTCTTCCAAAGGTCCTGAGTTCAATTCCCAGTAACCACGTGGTGGCTCATAACCATCTGTAATGTGCTATGGCACCCTCTTCTGACTTGCAGGAGTACATGCAAGCAGAGCACTGTATACATGATAATAAATAAATCTTTTTTTAAAAAACCCTTGGAATGTCTAAGAATATTCTTGAACATTTTTAAGAGACAAAAAGCTTTCCAAAGGTCACCAACCCCACAGTTCTGTGTCCACAGGTACCTAGAATGGAATAGAAGAAAAAGATAGGGTGCACTGATGTTTTACAGTGAAGTCCCATTATCATGAATATGAACAATATAAAAAGCTCAGGTTTCAATGCACAGACAATGGCAATCTATATAGGGGAATGTATTTTGTTTCCATGGATATACAGCTCAAGGCTGGTATCTTCAAAGAAAAACAAAATCTCTATTATAAGATCACAGCCTATCAGGACTCTTCCTGGTAGCCTGCTTACTCTTCCTCTGAGTGTCACCAGGTCTCCCCACCAAGGGGAAGTGGTCTAATAGGGGGCACCAGAATTCATGTCCGAGTCAGTCCCTGCTCTCCATAAATTGTGGAGAATGTGCTGTCCATTGGCTAGATCTGGATAGGGGATAAGGTCCCCTTCTATTACAGACCTAGAGGAGGGGAGTAGGATGAAAGAGGCAGGAAGGGGGAATGGGAAGATACAAGTGAGGGGATAACAAATAAGATGTAATCTGAATAAATTACTTAAAGAAAAAGAAAAACAAAATCTCTATCATATATATATATATATATATATATATATATTTGAAAGTCCCAAGGATTTACATGTAGGTCCTTGGAAGTTTACCCTAGAGAATGCTGCCTTAGATAGTGTGAATACTACTTCAAACATTTTCTCCCTAGAAAGCTAATTGTCCGGCCTGGCGTTACAGTGAGAAAGGAAGAAAACAACAACTCTCAGCCATTTCCGTTAATATGTTAATTAAATCTGCAGACTCTGACAGCAAAGTTCTGAGCAAAGAAGGGAACAGAACAGTATCAAAGCGTCTTGTGCACTGACTCAGGCTCAGCTTCCAGTGTGCCAGCTTTTCCCAAGGAAGTCAATGCCCCTTAATAAAACTCACAGTGTTGGCAGTGTCTAAATAAGACTTATTTCCATCCTTGTCTGTCTCCAGCTCCAAGGTTTCTGTGACTGTCAGAACACAGAACTGAGAAGTGTCATTATTATCTGTCACATGTGAGAAAACAACAGCTGCTTTCTCCATTTGATGCCAGGCCTCCAGAAAACCCGGGGAGGAGGGATGCGGAAGAGGAAGGAAGAGCATCTGAGCTACATTTAGGAGCGTGATGTTCATCTAGTGACCGTCTATCATGGACTCAGAAATAACGTATACACAATCTTCGATGTGATTCTCCTAACATGGTATAAAATGAAATATGGGGAAAGTAGAGACCGCAGAAATGTCTCATAGGCGCCAGGGAGAGAGTCTGACTACGAGGGCGAGGCAGAAAGTCCGTCCCTTCCAACGTCACTGTACAATGTCTGCGATTACAAGCATCACTTAATGATCGCAAGCGCGTCATTCCTCCATGCTCAAAGTTTACTGTGAGCTGGCCTGGGCCTGTCAACACTTTTCTTTCCTGTCACACTCCTCCCCTGAGGCTTTAGGGGGATGGATTCTCACATTGGCTTGTTGCACATCTGCTTTTGGCTGCTGTGGGAAAGGTGATGATAAGGAATGCATTTGACTGTAAAGGAAGGAAACAGTACCAAGGGCTAATTTCCTTGTGATCTGGCGCCAGCTGTCAGGTAGCTGTGGTGATATCCCTTGTAAGCCCCAGGATCTGTAAGTTGGATGCTGGACACGTGTGATAGAGCAGACTGCTAAGGAGCACCCAAGAGCTTGACCATAAGAAAGAATAAGTTGCACTGGCTTTACAACAGATTCTTTTTTTAAAAAATAGTAACACTGAATGCCTTTATTTTTAATGTATTTTATACATTCAATGTATATTTTGTATATTTATTCATTTTTATTATTTTCTATTAAATTTTTACATATATATTAATATTATTACACATATACACAATAAACTACCTACAGCAAGAAGAACCACAAAACAATCAGGAATTATATAAATGTTACATTCTTAGTGTTTTGGCTATTTGCATTTGGCAGCCTTGAAGAAAACGTCTTTCGTATCTTGGTGAGTCTAAAATTCTGAATGTAAATCAATATCTATCATATCCCATCTTTACCAACTTAAAACATCTATCAACAAGTAGAACATTATGATAGGCAGATTTGGGCCCAGGGGTCCCGCTCAAACTAAGGCACGAGCCAAGGACAATACAGGCAGTAAACTTTAAACCCCTACCCAGATCTAGCCAATGGGCAGAACATTCTCCACAGTTGAGTGGAGAGTGGGATATGACTTTCTCACGTATGCTGGTGCCTCACATTTGACCATGTCCCCTGGAGGGGGAGACCTGGTGGCACTCAGAGGAAGGACAGCAGGTTGCCAAGAAGAGGCTTGATACCCTATGAGCATATACAGGGGGAGGTAATCCCCCTCAGGAACAGTCATAGGGGAGGTGAATAATGGGAAAATGGGAGGGAGGGAAGAATGGGATACAAGGGATGGGATAACCATTGAGATGTAACAAGAATAAATTAATTTAAAAAAGGTTTAAAATAAACTAAAACAAAACAAAACATCTATCAAGACCTTAAAACATCTTAATCCCTAAATAACTAAGTTTAATTGTAAAACTAAATTATCTGGTCTTCAACCCCATCAGAGACTTGAGAAGGAATAAAATTAATTACCCAAGTATACAGGGAGAGTAGGTTAGTAGCTTCTCAAATGAAAAGATGACAGAGACAGTTTGCTGACTGAATAGTCAGCCTGGAGAAACCTTAAGAGAATAATGCTCTATTTCCCTTAAAGGGGGTTGGGTAGGTTTTTGGTTGCACTGGGAGTTATTATTGGTCTTATTTAGAGAGAAAACAAGGTTTGACTCAGGGATGCCTCTCTTTTCCTTTATCTTTCATTCTTAGGTTTGGAGATAGGGGTTGAAAAGAAAGAAGAAGCAGAGGCAGGCGGATCTCTGTGCGTTCGAGGCCAGCTTGGTCTACAGAGTCAGTCCATGACAACCAAGGCTACACAGAGAAGCCCTGTCTTGAAACACCCGCCCCCAAAAGAAATATATAAGGTCGATAGGATAAAAAGTAGATTAGTGAATCTGCTCCTCAACTTAATGCCCTAAATGTTACTCACATGGTTGTTTTTAATTCACTGGCACAATAGATTCTTAATAACATAAAATTGTGTTCAGGGAAGAAGAGGATAAAGTTGGCCACTTTCTACTTTCATTCCCACCTTACATATTGGTTCAATCAAAATCAAATGATTCCTCTCAGCTGGTAGAAGCGAAATTCAACTTTACAATGTTGACACAAGTGTTTACAGTTATCACAGTCCTGGAATGCCTTTCAGTCTTCCTAAATTGGAGGAGGCCATCTTCCCCTGAAAATGAATAGATGAGTGCACATTTGGGCTTGCCTTTTGTTACTAAGAAAGTGGTGGAAGGAGGCCAGTTCCACAGAAAATTGCACTGAAGCTAACTAACTCCTGGAAAGCCTTTGGCCTCTTCGAGTGCCTTCCTGTCAGGGGGCAGTTTCCTGGGCTCCTCCCACACAGCTCTTCAAGGGGCGTTAACTGGTGGCATGCTTCGTGCAGTGGACTCTGTTCAGAGACTCATGATTACATCTCTTTCCTACTATGCTCTTGATGTTTTGGAGGCAGAGGGCCTCCAAATTGCAGTTCTTGAGAAGGCTGACAGAAAACCCTGTCAAATCTATTTATTTGCCTAATCCTAATACTGCCCTGGGGGTAGCCTTGGTACAAAGCACCCATGCACCTCTTGACTCTCCAGTTCTTGCTCTTCTTCCTTCATTCTTCAGCAAGAAAGAGATGGCACCTCAAGGACTTAAACTAAATTTAAAATAAATGCCAAGCCAGAGGTGTTGCAAGTATCAAACTCCAGGTTTCACCATATTGAACAGGAGGAAAAGGAGTCCATCCATAGACTAGGTTGCAGAGGTGAAGTAATGATGCTCTGGCTCTCCATGGTGCCAGAAGGGCCTGAATTCAGCCTAGGAGCAAGCAACTCAAAGCCTGCGGTGCATAAACTCCATAGATAAAACTTCACTGAGCACTGGGGAAGCTTAACATTAGCTGTGTGATGCCAAGTATCTCCAGGGACAGAATCACAACTGCCACCCCAAACTCCTCCACCATCCATCCTGAGCGGATGTTTCTCAAGAACACTATATTCTCCGAGTCACCACGATGTATTATACATTTGTTCAAAGTGAGGGTCGCCTATTTAGGAGGGAAAATGGCAATTTACAAAATCTATAATGGTGGCCCTTGGAGGACATTCTAAATTGCTAAGCCGTGAGGATGTCGGTGGGGGTGGGGGACGGAAGGGCGTGCTTCAGCAGGAAGTGTTATGCCGGGAAAATATAAATAGTAATAAAGTTAAGAATGGCATTTCTGTTCTTTGGTCACTGTTATTGGATGCACGAATTAAAATGAGATGGTAACTGGAGCTGCAGATGCAGTCTGACAAGTAGGCACGATCAGATCACAACTTGTGGGGAGCTGATGGCGACTGGATCCAAATTTCAGCAAAGTTAAAGGGACCAGAGCATCAAGGATGAGGCGTCAGCGCTTCTGATGAGGAGTGAGACGAAATGATGACACGTGCTGCTGGCTCCATCAATCTCTCCTGTGGCAGGATTTATCAAATCTGTCACCGGTCATTCCTCAGCAGTCACTGGAATCTGTCAAAGCTCCTAAGGTTGGGATTGACACTCTGAGGACAGGGGATTAGACATGGGCAACCTGGAGCTGGCGAGGAAGGAAAGGTCAATGTGTGGCCGGTGGTCATTTTGATTTGGAGACCTTTGCTATGCACTGAGATCTGACAGTACTTCTCTCTCTCTCTCTCTCTCTCTCTCTCTCTCTCTCTCTCTCTCTCTCTCTCACACACACACACACACACACAAACATATACACACACAAACATACACACACATACAAACATACCCATACACACACACACACACACACACACACACACACACACACACACACTCAATGGGACTTGGAATTTTTGCTTCAAAGGCTCTTAAAGACAAGTAAGGGTTGCATAGGAGAGATAGGAACAGACAAAAACTTGCAAACATATTTCCTCTATTTTGAAGCCCATGCAACCAGTAAATAAGGTGCCTGTGTCTATTCAAATATTAATTCCAATTACTTGCTTTGAACTCTCTGTTTATCTTTCGTCCTGTGGTCAGTTTCTTTCAAATCCTTAGGAATAGCTCAAAAAGTTCTGGGTAGCAGTTGCAAATGATGATACAACCTGTTAAACAAGGCATCCTCATTAACCACAGGCCACCCGTGTTTGCACACGATGGCATTTCAGCTTGAGAATTTGTTTTATAAACAAGGATCGGCTTGACATTTACCCAGCTCCCTGGTTTCCACTCAGTTCACCAGTTTTTAACTTGGATACTTAAATTATTTACATATTCATGAGATTAGAAATCAGCTGTGACATTGGGAAATTTCAGGCTCATGGAAATCCTGCCATATAGTACACAACTTCATAGAAGTAACCAAGTGCCTTTTTACTTAAAGCAGCATCTCCCGTAAATGCCATGGCACTAGGTAGGTGTCAGTTTTCTAAGTGTGCTTGTACGAAAACCATATGAAAACATATTGAGTTCTGAGACTCACTGGTCTTTTATCTTCATCTTATCCTTTGACAGAAGGAGCTGCCCATTCTATTCAAAGAGAAATAAAATTATTGTGAATACCAATACTTTAATAGTCAATGGTTTAATGTGACTATAATCAATATTTCCCAAGCACCATGCTTAGTTCATCTGGGTCCTAATAATTTTAGTGGTACAGCTGCTTCCACTGATTGAATAACCAGACATTCACCAAGGGAAACTGTCCACACCTCACATACTGAGAAGAAATTGGTCTGAGATAGGCTCTATCTGAGGGTAATTCCAGGTACAACCCCTTGGGTCTGCCCTCTCTTAGCTCATTGGATAATACACTGCCTGTTAACCAGGCAGTGCTTGCTACATGCCTAATTCCATCTTGACTTTTTACATTATCTTTGCATCTTCAACCAGACACACAAACACACATACACATACACACATACACACACCACAGATAAACACCTAACAAGCACACACACAGAGGTGAAATATACACACACATGCACACATACATGTGTACACTAAAATGCATGCAAACTACATAGACCAATACAGGAATAAAGAACAAAAGAAACAGGTGATTAATAAAACCTGAAGAAAGGGGGACTAAAACTATCTTTTTAAATACCCTTTTGTGAGAGTAACTAAAATTCTGTCATCACCTATCAAATATGTTGCAAGTACATTTTCCCTCTTTTATCAATACAGGTTTTTTAATATACACAGAATGTCAGCTGTTAATATTTAATACTTCTGATAGCTTACAGCCTGCTTTCTCCCTCTAAAACCAAATTTCAGCTTTACAAAATATCTGACACATATGTAGCAAGTATTAAAAGTGCAGCCAATGTATGGAATAAGGATTTCCTATTATACCATGAATTGTGATCTGTTGGCACCAACCTCTTGGTTGAGAATAAAAAAGTTTCTTACACACTATTTCTGGCTGCTATTGCTTCAAAACAAGTGAGGCAGGAATCAGGACACTTGCTGGAAAATAGATACAAATGAAAATTACAATGTTAAGTGAAATAAGCCAGACTCAGATAAACAAATGCTTCAGGGTGTCCTTCAGATTAGAACCTAGGTTTCAAATTATATATGTGTGTTTAAGAGAGTGCATGTGTATGTGTGCTTGTGTGTATGCATGTGTGTGAGAGAGAACAATTTTACAGTTTCAATATATTTTGATCATATTCTTCTCCTCCTCCAAGCCCTACCATATCCTCTCCACTCTCTACCAACTCAATTTTAGGTCCTTTCTCAAAAAAACAAACAAAAACTAAATACAACAACAACCCCTCTCCCCCTAAAAAAAAAAAAAAAAAAAAAACCCAAAAAAAAAAACAAAAATAAACTAAAATATAACCACTCCTAAAAATAAAAAACACAAAAAACTGTATCCAAATAAAACTACACACACACACACACACACACACACACACACACACACACACACACACACACACACACAAGCACACAGACACGGAAAAAAAACCCCACCAACAACACCAAAACCTATAGAGCCCATAAATCTTGGTCAATAACTCTTGAATATGAGGCCTGTCCTGGAGTGGTTGATATACTCGGTGTCATTCTACAGGAGACACTGATTTTTCTTCTCCTAATAAGAATAAGTGACAGTTCAGCTGTTAACCTTTACCCTAGTGGCTAGGTTTTCATTCATTCATTCATTCATTCATTCATTTATTATGATTCTTGTGCCTTCGCTTGGGTTCTTTTCCTTCTGTTGGTTTGTTTTGTCCAACTACCGAGTAATAGTTTTTATCTTATTTTATTTTATTATATTTTAAAATATGAATGAACAAAGATTGTACTGACTAGGGAAGCAAGAGAATTATGACAAGTGAGGGAGGGGATATTGGAGAAGGCAATGGGGCAGGTGAGTGTCTGAGCACAAGGGATGTCATTACACATTTGTCTGAAGATGCAGTGATGAAGCCCATTATTTTATACACTAAATCCTAAAAAAGCATAAGTGGCACAGTATGAGAATGTTCTAGAACAAGACAAAGTACGTACCACAAAACAGCACTAGAGGCATTGTCTTCCAGGCACAGAATTGATCAATCATCTGGATGCAAATGTTTTTATTCAAATAAGCATATATCAATTGTACAAAATAATTCAATTTATTCTGAAATTTTCATACATGCATAGACACTATTCACTCCTTTGTTACTCTCTCTTGTCTCAACCCTCCCACTGGCCCCCTCATCATCCCAAGCAATCTCCCTTTTCAAATATAGTATTTAAAATCATAAAACAAATTAACAGCATCTAAGACAAAAAAAAAAAAAAAACAAGTGAGGAAAATAAAGAAAAAAGAAGAAAAGTGGCTTGCAAGGGGCTAGAGAGATGACTCAGAGGTTAAGAGCACTGACTGCTCTTCCAGAGGTCCTGAGTTCAATTCCCAGCAACCACATGGTGACTCGCAACGATCTATAATGGGATCTGATGCCCCCTTCTGGCACACAGGTGTACATGCAGAGGAGTACTGTATACATCATAATAAAAGTTTTCAAAAAAGAAAAAGAAAAAAAAAGTGGCTTGTGAACCAATTTGCAGCAATTCCTAGGGGTTTCTTTGTGCATCATAACACACCTTTCAAAATTTCTGTGTTAGTTGTAAAGACTTGGACTTTAAAATTCTTTTATCTAATTCAACCAATGAAGCCTAACCACTTCTCTCAAATACATGAGGACGTCTGGACATGTGAAGCAAGGCAGGGGCTGAAGTTGGATGTGGCCTGGACCTCTGTAAATGAACACCTGCTCTCCACATGCATACTGCCAGCCCCACATGTTCTCTTCAGTGGCGCTCCTTGCCCCTTGAGAAGGAAGGGAGTCTATGACCTAGGTGTCCCTGGACACGTACAGAGAAGGAAGAACCAGGCAGTTGCTTTGACTAAGGATCAGAGGCAAGAGGGCCTTTCGTGCAGCTGCCTGAGGAAGGAGGCCTTGCCAGCCTGTTGAAGAGGGCAGGGGCCTCCCACCAGAAGCTTTGCAATCCTGGCAGCATTCCTGTTGGCTCTACATTACAGAAGGTCACTGCCCCCATAGCAAGCTGCTCCCACAGCACAAGCCGTCACAGAGCAGAGCCTCATACATGGCGCACTCCACATGGCTGAGGTAGGTGCATAGTCATCTCTTTCACTCCTGTTTCTCGGTCTCTCTCTCTCTCTCTCTTTTTTTTCTTGCAGTCACATCTGCTCTTTGTTTTCTCTCATTTCTAATGTTTCCCAACACATCATGTTTAGTGAGGTGTTTAAGGCAGACTGAGAGATGCCGTTGGAGGCACTGTTTTATAGCACAGTTTGTACACTAGTTTATTGCCAAATTAAAATGAAGATGTAATCTGGCAGCCCGAGCCCGCTGCCAAGGCTTCCTTGGGTGGTTTCCTATATTAAAGAAAGTCAGGAAAAACCAGGAATGAAATAAGGGAATGCACATCCTTTCTCCTGTTTGCCCTGTTCTCAGATACAAAGAAAGGAACAACAAAATGTGCCGCCTGCTTAAGCTGCAGCAATAAGCCAACAGTAGAGAAAAGGGCAGCACTGGGAAGCCTATAGAAAGTGTGACAGGTTTCTTTATATGCCAACCAGTTTGGACTGAGGGATGCAGATAGCTGGAAAACATTATCTGCGGGTGTATCCTTTGCAGTGTTTCTAGGGTTCCTTAGGACTTGAAGTTGAGGTCTCAGAAGATCTGACAGAGGTACTTGGAAGCTTATGCTACTAAAAGCATTAACTCAAAATAAGTAAAATAAAATAAAGGACTGGCCTACCAGGTAAAGGTAAGCGCTTGCTATAACCCTCTTATCCACAATCAATTTTAGGACTCACATGGTGAAAGGAGACCTCTACACACCTGCTGTGGCATGTATATGCACGCAAGTGCGCACACACACACACACACACACACATACACACATACACACACACAGACACACAAAGAGTAAAAAATTTAAAATGTAGGACAAGAATAACAGAACAATATTGACTTATCACTTGATCCCACAGACTAATCAAAGCAAAATTGCTCTGACATCGTTGCCTTCATTTTGTGCCTCTCTTCTACTTTGAATCTCCTGTTCACGTCTGCACATAGGCATGGAAATCACTCAGAGATGTTTGTCTAGTTATCATTATAGACCTGCAGTCCCTTTGGACTGCAGGAACAGCAAAACCTCAAAGGACAGACAGCTTCCTCTCAATGAGGGCAGTTACACGTTATGATGACAGAACAACATAGGTCAGAAATGGCATCCTGAGAGCTCTGCTCATCCCCTTGACAATAATATTAAGGGCATTTAGTGATCACCGTGATGATGCTTACCTCTGCATATCTCTGTGCTGTTGCCCTACTTATTCTTTTATTAAACATTTAAAATTTTTTACATATACATTTATATTATTACACATACATACAGTAATCTACCTATAGCAAGAAAAACCATGCCACAATCAGGAATTATACAAATGTTACACTCTTAGTGTTTTGCCTATTTGTATTTGACCGCCCTTGAAGAAAGCATCTTTCCTATCTTGGTGTAAACCTATAGTCTATATCACTACCTGAAATATGGATTCGAGATCACTAGACCCATTTATTTGGTTCCCTTACCAATTTAGTCTCATTGACGAAATCCTCCCCTCTTCTCTGCTTTCTACAACTACTTTTCACTTTAATTGGTATATTGGGAAAGAAAGAGCGAGCCTACCTTTTGGGGGCTGCAGGAGACCAAACTTAATGTTAAAAATGTGCCCGCCCCCAAGCAAGGATGGAGATGATCGCATCATTTGAGGGATGTGGACAGTAATTTGCTCTCTCTTTTGAGCTGAAATATCCTTAGTAGATTTTACTCAGTAAGGAAAAATTCTAAGCCATAAAACACTATAACCCCCTTAAATCTGAGGAGGACATTTGGGCATAAAATTTCCTCTGAGATTAACTATCAGATCAGTTATTTATTCATGTTTAATATTTCCACGGCTCTGCTGGCCAGTATAATTTTACTGAGGTCCAGAAAGAAAAAAAAAAGTGGTCAACAGAAGTCTTTGAGTGCCTTCTAATGCTGTATCAAAAAGCCCCATAAGGTGTTTGTGTGCACAGTATGAGGCAGAAAGGGGCATCTCAGACATTTTTGGGCTCTTTCCAGAGCAAGGCCCCAAATTATCTTCTCCGAACCTTAAAAGTCCCATTCCTTGAAATAGAGACAAAAAATCAATGTCAGAGAAAAACAAAAGTACTGTATGTTCAGAACTAAAGTATGCTCAAAGCATAGAGAAGACAGGCAGATGGGGGAAAGGAGAAGCGAGGATGCCACTCTTAGATGAAGCGGGTAGGCACCGGTACCACATCCCGGTGTTTTATAAGAGTCGGTTCCTTTATGTTTGCCTGAGTTTGACAGGAAATTGTATCCAGCAGATGGAAGGCTCGCTCTGGGCCTAAGATCTTAGCCGAGAGCTTGGCAACAGCAGCACTAGCAGCTGTCACAGAGAAAAACTGATCAACAATACTTCTACACAAGAACAAATGTTCCTCTTTCCTAAAAATCGCAGATGCTGGCCAACCAGTGCCAACACCGAGCTCTCCTTGGTGTCCAGAGCTGTGTCTTATCAGATCTAAACAGTCCATGGTCTGTAGATGATTACCAGAACTCTCACAGCAGCATCATATACTCCACCTGAGGGGCCACAGGCCCTCTACACTTAACCATTGCTTCTGGGATGGCAACAGACCACTCCCCCTCCTGATCTGTCTTGTTCCCCACACCTTCATATGAGACTTGAGACCAAGAAGACCTTTCTGTTCTCTACACAAATGAGCAAGTTGTCTAGTTGCACTGTATAAATGATTTATCCTTGCTTCTCTCTTGAGAAACCAGAGACAGGAGCACAAAGGCTGATTCTGTTCGCGTGTTCGTTTCAAAGTATTACTACCTAAAGTTAGAGTCCCAACATATTTCGTACAAAGGTCTCGTTTTTCTGGTGTTCCTACGATATCCACACATGAAATCAACTCAATTTTTTCCTATGATAACATTTGTTGATTTGTCAAATTCTGAATTCCTTGCATCGCAGTGAACAAGGATTGATCAGGACTCTTCACACTATGAAGGCACACGATTCATCAAGTCTGTGCTCATAAAATGAACCTTTGGTTCAGACCCTCACATGACCTCTACCGAGCTTAATCCTGGTAATCAGGACTCAGAATACAACAACTCTGACCCAGCTTTTCAAAGGCTTTTAACCAGGGAAACTAAACCATGTTTGCTGTTTGCCCATTAGGCCAAACCATCTGCAAGTCTGTGTGTATTACAGTGAGCATTACCAGATTTCTGTTTTGACAAAAGAAATTCTACCCTGTAAACCCTACTTTTTCAATTTTATATAGTTACTTATGAGATTCTTCTTACTTTTTCTAAGAGGAAAGAGGAAATCTGTCACATTCTTCTTTTAATGAAATAATTTCTTATATGCTCCAGGGTTCACAGGCCAACATGTCACTAATGCGTTATCATCTGAACTTGGGTTACTAACTTCATATGACCAATGCATCACATCTACACTGTGTGTCAGTGAGCTCCTGTCTTTTTAGAGTTTGTTGGATTCCCCAATCAAATCACCTCTATTAATCTTCTGAGTCTTTAGAAATTTAAAGTTTCTTGATATAATTTTCTTCAAGCCAACATTTCAACCTAAGAAGATGTGGACTTGAATATTGTTTTCAATCACATAGAAAGTGAACCCTCAAAAACTAAGGAGCCATACAAAACATATTTAAGGCAAAAAAAAAAAAAAAAAAAGCCTGCTCACTCTAAGTGGCTGAATTGGAACCACAGCATAGGTGTCCTCACTCCTCCAGGATTATTTACTTTGCCACAGTGAACATACAAAGCTTGAAGTACTGGGACTTCAAGGGTTACCTTTCAGGTCATTTCCTCCAGATTAACTATGAAGGTATTTAGCTTTTACTTAGCCAGGTGTCTCTGCCCTTCACTATGCCTCTGGCATCACAAGGAAATTAACCTACAGCTGAATCAAATACAGTAACAGTGGGTTAAATGACAGGCACCCCTTGTCCTGGGGAGTTCAGTGTTCACCTGTTAATTGCACCAAGTACATTGCAGCCTGGCTCTAAGAACACAACTGTACATTCTGCTAAAGGGTAGCCAGGCTGCTGTAGAGGGAAAGGCTCTCCTAATGGTAAGCCGTTCCTATTTTTAGGCTTAATGTGCCTTTTACTTGGCAGTAAGAGCAGCATGAATAAAACCCCAGTCCTATGATGTTAATTTGCTTGCTTCAAAATGCCAGTGTCACTAGAGACCTTGGAAAATTGCTTAAAGCCTTCCTTTGCCTTCAGGGAGAACCACACACAATAAGCCCAGCCTAGACAAAGAAACCCCTGGTGTTCTAGTTTTCTTTCTGGGAAAAAAATACAGACTCAAGGAAGAATGGGTTTATTTGGGTTTCACTTCCAGGGCACAATCCATCACTAAAGGGAGTGAAGGCAGGAACCATAGAAGAACATTGCCTGCCAGATTACCCTTTGGCTCACATGCTGGCTCATGCTAAGCTAGCTTTTTTTGTAGAGATCAGGCCTACCCTGCTGGGGATGGCACTGTCCACATGGGATGGGCCCTCCCTCAGCAATCAACAATCATGATAATCTGTCACAGACACAGATGCCAGCTAATATAATCCAGGCAATACCTCAGCTGAGCTTTTTTTCTTCCAGTGATCTAACTTGTGTGCAGTTGACAATCTAGCCAACACATGTAGTTTCTCCTCCAACTCCCACAAACGCCCAACATTGCTTTAAACACATGACATGTCTGAGTCAAGACTGCTCTTAGGAGAATTCTCAGAATGACTTTGTTCAAAGATTGATTGCATAGAGGCCATGCCAGTATCCCTCCTGTTTTCCCGTGAACCTTAAGGGTTCAAATTTCTCTTATGTTAGCCTACATGTAGAATCTTTTCTCCACCACTTTAATTTTACTTGCCATAGCTAACCTTGCACTCTACATTGTTGTGTAAGTTCCTTAGAGGCAAAGATAATGTATTTATAAAGCACATATATAAGACAAGTAGTAGAGATCGCATAAGCTGTTGTGGGACATTCATGGGACGTACACACAGACATGGACACATGTGTGCAGTACAACTTTATTTGATGCTTTAGAAGAGGTAGTCTACTTCTTCCATTTTGACAGCAAGTGAAGAAAATCTATAAGATAAATGTCTTAAGATGATACTGACCTCTGAACATTTCTCTCACCTCTTACAAGTCACCCTCTAGTTTTTAAACCTTGGTAAAGTAGCTTCTCTTTGAAAGTTTGGGCAAAGCAATAGGTCTTGAACCAAGACAAATGATCATCTACCTCACTCATGAGGCAGCCTCGGATTCCATGACAGTCGGTGGCCCCTTAAATCCTTCAGCATTGATTATAGTTCAGATGCTGATGGCTGACCAGGTTCCATGGGCTAAAGGGTTTCTCCCTGGGTGACACAGGACTTTATGATGTGGGGTTCACCAAGATGCCCTTGGGTTCCTTAGTTCCTGAAGAATCTGTGGTAATCTGGACCCGCCTGAGTCTTACACGTGTGCCCTAGTTGATAGGGCTGAGTTTTGCCCGTGGCTCACTATGATGCACTGATTTATCTGGAGGCTCAAAGTGAAGGTCACTCAGGCATGAACTCGAACTAAAACAAATACTGTTGCATCATAAGAGCTTCAGTTCAGTATTTGTTGCAAAGCTAACCAACATGGCCTCCAAGCTACATACTATCTCTCTAGGTATCTCAACTTTGTTTTGTATGTTTTCTCATATTTTTAAGTAGTTGTAGCAAACAACCTGACATGTTCTCACTGGCACTCAGGATACCACATAGGGAAAAAATTGATCATTGAGATGGAAATCACAGCTGAGTAATGAGGGCTTTCTTCGCTGGCAGCCATGCACCACTGTGTGCGGCAAGGTCACTGTGCTCACCTTTTGGTCTTGACTGTATGCCAGGATCCAGTCTTCTTGCTTTGGATGGAAAAGCAGACTCTGGATGTAAAAGTTGAGCCGGTACTTTTGATACGTTGCCCCTTCGTCTGAGCTGATCAATAAACTGCTCTCAATCTCCGGGTCTGTGAGCAACATAATCTGCAGTAAAGCCACAGAGAAAAAGCTTACAAATTACGATACATGGCAGCAAACTATCACGTTGACACAAGAAGCACAAAAGGCAGGCAGAAGAAGGAAGCACAGTGCTGATGCTCCTACCTCTGATAATGCCACAAAAGCATTTGTAGCATTTGAAGAGCATCGGGGAACTGGTCAGGAGCAGAAGATAAACCGGAAGACCGTACTCTCTTCCCTTTATAGGACTCTTAGGGGAAACTTTTCTTTTTTGCAAAGCTATTTGGTTTTTTTTTAATTAAAATTGTATGTATGTATGTATGTATGTACTTATGTGCACCCATACATGTGCTATATAGCACATAAGTGGAGGTCAGAGAACAATTTGCAAGTTTGGTTCTTTCATTCTACCACATGGTTCCAAGCTTAGTAGTAAGCACCCTTGCTTGCTGCCCCCTCTCCCCAGCTACAGAGTTATTTTGTTAACCTGAATCATTTCCTACTATCCCCTTACTCCTAGCCCTTCCTCATGAGGTAACCTGGTCACATTCCAACTGGGAAAATAAAAGTACCAGTTTGGCTGTTTTCTGTGTAAGGAAAGAAGACTTGTGAGCATGGGCCACAATTTGTTTGCTCTTGCCTCACACTTCTGTTTCACACCAATAATACATTGTCACTCTGCCTTTAGGTTGATTCTATGAGTCCTGAGTCAAAATCTGGGTCCATGATATTTTTCTTGAGTATTAATGCATAGATTTTTTTTACCTCCACTGACATTTTTTCATTTTCTCACCCACTATATATTATGTTTTCTATTATTTTCTTCTTTCTATGTCCCCCTTTTTTTTTACAATTTTTATTAAATTTCACATATACATATATAATTACACATATATATTATTACACATGTATATTTATACATATATTATTCATATATATATGATATATATACAATAAACTACCTACAGCAAGAGGAACTATGAAACAATCAGGACATATATATATATATGTCACATTCATAGTGTTTTGGCTATTGGTATTTGGCAGCCTTGAAGAAGACATCTCTCCTATATTGGTGAGTCTAAAATTCTGAATGTAAATTAGTATCTATCATCTCTCATCATTATAAGCTTAAAGCATTTATCTAGATCTAAAAACATCTTAACCTCTAAGCACCTATTATGCTTTTATTACAACATAAGCTTTATGAGTCAGGGTATATCTTTTACTCACAAGTGTATTTCTAGCAGCTACAATAAGTTTAGCAATGCATTATGCATTCAACAAATGTCTGCAGAATGGATGAAAGAAAAGAAGGACAGAAACAAGGAAGAGGATGGGAGGAGGGAGGAAGAGAGGAAATGAGAAGGAAGAAGGATAGAAGGAAGGAAGGAGGGAAGGAAGGATGGAAGGAAGGGAAAGAGGAAGGGAGGGAGGGTAGGAGGGAGGGAGGGAGGGGTTTGAGTTTAAAAGCAGTTGTGTGGACTTAGAAATATGTTTAGAACAGTTTGCAGAGATATGAATGTAAGCATCATAGAAAACACAGCTGGCTCTACTTCTACATCTCTTACCCATGGGCTATAAATCTGTGCAAACTCATAGCTTCAAGTGCTTGTTTTGCAATCTCCTTGGGATGCCTACCCTTGGCCAGGGCATTCAGAATAACCACAATCGAAGCAAGATGAATGAGCTGCCTTGAGAACTGCTTGATTTCTCTCATTTTCTGCCTCTAGGACTAGGTGATGAAGTATCTCATTCCCAACTCATTGTAGGTCTTCTTACCTCCAAAAAAATGTGTGCACCTAACATTTGCAGACAGCCCACCTTAATGCTACCATTGACTTTCTCCTATCGGCTTACTAATGCGTGTTCCCCGAGTCTGGCTCAGTATGAAAGATATGCTCTCTATGTGGGTATGGGATGAGAGATCACTGCAGCCTGCACAGAGCAGGAAGGAAGAAGAGGAGGGAGGAAGAAAGAATGAGAAGAAGGAGTGAGAGAAAGTAGAGGGAAGGGGAAGGAAAGGATGAAGGAAGAGAGACAAGGAGAAAAAGAATATATAGTCACAATAAAAAGGGCAGAATACAAGGCAAACTGTCCCTCCCAATTTGGAGGTGCTCATTTTGAAGCTTCATGTCACCTTTGAAAGTGATATATTGCCACCACACATGACACAAGGAATAACACACACACACACAGAGAGAGAGAGAGAGAGAGAGAGAGAGAGAGAGAGAGAGAGAGAGAGAGAGAGAGAGAGAGAGTTGGATTCTATTTCTGCTATCCAGGAATGAACTTAAAAGTTTTCTGTCATTTTTCTAACTGCTTCTTCTTTTAGAAGACAAAAATGTTGAGAGGAATGCTGTGGTTGTCAGCTACGCTCCAGGCAGGAAAGAAAGCCAGGAAACATATGCAAAACTAAGTCAGATTGTGTCTCACACAGCGTGAAACACTGCCTACTCTCCATAAATTGTGATAAATGTTATGAATTTGTCTGCCTCATGTCCACCAGACAGCTTCCTCCATTTGATGACTGACAGGGGCCACCAAGGTAATTTGCTAAGTACAAACTCACATGGCTTCACTAAAAGGGCATTTAAATGGCTCTTAAATGGACAGAAATACTTCCAGGTGATTTCATATTTATTGGGACATAAAAAAGGCTGTCAGATTTCAAAACACAAATATGGCATCAAATGATCATACTGCCTTGTGTCCCTTACCGCAGTTAACAATAAAGGGTAACAACCTTGTGTGCTATTACCAAAGAGTGGTTTTCATGGAATAATGAAGAGGCCCCACTTTAGAGCCATTGGTTGTCTCAAGCCAGGTGATGTTCCCGCCACTTTCTGATTTCCTAGTACCCAGTTAACTAGAATGTGCTGTCTCTTCTCACTTTACAACCTGCTTCCCCTGACATAGAAACAAAAGGAACTCAAATTACGACTACAAAGTAACCCAAAATCAAGGTGATTTTTATTTATTATTTACTGAAACTAGTTTAATATGCATGCATACTCTAAATTCACCAGACTGTATGAAATTATGTTGTATCCCCTGCAACACTAGAAAGAGGCTGAAATATTTCCAATAATTTTAATACATGGATATTTGTTATCATGTAAACAAAACTATGAGGGATTAGAGCTCTTGGTTTTGCACCTACTAAACCAAAAATAAACTGATCAAAAGCCCATCTTCTCGATCTGGTGTTCACTTGAAACCTTATAGTTGGTAATTTGCATGCTGGGAATGTTGGAAGATGTTCCTCCTGTGCCTAACAACCACACAGGCTAGTTTCTATCAAATTTCCTCAAAACAAGCAGGACAAGTCAGTATGGATTTGTTGTTGTTTACCTACTTTTTAAAAATTCATCCTAACAACTTTGTTACACATGTATTTATCTTTTTTATTTTTGATCCATAGCTAGCTATATGCTACATCATGATGAGTGACTGTATTCATACTTGTATTTAAAATTACAACCTATGTAATTTTGCAATGGGACTGGAAACATAGCCGTGCGTGCACGATTTTGACACACAAAGACGTGTACAGTGTATTTTAATTCCTTAACCACAACTCTCAAATTAATGAGGCTTCAGTTAGTGTAGGGATTGGAATGTGGTGCATCCTTAATGAGTTGCCAGATGATTAGGGAAACCTTGTTATTTCAGCCTTAAACTCTTTCATGATTTTGCCTCAAATGAACCGGGGTTTGTCTTCCTATTTTGTCAATTACAAAAAGTAAATTAATAAGTAATTAAATGATTTAGGAAGATATACCCAGAAAAGTTATAACAAACATGGGGAAATACATAATAACTATAATTCAGTCTTTGGGCATAAGTAGTATTGCTAATGTATAAATAAGTTATGTCTTCTCAAGAAAGCATTCCAAAGGTTAATATTTTCAACACGCTTAAATTCAACCTAATGAACATCCAGAACATCCAAAACACAGGACTGTATTTCTCATTATTTATTTATTTATTTTATAATTTATCTGTTAACCGTTTATTTATCTCTCTATATTTATTTATTTATTTATTATTTATTTATGTGTGTGTGTGTGTGAGCACACGCACACGCGCATAATTAGAGGCCAGAAAACAGTGTTGAGTGTCTTTATCTATTCTTCTCTATATTTTTCAGGCAGTGTCTTACAATGAATGTGCAGTTGGCCAATTAGGTCAGCGGAGGTGGCCTGCATGCCCCTAGGACCCTTGTATCATTGCTTCTCACGCTGTAACTGCAGGAACACATTGCTGAATCCAGCTATTAAGGTGCATGCTGCGGATCTGAACTCAGCTCCTTCTGCCTGTGCAGCAAGCACTGTATCCACTCAGCTGTCTGTCCCTTGCTTTGAACTAGGTCAAAATGGCCGTCTCCCCTCTTCTGGCTTCTCTTCTGACTTTGAATGAGTGATATGTTGCTATGTTTGATCTTCTTCATTCTGGCTAATGAGATAAATAGCAGGTTTTCAAGGAAATGTTGCGAAGGCATAAATCCTAACTTCTCATTCTCAAGAGTAAGCTGTCAGGGGAGTGAACTCCGCTTGAGACAAAACTTATTCCATAGTAGGTCCATGTAGCTTTGTAACAAATTGATGAATCCACAAATGAATGAATCAGTTAGCATGTGTCTTCCACTGAATGTAGCACAGGGGTCCCTCCACACTGGGAGTTCCGTCCTCTCACAGTCTCTGCTGCTCTGCTCAGACAGGAGCAGGATAAAGAAGAGAGGAAGAGATTGCTTTGAAGAGGAGTAATTACTCTCTATCCTGATGGACTGGGGTGATTAGCAACCGTTTGCCTATGCCTTGCGGGGCGTACAGCCATGGTACCAAGTGCATCTGTGGATGAATTGTTTTCCATAGGAAGTCAATAACCAACACAGCCAGCTCTAAGCAATCATTCATCCACTTCAGAAGGAGGACGAAACTTGATTTGCTTTTCCTAGAGGTGACAAATGAGCATGAAATACAATTTATAGATTTCAAATACATCACTTCACCCTGCTTTTGGTTGTATTCCTACTGACAGCTTAGCGTAGTCAAAAATTGAACGTGGCCCAGTGAGATTGCTCGTTGGGTAAAGGTGCTTGCCATGAAGCCTGACTACACGGGTTTGATCCTTGGGTGGAAAGAGAGAATTGATTCCCACAGATGCTCTCTGAACACCCTATGTGTGCAGTGGCATGTGCATGTCCATATGCACACACATGCTAAATAAACTGTGTCATAACATTAAATGCACCTGCACCCTTTGACCTGCTCGAGATTCACGTATGGCTTCCTGACACAATTTTCAAAACTTGGCAGGAAACTTTATGATTTTTTTCCAGGTATCTACTGTGGTCCTTGATGCCATAGAAATGATACTGTTATTTGCTTTTACAATTCTTTTCCTGGATATGTTGCTTTGGGATTTGACCATCCACCTGCTTAGATGAGTCAGGAATAATAGGGTGCATATCACCACTTATGGGTAAATATTTTTCCATTATTTCTTTGATCCTAATGTGAAATGTGCTTATTGTATGTTATTCACCTTATATGTAATTCATGGCTGCTTGTTCCTTGTTTATTATTTGTCATTCACAGGCTAGACTCAAGCAGTGGTAATATGTTGCTTCCGGGAAATGCCATGTTTGCTTTTCTCAAGACTTATCTCCAAACAGCCACATGGCAGGTGCATAACAAATGCATTTTGTAATGACCCGGAAAAAGACAAAGTGGTAAAGACAGCCAATGGACACTCTGTTTTGCTCAAGCACAAATATTTTTCTCTACAAATGAAACAAGAGGCCATTTGCAAGCCTCTGGCCTGGAAATTAAAAACAAATTAAGCAAAATGTAATCAGAGCAAGGAAGTAAATTGCTGACCAACGTGGGTGGAAAAACTGCCTATTCCCAGTGTGGGATAAGTACCATCCTCTCTGAAAGCTGAGGGGAGGGCAATAAGTGTTTATCAATGCACAGCTCTTTGTAGGGCAGCACTAGTGAACGTTACCCCAGATTCCGAAACAATCAAAAGAAGGAAGATCACTGAGGCAGAAATAATAGTGAAAAGGGGGAGGAAAGTGATTAAAAGAAGAAAGTTATGACCACATATACTCTGGTAGAAGAAAGTCTATAGAAAAATGGAGTCAACGCCACCACTTGCCCCATGTTGTGTTCTTGCAGCTCAGTGAAACTTGCACAACGCACCATCTTTATTTGTTAACACAAAACAGTGTGACTCAATGCTGAGAGATGAAGACAACATTTTCATAACCAGCCATCAACTTACGACCTGAGAAACTGCTTGAAAACTTTGGCATTGTATTCTGAAGTTTATTCTGCAAGTTTATTTTTATCACCTTTTCCCGTTTTTAATGAAATCTGAAATTTTGGGGGAAAAGAATTTTCAAGCATTACACAAATTTAGTTTTCCTCCTGTGTCTGCACTGCTTATCAGAAGACCTTCCATTATCACTGCATGTAAATTTAAAGATAATTTCTTCTGTAAAAAAACTCACTTGGGAAACTTTACAGCATACTCAAGAAATATGTAAGTTCACGAGCTATGACAAGATCTGGGTTACGCACATTAAGAAGACACTTAAAAAAAAAAAGACACTTCAAGGAAGAGGATTATAGGACACCCTAGTTTAAGTCCTGTGAGATAACTGTACACAATCCTCTCCCACAAGGCAATGTAAAGCATCCTAATTCTAAAAGAGCATGCTACTGTGAGCTCTGCTCCCACTGCTGGGGATCCTGCTGGGCTTCTGTTAAGGGGATGTGAACCTATACAAGGGGGATTGAGCAATTAGCGATGTGGGACTTCAGTCCAGAGATGTGTATTTGAAATTTGTCTCTGCCTTGTGTCTCCGTGGTGCCCCAAAGGTACAACTCATTGAATATTTGGGGGCTTTCATTGCCTTTATGAGGGCGGGGACAATAAGCAAGCTGATACTTACTAAGTATGTAGTTTGTGTGGGGCACCATGCTACAAACGGAAAAGCAGTATTCTAGTCCATCGTATTAAAAATAACAATATTACTCCTGACAGATGTGGTTATGTTCATTGCAACAAAGAGATGAGGCTCAGGTTCCTAAAGTAATTCACTCAGGGTCACACGAGTAGTCAGTAGTAATGCTGCCTACGGCATACACTGCTTTTATGTGTGCGAGCGTTCTCAGGGTCACCTCCTGACGAACATGGGCTTTAGTGGATTTCTAGAAAAGAGATCAGGAAGAGGAGAAGAAAGAAAGAAGAAAGTAAAAATAGAAGGGGAAAGAAGGGGAAAAGAATATTTCCTAGTGGGACAGCGAGATGGCAACAAGAAAGAGGGTCCAAGGTTATAAAGACACTCAGTCATAAGGTGCTACACATAACAAGGCATTACATCAAAAGCAAGATATTCCTGAAGGAAAGGAAATGGAATCTTCAATCCAAAGCTAAGTACCCGTCTTCATTCATGTCAGAATTCCCATAATGGCCCAAGCTTCTTTTCTTCTTCTCTTAAACATTTAGCCTCTCATGAATGATTTTTTTTTTATGTCTTCCCATAAAATGAGTAAGAAAGAACAAGGGAAATGGACATAGAAATCTTTGACCGAATGATAGTACAGGTAACAACATAAATACATTCCCACACACTAGCTCTGAAAGGAGTGGATGCTAAGGCCGGTGAGAACCAGTGTACTGTAGCTGGTCCCCTAATAGATGCATGGCAGGCGTAACTTACATCTGAAACTCTCGTCAGCTACTATTGCACAAAAACCACCGGTAATATGTAATATCAATTAATGGCTACGATCATATCATCTAGTTTGCAAAATCGAAACATAGTATTTTTAAAGAAAAATGTTCCAGTTCAGGAGCGTTTTTATTCCTGTCACCATAGAAACCAATTAAATATCTTGGGAATATTTGAGCTACCTTAAAATTTTCTGGCTTACTGATAGCCTTTTTTTTTTTTTTTTTTCAGATGTAATCAAAACATACTTTCACGGTTGTTACAAACTGCAGAATAGCTCCTTTTAAGTCCCCCAAAGATCTATAATTTCCAAAGGGCTGCATCATTTAAAAACATCAGCTACTCCCAGAGAGAGCCCTGGTGATGACAGAAACAAGCATTTGTCTTTTTCGCTCATAAGAAACTTCTCAAGGAGTGATGTTCATCTGACCATGAGAAATCTCTTTATTCCACTGGAAATGATAAAGGCAGGTAGAGGAAGGGAGAACAAGGAGGAAAAGCTGTCAGTATACTTTAACAGGGAGTCTGATGAGAACAACACCGTTTCTGGTAAGATTTCAAGGTGTGTGCCTGATTTTCGGTTGAGTACATGTCAAGTTGAAAGCCAGGAAATTGAAAGAGAGAGCTCACGCTAATAAATCAGTTCTGAAAACTAGTCATTGGAATGTACCCACATTCTTCATCTCTTCCTCCAGCTGCACCAATGTCCTGGTAAGTGTGTTTTACTTTTACTTACAGTAATGCACTGTGGTAAATTGGCAGGTAGACCAGGGTGTACTGGAGATTAATGAGTCTACTGCTTCATGTGGTCTTGCTAATATATTTGGCTATTAAAGCTTTCCTCAAAAGACTATGGGGTTTCTCTCAAAGAGGATCTGAGGATTAGTGAAGTGAGAATCCCTTCTGCTGTAAGATGTGGCAAGAGTGAATCATCCGGGAAGAAGACCTCCTGCTAACTAGGAGGTCTGGTTCATGTGAAAGTTTCCTTCTTTCTTCACTTATGTAATGACAGGCATTTGATCATCTCTAGGTAACTTTCAAAGAGAATGTGCTTAATGGCCATGTTGCTAAGTATAATCACTCATTTATCTGCCATTTTTACATTCTCTTTTCTTCTTTTTCTTCAAGAAGCAGCCAGCAGCAACACAAAACTGTTATCTGAAGAGTTATGTTCTATGATTGCATAGCCAATGATATGTCTGCTTCTTGGGCTAATTTCATCATTCAGAAGCAGCACAAATAGAGGCTAATATCTAGTTTATAAATGTACTTTTTAAAACATGGTACTTTAGACTAGTGGTTTAAAAACAAGCATTCATATTCTCTCTCTCTCTCTCTCTCTCTCTCTCTCTCTCTCTCTCTCTCTCTCTCTCTCTCTCTCTCTCTCTCTCTCATGATTCTATGGTTCAAGAATCTAGAAGAAGTCCAGTTGGGTAGATAGGTTTCAGACATGCATGCTATCAGCATGGTGGTATTCCACTTCTAACATGATTTCTTCACTCCGAGAGTCAGAGTTCTCTGGTGATTAGGGATCTTACCAGCCTCCATAATTCTTCAGGAAGTCACTGGAGTGGGATTACATTATAAGAGTTCTAATCTGCTTTAAGCCTGTCCAAAAGTCTCTTCAGGCCCAGGTACATGTCTTTATGGAAAGAATAAGTCTATGAAGACACAGCCATCCAAAAAGGTGGCTGACAATTATGTAGGGGCTGCTGTGAGTGTCACAAGGCAGCTCACAGTTTGGCCTGTTTTAAGGCATTACAGACAAGGTAAATATATATCATATATTGTTCTGATTATTTCTGGCTTACCTTTGGGATGATTAGCTTTTATTGTCAACTTCATATAGGGTAGAATCACCAGGGAAGGAGTCTCAACGAAGAGTAGTCTAGCTTAGTATAAGTCTGCCTGTAGGCTTATCAACAGATGATTAACCTCACTTACCTCAATTACCGTGGGAAGGCCTGCCCATTGTGGGCAGCACCATTCCTTACGCAGGAGATTCTGAATTGAGTAAGAATGGAGAAAGAGAACTGAACACTAGCACTCATGCACGGATGGCTCTCAGTTCCTGATTACAGATGGGATCTGACCAATATGTTGAGCTCTTTCCACTGTGATATCCTTGCTAGGATGAAATGCAATTCAGAATCATCAGTCAAAAGAAACCTTTTCTCCCTTAAATTGGTTTTGTTAGTGTATTTTTAGCACAGATGCAGGAAAAGAAACTAAAATATTCTTTTGCGTGATCATAAACACCATCAGTGAAGTAAAGTTGGTTTCTGTGTTCTAGCAATTGGTTCCCAGTGGTACAGTTTTAGGAGTGTCCCAGGCTCTCTGCTTTCTGTTATACACTCCAGCTGCCCCTGCACTTCAGCATGACTTCCCAACTGTGGACTGCACCCTTTCAAACTGTAACCTGACATAAACTTTTCTTCCCTTTAAATTGTTCCTGTCAGGTATTTAATCACACTGACATAAAAGTAACTAATACATCAGCACTCTGATATTTATGGTCCATATAAAACTTATCTGTTCACCTTGGTACAGGAAGACTTTTGGGGCTTGGATATATCTCAGTTCGTAGAATGATTTCCACCTTATGCAGAGCCCTAGGCTTAATCCCGGCCACACATAAACCACATATGGTGGTTTGCACCTGTAATCCCAGTCTTGGGAACTGGAGGCAGAAGGGTCACAAGTAGAAGGTAATCTTCAACTATATAGGGAACTGCAAGCCAGCTAGAAACTGTATGAAAGCAAATTTAGAAGTTTACCTTTCCTTAAAATTCAAGATTGTGAGCCTGATTCAAATAATTCCTTCTTCTATTGGTTGATAATGCTTCCCATGAATATGGATGTGCTCGCGTGACAGTGAAACAATTCTCTCAACATCTGGCCAAGCACTCTTTTCAACATCTGGTCAAGCACTCTTTTCAACATCTGGCCAAGCACTCTTTCCCTATCCTCAATCTTTCCACAATGGGCCAGACTCCCACAAACTCCATACAAACAAACTCCATTTGACCTCCTATCTAAATACTTACTCTGATGATGTATTTTTATAATAGTATGTTTTTATTTATTTTCAAGGAATCATTTGTCTTAACACAAACTTAGAATGATAGAAAAATAATATAAACTAATATGATCAACAAAACGAATCTTCCTTGAGGAACATTGGGGAGCATCTAACACCTGTTAAGTATCAATGTCTGTACTAAAATATCAAATTTTTGTTTTATGTATTTATCTATTTGAATTTAGTATGTTTTAAAAAATGGACAAGAATTAGCAAGCTAGAAATTTTAAAAAGCACTCAGAAAAAGAGAATTTGCTGGAGAACCACTAAGAAAAAGGATCATTAAAATTTTTAATGTTTGAATTTGGTTTTTTCCATATTTTTGTTCCTGTACATACATAACACTGCAAACATTTTACAGGTTATTAAATATTCTCATGTATTATTTTGAAGGGCTACATAGAATTTGATTTAATAAACATGCAACCATGTGATTAATCAATTACTATTAATAGATATTTTCTTATGATCACTTATATAATATGACTAAATATAGACTAATATTTTTATACATTATTTTTTCCAGTCATGAAGTAGAATTAACATATAAAACAGTATGAGTTTTGTAACCACTTTTGAGATACACCATTTAATTATTTATATGAAGGAAAGAAACTACAAGTGCAGGTTTTTATCAAGGATGGTAGAGCACATATCCTTAGGTTTTCCCTCTCTTGAAACGATGCTTCTAGGTGATTGCTGGAAACTGTGTGCTCTGTGTGCAAACATTGCTTTCATTCATGGTAGAAAAGCTATGTCTTCTTTCTTCTATCCCTTTCATTTGGTCATTTGCTTATCATCTTTGAAAATCCAGTCGTCTGATAGAGCGGTGGTTTGAATAAAAATGGTTCCCATAGGCCCATAGGAAGTGGCACTATTAGGAGATGTTTCCTTTTTGGAGTAGCCTTGTAGGCGTATCCTTATTGGAGGAAGCGTGTCACAGCGGGTAGGCTTTGAGGATTCAGAAGCTCAAGCGAGGCCCCTTGGATCACATCCCCCTCCTCATGGATGCCCATCCAGCCTTAAAACTCTCAGCTATGTCTCCAGCACCATGACTGCCTGCACGCTGCCACGCTTCCTAGCATGATGAGAATGGACTAAACATGTGAACTGTCAGCTAGCTCAAATTAAATGTTTTCCTTCATAAGAGTTGCCGTGGTCATGGTGTCTCTTCATAGCAATAGAAACCCAAAGTAAGATAAATAGGCTGCCAGTTCATACTCTTGCTCCAGTTAAATTATAGGCATTTTCTTTTTTACTTGTACTGCTGCTTGCTTACGTACAGTTTCTATTTTCAATTACATGTTGGAATAAAAGGCCATAAAGCAATCTGTATCTGTTACTCCCATACACACACAGGAGACACCCTACGTCCCTACTTTAAGCTAGAAACAATTAAAAGACTAGAAACTCTCATGTGCACAGCATTTCAGAGGCCATGGGCTGAGAAACGTAGGCGCAGCAAAACATATATCCACTATTTACTATATCATCAATACACAGACTTTTCTTTCATCCATTTATCATTAATTGTAGGAGGTTAAAAATAGTTCATTGCATAAGAAACTCAAATTTGTTAAACTGGCATTTAAGAAGCTTCCACACTCATGTGCTTTCTTTTTTCCTTCCATTTAAGCATTAAGCATCACACAGGGGCTGGGGACATGGCTCAACGGTTAAGAGCACGGACTGCTCTTCCAGAGGACCCGGGTTCAATTCCCAGCACACACATGGTGGCTCAATATTGTATGTAACTCCAGCTTCAAACCTGACACCCTCATACAGGTATACATCTGGGCAAACACCAATGCACAAAAAAAGAAGTAAGTAAATTATTGAGGCAGAGACAGGCAGATCTTTGTGAGTTTGAGACCAGCCTGGTCTACAAAGTGAATCCAGGATAGCCAAGGCTACACAGAGAAACTGTGTCTCAAAAACAAAACAAAACAAAAAAACATTACCCAGCATTTATGACCGTTAATGAGGATGCTCCACGTAGAAATGGAAGCTAGCCTCAAGAGCAGACTTGGGGACAGGAGTGGCATCATTTCTCTATGACGATGGTAGAACTTCCCTGTCATTTCTGGGCCTCACATTCAGGACTGAGTTCCCGCATCCCACAGGATCATGGCATTAGTGTAGTTACCAGGGAATTCTTTTACATTATTAGAAACCAGCAAAGTCCATGTAAAATAGACATTCACTCACATATGGATTTTTAATTTATTTAACAATGATAGACTACATGAATCTTTGTTATCTGTTTTACCTGCAAAGTACTTTTATAAAAGTAGAAATATGCATCAAAAAATAAAAATCTTTAGAATCCATTTAGGTTTTTTTTTTTTTTTTTTTTTTTTTTTTAAGAAAAAGAGAAACATGACTTTAGGAATATAGATGTTTTGGGAGACATTTTTTTATTCCTGTTGAATAGCAAAGTGTTTGCCGTTCAACTACTCATTTCTTCCTTTTTATTCCAGTTCACTTCGGTCATCTTTAGTATCAAGTGGCACTCTTCATGCTGAACTGATAGACGTCAGAGAATGAAGGAGACACTACGATTTACAACAAGTGGTACACAGGCACTGACACAATGTAATCAATAAATGTATATTCCTATCAATATTGACATTCAAGTTTTATAAAGCACAGAAAAGCTTTTTCTAATGTAAGATGGGATAGAATATAGGCCATCTGAAACAACAATGAGTTTTGAGGGTGTGTATGTGTGTGTGTGTGTGTGTGTGTGTGTGTGTCCATGTTTGATGTGGGGATGAGAGGCATAACAGAGGCTTGAGATGGGGAATGGCCAAGATGCATGTTTACATTGCATGTGGCGGTAAGAAGTTCCTCAGTATAACAGAGGTCAGACAAAACAGTTTGCAGCCAAATTTAAAGTAATTTTCTATTTCTGTAAAGGACTTTGGCCATGAATGACTGACTGCAGAAAGCATTTATTCCAAGATGTAGCTATATACTCAGGCTTTTGTTTCCCACATCTAACTTGGCTGTAGGATTGCAAGAGACATCAATTCTTGCCTTCTTGTTATAGTCAAGGTTGGACAGTCAGTGATGAAGTATGAATGCAGAGAGCAACACCTTAAGCACTGGGAATCTCTTACTTCTACAACTGCTCTGCTTAGCTGCATTTTATCTTTATATAAAAAGCCTGTGCTCAAGGAAGCCCTGGCCAGTTGGCTCGGATGAATTTACCAATTAAGTCAAGTGATTGTTTTTTAGTCGAAATGCTCAAGGAGCCTGAGATTGTCATGTAACTGAATGCTTCTTCTGCCTAGTCATGTGATCTTTATAAATCATTCACCACGTCATTTATCTGTAGGCAACTATGAAATAACAATGTCCAACTCATAAAGTAAGCTTTGTTGTTATCCAACGGAGCCAAAACTAGCCCACAGTCAGCATTTCCTAAGTGTAATGAGCAGGTTTGCCATCGCAGAAGATTAATTATGCTGTAGATCTAAGCAACATCAAAATAAAGGGAAAAGGAAGGCCCCAGTTCTAAGGATCTCTTAAAGCTGTTCTAAAGCAAGAAGGAGACAAAACTTGTCATGTGTAATCAGAGGAGGATCTGTTTTTTCACATGGGCATTTTGGAGAACTAACATTCAGAGGAACAAATTTAAAAATTAAGTCAAGTACTTATTTCTGGCTCAATATGTTTTTAAGTAACTCCTAACATTGGATCTAGAATTTGCAGCTATAGATCAAGATAAGTATTTCCAGTTTTATCCATGAGAACTAGATACTAAACGATAAAAGTGGCACCAGTACAGAATAGGCAATGTGATGTTAGTGGCTTAGTGGCTGTAGGGTTGAGGAGAAGCTCTGATGCCAACGACCTCTCCTGTGTTAGAGATAAGAAATGTTCATCACGGAGAGCCCATATATTACATGGGCTTTGCCACTATCTGTGTTTCTTGGGGGGTGGAGCTGGAGCAAGGTGTTTGTTCTATTTGTTAAAGTTATCCAACAAGATTAAATTAAGAAAATGTGCTGCAACATCAGTATTAATGAACTGTCTAAATGGGAATACAGACAAAAGTATGTCAAGTGCCATAGAGGTAGTGGGGAGGCGGGGCAGTGTTCAGTGAGCAAGATATGAGTCCAGTACTGCTGCTGTCCATGTGAGGGCTAACGGAGTTCATATTACATCCAAGAGCCCAATTTCATCATTTCAACATGCTACAATTCAACACAGATAGTTTATAGTCTCCCTTGCAGTTCGAACATCATATGACTTTTTCTATATTAAAGGATCAGTTCTACACTGGTTATGGGAAAATCAAACTTTATTACATCATACTTCATGTACCAAATACAACATTTCAAAGAAGTCATTCTTCACCACCACGTGGCAGTGGAACATGACTTTTGGATTGTATGTTCCGTTTCTCTTCAGCAATGTATACAAAGACTGACCGCTGTTTAAAGGCGTCTGCAATGTTTCTTTGTGCAAAGTGAGAAATGTCTTCATTTACATGCTGACATTTCAGATCTCCTGAGGTCTAGGTGAGCTAGTGACACACACAGTGCAGACGGTCTATGGTACCTGAGAGCTTCCAAATTATAGCAAACCGATGCTGTTTCTAAACACACAATCACAATTTTCATGATGCAGCTGTCCTTGACACTCAGTGCTTCTCAGCAACCCCTTTATCAAATTGGTGTTTCCTTGAAGGCAAGTCTGTTAGAGCCGCATTAGACTCTCAGACCCTTCCAACCCAGGCTCAATTGCCAATGGCACCTCTAAGATTATATTTACTCCTTGGAGCTAAAATGTAAAGGTCACTTTGTTTATTAAAGCTAAGCCTTGAAGCTAAATATCTTTGCTCGCTGTTCCCAAAGAGGGAAGATGTCATGAGAATTTTATTTTCTTTAAAAGCCCAGTTATGTTTTGTGAATATATTTTTGCTTTAACTCCAGGTATGGGATACAGGGCTGCTTCAGATTGTCCACAGCAGCTAGGATTTGTCTCACACTCTAGGAGGCATGTGATTTTTCCCAGATGAAGATGGTTTACGTTTGAAATTCTGAAAACTTTGAGAGGATACCAAAATGCCACAGCCCTGAGAGAATTGCAGCAGATGCCGCTTTCCCGTGTGGCTGCCCCTGCTGCTGCTGCTGCTGGTGGTCCCTGCTGCTGCTTTCACCATTTGCTAAACTGCTGGTTGCTGGTTGGAGATATCCTGACGATGAAGGTTGGAATTGGCCCAAGGAACTTGACACCCCTAACCAGCAGGAAGGAGTCTGAAAACATCTATGACTCCTTTCCCCTCTGTCCTTCTTTCTCCCCTACAATTGGGGGGTTAGAAGGGATTGGGGAGGAGAAGGGTGGTACGTAAAAGAACCCGAACAAGTAACCAAAAAGTATAGTTAGAAGGAGATGGTAAAGGGAGGGAATGGGGGGAGGGCTCTTGGGGATAGAAAGTCATTGATTAATTGATATGAAACTGGCTCCAAATTAAATTAAATTTGGCTTGTCCTAGTTAACCTAGAGTTTTCACTTCAAACCAAGAATAAATTTTACCGAGAAGCAGCAGCCTTTTCAGCTAGGACAACAGTCACTTTTCACACTGAGCACCCTAACTCTAGGAGATGGGGTGGTCAGATTATCTACTGGGGAGAACAATGCCATGTTGTTCAGAATCTCTGTACAAGCTGGGCTCTTCAAATGCCTCCCAACACCTTGAAACTCATAGACAAGGGAAGCTAACTACAGATTGATCCAGCCACAGCAGCATAGCACCGGCTAACAGCTATCTTTCCTTTGGAGACTGATAGACAGGAAGCTGCTATCCTGTGATAGTGAACTTGACCTAACCAGTGCCCTCTCCCGCTCAGCTCAGCATGTACTCTTCTGCAACTTCCCTGAAGACTGCACACAGGCCCCACACTTCTGCCCCCTCCCCAAAACTCAGAATACAACGCTTTTTCAGTTTGGTATCTTTTTTGAGGCTTTTTTTTTTTTTTTTTTTGGATGTGCCAGAATATATGAAAAATGGATTAGGAACAAATAGCCCGATGCATCCATGAACTTTTAAACCAGATCTGCTGAGGGAAAACATGCAAAAAGAAACATTTCGTTGACCCTTGGGATAAAATGTCAATTCAAATCCTATCCAGCTCCATCTCTGCTATGTGTCTACACTGACCTAGACAGGAGGCCAATTTGCTTATACCACTTTTGAACCATGCGATCAGCCTCTACCAACTGATGGCTTTCTCAGGCCAGAGCTCCAGTTGTACAAGCTGTGTACACAGGAGCCATCACATACCCTGAGTAGCCCAGGCTAGAGAAAGCAAACCTTACAATAATAATAATAATAATAATAATAATAATAATCCTCCAGAAGACAATTATATAAAAGAACAGTAGGTAACCCAGACTAAGAAGTAAAACTACGTATATTTAACCTCTCGGAGATGTGAGGTGCCATTCCATAATGAGGCTACCAGGGGAGCTGCTTTGTGTCCCTTTGCTCAAATATGTCCTACCAAAAAGTGTAGTATACTTGTGTGTATGTATGTGAGAGAGAGAGAGACAGAGAGAGAGAGAGAGAGAGAGAGAGAGAGAGAGAGAGAGAGAGAGAGAGAGAGAGACTGAGACCAAGAGACAGAGAGAATGAGTGTGTCACAGCAGACACACGAAGGCCAGAAGATTTGTGAATGTTAGTTCCTTCCTTCCATAATGAATCCTTGAGATTGAGCTCAGCCCAGCAAGGTTATACAGCAAGGACTTTCCCTACTGGGCCATTTCATTGCCCCACTGGGATTAAATTCAAGAATATATCTATGCATGGGAAGGCAGAACTGCTGCACACATTTCACAGATGACACGTTTAGCTATAGGATCAAGCAGAGCTTATTATAGGAATCAGAAGAGTCTGCTGTCCCACTTGGCTGCAAATTAGAGATGGGGCTCCTGATGTCACTGCAGCAATAAAACAGCACAAACCACCTCATTTGCAATTAATCGCATAAATTGTGTCATTTGGGATTGACCTGTAGCGGGTGTGTCTTCTAATACATTAGCTCAATATTGATCTCGGTGATTCCACAACGGAGACTCCCTCCTCAGGTGACTTTAGGTTGCATCAAGTTGACCATTATAACTAACCACTACTCACATGTAAGATGGATTTGCATGGTTTGAAAGTTTTTACTCTAAAATAAAACGCCTCTTTGATGTAGGTGATTTCAAATAATGGATCTTGTCTTTCAAGGATGATATTCTGGCTTCTGGTTTGTGAGAGCAGAATTCTTTTCCACCAGATCAGAGGTAATGTTTTCTACAGCCTGCAGCATAATACGAAACCAACCTAGAGCAGAGGCCTTGGACCCACAGACCCATTCACTAGAGCAGGAACAGCCAGCTTCCTGGTTTAATAGGGGAAATGTAACCAATGCACCAATAGATCAAACTCATGTTTCAATGACAAATAAGAGTTTTATGCTATTTTATTAGTTCTTTGATAATTGCATACGTACATACAGTGTGTTTTGATCATATTCATGAGATCAAAGCCTTTCCTCTAAAAAGTATATTTTATATCATTAAAAGAAAACACACTCGCTTAGAGAATAAAGAACAGTGGGGAGATAGGCAAAACAGTACCTAAATCCCATTTATTGAAACTAGTTTTTAAACCCAAAGCCATTTCCCTACAAAGGCACATGTAAAAGCATGTATGGTTCTCTCATGGCTTGGTGCTAGTTTTCAGTTCACAGTGTTCTTTGCATTGGAATGATTAGACTGTGATCTAGCATGGCTGAAGGTGGTTAGAATCCAAGCTGTTCTGGACCTTGGTGATGCTCATTAAGTCTTCTCCATCGATCAGCTCTTTAGGTCTCATTATCTCAATGGCGAATCTTGTCTTCCCTCTGTATATTGCTTATCGACTGAGGTGAAGGATGCAGGTGGAGGAGGATATTCTCTAAACTTATAAGCAGGTGATAAAAACGGGTTTCAAAGGCAGTGCAAAGGGATGTCGTGGGATAGACTGCCATGAGATAGATGAGGAGATCTTCTCAGCTCCCAACATAGGTCTGCGGCAAAGAATTGCTGGAGAAAGTTTCCTATTACAGTTGGTTTCTACACGGATATTTCTCATACCAAAATCTCCAAATATCTACAATATAGATGACTCCTGGTAAAGAAAATGGCATATAACCATTTAACGATCTGCTTATCTTACAAGCTGAATGTGAGTCGGATACGGGGCTGATTTTAAAAAAAGGAAAGGAAAAGGAAAGCATTTTGAACCCTTGGCATTGAAGAAGAGAAAGGGGATCTAAACTAATGGATGCAAAACAAAGAGGGAAGGGAAGGAGGTGATAATGTTACAGTAGAGAAAATCTTTTATTTTAAAAATGAAGATTGTGTGCTTGGGGACTAATTTGGCTATTTTCTCTATCTGCTGCATTTGGAAACATAATTAACAACTGTGAATAGAAATAATTAATCTCTTGCTCTTGGGGAAAATTTACAGTGAAATGCTATTTGTCAGAAGAGACAATAGGGGATTACGTTTTGAAAATTTAGACATCTGTAAACATTCCTTATGAAGGAGAAAGTTCTAGGTCAATGGTATGGAGGTGGTTGCAATGCTTCCTAAGTTTCTGAATTGATGAGAAATAGAAGATAAATTAGCTACTCTAGTCTTACTCTGTGAAAGCCAAGTATTTAGAAAATCCATAACCTTGTTGAGAAATTTAGAGACAAGTAAAGCTGTTCACATAATCATTGGGTAGACACTACATTTATATCACCAAAGGAAAAATTTACCCCAGAAGTCACGAACTGAGCCCTAGGTATTTGGAGAGTTAATCGTGGGAAAGATGGTATTTTTCTTTAATCAATGAGAGACAATGTATGAGTGTGGGATGCAGATTTCATGAGCCTCTTAGCCCTTTGATCAGAATTATAATGGAACATAATTACAATTATCTTTCTGATTTTCCTTAACTTCATATTCTCAGATTAAAAATTCTTGGACTTAATAATATTTCGCCAACTCCTAGGTTCTAATCGTGTGTCTTTCATTGCAAGAGGTATAAATTTATGTTTTACCCATGAGTGAGGTAGACATGGTGCTCCCGCTAAAGACTAGCATTTTCTGTGGGTCTTTTTTTCTCAAAATCACTTGATAAGCAGAAATGCACCACATGTTTACCAAGCCTTTAAACACTTGCACTGCCTCAACACCTGCCCTTCCTTGGCTGCTGAGAAGGAACTAATGACAATGGCTACTTTCTGCACAAAATTCCTAACAAATTCCTGTCTGTGCCCATATAACATCCGAACTCTTCCTCATGTTCCATGAAAGCTTTTATGATCGGATGCCCGCCTTCTTTCCTCAGGGAATTCAATTTCTCTTCATCACAGCTTGACGGTGCCCTCACAAATACTCTGGAGTGCTGTAGGTTCTTCTCACTGTCTTCGGCTCATGCAGACAAGTTTTGCATCGCCTTCTAAGAAGACGTCAACTGTGCATTCATGATCCCACGTAGAGATGATCTCTCATCCAATGACTTTCACAGCTCACAGCCAACATTAAGGAGAGGACTTCAGTCAGAAGCTTTGAGAAACTCTGTTTCTTCTCTATAAAACCTTTAAATAGCAGAATTTTTTCTAAGTGTTTCCCAAAAGTCAAGAAACTATAGAGAATTTATACCATGCCTATTGTATCTTATCTTTAAAATATTATCTCATATAGGGAAAAGATTCAATAAAGTCTAGTTGAATTACGTAACTAGTGTAGACTTGTGGAAGACAGAACTGAAGTCCTTGGTTCAGGTTCGTGAAACACTGACAAAGACTGTTCAGTAGTCTAAATATGTTTTAAATATTAATGGGTATCTGACTTGCCCCTTTAGATATACTTCATAGCACACCCTTTCATGCCACTTCATCCATACCTCAGAGGAGAAAGCAAAGTCACACTGTTCCTTGTCATAGGGCAATGACCAGGTGTGACTTTAGGACATATTCTTTCTTCAAGAGAAAACTTATAGCTAGGAGATGGGCATTGTACAAGCAGGATGACTTGGTTCCAGTTCCCAGAATCCATGCTAAGGTAGTATAAGAAAACTGATTCTACATTGTTGTCCTCTGATCTCCATATGTACTCTATGGCAAGTGAGCTCACATATATTCACAGATACACACACACACACACACACACACACACACACACGCACACACGCACACGTACACACTGACATTAATTAATTAGTTAATTAAGAAAAATAAAAAGTGCTTCCCCAACTTAGTAGTACACAACTTTACAAGTAACAAGAGGCACAGGAGGGCACAGTGACACAATGGCATCTTTGCTTCTTCTCAGGCACATAAGGAGGTCTACTCTGAAGATCTAAAATAGAACTTGCACATTATCTACGAAGTGAGTAAACCAAGCTAGGGATTCAATGGTTCACAAGCAGATAATCAGTAAATGCCACAGTTTTCAAGTGTTGTAGGATGAAGGGTATAAACAGTCAAAGGAGTTAGAATGTTCGGTAAGAACAAATCTTCTTGGAGGAGAGATGTTGTAAGCTGCATCCAAAGTTCTAGATTGCAGGTGAATAGAAGCATTTTATTGTAATCAGAGGCCAAATCAAACTACAGTTTTGTCCCATGAAACCTTAATAATGTAGCTAATAAATATTTGGTCAAGGATAAATTCAACTTCACAAATAAAAGAATGAAAATTAGCTAGCCACAAAACAGTAAAAATGTCTTAAATTCATTCAACAAAATAAATGTATAATTACGTATCATCATCTATAACACTGCATACAAAAGAATAACATTTAAAATTCATATGATCAAAGAAATATCAAATAGAGAAATATGTAGTGAGAAAGAATTAATATAATTTAAAAGGTTTTTAAAATAAATGATGTTTCAGTTGCTTAGGAAATCTAATTAGTGCACAGAAATCCCAAAGTATTATATGTACCAAGCAATACTAAAATTATAGATGTCTTTGTGTGTGTATCTGTGTGTGTGTGTGTTTCTATGTGTGTGTGTATCTGTGTACATGTGGTAAGAGTGAGTGTGTGTGTGAGAGAGATAAAGGTGTGGTTTGTGCAAATTCATACCTATGCACTCCACACACACACACACACACACACACACACACACACACACACACACACACACAGAGGTCATTTTATGCCATATTCCTCTGAGAAAGATCCTTACTGAATCTGGAAAAACACTGCAGGCCAGAAGCCCAGGCCATCCTCCTGCCTCTGCATGGCACAGCACAGACATGACATTCACTCAGGTGGCTGTGCTAGAATTTTTGGGTTTGTATATGGGTGCTGAAAATTTGAATATAGGCCCGTGCCTGCTGAATGGTCTTACTAGTCATTATTCTAGCCCCAAACATATTGACTGTTTAATGGACATGTATTACAATAGCTCCTCGCATAGGATTGTACTGCATCTTTCCAAGGTGAAAATCTACTACGTGGGCAGTAAGTACATTCATAAAATGGTATTCATTTACATAGATGCCTGCAGACCAACTCCTGGTTATTAAATTGTTCTGACCTTTCATGGATATATTAAGATTACATGCACACTGAGAACATGAGAAATAGAATTGCAAAACTATATGATTCAATTGTGATTAAGATTCAATTGTCTGAACCTATAAAGGCTTCTTAATGCAAACTGTATCACTCTCCAAACCTTCAAAGGAGATGAAAAGATACTTTAATCTCAATACACAAATCTAAAATCATTCACTGTGCTCAGTTGCTAATAGACATTATAGCTGGAAATTAAACTAAAGGGGTATTTAAAGATAACAAATCAACTGGGTAGATTAAAAGATGTTTTCCAACAATCATTAGACAGATTGCCTGATAAGAGTGATGAGGGACCAGCTAGGAAGATTTGAAAGGATTAACTGACTCCAAGGTAGCTTGCCTTAGATTCCACTGCCTTCGGGGCTGCTTTGCAGAGAGGAACAGCTGCAAATTACTACTTAGTTTTACAAAGTAAAGGTCAAAGAAAGAGAGCACGTTGCAGTAGACATCAATGGAACTAGAATATGTTAAGTAGAAAGGACCCCATGGCATTTCTATGTGATCTTAAGGTTATTACCCACTTAACTCATTTAAAAAAAGATCCCAAAATGCTAAGAATTTTGTTCTCACATTCCAGAAAGAAGTGACAAGTTGCCCAAGGGCACTCAGTCTGTGGACTGGCTTGCCATTTGTAGGCCCCAATCCTGAGTTGAGCCAACAGAGAAAGGAGGGTTATAGGTCCAGGTATCATCTGGGTATGGCATTTGTAAGTTGTATGTATGTATCTTTGTATTGCATCTAAAGGGAACACAAAGAGAACTTCATGGAAAATTCGTAATGCTGGGTATTTAGAATAATACAAAAGCTACAAACTAGACAGTACTTTAGGACTAAAGTCTACAGAGGAGGTCTTAGAGAAGGAGGGACCTCTATCTTCCCAGCTACCCATTCCACATGTGTAATTGCTTGGATAATGTCAACACTGTCTCTCACTCGCTTTCTTACCATGCTAAAATTGAAGCTAAGACCTTATGCTTTAATTTGCCTAGTCTTGGATAGAATACCAATAAAGACGCCAGAAGAAAGCATACGTTGTTCAGCACTCTTCTCTGACTAACTCAAGATACTCAACTAGCTGTCCTTTTTGCATTTCTCTTTTTTCTCTTTAGGTCACTTCTACAGCCCTCTGGCTTGTGCTGCTATATAGGTAAACATTAGCATCAGAAAGGTTTTTGCCAGGCTAACAGTCTCCTTTGAAAAAAGGAAGGAGGAATGAAAGAGACAGGAGAGGGAATTCCATCTGTTAGGAGGATGCAGCCTGCAGATAAAAAACTTTCTCTTCCTAATGTTTATGTCTGGACAGAACCCAATTAGCAGCAGTGAATATTAAGATACCTCTTTTGAAAATGTGAACTCCCCCTTTAAATGTCACTTAGACTTGAGACAATGAACAGTTTCATTGACTAAGCACTGTGAGTCTGGGTTACATCTCCCCTCCAAGAGCCCCAAGGTCCTATTGCTTGTCCATCCCTTTTCAGTTCAGATGGTGAGTTTGCAGATCCATGTAAGAAAAGTGATTTCTCTTGGCTGGTGATTTTTGGCTGTGGTTTTGCAGGCTTTTCACTGAGATATAAAACAGAGGTCCTGACCACTCGGAGTCATTATGGCTCCCTGGAAACTTTCTGCAAGGGTAGTGATATTAACAGCAATTGCCCTGGCTGGATTCCATTCCTAGTAATTGCATTCCACCAGGCAGTTTGTAACAAAAGCCTCTTTCCATGCTGCCTTCTTCAGCATGTCTGCCAGTAATACACTGACTGGCAGCTGATCTCCAGCTCCTTCTGGGTCAAAACAGTTTCTGCAGTGAAGGCCTTTGGAGAATACAGTGAATCTGGGCTGCCACAGCCTACTTTCTCATCTGGAAGCTTCTCCACTGGTTTGCAAAGTCAATACATACTTCAGTCTTCCTAATTTCAAAGGGGCAACCTAAACTTCTCTTCTGGGGTTCTTCAGATGGCTGGGGTAAATCACGTTCCCTCAAAGCTTTCTCTGTATGGAGTTGATGTCATTTCTAAGTCTTAAAATCAGCTCAATAAATGCACTTGATTTTGAGTTTGTGATTTCTTGGTCCCTGTACCCATGCATGGAGCTAATAGGATATGCATTATCATGCATATTCATGAATAAAAATAAAACATGGCACCCAAAGCTGTATGAGTTTGCATGTTTATCAGACTAGGGGATAGTTTGGGTGAAGTGATTAGATGTTTTATGTTGGCTGAGGTAGGAATAAAAATGAGACAATACTGTTGCTTTATCTCTGTTGCAAATCTTCGTTCTCATTATGAAATTCCCTTTGCTCTATGGGTGGCAATTTCCAAGCACATTTTTGGGGAAACAACTTCAAAACAATGACTACAAGGAATCTGCTTCTTGCTGTATTATTTCCTCCATTTTCATGTTTGTTTGCTTTTAAAAAATATATCTCAACCAATGTCTTTTTTGCTAATATACAAGTACATAGCTCCCTTCTCATGCATGCTGGGCCAACCGAGGCATTGACTGAGGTAGTGTTCTAGCCTCGACCCAGATTTATCAAACAGTGCACTGTCTTTTCATAGGCGGCTGCCTTTTCCTGTTTTAGTAACAAGAGACAAGAGAGTCTGCAGTTTTGCATTTTCTAGATGGCATGAGTTCTAGATCCAAGAACTGGTTCTGAAATGAAATACAACCTACTATGCTACTAAGAAAAAAATAAGTCAGATCTCTTCAAATATCCTTTTGTGCTTAAACTCTGCAGCGTAGACTCTTTAGCCATCTTAGCCTAACAGAAGGCCTGTTGTCCCCAGTAGCAGCGAGTCTTTACCTGTAATAACATGTATAGGCTAGGTTCTGTGGAAAAGTATCCTTCTCGGCAATTGTGCTATGAATGTTTCTTCAGAAGACATACCAGAATAAATATCCAGTTTACTTATAAGTTTGGAAAAGTAAAATCTTGTGCTAGTAAAAATCTCATAGTGTACTACACAGTATACTCAGGGGTTTAGTAATGGTATGTTTTACCCCAACAGGACAGGAATTTGAAAGATTACAACAGCAGAATTTAAGCCCAACCTTCTAAGTTAGGATGACTTAAAAGAGCAGGTTGACTCCGCACACCACTGCACAAGTTTGCAGGTGACAAGGTGGCTTGTGGTGGTTCAGACTCACTGCGTTTGCCAAATGACTTCACTGTCTTTTGACCCAAAAGTATATGTCTATACATTGGCTATGTTGTTTTATTTAGCGGCCATCGCTCTCTGGTGCTATGTTCCCCCAAGGCACAAAGAGTACACCCTCCCACCTCTGCACCAGGAGCATTGTCTGGGAACTACATGGAGAAACATCACCGCAGCAAACACTCCCAGTGCAGGGAGGAGGATGTTTCCCTCTTCCTCAATTCATTCAGCCCCTGTCTTGCCAAGTGACATTGTTTGTGCCACTTTTGGTCTGTTTGTTGCAAAATTTTAAAGCTAAGACAAAATACAAAAAATGAAATAAAAAGGATATGGAACTTGTTCAGAGAAAAGCTGTGAGTGTCAAAGAAGTTGTCTACTTTACTGCCAGATATAAAGAAAACAAGATGCGAGATTCCAGTAAAACATACACATGCACATTTCTCTCTCTCTCTCTCTCTCTCTCTCTCTCTCTCTCTCTCTCTCTCTCTCTCTCTCTCTCTCTCAGATCTGTCAATTGCATACAATATAAAAATAACATAATGAGTTTAGGATGAAGATCATTGGTTAGAATGCTTCCCTGGTGTTCAAGAGGAGTAAAGATCAATAATCAAAATATCAAAAAATCAAGCAAAATAAAAAGAAATTATAAATATTTTCCTTCACATAAAAAGTCGTATGCAAAAAGGCTCCTCCAGGTTCACAGACATTGGAAGTGAAGTTTGACCTTGTGTGCAGGGGCAGGAAGTGCCCTCAGGAATGAAGGAAATTGCTTTTTTTCTTGGCTGAGATGCTCAGTAGCCAGACTGCTCTTTTGAGAAGACAGCAAGATCCAGGCTGACTGGTCTCCCAGGAAGACTTCCTCATCGTGCCGTGCCAGGCTCCCTCTGCTAGCCCTTTTGAATTCCACTTGTCACTGCAGGAACTTGAAAGGCATGACAGCCAAATATCAAACTGGGAATGAGTGACAGGCCAGCTTTGGCAGCACTAAGGCAGAGGAAGGCTGGACCACAGAGTACAAAGGAGGAAGTTGAACACAGACATTGGGTGGTGTCCTGTCACCTATGTTACACTGGATCTACCAACTCATAGCTGCTCCTCCATAAGAACACCTTCCGAGTCTAGTTTGCTGACATAGACACCTATTCTCTGAAGATGGGAGATAATGGGAAGATGGGAGATGCCTGAGGTGGTTTTGTTACTGTTGGTTGTTTTCATTACATTAATTTCAGGCACATCTTACTTTTATGAGTGGACCAGGAGAACCAATAGAGTTGTTGACTAAGCTGTCTGTAATGAACATCATGTTTACTTCGTTTGAAGGAGATGGGAAAATTCAAATTCAGTCATAATTTACTGGCTTTACAAATTGTTCTTTTCGCTCATCATTCACCAAATGAAAATTTTAAGGCAGACGTGGTGACACATGTCTTCAATCCAAGCACTTGGGAGACAAATGGGGGTGGATCTTTGTGAATTGGAGGCTAGTGTGGTTAACACAGGTAGTTTCGGACCAGCCAGGGGTAGAAAACTGCAACTTACCTTGAATAATAATATAAACTTTAAAGTGAATTTGAACCTTCCACATCTTCCTCAAATAAAGAGAGTGGAGAGAGTAATAAAATAGTAATGTGGCTTGAAAGTAGAGACTAGAGCTACCATAGGGAGAGGGGACCAACAAGAGCAGGCAGGGGAGAGTCATGTAGAAGGAACAACAGAAAAAAAATACCTGTGCAGGGTTATAATAAAATCTAGTGTTTGGATATTCATTAGAATTGTATTTTGTATGCTCATTAGAAAAAAAAGTTAATAAAAAGTTATCTTTTTCTGGAGCTGGGACTGAAGTCCCAGGTTTGGTTACCAGAATGGCAAAACCAAACCAAATTTAATAAAAATAAACAAAAATAACAACAAGCATACAAAGCCTTATTCCTAACAGCTTGAACCTAAATCAATTATGACCCTTTTACTAACCTCCCAGTGCCCCAGTTTAGAGTTTTGTTCCCAAATCTTTTTTTTTTTTTTTAACTAAATTCCTGCATGTGTTTTGCATTGTTCAGTTTCTCTCTCAAGGGCTCTCTGAATAGCTGGCTGAAATAAGCCTGTGTGGGATGCCTAGGTTTCATACCAAGACACAGCCCCTTGCTGTACAAAGGAATGAAGTGAGAGCCTTGAAATAACGGAGCAGAACTTTCAGAGTACAACATTCCAAGAGGCTATCCTCCCTGGGCTGAACAAATGTCTTTGAAAACAATGCAGCCTTACCCTCCCAGGGCTCTGCACAGTTCAGTAGTCACTGGTAAGCATTCTTTGCCATGAACTGACTAAGAATTATTTATCCCAGCCTCTACTTCCTTCCTTCCTTGGTAGAAGAACAAAGGCGCAATGGTTGCCTGAGCCCTTCTGCGTTTCTACAGGTTGTGAATCCTACTTCCTCAGCTGTGAGCATCTGCAGAAGTCAAATATTCAATACAGCTGCCTTCCTGGGAGAACAATCAGGAGCCTAAGAATTTACGTCGAGGGTGCAAATAGAAATAGTTGAATTTCAAATCAAATCCTCTGTTTTCCACCAGAGGGCAGCTGGCTCTAAAATGATAACTTCAGAAGCTAGGAACCTTACACACTTGCTTTATTTACATTTGAAAAAAATATGAAATTCAAAGTTTTGTTTAAAACAATGCCCTATTGTTAGTTCAGTGTGCCTTCTGCGTGCAGGAAAGTGTAGTTCTTTGAGAACCTTCAGAACAATTGAAATGGAAATAAAGGCAAGATGCAGATTCTCAGAGATACTCTATTACAATTTCAGAGATTTAGAGCCTTGAATCTACATCTTCACAAAGAACAAGGATGCTATTTATATGTGCTGTAGTTTAAGAACTTAGCAACAATTTGGCCCTTCTATTCCATTGATTCACTCAAAAGGAATTGGGCATAGCCTGAGGGGTTTTGGGTATATTAAGAAGGGCCCAAGGTATAGCTATAGTGCTTTGGTACAAACTGCTAAGAAAGCAAGACTATGGCACTGACCTTTTCACTTTGCACACCTAACATCTGCCGTGTACCCCAGCAAATGACTGTGACTTAGGGAAATTATAGTACTTGGTAATGTATATTTAATATATGCTTACGAAGAAGCTTGGGGAACTCTCTAGGTGGCCAACTCTTGCAGTTACTAGTTACGTGCCCTGACCAATAATACACTGCTTGGGGGTTTATTTTTCTCAACTTGTAGGTGGAGTTTCCAAGTTTCTTGTTTCTCTCCTGCCCCTATTCTTGCGTCAAGGCTCTCAGAATACCTTGCAGATGTTGTTTCTAGCTTGCACTTCTTTATGATCCCGGCTTTGGTAAGCTGAGGCTTTACTGCTTTCTTCCTTCTCTGAGAAACATGAGTCACAGCCACTCCGACACTGCTTCGTAAGCAGTGTCGATGACGGAGCAGTGTCGATGTTTCCTGTAACAGCTTTTACGTCTACGCCCAATGACTACCTTTACTTCTTTCTAAGATTCTTCTCCCTGGATTTTAACAGTTTCCCCTAAACGTTTGCTAAAAGATAAAAGAAAGGTGGGCTAGTTTATTCATCATGGCTCAGAGATGAAAAGTAACATTGGGACTGAGAGTTCTAATCAGAGTCCATGACCAAAGCTAGACAAGAAGAAAACAACTACTGACTACACAGTATACTACACAGTAGTATAAAAAAGACTGTGTCTCAGCTGTGACTCCACTGAGCAACATAATTCATACGACAGAGGCTACATTGTAGGAGATACTTGCTCCATTTGCCAGACACATTGCTCCTGTTGCCTCCAGGCACAGGTAAATATTGTGCATAAATTAGAAATACCCCATAGGCCCATCAATTAAGCACTAAGCCATAACAAGGAATTGTACCTAGTTATAAAGATGGGGAATCACAAAAGAAAACTACCACAAGGCTCATTCTGCCCATCCTTATGCCATGAAAAGTCTATCATGATCACTGCTTGCACCTGTAAATTTAGAATGCAAAAATGTCCACTGTATTCCTTGTAACTTTTTATTCATTTACTCAGAAAGTTATTACACATGTCTATTGAGTTCTTCCTATAGATCAGTAATAGGGCTTGGAGTAAAGACTTATAGGAGTCTTTTCTGATCTCTGAAAGCATCAGGCTCATCCTGTGGAGCTGTCACAGCTGTTATTTTGAAGCGATGAGCAGGAGGCTGAGTGGTTTTACACAAGCCAACTTAAAGCATGGCATATGCATTGCTGTTACATTTCCTCTGTGCTTTGTACTTTATCTGTAATCCCACAATTCATATCTAAAACATAATGACCAGAGGTCTCTGGAGGAATCAGCACTTAGCTTTAAGAATACTACTGAAAAGTAGGCCTGTCAGGCACGCAAACTAGACTATGTTTGGAAAACCATACATTACAACTGTAGGAGCACTGGCCAGAAATGCAAAGAGCTGGGGTTTAGTGCAGGACTGCTTACCCACTAACCTCTGGTATAGGAAACAGATCATACCTTCTCTTGCCTTACAGTAGTTTCCCAAGGATGAGATGATTGATCACACACACACACACACACACACACACACACACACACACACACACACACATTTCTAAGATTATTCTTATGATAGTATAGGCACATGAAGTGGTCTTTTTTGACAAGGTAGGTGGTCTTGTTATCTATTCTCCCTTTGGCATAAATTATGTTAGGGGAGAAAAAGAAGGGAGGAAGGGCAATAGGAAAGAAAAATAAGCAATGAGGCGACACGTGAAACAGTTGTAGATGGGCAATATCCAATTTTCATACAGATTTCACCCGCAGATGTATTCCACATGTCTTTGTGATTCCCTTGAGTTGAGTTTGTATGGGACGAACATAATGAACCACGAGCAAAATTTTGTCTTCATAATAAATATGGACAGAGGTTTGGGCTTCATCATATTCTCACCTTTATCACAGGTGTGTCACCAGTTTCCTTGCTGACTGGGTACTAGAATGCTGACCAAGACTCTCCCAGGAGGTGGCCAGCCTCCCACTCATTGTGTTTGGCTCCCAGTGTCTGTCACCAAGGCTTGTGAGGTTAAAAAAAAAAAAATAAAAACACTAAATATCTGTGTCCCGTGGGAAATTTTAAGCCCTCCCAGAAATATAGTATTTGCAAGTCTACAAAATTTCAAATAGGGAAGCCGGTAGAATGTACCTGCAGGGAGCAATTTCTGTGCAGATCTGAGAGCTGCTTATGGCTCTGATGGTGTGGACAAAGGGAGAAGAGCTCCTCCCTACAGAAGAGGGCAGTGTCCTTCATCTGGCTTTAACTGGCTTAGACCTATGAAGCTAAACTGAATAGAGAAAGGAAAATTTCAAGCTCCATTTAATTTGGGTAACTTGGGACTTTTTTGACTCCAGCTAAGTACAGTCAGTCAGATTTGTTTGTGGGCCACTGTGTTTATACTATGGCTATGTACACCAAAATAATTTTGTTGCTAGAATTTAGTTTCAAACCCAACTACAATGTCAGCAGTGTCATACCTCCAGGAACAGAAGCTGGGAGAGAAAAGGCTGAGTAGCCAAAAGATGACCAGGGGGTAACCCAGCCAATGTAAAACCACGAGAGTGGCATCTAAAAGCATCCTGTTAGTCAGAAACTCCAGTGTCCTACCATAACATCCTGATCCTACACAAATGACTTCAAGTTCTTATCCTAAATCTGATGAAAAGGAAGGAACTTAAATTTTCTCCAAAGTCCATCATCCAGCCAGGTGCTAGAGAGTCACAAAATCTGATCAGTAGAAGAATCTGTGTCTAAGTTCCAGCACTCTGGGTCTTGGGTCTGTTAACTTTCTATAGAATATCTCCAGTCATGCTTAGCTCCAAATGGTCCTGCAACTAGCTACACATCATCACTAAGTAACTGGAGAGCAATGATGCTTTAGTCTAGAATAAATTTATTAGCCATGTCCCATTTTCCCTATTTCTTTCATTTACCTACAGCCTTTAGTAAAGTGGGTGTGTTTAACTGAAATCCCTTGCTCATTGCCATGGTGGCCTGCCCATGCTTGTTCCAGAGAAATACCCTTCTTCATTTCTTGTTTAGGGAACAAAAGTGGGAACAGGCCTGAGAAGAATGCATCCCACCAGTTTCCCTGGGCTCTGAGCCAGAGTTACATGGAGTACCAAGCATTGCAGGGGCGAGTGGCAATAGATTTTAATTGGTGCCTCGGGCTGAAGGTCACCTCTCTCAGAACCATGGGCGTGGCCAAAACTGACTGAGTCTTCTGTGGGAGTGTGCAAATGTCAGCAACGAACTTTTAAACGGAATAAGAGGCAAGGAACCAGAGGAACAAAGGCAAAATTAGGCAGGAGACTTCTCCATTATAATGTTCTGGTTAAATAACACACTAATAAAGCATGAAAGGGCGGCATACACAAATACACTATGTAATATAAATTCAAGCGCATATATATATGTATATATATATCTCCCAGGAAACTTTCTTCCCTAAGATCTGACCCTCTTTCCCGGGACAAGTTTGGTTCTTTCTCTAGGCATTGGAATTAAACTAGTACAATTATGTGGGCGAAGTTGGAGGGGTGGAATTCCTAAGAAGAGCTGCTCCATCCAGTGAAAAGTGTATTTGCTGAGGGAGTGAAAGAATAGAGGCATTCACCTTGTAGCTATTGCCATTTTCGGGAAACGTGGCCTCTTTTTGCGAAAGCACTGAGAAGGAAGACCTGGTATTAGGCATTACCATTCCGCAGACCCTCCTGGGCCCCCACAAATGCTTGACTCTTCCACTCCCTTCTGTGTTTCAATGCATCCTTTCCATTTTCTCCCTTTCCCAAAGTTTACTCACAGCCCTGGCACAGGATTCCTCATCATCATTTAATACGTTAGCAAAGACTTTACCTTCTAATCAACCATAAGCATAAATATGACCCGCCAAGGAGTGACTTCAAAGGAAACAGCAAGATATGGAAGATATCTTGCAAAATCATTAAGATTCCAGGCCATGAGAAGCACAGGATCTGTATCTTTGCAAGCCCCATGCTCGTGTCTACCTATGTATCTCAATCAATCTGTGACATCACTGTTCATGGGACTCTGAATACACATAAGAATCTCTACAGTCTGGCAGTCAAAAATTTTGGTTTTGGCAAATTATATTCTTTCTATTCTCAATGCCCATGTATGTTCTGGTTTCCTTTGTGTTGCTTTGATGATCATCATGGCCAAAAGCAATTTAAGCAAGAAAAGACCTTATTTCATCTTTGAGATTATACATTCTGTCATTGAGAGAAATTAGGGAGAAACTTATCAGAAACTAGACAGTAGGAAACATGGAGGGAAGCTGCTTGCTGGCTTGCTCACAGTTCATGCTTAAATCAGCTCATTCATACAGCCCAGGACCCCCAGAGCAGGAATGGCACTGCCCAGAGTGGTTATGTTCATCACTTTGTATTTTTAATAATCACTTGATTATTAACTAACGAGTAAACAAGAACATCCCCCACAGAGCTGTGGACAAGCCAAGCAGTTCTTCAGATGAAGTTACTCTTCACAGATGACACCAGCCTGTGCCAAGCTAAAACTTAAAGCTAACTAAGATAGGATGTCACACCCATCTTCTTCAATGGCCAAGTGAAGTTCTCTCATGATGATTTCATGACAATTCTAGCTTACAGTCTCCTCCAAATTCCAAGGGCCTTTATCATGGTATCTGCCATCTTGCACAATGTGGTTACATTCTTGCAGTGGGATGGTAAAGCACATAAGGTAATGGAAATGAGGGTCCATGTCGAATTAATGGTGTTAGTTGTACCCTTTTCTAATCCTCTCACTAGCTCCCAAATAATTGACAACGAGACTTATTAGATTTACTCAACAAGCTATAAATGGGAAGATCTTCATCTATTATACCCATTATGCCAGTCTGGCTACCTCCCAGCCATGTGGCCATTACTTGCCATCTCAGTCTCACCTTGGCCTTTGGCTGTATCTCTTTATCCTCATGGAGACTGCTCATGACCACCTGCTCAGTGCCTTCTCTCCTCTCCTTCTTTTTCTCTGCTCCTTCCCTGAGACCCCCTGACGCACAATGGAAGTCCTATCTCTTGTCCTCTCTGCCTAGCTATTGGCTGACCAGCTTCTTTATTAACCAACCAGAGATAATTGGGAAGCATCTTTAATATAACATTGATAGAGGAGACTCGTCATAGAAATGACAATACCCACGTCCAGACTGGACTGAAGCCAGATCTTGGGGCTCGGAAATCAGAATCTGAATACACACTGCACAAGAGCATCCCCCAAATGGTCCACACATATTATGCTTATATTCATTTAATCTTTAAAAAAACTGTGAAGAATTAGACATTTAATAAAATATATGCCAATTTTTTGTCGTTAGTACTTTATTTTCAAAAACTTATCAATGATTCCAACTGATCAGTTACTTGAGATAAATGGTAAGTTCATCAAATCTATGTAGATAACTTTCCAATCTATTAATTCAATATTAATAATGTCAGCATTGTTCATTTCTTGATTCTACATTTAAGACAGTATAAAAGCTTGCAAAATTAGAAATAAATTTCATTACTATATTAGACTTATAATTCAAATGCTCATGAAGATATGTTGGGAAGGTCCAGTTAGTCATAATAGATAAATAGTAAAAGAAATTAGTATGTTTTAATTTTCAAAATAGACTTTGAAAATTACAAATCACTCCAAGCTACCCATGGTGCTTTGTGAGCATCATTTTCTCACAGCACATGCACTGAAAGACAGTTTTCATCTTCTTTTTCCTTTCTCCTTTGACAAATATTTGCCTCTCTGTGAATGCTTCTTGACTCCCTACAGGCAATGCTCTGTGTACACAGCTACTATGGTACATAGGTTCTCCATTGAAATTGACCTATATGTGTCTTCCTTACCAGTCTGTACTATCTTTAAGAACAAAAAAGACATCATAGGATTCTTTTCTAGATCCTAATTATTTAAAAGGGAGCAGGTACAACATGGATACTCTGTGATTGACAATAGATATTGACGAATGACATGACATAGCCCGCCATATAATTTGAAATAAATAACAAAAACAACAGGACTAACATTTTTGAAATTCTGGTTGCGTGCAGAATCTCTGCTCGTTTTGACTCTTGTCCTAACTGCCTTGTGATGCTGACATGATTGCTGCATTTTACTTTAAAGAAAAGAAAAATATCACAAAACTCTTCAAAGTAAACCAGTCAACAAATAAAGCCTTGTTCAGGAGTGTCCATTGAGGACAGGGCTGGTTGGAATTTAAAACCAGAAAATGTCCACACGCTCCATTATAATTAAAGCATTACTGAAAGAAGAATAACAGCACTGAGTTGAGATGCATGGCGAACCTCAAATAAAGCATAGCTTCACAGTGATGGGACACATACACAGAAAGTGCAAGTTTTGTGCAAAAATCTGAGAAGCCACTGGGGAGAAGTGAGGTTCACATTAAAGAGGGCATCTGAAAGTGTCTACAACAGTAGGTGGAGGCAACAGTAGTATTTGAATCTGCCTCTAGGGGGCACTGGTGAGCCTAGATCTAGGCCTGCCCCAACCCCATACTTGAAGCATCTTTGTGCTCTCCTTCGTGGTAAACCAATTTCAGGAATAGCCATCAACCTCTTTACCCGCTTGAAACCACTCGGAGAGAACAGAAGAGATAAGGGTAAATTGTACTCCCTCTGAAAGCCTTAATAAGTTCTTTCTAAATTAGCCCTCTTTTTTTTTTTTTCTGGGAGACCGCAAGGCATTCCTTAACTTCTGCTGCTCAAAATATTTCCTGGTTTATGACTTTTCTTCTACCCACTGTCCTCTGTACACCTCGTTCGTGTTCACTTGCACTCACAGCTATCGTGTTACTACTGCAGCGATCTCTGCCATGTTCCTTCTTGGCTTCCCATCTGCACATTCTTGGCCGCGCCTCTGCTCTGTGTTCTCTTCCTTACTCCTTATTTTCCCTGATTTATCCTTTTCTCCACTACAAGTATGCCAATTTCCTAGCGGCCAATGCTGCCGAGCATGGCAATGTATGGTAGTCTAGTCCCTCTTCGAAATAAAATGGGCACGAGCGATCCAAGGAGGCCAACCTCCTAACCAGTGAATTGTATAATCTCCCCTGAAGGCCTTTGACCTCTGAATATCTAAGCCTGTTTGATTATCCTGCAATCTATAGTGCTTTCATTCTGCCAAATTTATTCTAAATAGTTGAAATATTAGGAGATTGGATGCACAGTAGAGGTCAGGAGCCTCGCAGTCAGGGAGACACATGCCTAGAGGAACAGTGAGACAAACTTTTAAAGGAAGGATTCTTCAAGAGAAAGGACAGGTCAACAGCAGCAACAAAAAATGTTTCCATGGAAAATCCATTTAGCCCTTAGGCTGCAGGTAGTCACTTAATTTCTCCAGGTCAGAAGAACTGGTTTCATAAAAGATTCCTCCACACCTGATGCTGTTTGATTGACAGCACCATGACAATGCTTGGGACTGCTCTCTTACAATAGGGGGAGGCATCCCCACCTGGGAAAATATGGCAGATTTCCTCCAGTGGGATGTTTTCATTTCCATCCATCATGAGAGCAGCTCAGGCTACTCACTAGAAACAAATATCCCAGATACAGTATGTCAAACCCCAGATGATAGAAGACCCAGGGAGTATGCAGGAAGCACACATCTCAGAATGCTGAAAGGAACTCTGACTATTTTCCACAGCAGAGCGTAAGGGGCCCAACCTGAAATAATGCATCTGACCTTCGTAAAAGGGTAATGGATGGGCTTTTAACAGTAGGCCAGCCAGACTACGGCAAACAAGAGCTCCAATATAGATAGGTAATGAGGGAAAAATGAATAAACAAGTAACAAGAGAGAGAAGTAGATAAGATCTGCTACACACACACACACACACACACACACACACACACATGCAAAGTTGGTTATAAACATGAAAAATGGTCAGGTTCTGTAAGGTATCTATCTGTCCTTTTACAGATGATACCTTGTGCCACCTACCTTCTAAGAGTCAGTCAGTAATATAAAACACCTACATTTCTAGGAAATCTTACTTCATAAAATTTTCAAAAGGCTTATTTTGGTTACACTATTTTTACTAGCAGCATTTGTAAGAAATAAGTAAAATAAAAATATTGATTTTTACTGTTTAATAAAGTTATCGAAACTTAGAAAAGATCACTCTGTGTGTCGACTTATCACCTTTATATTTATCTATCTAGTTGCCTACCTGTATATTTTTAAAGCACAAATGTGGTTCCTAAAATACTGTATGTAAAACCTCAACAATCACAACAGTAAACTTGGTGTTTTGATTCAATAGTTCCTTGTTATTTTTTACTGTAATAGGCATGGATTAAATGTGATAAACGCACTTTAGGATTGGGGAATAACAAATAGGGATACTAATTATGAAAGAAATTCTCACCCAAAAAGCACTAAGTACTACTTTTAATGGTGCATAAATTAAAGCTATAAAATGTAAGTTTATATGATCAGTTCTATAAACTTTGGGTCATTAGGTGACATGAGTGGTGAAAAAGGAAAAAAGAAGAAAGTGAGTTTTTAATACTCCAGCATCACAATTCATTCTTAAGCCAGATATCCTAGTTAAATTTAACTGTCGATGTGTCATGGTCTAGAGTCATTTGAGAAGACAGTCTAAAGGAAGGGATCGCCCAGGTGACATGTGAGCACCCCAGTAGACAACCATCTTGATTGACAGTTGATGTGGGAGGGGCTGGCCCACTGTAAGCAGCACCATTCCCTGGGCTTGTGGTTCTGGAATGTACAATAAAGCTAAGTAAGCACAGTTTTTGGGTGAGCGATTAAGTAATATTTCTTTGTGTTTCTGCTTGAGTTCCTGCCTAAGTTTGTGCCTTCAGCCCTCTGCCTTAAGTTCTAGGCCTGAATTCTTCAGTGATAGACTGTAACCCATAAGCTTAAATTAAACCCTTCATTCCCTTAAATTTTTTTAGTTGTGATATTTGTCACAGCAGTCAAATGAAACTAGAACACCTTAAAATATATTTTGAACTTATAAAAATGCTGGATATTAATTTTAGAAACACTCCATTAAACAATAAAAAAAATCAACTAGGTGCTTGACATATAATATACTATGCTAAAATTTAAAAAGTGGTTTTATGAACATTTATTTTTGAATGTCAACACAGGTGCTTTAATTTATACAAAATGGTGGCTGTTGAGGGTACCCAGAGACAGGGGTGTCCAAGATCAGTTTGTGTGTGTGTGTGTGTGTGTGTGTGTGTGTGTGTGTGTGTGTGTGTAGGAATACGTGTGTGTGTGTGAGGGTTTCTTTCTATCTATGCTCTTCAGAGCCCAGGAGTTCCCTAGAACCTAAGCTCTCCTGAGACTCTGTGCCTGCTTCAAGAAGAACACCTTGCAATTATAACACAGCTTGTTTAAAACTAGAAGCATGGGGTCTGACTTTCACATGTACTCTGGTGCCTCATATCTGACCACGTCCCCTGGAGGGGGAGACCTGGTGGCACTCAGAGGAAAGATAGCAGGCTACCAAGAAGAGACTTGATATCCTATGAGCATATACAGGGGGAGGAGGTCCCCCTCAGGCACAGTCATAGGGGAGGGGAGTAAGGGGAAAATGGGAGGGAGGGAGGAATGGGAGGATACAAGGGAGGGGATAACAATTGAGATGTAATATGAATAAATTTAAAAAATAAAATAAAATAAAATAAAAAAACTAGAAGCATGGATAACTGTTGGAAAATCACTCCTAGGAGAAACACACACACACACACACACACACAGACACACACACACACACACACAGCATTCTTCTTTGGATTTTGGATTTTTAGCTCTCAAGATGAGAGCTGGACAATGTTCAGTGGATAAACACTCCGATGTAACCGGGAGGAATCAAAAGAGGTGGTTTCTGCCTTCAGCTACAGTAACTCAGGTTAGGTGAAGGGTAGCAAGCATTTATTCACTAAAACAAAGTCACTTTGATTGGAGTTTTGAAAATGCCACTTCCATGCCTCTGAGTTCCTGTGCAGCACTTCGTTATGAATGAAATGCACACTCTTTTCAGAAGATTAGAGAAAAACAGATGAGCTTGTACACAAAGGGGCAGATAAAAGAGTCAGGGTAGAGTGAGCAAGTGTGGCATGCCCACCAAGGGAAATGTCACATACAGTCTTTGATGTATTATACAATGCCCTAGTTCCTCTTGGCCTCTTCAGATAATGTGGAGTGAGTGCTATGCAACATCCTGGAATTTTAAAGATTAATCACACTCTTCTTAGTTAGAAAAGATACAATTATCCATCATGGCCTAGAAATGACTAAAACCTACGAGGATTCTCTGCAGTTCTTGTTCATGTGCCTGAAAGGGAAATTAGCTAAGGCTGTCTTCACAGGCACTGCCGATGCCAGCAGGAATCCATGATTTAACCCACATCCAAGACATATACCTCAACATGTGCTGAGTACCTGCTGTATATACATCAAGAGGCACATGCTGAGCACATGCTGTATACACCGCAAGGGCCATGTGCTGAGCATCTGCTGTATACACACCAGGAGCCATGTGCTTGTGGTTCTCCTCCTCTCTGGAGGGCTGTTGGCCATCAGCTCACTGAGGCAAGAGGAACAGAAGACAAGATGCAGGGCCTGGAAGGCTGTAAGCACAACAGAGGTCAAACACTCCAGGAACCACTTCAGGAGCCAGTTCAACTTTTTTTTAATTTAATTTAATTTTTTATTGAAAAATAAAATAATTCATATTACATCTCATTTGCTATCCCATCCCATGCATCCTCCCATTCCTTCCTCCCTCCCACTTTCACCCCATTCTCCTTCCCTATGACTGTGACTGAGGGAGACCTCCTCCCCCTGAATATGATGCTAGGGTATCAAGTCTCTTCTTGGTAGTCTGCTATCCTTCCTCTGAGCGCCATCTGGCCTCCCCACCAAAGGGACATGGCCAAATATGGGGCACCAGAGCTCATGTGAAAGTCATGAGCTAGTTCAACTTTAATAAGGGAGAGCAAAGGCTATATAGCCCTTGGGGAGGATCTGGGGGCTACCAGGATAAACATCATAATTGGTTGAAACCAGGCACTTTAAGGATGTTTGTTTTGCATTTGGCAGCATGTTCCTACGGTATGAATGGGAACACAGTACCTAATTATCCTATAGGTAAGGGGAGGGGAGAGCCAGCAGGGAGCTGTGTCAGGGCCATGTATCAAATGTGGTTAGGGGCATCTATGTCTAAAGATACTCCCCAGATGAGGTCAGGCAGAGAGCAGGAGGCCTTGTTGGGGAGAGGGAGTCCAGCACCTAACATGGAGCTCAGAGTACCTGCTGTATATACATCAAAAGGCACATGCTGAGCACATGCTGTATACACCTCAAGGGCCATGTGCTGAGCATCTGCTGTATACACACCAGGAGGACTACAACCTCAAACAGCAGGGTTCTTTTGACATGTGCTGAGCACCTACTATATACCCATCAAGAGCCACATGCTACACACCTACTGCACACACACCAAGAGTCATGTGCTGAGCACCTAGTGTTTACACACCAAGAGCCATGTGCTGAGCACCTACTATATAGACACCACACCAAGAACCATGTACTGAACACCTACTACTGTGAATACACCAAAAACCATGTGCTGAGCACCTGCTGAATACACATCAAGAGCTATGTCACCACGCTACAGAGTAGAAAGCTAGTCATGGCTGTCTATCTCACTTAGGATCTTACATTCTAAAGGGGAAATTAGTCAGCAAAGCCTGTCCAATGCAGTGTTATTACACAAATTAAGAGACATTTAACAGTTACCTTCAAAGTCACATAATCTTTGCTTTTCTTTTGCCTGATGCATATAAGTCATTAAACTATTAGGGGTTCCATTTTTTTTGTGTCTATTAAATGAATGGGAGTCTATTGGAAATTACCTTCTTTTAAGTTCTGGCTCACACTGACTTTTCAGCAATAAGTTTGAAGATCTTACTAATCTGACATCTTTTCTGATCCCCAAATCACACACATGGCATGCATGCCATCTGAAGAAAGGACATACATAATTAAGTAGGCCCAGGAGGTAATAAAGACTTGGCGAGTCAATCATCAAACACTAATTTAGAGAGTGCCACATACAGCATGGTGATTAAAACCTAAACATCTGGAGGAAATGCAAACAGCGTTTAATGACGGCAGGTACCAAGAGAGCAGCGAGGATGATCAATGTGTTCTGGAGAACAAGGGTCCTATTTATAGGGTGAAAGCCTTAGAGGACTATCTCAGCAGGCGTAATATTAATTAAGACCTGATAACCGAAAAAAAAGAGTAGGGATGCAAAAGCGACATAAAAAATAAAAATCTAACGCTGTCTTGGTTTTTTAACTCTCTACAAGGAACACTAAGCAGAGATCACAAGATTATAGCCAGTAAATGAATTGACTGCAGCAAGATAAAATTAACTCGATTTTTTTCCCTTTTTGCTTCCATGTAGTTTTGTGGCTTTAATCCCCGGGGATGTTACACACACCTTTGAAAGAGGGCAGCTAAAGTTGGTTGGGAATAATAAGGCAAGTATCACTGATAAATCAAGCAGAGTAAAAAGACTTTTTCTTTTTACTCAGAATACAAATAGACCTGGGAGAGAATTTAAAAGTGGGACTGAGATTTCAACATTGTGTGTGTGTGGTTCCTTTTACTCATGAATACGAGCTCTCCCATCACCCCGTGGATCGCAGCTCTGCCTTTCAGGTATGAGCTAAATCATTCTTTCTTTTAGCCGACTACATGTGTAGCCTAGAAAGCTCTGCAAACACAAACGAGCCAGGGAATTTATCTTGAAGTGGACATATGAAAGTGTTCAATGTAGAGACATGGTGACAGATAGCTACCCTGCCTCTCGGCTGGCACTTGGGCCCACTCAGCCTTGTTCTTTTGAGACTATCTCATATATCAGAAACTAGGCGCTGGATTCTTTCGACAAGAACTTAAGAATGAGCCAATATAATATTTAAGGGCAGGGTTTCTATGGCTCTTAGTCAAGATATTGTACCAGATATATGTAAGGGAATTTGTTGCAATTTAATTCAAACTCAGCAAAGAAAAAGGGAAGTGTTTGATTATCAATTTAAAGTATAAAAAAGGGTCTGATTTATTCTGGACTCTAATCCCAGTGATGTCCTTACCAAGCTGCCAGTAAGCAGGCGTGGGCCCCACTATTTGAGACATGATGATTAAAGAACTGCTCTTGTCCTCACAAACAGCTAAAAATAGCACAAGAATGTGAAGACAAACAGGTTTTCTGGGAACACAGACAGTTATGCGGATGTTGTCTGCTTTATTTCAAATGTTCCCACTGATGGGAAAACAGAGAATGGAAAATTTGGTATGTGAGAAGCTAGCTTGTCAGATAGCAAGCTGGAGAGCTCAAAGACTCAATAGCATCTTTTCACTGGAGACTTTCAGAATTCCTGAGCGGAAGCAAGCTGGAGAGCCTTTGTCCTGTGTGATTAGTAAGGCTGGATGGTGTGCTGTCTCCTCCTCCTCCTGGTCCTTTTACATCAACCTTATATTTAGGAGAAAATGTGTTTACATTCTAAGATCTTGCACAAGTACTATCTCTTTGGTTCACATATCTTCAATATATTTCATCATGATAAATTTTCTTCAAAAGCAGAAAAACTGTACAGAAATACATTGCTATGCCAACTGTATTGATTTTTGAACCACTGTAAAAACATTTAGTGTCTTCTAAAATGTCCCAAGTCTACTAGAACCTCAACGGACCTGAAGGCTCCATCTGCCTGCAAAAGAAAGTAAGCCTCGTCTTAGGTTTACTCTGTGACCCAGACATCTCAGAGCCAGCTCTGAACCTGGAAGCATCACTCTCGGAGAAGCTACTCTCTCACAGTCCTGCACAATGACTTCCCCTTTCTTGGACATATGCTTTTCCAAGAGTCAATTCAGAGCATCTAAATGTCCGGTCAAGTGTTTAGTGTAAAGTCAGTCAATACCGGCCAACCATACACCCAACGGGTGTAAACGCACTTAGTGGAATGGATTTCATAGTAATCTTTTGTATAATTCTTTGTGATTCCTCCGTCAGCCATTTTCCTGTCTCAGGTAGCCCCTCTTGGCCTGAAAGCTTCACTCTTAAAATCTGGCTCTTGAAAACAATGTTGGTTTGGGGACCTTCACTGTGCATCCATCAGCTACAGAAATCACTGCAATCAATATTTGGCACTATAATCTTAAAAATCATGTTCATTTCAAATAGCATCAATAAAGCAGAAACTATCACTGGAAAAGATCAGTTCTAAGGGCTCTTTCAGCTATCAACTCCCATGTTTTCTATAACATGTTCAAATATAAACGGTTTGCCTAGATCCCTGGACAGGTGGAAATAGATTCCAGGCGCGAACAGTGATTTCTGATACTTAGTCCAAGGTTCGTTCAGTTAGCCATCACATGGCTTCTACCACTATGTTGTGGGGCCCTTGGAGTTTGGGGTGCTGACTTTTCCTTTGTTTATTTGTTGTCATCATGGAATAGCGCAGTGTAGGAGAGCCAAAGACAACTTATTCTTCCCCTCTAACCCTGGGGCAGGGGGGTGGGGGTGGGGCCCTGTCCCCGTCGTCAGGCTTGACAGCTCCTCTGTCCACAGTCTCATTGTCCTTATTTCTCTTTTTATCTTGCTTCAAGCTTCATTGCTTCACATACAGTTTATTGCTTGTTAAATTAAATTTACTAAAAATGTGAACCAGAACTAAAATCAATAGAGGAGATAAGAATCGGTTGAAAAACCAGAAAACAACTAAATCTCGTTATGAAGCTGAAGGCTAGAGGCCCAGCTCCACACCCTGAGGCTGTGTACAGCAGATCAGAATAGTTTAGATGAAATTATTGATGAAGGCCAAGTAAATAGTCAGCAAGTGATGCTGAGGGCACAGCTCTCCTACTGAGCTGCACTGTCCAATACTGTGATCCTCGGACAAACACAGCTAGGCAAATATAAGTTAGTTAGCATTATGTGAAATTTAAAATTCAGTTCCTCAGTTGTGTTAGCCACAGTTAAAATATTCACCAGCCATGGGTTGCTAGTATCTGAAGCACTAGACAGCTTAGAAGAAAATTCTGATAATCACAGAATGTTCTCCTGGACACTCTAAATTACAGGAGATAATCACTATTCTTGCTCTCTATAATTTTATGAGGCAGGAGGAACTGGGCAGTGAGAAAAGAAAATAAAGTGCAAACACTGATTAAGCCTGTGCTGAGCACTGGAATGTCTAATTCCACACATGTCCTCTAACTGTAGTGGTGAAGACAGTGCTATCATGATCCTCCCCGCTTTAAGCTTGGGGACACTGCGTGGGTAAGTGAAGGCAGTCAGCGGTAGTCATCTGTTCAACGCTGAGCTTAAGTGGGTCTTCACTCAAGCCACCCAAATGCAGAGTCTATTCCCATCTGCACAGGTGCACGTAACTGAGGCACTTGACACGACTGAAGCCACAGGGCACAGTAACTTTACACTAGTGCTTGTGATACATGTCACAATTTTCCTAGGGCATTTGAGCCTGATTGAGAGCAAGGATCCACCTGGTGCTTTTGATAATATATTCAAATTGAGAGTGGCAGGCCAGAAGACAGGAAATGCTGGACTTACTCACAGCATCCAATGGCGGCTCTGAGATGAGAGGCTAGATAACAGTGTTGTCAGGGTAACAGGACACAGGTTAGGAAACAAAGATGGGCAGCACTTTGCTGCTTCCTGGTGGATACTATCTGTTCACCTAAGGCTGTGATGCTCCAGCTTCACATGACAGGCCTCAGGATATAATAATACAAATTTATAAAACACTTATCATTTGCAGTCAAAGATTTTTCTTCTAAGAGCAAAGCTTTCTGAAAAGAAGATAGTCCCACACAGTGGGGAAACAGAGAGGACTAAAACAGTGGAAAATTTGCAATTGCAGAGCACGAAGCATGGACTGTATAGTTATTGCCACCTGTAACTCTCAGATGGGAGCACAGTGTTTGTTTTCCCTAAACCTCAGTTTTTTCACCCTAAATAAGGAGGAGAATTCCTAAGGCAGTTCCCAGCTAGGTTCTGTGAGCAGATTCAAGCCACCTAGTTAGCAGATTTCACTCTTTGTCCCATGTGATCCCTCCTTCCTGACACTAGCATACATCCTAAGCACACTTGAAAAATCCAATGCTAGAACTCCTTGTCTGCTCTGAAACCATCCCTTCCCAGAAACTCTAGCTGATCTACACATTCCGTGTCAAGGGAAAATGCAGATGTTGTCGAAAGCCTTTCATTTGATTCCTTAAGATTTTTTTTCTACCTCTTGAAACTGGCAAGCCAAGAATATTTGCAGGATAGTCAGCAGCCTCCAATTGGTAGGACTCTTCCCTGTAGCTGCTTTTCTTAAGCCTCAGTAGCAGACCTAGTCCTCTGCCTTCTATGTTCATAGCTGATGGTTGGAAAATCATGAGATGGCAGGCGTTTTGCTCCCTTAACACTCATCAACTTAATTTCGTGCCTCCTATCTTTGCTTTAGTTTAAAGGAGTTTTAGGTAGCAAGCATGGGTAGCCAGAGCAAGAAGGAATCACACCATGAGTCAGAAGCAAGCTACCTATCGGTTTCTTACCTTACGCTTGTTGGTTGGACACACATAGAGATAGCTCAAAATTGTCTTCAGCCCCACTTTATCATTCAGCTTTTCATAGGTTGTCCCATAATCGGTTGACCTGTAATTCAAAAGGAACTTTAATGAGCAAGAAGTATACGTCATTTGGCTGCTTGTCACTGTAATGCATGTTTTACATAGTAGAATGGCTCTCAGGAGGCTTCTAAATGATTCATGCAGTATATAATGATGCTTAATTATGTACACAGTAGCATCATGTGAGTGGTTAACATTTGCATTTAAATTGAATTGGTAAAAATTAAAGCGCCATCCCTCCACAGCTCCTTAAAGTATGCACTTTGCATAATGGATGAGATTAATTCACAAAGATTAACAAAAGAGGACAACCCTAGACTTGACCACAGAACTAAAAGTATTTTTAGTTAGATATGACATTTCTATACTTTTGCTTTATCTCTGACACAGTAAAAATCAGGGTGTCCTGATTCATCTACACACTCAGTTATCATTCATGAGTCACAGGATATATGGAGTGTTAGATCCATCCAAGGTCATTTGGTCTCTGTCCATTATTTAAAAGCAAGGAAATATCTTTGGAACAAGTAAAATTTCACACCCTTCCTGACACTCTTATCTAGTTCTAAGCTGCATGAGTTATGAGGTCATCAGCTCTTGGCCCTGAGGTTCTTGTAAAGTCCTGTCAGTATTTAACCACTTATCAACAAGCTACTAATTCAGATAAAATAAATCAGGTTTGATTGACTTTTTAATGTAGGTCTACTTCATAGTCTACATTTTTAATGCCATGGCATCATCGTAAGATGGTACAGCACAGCAGGGCTCTCTGAGTTCAAATAAAGTGATGGGTAACATCGAAATGACCTACGCAAACTGAAAAACTGATAAATGGGCTATTGAAGAATTTAATTCAGGTCTGGCCCTCTCCTCCTAGTTGTTTTAATTTTACTTCAGCTTTTTTTAAAAAAAAAAATCATTATTGAAGAATATAGCTCCATAACTTCTTCTCATCCTCCTTTTCTCACAAATGAAGTTTGCCATGAAATCCATTGTGCTCTGTATATTTGTAGGGCTAATGAAATGCAGGAGACCCTGTGCTCAGCGGCAGGATGCAGCACACAGGCCTTCTCAAGTACCTTACTTACAGCTCACCTAAATAATACAAACTAAGTACGCACCATGTGCTGTGGGCAATGATCGAGATGCATACTACTAATAATTATGGAATAAAGTTGGTTTAATTTGCAAAGCAAAACAATGACATTTTAACTTAATTTTGACGTTGATGAGTCACGAAACATCTACAGGACATAAGAAGTGAAAGTGAAGAAAGCTGCGCTGTCGTGCTATCATACAACCAGGACCAACTCTGGACAATAGGGAGCTGATCAGTCATCATAGTGTCTTGCCACACAATTGTGATGGCGTGAACATTGGCTCCAGCATCACCCATGCAAAGTCAGGTGCAGGAGGGTCAGGTAGATTCCTGGAGTTTCTGTTGTATCTGGCTTGGATGAGTTTAGCTCTACATTCAGTAAGAGACCCTGCCTCAAAACATAAGCTGGAGAGTGACAGATGAAAACATACAGTATTGACTTCTGGCTTCCACACGCCCACACACACACACACACACACACACACACACACACACACACACACACCTGCAAAATAGACTATACAAACCCACCCAAAACCAAGATGGAAACCAACTGGGAAGACACATGGTGTTGCTGTCTGGATATGTACACACATCACACTCAAAGACTCTACTCTGGTGCTTAAGAACCACAATACATAAAAATCAGACATTGTTGGATGCCAACAGTGTGAGCCAAGCTCTTCACATCCAGGATTCTCTAAGATGAACTGGGATATTAATCACATGGTACAAATACGAGGGAGCCAGACAGTAAGTTACTTAATGCCAATGAGCTAAAAAGAGGCCTATTCTGCACGGGCTGAGTCTTCAGAGCTTGTCTCTATCAGAGGCCACAGAGAAAGCCGCTCTATTTGGGCACTCTACTTCTGCATTTCTTATGGATTGAAAAATTCTCTTAATATTTTTTGCCTTTTTTTTTTGGCTTGTTTCTCTTTTCTCTTTTCTTTTTGGTATCCTCATGGCATGTGTGCTGCATGCCCAGAGTTGTCCTGCAGGATTTAGATATTTAAGAGTTCACAGGTTGGTTTGGTTGTTTTTTGTTGTTGTTGTTGTTGTTGTTGTTTTAATCTTCCTTTTTCTTTGGTTTTAGGTTGTAAAGTTTCTACTGACGATTTTCAGGTTGAGATGTTTACCTTAGCTGCCTCTAGTAGATGTGCCCACAAATGAGTCTATTAATGTCAATATTTGTTCTGTTGTATTGCTTCTTTCAAATTCCCTGGCTGTTCTTCTTGAGTCTTTGTCATATTCCTATAGTTTCATTTTTTTATCTTCTTTCTCATTTCATCTCCTTCTGTACTTCAGGCTGATAGGCAGCATATACGGAAGGCCCTGTAGTCCGTAGGTCTTAAGCACTACACTGATAATGTAGGAAAGGATGGGCACACGTTAGTCTTCGCTTCCTGGGATTTAAACAGTGTCTTCTTACACCATAAACTCACCACTATGTCTCAGTCTTTCCTGTGCTTAGGTCAGACAGCCAGCCAGAGTGACATGGGTTGTTTGGGTCTCACAAATGCGTAGCTGGCTGGCTTAAACTTAAATAGGATTTCCTCTCAGATCAGGCCCTGTAAAGAGGAGAATTCCAGTCATGTAGAAATGTCACAGTGACGAAGACACTGCTTGGGACACAACAGGGCATTGTACTCAGGAATTCATAGTAGCTGTGCTTGTCTGCACAAGGCTTGCACAAGAGCAAGCCCAGCAGAATCTTGGCATGTAAGGGAGAGCAGCTCACCAAGCTGCACCCTTGTTAGCTACGGTGCTATTGGAAGCTGAGGGCTCCTAGTTCAACAAAAGTTAGTTTTCTGCCAAGATGTGGTTCCTAGCAGGCTGTCTCTATTCCAGTGGATGCCCTATACCATAGGCACACAGGCAGCACTAGTTAGACTGGGTGAGTTACACGTTTTATAACATTTTTATGAATTTTGAAATAGAAGCAGGGAGGGTGACAGAGTGCAGGCAGGAGTGTCTAGGAGGAGTTGGAAGGTAGAATAAGAAGGGTGTGTGTGTGTGTGTGTGTGTGTGTGTGTGTGTGTATTGATCAAAATACATTGTACACATATATAAAATTCTCAAAGAATAAATAAAACTATATTTAAAAAATAAATTTCACAATAAAACCATTATTATACACAAGTAATAAACTGCAATAAAATGTTTAAAAGAAAAGTGAAGCAAAGAATACATTCTGTACATATACTTAAAACAAAAGAACAGAAGATGCTGGTAAATTTGGAGATTGATATATTCTCTTCTGCTTTTTTGAAATAGAAGGATACAGATACGCTTCTCTGCTAGAGTCCATGAAGGTAAAATTCCTAAGCATGTTATGGTCCTCCTCACCTTGTCATTCTCAGACCAGGCCGTTTGAGTGTTCAGAAATTCTGCAGTTCAGTTCCATTTTCCAAAATTCAGCTTTTTTCCCCCCTATGGAAATCTCTGCCTATGGTTTTGTACACTACCAAACTGTAAGTCCCCAGGCCTATCGGACCAACTTGCCATTTAAAAGGAAGAGAATTTTCCCTGGACAATCACTTCTGTAAAAGTATCCATAGAGCAGATTGTCTGACTGTTCTTCTCCTCAGTTGTTATTAGGAAGGGTGGTGACTTCTAAGCATTGCAATTTAAAATAAGGAACCCCCCCCACTTGCTTTCTGATGACTAAGCTCCTGGAGTGTGTTCAACGTTCTGTTCAGCTATAAGTTCTTGGTCCCCAGGACAGTGCAGGCAAATACCAGGTGCCTTCCTTGTGTGAGAGACAGATGAAGCAGTAGCCTTAATGGACAGACACTGAATCTACAAGGAATTGGGCTATTCTGTCAACAGACTTGAAGATATATCCAAATAACTTTGACTTCCTTACAGCCCAACTTCTGAAGAAGGAAGAGACACCGAGTAATACCGTCAAGGTCACAGAGCAATGCCTCAAGCTACCGACTCAGGCTTGAGGACAGGAAGTGTCCGGACATTACTCAAATCACTGCCAATAAGATGTCCTGAGAGCAGATAGTGTTTACCTGTAAATCATGCAGCTGTGACATCTGTATTTTGTTTCTTTCCTAAAATCATTAAGAACAGCCACTTTCATTTGCTCCTAGTGCACTTGGTGGCATAAAAATAGTGTGCAAAGCCAAAGGCTCATTGGCTGCCTTGCAGACTCTGCTTCTTAATAACTTAGGATGCATGAGGTTAAAGCAGTGAGAATAATTTAGGGTTTGGAAAATGTTTGCAAGTGAGTCGACATTTAAATAACTTCATTATCATTCATTGACAGATTTTTTTAACCTGTCAGTGCAATTGATATTTCTATTACCGTGTTATAACAAACCCCTGAACATTTTAAATACAGTCACCAGATCCCATTAGCCTACCCACTGTCAGAAAAAAAATACCTCCAAATCCATTTTTCATAATACCTCAAGAATATAATAGGCAATCTACATCAAGCGATGACGTGGACCTGAAGGAAACTGTCTCCTGCTTTCTAAGGATGCGTCTCTGAAATACAGTTGCTGTCAGCCTAAACGTATAATTTAAATGTTCTGCTCCGACGTTCTGGTGCATTCTGAAGAGAACAAATTTCCTTCTGTTTCTTGAACTCACTAAGCTTCTTAAGCCAACTTGCAGACTTAGCTAAGGGGGTCAAATATTGAGTTTAAGGGAGGTTATATAATTCGATATGAAGATATTCCTGCCAAACTACATTTTACATAATTAGTAACAGCTCAGAAAAAGGCTTTTTTTAGTGAAAGGAAGGGAGCTTCCATGCTAATGCATTTTAAACCTTCTTATCTATCTGGGTTTCCTTTGCCTTTTCCTTCTAGATGTATCTTCTTCATCTTCATGTTTCTAGTGCTTTAGAGTGGGTTAGATAAGTCAGCTTGGTGAATTGATTAGGCTTGAATGTGAATTTTTTTGAGGACAATATGGCCCTACAGTATATAGTATAAAACAGTAGCTATTTTTCTGCTGCATATTTGCCAGTAATGTGGAGAATATTAAAGATAAGTGCCAATCATATCTTTGGCATAACTGAGAGCACTTTTTCTTTAGTGTAAGAAAATCATCAACATTTATACTTACACTTCATTATATAGGTTTAAAACAAGGAAATAAAAAAATTTTAAGCAGAGGTCTCCAGTTCAATATTAAAGGAAAAAGAGAGAGTAGAAACATTACCCTTTTGTAAGTTTTATTTTCTTTAGTTCGTGTGTGTGTATATACAAGTGAGCATGGTGTCCAGAAGAAGACACTGGATTCCTGGGGGCCTTGAGTTATAGGCAGTTATGAGCTCTCAACCACTGAGCCACCTCCCCAGCCCTCTAGAAATATTATTAGTTAGGTCAATGACAATCACATCTACTCTACGCACATGCACACAAGAACAAGCACACACAATTGTATAGCCTTTTTACTCCTATCTGTGACCTCTGATCTACATCTATGTCCATCTTCCAGGCAGGCAAGTGCTGTTTCTGCTTTTCTAGAATGTTTTGTATTAGTCTAAATAAATTGACTACTCACTCCTTCTTATGGGGAAGGCCTCTCTCATAGCTCCACGTCTTCAGGAACACACTATCCACCACTAAGAAGGCAAGCCATTGATTGTATACAGAACAAAAGATGGGTATTCCTCCTCACCTGTGGACTTTCCACTTCATAGCCATGTTTCCTGGGATGCCTCTCCTGACCCTGCCAATTAACCAGTGGTCTCTGTTCTTCCAGGACACCTCAGACTCCTCTGTGTCATGCTGTCACTACCAGTGTTCATGGTTTTCTATATTAACTGACTCCTTTCTTGAAATGTAGGGCTAGTTCATGTTTATACTTTCACCCTTCTTTCTATCAAAATTCACTTGTGTACTTCAAAGCTGGACCTCCATGTCTCTTCCCTCATTGAAATCTTTCACATCCCTCTGCTGTACAGAAAGGCACTCTCTGCTGCTCCCCAGGTAACTCACCTGAACTCCTCTCTTTTTTTTTTTTTTCCAAGTCTACTACGTATCCCACTCTGCCAGTCTGACCTCTCTACCCTCTATTAGAAAGTATGGCACATTTACACTTACTTTCTTCCATCTCTCTACTCCATTGAAATTACTTCATAGGAACTAACAGATAGTCAGGCAATGCTGCTAAGCTGAGTTTAACAAACTACTCCAAGAAGTCTCCTATCACCAGAAAGTCTAATATGAGAAATTTTACCTTTGATTTTCGCACTTGTAGGTGTAAAAAAAAAAGAGAGAGAGAGAAAATCTTCTGTAGTTGTTGATGAATTTGTGTCAGGTAAGGATAATTAAATGCTGTAAATATTGCCGGAATTATGGACACACTAAGGAATAATATATGCAATATTTGAATGTATTACATCTCGCATTACCTTAAACTATAGCTATGAGACTAAGAAGGTGGCTCAGACAGGAAAGCAGTCGCTTGCAAGAATGAAGATCTAAATTGAATCTGCAAAGCCCATGTAAAAATGTGGAATATGATGAACGGCTCCTGTAATCTCAGAGCTGAGGAGGAGCAGAGAGGAAGATACTGGGCTCACTGACTAGCCAGCACCACAGAATTTGGCAAGCTCCAGATAAGTGAGAGATCCTGTCTCCAAAACAAGACAAACAGTATAACTTGATGATTGGCACCTGAAGTTGACCTCTGGTCTCCACATATATACACATGTACAAGTACTTTCATGAACATGCATATATGACTATGTAAAATACATGCATCTATGAACTACGCTGTTAAAATAAATTTGAGAGTAAGTGGGCTTAGCTGCTTAGTTTTGTAAGACAGTCTATCATATGAAACTTGTCTATAATATCCAAGGCAATTATGATCTAATTGGAAAGACTAATCACACTAAGATCAGATCTTCACAACCCACATCATCCACTACTCTTAACTACTACTATAAATGGATTATGAATAATAATAGTGAACATGTACTGACTGCTTAACAGTACACGCTGAGTTGTAGGCTTATAAGCTTCAGCCCTATATATTATTATAAACATCCTACGATTTAAGTAGTGACAAGAGCTATATTCTGTACTTAGAGACTAAAACTACAAGGCAAATAAATTGCATAATAAATGCACATAATCTGGATTCATGGCTGACGTTTTTCTTTGGGATACAGAGTGAAAGAATCAAAGCAGAAGTCTGGACAAGCTCTGCATTGAGTTATGTCCATTGAAACATTCGAGACAGGGCCCAGTCTTTCCTCATCTATGAGTTTACCTCTCAGTGATTCTTTAACTCCATCACATGCCTTTGGCATCAATAAAATACGGTGTCTACATGATATGGTAATTCTAACCTTCTGGTTCGGCAGAAATATTTATAATTTAAATGAGATAAAATCAAGCATTTATTTCAAAATCAAAACATGATGAGAGCTCAGATTTTCCTATTTTTCATTCCAAAATATTTTTCAGGATCTCAGATTTTATTAAATATGCAAAAGAATACTCATTATAGTAAAACATTACATGAAGTCTAAATATTTCAGAATCTATTGCTGTGATGCAAATGGCAGGTGTACTATGCATGAAAAGTCACCCCTCATATAAACACACACACACACACACACACACAGCAGATTTAGACACATAAAAAAAATCTTTGCTTGCTTACATTTCAGACCTACCTCAAATTGAAGATTATAATCACTTATGGGGAATGGAAAAGAGCAGTTTTGGCCATTAATGGATATATGTCTAATCAAATACATATAATGCTGAAGGAATGAAATCCAGACTCTACAACGACATGAAAATATTCTGAAGCCCAGTTATCTTTCAGGCACTCATCTTCATCTTTGCCAGTCTGCAAAGGTAAATTTACCCAAAGGACATATGCATGAACTGGGGGTGTATCCATTCTCCCTCCCTTGATATCCCACTGACCGGTGTCCACTATTAATAAAACATATTGTGAGCCCACAGCCACACAATTCCCAATTTAAAGTGAGAGTAAGAAAAAATGGTTTAGGAAGAGCTCTCAAGACTATCAATAAAATTCATTCTATTTCTTGATAATTTTATATGTGTTTTTTTTTAAGACAGGGTTTCCTCTATGTAGCCTTGGCTGTCCTGGAACTCACTCTGTAAACCAGCTGGCCTCGCACTCATCTGCCTGCCTCTGCTGGGATTATAAATTTGTACCAATACCACCCAGAAGGGGATTGAAGCAGATGCTGAGACTCACAGGCAAACTTTGGGGCAGAGTGCAGGTAGTCTTATGGAACAGTTAGAGGGGGACCTGAGGGGGACAGGAACTCCACAAGGATACCAACAAAGCCAACAAACCCAGGCCCAGGGGGCTCTGCAGAGACTGATGCATCAACCAAGGACCATGCATGGAGAGGACATAGACTCCCTGATTAGAAGTAGTTGATATGCAGCTCAGTCTCCATGTGGGTCTACAAATATGGGGAATAGGGAATGTCCCTGACATGGACTGGCTACTCCTTGATCACTCCCACCCCCCCCCCCGGTGGGAGGAGGGGGTGCCAGGCCACAGAGGAATAGGATGTAGGCAGTCCAGATGAGACTTGATACCTGGGGTCAGATGGTAGGGGAGGAGGGCTCCTCCTTTCTAAGGACTAGGGGAGGGTGGAGGGAGAAGAGGGAGGGAGAGTTAGACTGGGAAGAGACAAGGGAGCAGGCTACAATCAGGATGTAAAGTGAATAAATTAAAATAAATAAATGTAGTAAAGACATACTCTAGATTAGTTTTCTTAAAATTATTATTATTTTTATCATCATTATTAATAGTGTGTGTGTGTGTGTGTGTACAGGACTAAAAACAGAGTATTGCTTCTTCTGGAGCTAGAGTTACTAGTAGTTCTGAGCCAGCTGATATAGACACTAGAAATTAACCTTGGGTTCACTGGAAGAAGAGCAAGTATTATTACTGGTGACTCATGTCTCCAGTCCCTAAATGAACACAATGTAAAAATAACACACTCATATTCTTCCTTGCTTGGTTTTTTCTGTGGTACCAACGTGGTTCAAAATGTTGACCTAAGTGCAAGACTTTGATTTTTTTTTTAAATTAAGCATACATGTATCCTACTGGGGGTCAATCTAATTGTTAGAAATTGAGTGAACCAATGTAGAGAGATGGCCCCTTTATTCATTCACTCGACAATTATTCATAGAATGTGCCCTATGTTCCAAGCTGAAACTGGCACTGGCAATGAAACAAACAGAACACATAATTAGTGTTCTCATGAGGATTAAATTGTACTCAGAAGAGACAGAATATGAACACATGGATGAATGTTTTTCAGGGAATGGGTAAGTACAAAGGAGAAGAAATCAGAATAGAGAGGTGTGAAGCTTTATTGAACACAATCAAAGAGGCTCTCTCTGACTGGGCAATTATGAATAAGCATGAAAGACATACATATTCTAGTAGAGTGTGACAGCCATAAGGAGAGCAAGGGCAAAGATCCCAAACCAGACTAATACACAGGATACATGATGTGGTAAGAAGATGGACATGTCTTCAGCAATGGATTAAAAAGAGGAAGAGAGATGCCACCCAGATGTCAGCACCACTCTGATCAGTGTGCTATGACTACACTAAGCCTTGGTGACATGAAGTTACAGAAGGCTTCTGAGAATAGGAAGAACAGGATCACCCTAAGCCTGAAGTGGGGAGAAGTAGTTAAGTTGTCCTTGGGCGCTTATTCTATCTGCACAGTGGGGGCAGTAAACATACCTGTCCTACAGGCTTATTAAAAGAGCTAAAGAAGATGACTCCCCAAGAAGCTGCAAGTGTTTGGCCAGCATCTAATATAAACAGTTACTACTGCATTGGCCAGACTAGTTCAGGGTGGTATGGTCATAGATAGGAGATTACTTCTGCATTTCAAATGTCTACATTAAAATAATCTGTCCCAAGGTAACACAGGCAGATCAACTCAAAGGACCCCAAAATCAAAAACAAAACAGAACTATTTGGAACATAAAGAGATCACTTTGTAATCTTAGACCCCAAAGGAAGACACAAATACATAGAAAAAAAAAAAAAAGATTGAATTTAAAATGAAGATACATTGAGATTTCTTAAAAGTAGATTTCATTTCCCTCATACATTCCCAGGGCGTCTTTATCAGAATATATTAGTGAGAACTGGGTCTATGTTTTTTCTATATGTTGTTCCTGGGGAGGAAAACATTATACACCTACAAATCAGACTCTAATTATATAAACCTTAAGGCAGAGTTGTTTGGTGGAGCTTTCTGGTAGCTCATTGTTTTGGAAAGCTCAGATTCTCAACACCATGACCCACATACATTCTTCCTAAAATAGCTTGGTCTTCTAATTTACAACTTCTTACTCTCCCTCCAAGCCATGTACACTGATTGTTGACATAAGTCACATACCTCCCTGCTCTTGACAATCTATCTATCTATCTATCTATCTATCTATCTATCTATCTATCTATCTCTCTCTCTCATCATTCAGATCACCTATCCATGCAACAGTATTCCATTTTCAACAGCTGGCTCCAATTTTTACTTGCACCGACTCCTTCCACTCAAGGCCTTTGTTCGTCGCCCCACTTTACATCAGTTGGTGCTCATATGCCAATGGTACAAGAAAAGTGATTAAGAGTCATCTTTCTAAAGATGTCTGTTCCAGCGCTTGCCACAGCAATGTGTTCTGAAGTAACCAATGCAAGCTGTGCCAAAGACCCACTGGATGACCTTGGGCAAGTTTCCCAGCCTCTCTGGGCTGTTCTTTAATAATGCTGATTGACCTCCCAGAGTTGCTGGAAGGAATCACTAATCAACCTGATTGTGAAACACTTAGTGAAAATAGAACACTTTATAAATATTTACTAATGCACAATGAGCTCACTGCATCTGAGGAAAAGAGAGGGCTCTGTACTCAATGAAAGTTCTGAGAGGTGGGATAATTGTTGACACTGTACCTGAAATGAATCTTTTTGCTTTAAGAGCCCCAGCAGCCTAGCATACCTTTATTTTCTTATTATAAGAGAAGGAAATGAATCACACCAGCGAAACTTCAGTGTCACCTATTAGGCAAAGAAAACAAAGCATCTGCTCCATCAAAGTGGTAAAAGCATACTCAGGGGAACGGAGACAGCATCAGCATATTTCTATGATGATGATGTGTGTACACTTAACATACCACTTATCAGAACAGATGAGTGGGGCTGGAGAGCTGGCTCAGCAGTTAAGAACACTAGGTGCTCTTCCATAGGGTGGGTTGAATTTCAGCATCCACATAGCAGCTCACAGCTTTCTGTACAAACACTTTAGGTAGATCATATATACAGATATGCAGGCAAAATACATAAAATTTAAAATATACGTAAATCATTAAACATATAAATAAAATACAGCATATTACAGACAGCACTGTGGGTACTAGGAGATATAAGCAACTGTGTAACTATATAACCAATTATATTGCTGTCAGGAGCCTATATTTTACTATACAAAACAATGAACCTCAGCAATAGAACTACTGATATCTCTTGTTGCAGAGGGAACCAGGTAGGAAAAAAAAAAAAAAAAAAACAAAGAGTATTGCATTGAAATAACACTGTGGGAGCTGGGAGATGGCTCAGTGAGCAAAACACTAGCCATGCAAGTATAAGAACCAAGAATTCAGATCCTCAGCACCCATGTAAACACACCTGGGTAGACATGGCCAACCACCTGTAATTCCAGCCCTGGGGAGGAAGAAACAGAGGCTCTCCAGAGTAAGCTTCCTAACTACCCTAATTCTATCGGAGAATCCGAGTTCAACAGAAGAACTCTGTCACGGTGAATAAGGTCGTATTAAGTAAAGCAATCAATAAAGGCATCTGCTGTCAGCCTGGACCTCCAAAGCGCAAACACGCATAGATGTACACACATACACATATGCACCTAAACAGATGTGAGCACTTTATAGACACATGCTACAAAATATAACCATGTGGTAGCTTCTGCGGATGTCTTTGGAGGTCGCATCTGAGTGGACCCTATCAGGATGGGAGGGTAGGACTACGTCCACATAGAAGAAAGTGTAGCACAGAAGCCTTCCTGTGCAATGTGATAGCCCCAAAAGACTCATCTGTTCATAGCACCAATGACAAGAAATAGAAAGGCAGGCTGGGACTAGATCTGTGGAGTGTGGAACAAGAGTCTGGATTTAATTGTGCATGAGCTAGGAAAGCAAGGAGGAAATGATAGGGTGCCAGGAATTGACACTATTTTTAAAGGGTCATTTGGCTGCTATGAGAAGATTATAGAGTGGCAGAAGCCAAAGAATGGCGAGATCAGTCAAGTGATAAAGACGTCTGAGACTGCGGAACTATGCCAGCCATCATTGTTGAGCTCAATTTTTAACTTTTTGTTGCTGTTGTTGTAGTTAGCACGTAAAGGATATTATCAAGTTATCACTTGCCCTTAAATGTAGCCAGTCAGATTATAAATTCTAAAACTGTCTACTTATTAGTTATACTAATTTTCACTCACAACATAGAATAATGTCTTCGATTTCAGTTCTTCTTTATTATAACCCGAATTCCATTTCTGACCCTGCCTTTCCACTCGGAAACTAGGGACTCCCAGAGACAGCTGGCTGAACATGCACGCTGCAAGTGTGTGGCTCCTCTGACATTGAGGGTGCTCTGTATAATCGGCATGAATAATTCATCAGTGTATCAGTTATACTTTATTATTATCATTTACTTCAACTTGAACCATAGTTTGAAAGTTATGGACTCCCTTTTTCCCTTTTAATCAGCGGAAGCTCATCCATCATTGTGTGTCCCTTGCATCGATGGGGCTATAAAAGTTACTATTCATGGCAACTATTGTGTTGTGAAATGAGAATCAGTATTTCCTCTCCATGACACCTAACCTTAGGTCAAGCGCAGGATCTAGAGATGGATTTTTATAGGACATAGAATCAAAGCACATAGCTGGAGATTAATGCCAGCCCAGACACTCAAGGGAATGCCCTCTTTAGATGCTTCCCAGAAGAAATACGGTCAGTAATGCAGATACTTCATCACAACTACCCAAGGGTGGGCAGAATGATGGCAGAATGGATCCCACATCGTTCAGCATGAATCCATAACCCTAATGTTCTCATGGTAAGTTATGATCTCCTCATGTCCTGTTGAGAGATTGCCTGGAGGAAATTATTCAGGATTCCTTCATTAACCCACTCCATCTTTAACTCTTCACCGAGTATCATTTAGGGGGATAGCTCTGCCCTCAAGTTTTCTCCTGAATTACAGAGCAGCTTCTCATGAAGCTTGCAAATAAACTAATTAGACACCAAGTGAGTCAAACTTTGCATCTTGGCGCAGAAAGAAGTAGATATTTTCATGTTATGAAGAGGTTTTCTAAAGCAAGCATCCTGGGGAAGGTCTGGCCTCCTACCAGGTTCTTTGTTTCCTTTGGACAGTGGCTGCTTAAATGCCCAGAGTTCTGAGGAAGTGACATCATGCTTCTAAAAGTCAAGGAATAATATGGGACCCTCTGTGGATTTTTGACATTTGTTTTGTTTTAAAATGTTTTTGAGGACTGGCAAGGTGCCACCGTGGGCACAAGCTCTTGAAGTGCAAGACCCTGAACCCTTATGGAAGGAGAAAAGGAACTCCTACATGTTGTCCTCTGACCCCTGCATTTACATCTGAGCATGTACAATCTCCATCCCCAAAGATCAGAGAGAAAGAATACTTGCTATTCACACATGGGTACCCAAGTCCAGAACCCCAGGACTAATGTAAAAACTGAAGCCCGTGAACTCGGTGTGGTAAAGTGTATGCAAGAAGACTGTTGGAGCTTACTGGCTGCTAGTGCAGGTAAAAGGTCAGTGGGAGACTGCCTCTCGGTAATAAAAATAGAGATCAAGACACTTAGCATGCTCCTCTGGTCTCCATGTACATATAGGCGCATACATGTACACACTATACACGAAGAGTGGGGAAACTTAGAGAAACGTTTTCAAGGAGAAGGATACTCATTGGTAGAGGGATTATTACTTGTAAGAACTTATAGCAGCCTAAATAAACTAGGATAGGGAGCAAGACATAATGACATAGTTTCAAATGGCCCAATAAGTGCTCTCATAGGGCTGAAAATGTCTCTTGATATACAAGCTCCATTTTACGTATAAACATTATTTTTTCACCTTAACACATACATTTTCATTAAGTACTTCTCATATAATGACTTTTAATGCATACTGATAATAGTAAGCAGTACTAAGCCACCATTTCTGAAAACCATACCTTCATGTGCACAGTGCTTATGGCAGCAGAAGTCATTTGATTATCAGTTTAAATAGAAGTCTACTATCTGACATTGTTATGTCAAACAGCTGCAATGCAACAACACTCCTACACCAAAATATATGCTAACAAGTTTTTATATGCTACACTCACTTGAACTCTACAATGCAGATACAAAGTTCTGATCTCTAAATATATTTCAGTGATATATGCATGTGAGTGTTGCAAGCAGAATTTTGCTCCTTGCTACCTAAAATACAACTATCCCTAATGAATATGCTATATTACCAGATGGGGAGGGGTCTTATGAATATGTTGTCTTACCAGACAGGGGAGGGGGTCTTTGCAGATATAACCACAGTTACTAATCCATGATCCTTCAATTCAATACTTTAATCTAGAGTCAATGGGCAGACCTGTTTTACTGTGTGTGTTTTCAAGGCAGAAGAGGAAGTTGGAGTCCAAGTATGAGAAGTGACTGCTTAGCACTGCTATATTAAAAACAGAAAAGACCAGGTGAGAGTAGACATCCATGCTCAGAAGGGTGGGTAATAGTCTGGAGTTGATAGCGTCTCAGACCGAGAGACCTCTGACCAGTGGTCTCAGAAACTTGATTCACCAATAACCTGAAAGAGCATAGAAGACACTTCTTCAGATGCCCCAAGGAAACAAAGACTGTTGATGATTATATTTTAGGAGGCTCTACACTGCACACCATGCTCTCTGGGCTTCTGGCCTGTGGGATTGTGCAGTTATCTATGGAGATTAAGTTGCTATGTGTATGGCAATTTGCTCAGCAGCAAAAAAAAACCTAGCACTGCTCTGTGGGAGATATTAGCTCTGATGAGGATGGTAATGACAACACTGGACAGGCAAAGGCTAGAGCAGTCGGAATGCAAAATGTGTCACTTTCCTCATTTGGAACCTAATCAGATATCGACCTGGCTCCAAGCACAGGCCTTGGTGAATGAAACTCCCATCTTCCTTATCATGCAGGCATCCTCTGTTCTTCCTAACAATTTACATTGTGAAAAGTGAGTACATCTCATCCACATCACATTTTAAAATGTGAAATAGAGGTAAGCCATGCTGCTGCAGATCCACAAATTAATATTCTTGTGTAACAAAAAGGAAAACAACTACAAACAGACTTGGGAGGACAAGACATCTCAGTCTAGGAGTTCTTCCATACGATGCCATTGAGAGGCACTAAGTAACGTCTGCCCAACAGCTATGGAGAGGAGAAAAGAAGGATGCAATCTATCAGAAATACAAATTCTTGAAGACTTTTATCAGAGCCTTTAGCGTAACTTGTACCTAAAGTATTCACCTATACCTATAATTTATCTGTGATAAAATAGCTACAGTTTAATAAGCTTTCTACAACTGGAACAGTTTGTTTGTGGAAAGGATTTAGATACGAGAAGTATGAAAGGAGTTTTTAAAATATACACGACGAACAAATAGTAGTCTGCAAACAAACAACAAGATAGAAGAAAGAAAATGAAACAAAATGCCAGAGTCGATTGTATAGAGCACCAACTGGTACTCTGAGGTCCAAACATCAGTGCCAGTGTCAGATATGAAATACATGATGCAAAAAGGCTGAATTCTTTCCAATGGAAGGGATGCACAGGCACTAAAACGACCTTGGATTTGGAGATTATTACTCCTTCCCTAGCATCCTATCTGGCTCACTCACAACGTGGTTTCACTTCTCCATCTTCTCTCAGAGTTAGTGTATTTTCTTCAAAATGCGAACAGGAGACCCTGACACCTAGAGAAGCGCTGAAGAGTAAAACTACCATCATCATTTTTGGCACAGTGCAGCCCTTTAAAATCTATTCTCCTATCTACACTGTGAGATAAAAGCCCCAAGGGTGATAAATAGATTCCAAATTGGCTAATCCCAGGCCTGGTCTTTAACCTTTTCAGAGAGAATAGCTTGCATCCCATTATTTTTTTTTAAAGGCCAGAAAAGGAAATTCATTAAAATCTCTTAGTCATTTGTTCCAGTAACATCAATTATACCAAGAATGCCATATTCAAATCCCACCTTTTAAAACTTAAATATATTGTCTACCCATGACATGTACTCATGGAGAAGAGGAGAGATGAAAATGACACAGCAAATGTGGTTATACAACATGACTTAGTAACAGAAGCCAAAAAGATTATAGGTCACTGCCAATCTATTCAGCCACCATTGAGGCTAAATTTCTTCACCTGGTGTCCTGTCTCTCCTTAGTACACTGGTTTTTATGATAATAATCTTCCTCTGACATTGATCCATCAATTCACTCAACTTGTACAAAATGGCTGTCTTGCATGCCATTGGCCCATAAATACAGTAGGCAAAGAAACAAGTAGAATTTGGTGGACCTTGAGGTGGATATGAAGTGTTCCTCTAAACGACTCATCTAATGAAGGCTTAGGCACCTGGCATGGCACCACCACGAAGTGGCTGGTTCATGAGGGCAACGGTTGCATCAGGACTGTGGCTGAATGGCTAGTGATAGCTTGTTGGCAATGTGCCTGAGAATTCCTCTTATCCCAGGACTTTCCTTCTTCTCACACTGTTTCCTGGCTGTCATGAGATGAGCAGCTGTCCTCAGTCATGCCCTTCTTCCATGATGTTTCGGCCTGACACAGTCCCAAAAGCATTACAGCTAGTTGACCATGGATGGCCATCGCTCCAAGTAGAAGACAAAAGAATGCTTCATCCTTTTAGCTGTCTCCATATACCCTCCAGTGTTTTGTCATAGCAATGAGATGACTAACACAGCTTCCTCTGTAGTCTCTGAGGACAAGTTTATCTACAGAGGTCAGTGCTACTACCTCGTTCAGATCCTCTGACTTTGCATCTGCTACAGATGCTTCTGAGTCATCAGTGTCTCGTCCTCACACTCCTAAGACCTACAGAATGGCTTGCAATTCTACAGGTTTGACCGATAGAAACTTGCCAAAATAGGAGGTGATGGTCTAGATCAGTATCTGGCAAATTTTTAAATGAATTAGTACTACTACGGCGACAATGATGACAACAACGACGATGGCTCGTGGGCATTAGGGTTTCTTCTTGCAATTACACAACTCTGCCACTAAAGCACAATAGCAGCTGTAGTGAATATATAAAGAGATAGCTGAAGCTATGTTCCAATAAAGCTTTATTTAAAAAAATAAAATATGGCAGTAAGAATTCGGCTCTGGTTTATTAATCTTAGTCTAAGCCTTTCAAACTAGAATGCCTCATTTCTGACTGCTAAACCTTTACCTTTTATCCATCACCTAATATTTCTTTCTCTATCTCTGTCTCTCTCTCTTTCCCTCCCTCTACACACACACACACACACACACACACACACACACACACACACACACACACACACGAATAGAATAAGTGAAAGGCAAAAATAAAAATAGTTGTTATAAGGAAAGGGTTTCTCTTGAGAAACTTACTAAATATGGGATAAGCAACAACCTATACTATTTTGAGATGTTGCCCCAAGGCTATATCAGAGTTATGCAATCTCCTGATGGTTGCTGAGGTAAAAAACTGAATTATTTGATTAAAACAACAACAACACACACACACAACCCTCATAAGATATTCACAAAATAACTTCTGTATGATTATAGTAAACATATAGATTACAACATCATATAAATATGGTACATAGCATTAGAATTTATAACACTTGAACGACAAAAGCTATATGCACACAAGAGAGTTTTGGCACCAAATACTCCAAGTGACTGTGACAATATACCTGGCCTGCTCTCTTTCGGTATGTAGAAAGTCTTTGGCATTTCAGTGTAACCAGATGCTTTTCAATTTGGTTTTATTTGACAAGAGCCCCTTCCATCCAGCCTAAGATATGCATCTCATCAGCAGAAGCATGCTATTATTTTCTGAATGCTTCTACATGCGGGGTTGGGCCTGAGTTGGGAATACATTTTCAGCAGTGTTAATATCAACCTTACATTCTTTTCTCCACAATTCCAACTGGCTTTCATCTCTCTTTTATCCTGCACATCTTCAAGTCTTTGCCATTCTCAGACTGCATGAGAGAGACACAAGCTAACACGCAAAATCACAAGACTCTATAAACCAGTGGTTCCAGTTGTCTCTCTGTCAGCTCCAGTCGTGACCACAGCTTTTCCAGTTCCAATAAAGAAAATAATAACACTCCTGACCTTGCATGGGTATACTGACCTTTCACACCGTGGCGGAGAGGAAACCACCTGGCATTTTTTTTATGTTGGCATCTGTAATCAAGACACAAAGTCTTGTTCAAACTTCATAATAGACCTTAGCTGGAGCTCTGAGCCAATATACTGTTTTGTTCCCTGCTGAAAGCATCAATCACTTCTCAGGCATCAATACATGTCCACATCATCTCCTGCTGTCCCTGGTTCTGTGAACTGCTTTGCATCTAAAGGTGCTGTCAAGGCTCCCTCCTTCGCCTGCTCTTCATTCCTCTCTGGTACTCTCTCACTCTCCTACTCATTCTAAATACACCCAGGGCACTCTTAACATGTGGTATACAACCTGGGCTCTTGGTTTCCAGTGAGATGAAAAATGAGGTATTCGAACCCATTACAAAACAGTACAAATACTCACACCATACAATGGATGGGATTTTATTTCAAATAGGGTTTTCAGGTAACACAAGATTATCTCAGCTATATCCACTTTTGGGAACATCAAGATAGTTTCACATTACATTCTGGGCAAAGTTTTCCACCACACGGATGAGTTACCTTGACCTTCACATGTATTCCCCCTCCCCCATTTAAATTAATGGGTACCATTTAGTGAGATTTCAATTCCTGTTAATGATACGGTCATCTGATCTACATTTAAGAGAATTTAATCATGTCTTGGTGGCAAGTTTAACTTAAATCAGAGCTTTACTTAGGACTTTTGAGTAAATTTCTGTTTTAAAAGGTCAGTTTCTAACATTTGTCAGTTAAAGCTCTAGCAGGCAAATTAGATTCACCTCCACTCGTCCAAAGCCCAGATAGTTTCCAAACTGACATCCCTGACATCCCTGTGGCTTTCAGTTAGATCAAGCATCCCAAACCAAATGACAAATGGGGGGGGGAGTTCCTTTTGTTTGTAAAAAAGAAAGAACTACTAGTTTATTCACCAGTTAGGATTCTTGTTCCTATAACAATAACTATCTCGTGATGGTTGATAGAAAACAAAGAATATCATACTAAATAAATAAAAGTCATTCCAGGGGGTTAGGGAGATGATTCAACAGTGAAGACCACTGGCTTATTTCTAGAGGACCAGGGTTTCTTTCCCTGCATGCCCATGGCAGCTTACAATCACCTGTAACCCCAGTCCCAGGGTATCTGATACCCTGGCAACGCATGCACACAGTGCACAGACATCAGACATACATGCAGGCAAAACACTCATACACATACCCACACACAGACACACACACACACACAAACTAGAAAACAAATAAAATTAAAATTAAATCAGTTCGATTATTTGAACACTTATTAGAATGGATAAAGAAGCTGTGGTACATATACACTATGGAATACTATTCAGCTATTAAAAACAAGGAATTCCCGAAATCTGTAGATTAATGGATTGAGCTAGAAATGATCATACTGGGTGAGTTAACCCCGAAACAGAAAGACTCAAATGGTATATACTCACTTATATCTGCATATTAGCCCAAGGGGCATATCCTACGAAAGCCTTCATTTTTTTTATGCATTCTTGAGACAGGGTTTCCTCACGTAGTTCTAAGAACTATAAGCCTTCCTAGCAGTGCCTAGTTTTGGTTTTTGTCCTTTTTTTTTTTTTTTTTTTTTTTTTTTTTTTTTTCAGCCTATAATTCTCATTTGGGAGAAACATTACCTCAGCAATGAAAAATTTACATGTAATCACCAAGGGCAAAGTTTGGGGAAATCATAGCATGCAGTGTGCTGATATATGTGTGTTTTGAAAAGAATAACGTTTATGCTCTTTCAGATTTCTGTGGAAAGTTTTATGAAGTGAGACAGGTATAATGAGCTATTTGTTTAGAAAATGACATAGTCAGGACTGTGTCTATCCTATTTTGCTGCTTATATTTCATACTTTTCTGTGTCCGATGAGAATTATTTTGCTAAAATGTAATAAAAGTGTAGAGGGGACAGAGAGCATTTGACAAAGGGAAAAAATGTTACTTTTCAATTTCCTCCAGTCACCCCTAAGATCAAACAGGACTGGGTGACCTGGTTTCTTATCCTTTTGTCCTCAATTATTAAATGTCTGATAATTTACTCTGAAGAAAATAGATTCATAGCCAAACATCTAAAACTGATTTGCCCATGAGATCAGTGGTGAAGGAAGGGCATCTGGCAGGTCTCTTCCAAGAGAACTGCTTTTGTTCTCATGAAACTGAGTCACAGAAACATCATTGAGAACCACTAGGGCAAAGTGGAGAGATAGATAATAGCCTCAGAGAAAGCAGCACAGATGCTCAGTGTATCAGTAACACGCTGCTCTACTATACTGGAAGACAAGGTTGCCGTAGACATGAGGGTCTTTTTTTTTTTTTTTCGTAGAAATTCTTATGGTCAGACTTCTCTCTCTCTCTCTCTTCTCTCTCTCTCTCTCTCTCTCTCTCTCTCTCTCTCTCTCTCTCTCTCTCTTTCTCTCTCTCTCTCTCTCTCTCTCTCTCTCTCTCTCTCTCTCTCTCACACACACACACACACACACACACACACACACACACACACACTATAGTTTGGGTTGAGTGGCACTGGTAGCGGAGCTGTCCCAAGATCATTGAGGAGGCTGTCCTTTCGAAGTACCCTGTGATTACTATTGATCTGTTCAGCTCAGTGCAACTCAACCTTACCTGGCTGGTCATGAAAGAAGGATGGATGTTATTAAAGATCTAGAATTCCTCCTCTGCAGGGATCAGTCATCAGGAAGGAATGAAAAGGATGAAGTTTCAGCCATGCAGAGAGCCTATGGAGCAGATACAAGACCTTTCCAGAGCCCTCAGCTCATTGCCATAAAGTTCAGATAGCTTGGAGCAAAAAATGCTCATTGTCAAACATATAGAATGGAGTTCAGATTTATTAGAAATTAAAAACAACTCAACGGAGCAAGAAGCAGAGTTGTTGGACTCAATAATCTGCAGTTGTTAATATACAATGTGTCCAGAGCAACACTGGGTATGAAACAAGACATTTCGAAGGTGAGGGGCACAGGGGAACTACTTTGAAAATGCAACCGATATCACATATGTTACACAACGTCTTCAGGGTATGAGTGTTGGCACCAGTTGCAACTGGCCTTAAAAATACTTCCCAGTGTCCATGGACTCCAATAGACAGAAGATGGGATCAATACTAATTAATGTAATGTTATTAACAACTGATCACAACTATAGTACTTCTTCAGTTCAACAATCAATTGTTAAATGAATTGTTAAATTGTTAAGTGAAAACAATGAGTTGTTAAAATTGTAAAATTCATGATAAGTGTAAATGAAGATATAATCAGAGTTTATCTCGAGTTGTACCATTTTGAGAAAACATCACTGTTTTCACTTATCAATAATTTATAGCACTATATTTATTGCATGGTGTGCTAAGAACAGAAATCAAGATGGCAAAGTGCACCTGTCTTCAGTAATCTTAGATAAATTAAAGAATTATTAGAAAATGAAAACTGTTATTATTTTGGCACTCAAACGTGAGAGTAAATGTACCTATCAATAAAGAAGCAAATGTGGCATGCGCAGAGCTTTCAAAAAGTACCAATTAGTAGGAGTAGGAAAACTAATCTGCTCACAAAATATTTCTTTGAAAGCTACAACATCCAAAACAGAAAGAAAACCTAGGGTTGACTAGTTCAGAGATTTGCTTTTTAAAGCTGAATTCTGTTTGCATGACTATAATTTTCATTACAAATGCATTGTTTCCTATGTGATGCACACTTTCATGATATGCCCCATTGCTTGTGGTTGTTAGCTCGCATACAGATAAATAACACTCTATAATGATGGGTTGGCTAAATGTAAAATGCCACAAGCTGCAGACTAACCTAAAGAGGTTCCTGCTGTTTCTTCTATCTCTCTTCTTGCCTGTCTCAACTCCTTAGTACTTTGGTTTTTATCAAGCAGTATTGGGACAACGCTGTTCTAACCGTGCGTCCTAGAAAGCCACAGGCGTAAGTGCAATAGAATTTGAGAATGATCTATAGATACTTCAAAGAAAACACATAGCATAGAGCACCAACTAGTATTCAGTTCTTCAGGAGCTGCTTTGAGGTAGCATACATATGATATGCAATGGCGGAAAGGAAGGAATAATTTGTCACATAAGAAAGAGGCCATAACTATTGTCCTTCACCTTCATAGCGTCATTAATTAAATCTAATTGACCAGAGGCTGGTAACTGTTCACTAAATAGGTAGAATCTTTTAAATTATTTAACATCTTAAATTATTTAATAATTATTGTGAAAACAGCATCAAAATAAATGGCAAAATGTCAAGATCATGAGCATCTGGAGATGGTAGATGGGCAAAAAGCAGTCCTTGAAGTACAGCCCTCAGTCCTGGCATGATTTCAGAAATCAGCTGTCCTTGCCTATATTACATAATATGAAACATGTAATATTTGTCTTGTTGTCCTCTAGGGGTTTTATTCTGTGACCAATTCAAATGTCACGTTAGCATCCATCTCAAATAGAAATAACCTATTCTTCACTGGACTTAATATGCTATTTACATATCATGAGAAAAATACATCAAAACAGAAGACTATAGCTATCCATACAAAGAATCAGAAGATATCTTATAGTTTACATTAGATTATAAACTGTTTGAAGGTATCAGAATCTGTTTCCAACTCCTTGCTATAAGCAGTGTACATCCCACTGAAAGAGAAAGGTGGAGTTTATGTTAAAAGAGTTAATTAACTATGAATATGAAAGCACCTAAGCCATCTGAAATAATATTCAATCGGTTGGTGCTGTTGTTAGAAAGGCTTATATGCCACAGTAGCTACGAGAGACCAGCTTCTTTTTTTCAAACCAAACCACCAAAGTCATTACAAGAAAGTTTTTCTCTAGCAAGAGGCAATTTTGCTTTAAAGATTATATTTAAAACTTAGCTTTGCTCTTCTATAGCTTTGGGTAAGTGTGGCGAGGACATATTCTGGGACAGTAAGCAGAGGCATGCTGTTCTCTGGTTCCCCAGACAGCCTAGACATGAAGAAAGCCTCAGCTCCTTGCCTCATGATATTTAGTAGCTCTAAGTGGACAATCTGGCCACTGTTGCTGGCAACAATCATCATAGGTAACGTGTGTCCATGAAAGCAAAGACAAACTTGATGTTGGGATATTCAGCTTTCCAGATAACATTGGTGTTCCCAAAACTGTAATATCCCACAGTGATCTACTAGAGTAAGTCAACACAGAGTGGAAAAATAAAGACATCTGGGCTCCATTATCTACAGAACTTGTTGAAATATGGAGAATAAATCTATATTTAAAGAATCACTTCTGACAACACATTTCTAAGGCCCACAGCTCTGCCTTCCTATGAAGCTCACTCTGAAGGCCTCTGCAGTACTCTGCACCCATCTCTTACCATTGGAAGAACTCTTATATCTCATGTTGTCTTTCTTGCCCTCACTATTCACACATAACCTTTTTCCTTTTCTGTGCCTTAACATCATCTGGGGATTGTTTTTCTCTAATAAAATAGCTACATTCTTGATTCAGGAATGTGATAAAACCTGCTGTCAATTGCCCTAATTGATCTGACAACCTGATTAGACCTTGCCAAGAGTGATTTCCTCAACAGAACCTTATTAAAAGGGACAAAACAAAACAAAGGCCCATGTCATTAAAATGTGATCACTAGCAATGAGATGTAAAATCAGGCCTGAGAGGCATTAGGGAAGGCAAAACTTTTTTAAGTGACATCTTAGAAAGGCAAGTAACACACGGTGGTCACAAAATCAGTGAGAGTCTAGGAAAGAATAGTGAGAATGCTAAGCAGAGCTCCCAGAGCCTTTTCCCAGTTCCTAACTGGCTAGCAGTTTTAAAGTGACAACAATCCATTTTTGTTTTATGATGGAAAAACATCATTGGCTCCACCCATGGCACCATGAACCCATGTCAAATTCCAGCCACGAGAATCATTTGTTGGTATATGGGGTTTTATGTTTCTTTATGGACAACAGAGCTGAAAACATGTGCTATCTATATAGCAACAAGAATTCAATAAATTACCCTGTGGAGCAAAGTCCAGAACACCAATACATGTCACAAAGACATGACTCCTCTAGCCAGTATGGTAGAACTTCACATATGTTCCCAATTCTAGGACTCATCCTTTGGTGCTGTTGGACACATTTTCTTCCCAAACTCACTCTCATTAGAACATCTCTTATCCCTACCCTTGGGTGGCACTTTAGTTACTTTTTACTGCTGTGACCAAATTCACTCAATATAGACAAGCTAAGAGAGGGTAGGTTTACTTTGGCTCACAGTTTCTGAGAGCACAGTCCTTCATGGAGGAGAAGTCACAGTGGTGTGGAGGGAGCAAGGGGACCTTGCAATCATGGCTTTTTAATAGTTTGTTGTTGTTGTTGTTGAGAATTTTAAGCCCGAATACTGTATTTACATAATTTCTATCACCTGTCTTCACCCTCTAACTCCTCCTGGCTCCCATGATTTACGATTAATTCAAGACCACTTTTTCTTTAATAATATTGTTTTACACACACACATACACATGCATATGTATATATAACTTCCTTTTGCTGACTTCACTATTGTTGCTCCCATGTGTACATGTTTAGGGCTGACCAGTTAGGATTGGATCACCTATATCATGTGGCTTCTTCCTGGAGAGGATGGACTCTCCCTCTCTCATTAGCTGTTGGTTGCTTGTAACTTTTAATATAGAGGTGGAGCCTTATGAGATTTCTACACTGGCATGTAGACTGGTGTTGTCACTGTATGGTTCTTGTTCAGGTGATTGTATTTTTAAGATTTCATGGGTATCATAATAGAATATACAATCTCACATGCGATACCCTGGTCCTCTGGCTCTTACAAACTTTCTGTCACCTCTTTTTCAATGTCCCCTGAATCTTAGGTGTAAGGGTTGTGTTTCAGACACAACAGTTGGCATTGGCACAATATAATCATTTGCTTTCTATATTTTGACCAGTTGCAGATTTACGTAGTAGTTTCTATTTGCTGTAAAAAGAAGTTTCTTTGCTGAGAGGTGAAAGATATACAAATATATAAGTATACGGATAAGAATTTAGAATGTAGATGGAAATTGCACTGGTTTAGGAAAGTTACCTCCAGGATACAAGTGATCCCTTTGAGGATATTGGGTAGTGCTGTTCATTGTCGTGGTTTGTAGGCTTTACAGATGGGTAGGACAACCAACTGATTCTCTCCCTTGGCATCTTGCATAGCATCTTTGGATACTATGAGAGTTGGTCCTAAGGGAAGAGACCTTAGGGAACGTTCATTCTAGCTTCATTTCTCCAAGTCCTGTGCCTGAAGGGTGTGGTGTCAACAATTGGGTCTTATATTCATTTTCTTGGAGGCATTCAAGACAATGGCGATAGTTATATTATTTTGCGAGTATCTTCCACTCCCCTGACCAACATCACCAAAGGAGGTTTCCCCAAGCCTGGCTTTTCACACTATGGTAGCCAGACCAAGAAACATAGAATTCAGGATGGAAACGGATCCCAGTGTAACCTTCAAAGGTCCGCCTCCAGAGAAAACCTGCCTCCTATAGTTACTCATTTCTCCCAAGGTTTTCACAATTTCCCCCAACAGCATCAGCACCTAAGAAACACGTGTTAAAAACATGAGTCTGTGGAGGACATTTCAGATCTGATCTGTAACTGATACCCCACCCAAAGGCCTTTAGGAGTGGGAGGGCAATATGAAAACTTTGTAACTTTATACAACAACAATATCTAGGTCCCAAGGGTGCACAGAAGTAGAATATTATTAGCTAATTAGTATTAACTGTCACATTGGAATAGTTGATTAAATTAATTAATCAAGCTGATGACTGGTCTGAAGGGAGTAGGAAGCTGTTTTCACAATGCACCTGGTAAATTGTGCTATTAACCAATGGCCCCTTATAAATTTAAAGAAAAAGATGTTTTGAGGAGAAAGATAAACAAGTTAGCACAAAGTTTACAGTGCATTTAGAATGAATATTAATCCCTTAAGTAGAAGTAACCTGAAGCTTTGATTGGAATCTTTATTGAGTATGCTGATTAAAAGATTAAAAGTAGCCAAATAATAAATCACCACCAAGACCTTTGCTTTAATATATTGCTTCAAGTAAAAGAATCCACTGAGTTTTTTTTTTTTTTTCCTAAAAATCACCAAAAAGAATGAAGACCTCCAGGTGTATTTGAAAACCATCACTCCTTCCATCTCAGTTACGATATATTTTGAGTTTTCTCTCATATGTTTAGGGGTTAACACATCCTTTCAACCCTAGCTCTCCTAACTTGATATCAGCAATTCACTTGAGCTGTAACATTCAACACCAGGCTATGCTTACATGTAACATGAAATGTGCTGGCACAAAACTTCCTCCATATCTGCAGGCAATGCTTCCTGATATTTTAGACCCTATGTGATCTGGCTGCTAAGCTCTTTTACAGATATGAAACTGAATGCCACCGTCTAAAACTTCCTCTGTAGCCAAATAACCTGCAATACTACCTATCAGCAGGTCTCTCCCACTCCCTAGAGATGCTAGGCCACAGGTTCTCAACCTGTGGGTCTCAACTCTTTGTGGTTATATATCAGATGTCCTGCATGTGAGATATTTATATTATGGTTTGTAAGAGTAGCAAAATCACAGTTATGAAACAGAAAGCTGTAGAGGATGTAAACATATTGTTGTTTTGATCCCAAGTGTGGGAAGTGTAGCTGCATAGGGAAAGGACACATATTTATCTGCTAGAAAGGGAACTTCCTCGTGGGGGAGGGGGGAAGGTCTTTGTAAGGTGAAAAACATCTTGTACCAATTATGGGAGAATACAAATAGTTCAAAAAACAAAGATCAATTCACTTTACATCACTTCGCATCGCTTGGCTGCTCATTGTTCTGCTTCAAGATGCTCCTAGAGAGAAATACCCCAAAGAACTCATTGAGGTTCCTGCTGCTGTGGTGTAGTCACTTTTCCTGAATTTCTGGTTTGCTGTTTAATGGGTCTTCTGGAATCCTAACAAGGAAGAGTTAAATTGCCCCCAGGAACTGAGTCTAAAAAAGTCTACCTCTCCTGTCCCTATTAACCTTCTTTCTCTGCTTTCTAAGGTAGGTGGGTTGGAAGAAAGGTAAAAGCATTTAAAAAAAAAAATTCCACATAAAGTAGGTTTTAAAAGATCAAGCCTACAGAAAGGTAATCATTTTACAGTTAGGGGTCACCACATCTTGAGTTGCTGTATTAAAGGATCATAGCATTAGGAAGATTAAGAACCTTCTAGACTTAAACAACACTTCAAATACGAATAAACTGTCATGTGATTTCTCTGGCTATAAACAGTCTTTCATAATGAGTCATCTTCATTTTTTTGACTCAAACTGTTTTTTACTTTTAATTTATTATAATTTATTCAGATTACATCCTGAATGCTATTCTCCCCTCACACTTATATCTTCCTGTTCCGACTCTCCCTCCCTCTTCCACCCTATTGCCCTCCTCTAGACCTCTGACAGAAGGGGACCTCCTTCCCCACCATATGGCCACAGCATATCAGGTTTCTTCTGGTTAGCCTGCTTCCTCTTTCTCTGTGTGCCACCAGGTTTCCCTACCAAAGGGAAGTAATCAAATTGGGGATACCAGAGTTCATGTCAGAGGCAATCCCTCACCTCCTACAACCAGGGTGAATGGCTAGATCTGAACAGGGGACCTACTGCATTCATTGTCCTTGGTCGGTGCAATAGTTAGTGCAGACCCCCTGGGTCCTGATCTGCCAGCCTTGATGGTCTCCTTTGTAAGACTCCTGAACCCTCTGAGTCCTTCCATCCCCCAAATCTTCCAAACCACTTTCAGAGATCCACCCAGAGTCTAGCAGCACATCCCAGCATCTATCCTGATCCCCTGCTGAGTGGAGTGTCTCAGAGGACATCTATGTTAGGCTAATATCCACTTATAAGTGAGTATATACCATACATGTCTTTATGGGTCAGGGTTACCTCATTCAGAATGATCATTTGTAGTTCCATCTATTTGTATACAAATTTCAAGATTTCCTTGTTTTCAATAGCTGAGCAGTATTCCATTGTGTAGAATGAGTCATCTTAAGTTAGCTTTGCACAGACGGGCCTACTTCCTATGTTTCCAATAGATAAGCAACAACACCCTGAATCACAACATAGTATTAAGTAGGAAGCTGAGAAAATTCATCGCTTTGCTCTATAAAACACCTACCACTCAGGAGACAGCGGCAGGCAGATCACTGTGAGTTCGAGGCCAGCCTAGTCTACAAAGCAAGTCTAGGACAGCCAAGGCTACACAGAGAAACCTTGTCTCAAAAACAAACAAACAAACAAACAAACAAACAAACCAAAAAATCACCACAAAAAGCCTACCA